>NC_136473.1:68288085-68965585 GCF_902686455.1 Sciurus vulgaris
AAACCAGAGTGGATTTTGACGACCATCCACCAATGACAAATAGATTCACTGAGCTCTTATAGGTGCCAGGTCTGCTACTGTGTTATGTATATTATCTCAATTAATCTTCAAAACAAGTCTATAATTAGGGATTGCCTCTGACACCATTTTTATAGTTGAGAAAATTACATCTTTGAGAAGGCGAACAATTGGCCTAAGATTCCAAAGCTACTAAGGCAGTGGAGGTGAGATTTAAATTTAAGTCTATTGGATTCTAAACCTTGATCTTTTTCCACTTAGCTATCTCAAATAACTTGAATAAATGGGTCTTTTTTTTAAATCCCAACTAAATTTTTTTTTTTTTTTTACAAAAGGATCTCTGAAGTTCTGTTGGCAAAACAGATTTTATCAATCCATCCAATATTGTTGTAATAGTCATTGTAGGACTGGCTACATAATTAGCGAGGCCCAGTACAACATCAAAATGAAGATGCTCTTATTAAAAAACTGTTAAGGATTTCAGGACAGGGAAAGCAGAGCCTTAAAACAAGTGTGGCTTCCTGCACAGTTTGCATGTCCATGAAGCGAGGCTGGCATTGCTGTGAGAGATGGATATTTTGCTTGCGGACAAGTTTAGCATATAGAGGAAGCCCCCTTGTTCAAGTTTGTGGATGGTTGGGTCTGAGAAAATGCTACATAGACCAAGGCAAGCTATTTTTGATAGCATCTTTCTCTGCAACTAATAATTCATTTAGGAAAGAAAGAGGTTTTACATCATCTTTAACCAATGGTTCCTACCTGGGGGCAGTTTTGCCTCACAGGGAATGTATGGCTATATACAGCCATTTTACTTGCCACAGCCAAGGGGACAGCATCTAAAGGGTAGAAGCCAGAGATGCTGCTAAATAGTGTACAGTGCACAAGACAGCATCCTACCTCCTGCTCCCCAAGAATCACGTTAGTAGTGTTGAAGTGGAGAGGCCTGTTTTAAATCCTCATACTTATGAGGTTTTTTAGTTTATTACTTAATTTTGCAAATCTTATAAATTAATACATAAATAAAGATGGTAATTACCATCTCTATGGCTTCTCTTGATAAGAAGCACCCCCCCATACAACTTCATCAACAAAATCAATAAATATTTATTGGGCAACCAGGGTGCATTTGTACTCACCCTGTGTGGCCAAGCAAGAAGTTTTAGTTTTGGTATTTAAAAATAAAACAGAACAAATAGTGAACTCCAAAAAGTAACCATGGCACATTTGAAATAAGTTTTCTTGGAAATTTCATAGGTCACATTTATTATGGAGCTAAGTACATATTTACATAGAATGATGCCAAAGAAACCATAGTTGCACATTAAGGGAGCAATATGCATTTTAACAACTATGCAAGTATTTATTTACTCACCAAACAGACATTTTCTAATTATTTAGATATAAATAATGTTTGCAAAAAAATTCATGAACAAATAATAAACTTTCTGCATCTTCAAATAAATGCTGTGTACATTTTTAAATACTGAATTTTTGATAGAAATATTTTATGAATTTATACAAATATCATCAGAATAACTCTAAATGTTAGTATTACTCTGAAGATAAATATATATA
Source organism: Sciurus vulgaris (assembly GCF_902686455.1). Classification (NCBI taxonomy): domain Eukaryota; kingdom Metazoa; phylum Chordata; class Mammalia; order Rodentia; family Sciuridae; genus Sciurus; species Sciurus vulgaris. The sequence goes on from NC_136473.1 coordinate 68,289,679, forward strand.
TATTTAAATATATATGTGTGTGCGTGTATATATATATTTACGCTTATGTACTTCTTTTTGTACTGGGGATTGAATCCAGGGGCACTTAACCACTGAGCCACATCCCTCGTCCTTTGTTGTATTTTATTTAGAGATAGGGTCTCACTGAGTTGCTTAGGGCCTTGCTAAGCTGCTGAGGCTGGCTTTGAATTTGCAATCCTATTGCCTCAACCTCCTGAGCTGCTGGGATTACAGGCATGCACCACCATGCCCAGCTAATCTGGATATTCTTAGAATTCATGAATGGGGGTGGATATGTCACAAGCTTGACAATGAATTATGTAAAGTTTATATGAAGTCTTTCTACTTTGTATATTGTTACATTGCATAAACATTTTGGCAGTTTACTTTATAAACGTGTAGGAGGCTGTGTAATCTATCTCATTGGCATTTTCTAATTCTTAGAGTTTTCTAATCATCTAAGAAGAAAAACAGCAAACCACAATAAACATATTTTTATACAGAAATTTCAATTTAAGTCAATTTTATGTTACTGCCTTTCAACTTATTCTCCACTTTTGAATAATATCACATAAAAAACTGAACAACCCCAGCTCCCTAGAGCATTGTTCAAAAGAACAGAAATATATTTTTCCTGAGTAACCTGAAAAGATACTATATTTATTGTAGTTTGAATGTTTTTTCCCCTGTGTATTCTTTTTTTTTAATTATTTTTTCTTTATTTTGTACAGACTGCATGTTGATTCATTGTACACAAATGTGGTATATCATTTCATTTCTATGGTTGTACACAATGTAGATTCATACCATTAATGTAATCATTCATGTACCTAAGATAATGATGTTTATCTCTGAATGTCCATTAATGGTCTATGTAGCTTGGTCTCTAGGTTACTGCTATTGGCAGATGATGGAACCTTTCAGAGGTGGGGCTTATGGGAGTTGTATGTACCATTGAGTGTGTACCTCAAAAAGGATCATGGAACCCTGACCCCTCCTCACTTACCCAGTCCTTCCTCACTTACTTGGTTCTTAAGGTGAGTGGTTCTGCTCCTCCATGAGATTCTGATATGATGTGAGTCTTCACCACAATTCCAAAGGGAGCCAGTTAATCATGACCTGAAACCTACAAAACTGTGAGCCAAAATTAACCTTTTTTCTTTATAAATTAATTATTTCAGGTATTTTGTTATAGTGATGGAAAGCTGACTAATACTATTTTAGAGGATCCCATCAACCCCTTTACTCATACACTATTTGAGCAGTTTTTATTTACCATTTTTACTAGCTTACTTTTTCTTCCAATATACAGCAAAGTTAAGAGGGTATTGATGCTAGGAGGAATCTCATGGGTAGCAATGGAAAGTCAGAGAATATGTATTAAAAAATACACAGTGCAGATCCAGCACTAAAAATCCTATCACTGGAGACTATGTAATGTAGGTTTGGCACTGCCATGTTCCCCAGTAACCTCTGAGGGCATCCCAGTGCCGCCCTGCATCTCCTGAATGCTTCCAATATTATGCTGTTTCTGATTCATCAGAAAATGATGTGTATACTTAATAAACTTAGTTTAGGAATAGTAAGAAATGTATATTTTTAAGGAATCTAACCAAGATCACCAAAATCTTTAAAAAAATTCTTTGGAATTTTTATAATGACATTTACCTTTGAGGTCTACTTCCTTCACTTTTTCCTTTAGATGTGAATTATCAGTTCTAGTAATGAAGAATAATAATTATTGTCATCTGTGCAGTGATGTTCAGATTATAAAATCATTTCAGATAAACTCAATGCTCCCTTGCATCTGATACTTACAATATTCTTGTGAGTTTGTTATATGTATGAGCCTATTTTATTCAGATGAGGAAACTGAGACCCAAAGATTAAATGGTTTTTTTCAAATGCACACAGTTGACTCTACATGTATATTTATTTCCTCAGTAATATTACTCTAGTGATTTCTCTTCACATTTTACAGAAATGCGAATGAATTCTTTTATTTTGCTATTTGAAACAATCATCAAAGGTTTTTTTTGTTTTTGTTGTTTTTAACATGATTTGAACATGCAAAAAAGGATTTTTATTGTCTCTTTTTTTCTGGTCTACACAAAAAAAATATTTAAGTAACTTTACTTGTTACTGTGATGTTAAGTACAGATAGAATCCTGCCAAGTTTGGAATGGTGTTAACAGAACTCATCATCAGATGGTGGGCATTATTTGCCTGTTCAAGAGACAGAGGTAATCATAGTCTTGAGACTGAATCGATAGAAATGCATGAATCAATGGAAATTCTATTAATAGTAATAATACAGATCAAAATGCTTTGTATTTCTTAATCCAGATTTTAGTAGTAATCATCCAAGAGGCAAAAAATACACACTCCCTTGGAATCCCAAGCCTGTGTCACCAAGATAATCCTAACCTTGAGGTTCAAGGCAGTTAATTCCTTTCTCTTCTTTAGCTGTCAGGAATTAGAAGAAGCATAGAAGAAGTTTCTTGTATATTGTATGCAAAAGAAAATATATTTTTATCTTCTATCTTCTTAAAAAATAGTAACAGAGACCTTAAAAAGTCTCAGATAAAAAAACACATAATGATATTCTTGAAGGCAATTTGGGAACAATACCACCACCTGAGAAATAGTGTAGTTCTGCAAATTTGGTGGATTGATATCATACCCCTATGAGAAATTTCGGAATACTCAATTTTCTTGTCAGTGATCTGAAGATGGTTCTGTGTGCATTATTGCATATGGCGACCATGTAGTCAGTTTCCAGTTTCGTTCTCCAGCACACTTAGTTCACAGTGTTTTTCAAGGGGGTACTATTGCCATTTTGAGTAGGAAAGTATTTGTTTGCAGGGAATTTACCATTCTCTGGTTCTTTCTCTGAAAGTTTCATTTCAAAAACTCTGCCCCACATTTCCAAATGCCATCTACTGGAAAGAAAAGGAGACAGCTGGTGATACCCTTACTCGAAAACTATTTAAGTGCAAATAAACACTGAATTAAAACCAATGCAAATCTAAATGAATTTTCATGCATGGCACATGCAGGACTAAATTCTCAATACAAAATATGAAACTGCGGTTATGTTAGTAAATGAATAGATAGATTGAAAAAAATTTCAATCCTATAATATTTTTAAGATATTTTGTATGGGATGTCCTATTTTAAAACAGTACTTCTGGTATTAAAGAGGTTACATCTAATTTGCAAAAGCATATACAGATGTGAAAGTTGGACAAAACAAAAATTTAAAGGACAAATTGAGAGATGTATAGTAAATGCTCTGTGTTATCCAAACTCACAGTGAAAACAGTGGCATCGTTGATATCATTGAGGTGTATGTTTCCGTACAGCTCTTTAAGATTTCCTCATTTTCCCATTTCATTGAAAACTGATAGAAAACTCTAGAAAAATGTATGATACATCAACTAGCCTTGCCTAGGTATGGCTTTTTATCGCACAACTGCCTTGTGATGTCTTGTTTCTATGTGTATTTTAGAGCTATAGCAACTTTTAAAAGTTACTTTATAAAAAATCAGAAAGCAGTATATATCCTTTTATTCCTCCAAGAAAGAAAGAAAAAAAAAAAAAAAAAGCCTGAATTCTAATGAAGTCATTACACAAGAAGGCCCATATCTGGAAGGGAGATAGAAAATGCTTCAAGACCCAGGTGCAGTGGCACAGGCCTATAATCCCAGCAGCTTGGGAGGCTGAGGCAGGAGGATTGCAGGTTCAAAGCCAGCCTCAGCAACTTAGTGAGACCCTGTCTCTAAATAAAAATATAAAGAGGGTTGGTGATGTGGTTCAGTGTTGAATGCCCATAGGTTCAATCCCCAGTAGCAAAAAAAAAAAAAAAAAAAAAAAAAATCTTCAAGAAATGGGGGACAGGGCTGGGAAGGAGTTCAACAGTATGTGAGCATTAGAAAGGATATCCTTTATAAGTTGCATAGGAAGGAGAATAATTCATCACCCAGGATTAGTAGTAGAATCAGAAATCATTCTCCTATCTGTTCCCTCTTCCCTTCCCTTCTTCCACATCTCTCTCTCTCTCTCTCACACACACACACACACACACACACACACACACACACACACACAGAGTAATATATCCAGTTCACATTTTAGGTTAATTCATTATCAGGGAATTTTCCTGGGTGAGGTTTCCAAAGTGTGGTCAGGATGAGAATCCCAAACCCTTAGTAGTCAAAGCTCCCAGGAACCTATTGTGTGATCACCCTTAGGGAGGATGTACAAGAAAGTTCAGTGTAAGGGATTTAGGGATAAAGGTAAATGAACTATTTAAGAAAAACTGAAGATTTGATCGGAGGTTTTAGTCTAAAAATGGTTATAGACATGGAACAAAAGAAAAGTTAAACATGTTTGCATTTCCCATCCTGGCTTTGTTTAAGGGACAGAAAGACTTAGAAATATTCACTATAACTCCTCTTACTATCCTTTCCTATTCCACTCATAGAATAATTGATCATGAAAATAACCAACAGACCCAGAAATATCTCAACAAGCTTTCTTAAAATATCATCACTTTCCAACTTATTATTAAACTGAGGTTCACACTCTATAATGTGTAACAACACACATGAGATGATAATGCCATTGGCTAAGAGATAACATTGAGCTCTCAATCCTTCTGTGATCCTATTGAATTTGCCTGTTAAATTCTTGGTGTAATTAAAGCAGATAGAAGCATTCATACATTTTGTTGCAAATTGATATGATCTCTTTTGTCTGTGATCTAAGTGAGATTGCCCTGTAGTTTTTAATTTAGCAGGTTAAGAAGCACAATTAAAATATCATGAAAAAGATCATAATCAGTAACCGTCTTTTGGGTTGTCCCTGCCAAGTAGATAAAGGGATCGGTGTATTTAATAATTACCTTCTTTGCTGTACATTTGTTCTATTTGTGGGCTGAAGTGTTAATAAATACCTTACACCATTCCGATGGGAAAGGCTTTCCACCTAATTAATAAAACTTGTAAGAATACCTACCTACAATACTGAACTCTATCTTTCTTATTAGTGCTGCCTGCTTCAAAAGAGGATCCCTGTCTCTAGAGTACATTAGTAAATGTCATCTTCCCCAATTATAAAGAAGCATCTTAAGAAACTGCTGATTTTCAATAGAAGTAAAAAGAAAATTCTGTAATTTTTTTTTTAATAATTCTGTTAAATTTTAAGTAGTGAAAAATCCTTATCGTGCTCAACAGGAATTGTTCTTTCTAACAAGTATGTCTTAGTTATAAGCAGCACAAAAAAAACGAAAGACCCATTTGGAACAGAATTGACTTTGAATTAGTCTCTATTTCTAGTTATTGTTTCTCTGGTATTTCAGTTACTCAAGTGCCTTCTTGGTCTTGATCCTGGAGAAACTGAAACAGAGATTTGTATGTACTCTCTGTACCTTTACTGTTAATTATTAAATGCCAAATTACTATCAAATATTTTTATTTACATTAAAATTGAATTTTGCAATGAAAAATTTGAAGACATCATTATTTCAAATATAACATTGGCTAATATAAACAAGTTGCTCTTGTTAAGTTTATATATTTAGTGACTATATGAACACCTTTGTGGTGTAAAACATAACTATCAACAAATTAAATAAGGTCCCCTGTCTATGGCCACATCTGAGCTTCACTTGGGGGTTTTAAACTATGATTAGGTGGTATACTTTTTTGTTCTAATTAAAAATGTGTGATAAATAAGAAAATGTGTATAAAAATCTACAAAATCTTTCTTTGCATAGAATATGGAAATTTGTACCCATTTCACTATATATGAATTGCTGAGTCAGTTGGCTTTGATTCTTTAAAATATGAAAATAGCAATATCTTAGTTCTATGGGAAATATTAATAAGGGAAAAGGCTCACCAGGTTACCTCTGCCGTTGGTTTGTGATGAGATAGAAATATTAAAGTACAAAAATTCTACATGCAGTTTGCCCAGATAAAATGATTGGGATAGAGAAAATAGTATATATATTCAAAATTTCTTTGTTAAATTATGGTATTTTTCCTGTTTCTAACTTGACTCTGAATATTCTTGTAATGAAACTGGATTTTAAAGTAATCTTTTTAGACTGATCTTTAAAGATGAATCATTATTTTGGAAGGAAAAAATTTTTGTATGTATTTCTTATATCTCAAATTAAGGTAATTGATCTTTGCATCAAAGGCAGAATAAGAAACTAGTGTATTTTGAGTATCTCCCATTAGAAACCTACTAAATTTGTGATAGGATACTGTCATTCACTTTTTCATTTGTCTTCTTTTCAAATATTTTAGTGCATTTAACATTATATGAGGTTCTGCTTTCTTTTCAAATATTGCATTTAACATTATATGTAGTGATAGAGTTGCAAACTACAGTAACAAAAAAGTCCCTACCCCTGTGGACTTCGAACTCTGTGAGGGAGGGGTGTGCAGAATGAGCAAAGGTTCTTAGGCCAGGAGGGTGCTAGGAAAGACACTGACTTCATAGGCTCAACACAATATGGCAATAGGTATAGATAGGGCCAAGCAGTAGAGAAGAAATCAGAAGAGGAAACATCACTCTGCTTGAGTTCATTAAGGAAATGCTAAAAGAAAAAAAATATTTCAGATACATATGGGGGGTTTAATAGACATTTGCCTTGCAGAGAGGAAGGGAAAAAGCATTTCACACAAATGTAAAGAAGGATCTAAAGCACAGAGGTACAAAACAGCATGGCTTGTTTTGGGGACAGATTCGTGATGATTGGAACACAGGAAGAGCAATAGCGCCACATGGTGGTTGAACTCCAAGTTCCTGTACGCCAGTGGCATGGGTGAAGATCCTGCCTTCAACACCTTGAGTTTATACCTCACTGTGCTCAGGTGTAAAATGGGAAAGAAAACAGTCTATGCTCCAAAAGGTTTCAGTGAGAATGAAATGGTTGTAACTGCTTTACTCTTCCACACCCAGTCGATTTTTCACATGCGAGGCAGACCCATTTCTTGTTTGTTTGAAGACCCCCAGTGTCTTCCCATCTCATTCAAAAGAAAAACTGGAAAAGCTTACAAAAGGTCACAAAGCCTTTTTGACCTGCCTGCCTCATCACCCAATCAACACCAAGTCCTACTATTCCTTTCCAGCTGCACCAGCACTGTGTGTGTGTGTGTGTGTGTAGGGGAGGTTATAGTAGAGATTAACTGAGCTACATCCCCAGACCTTTTTATTTTTTATTTTGAGACAGGGTCTCACTAAGGTGCTGAGGGCCTTGCTGAGTTGCTGAGGCTGGCCTTGAACTTGTCATCCTCCGTAGCCTCCCAAGTCAATGGGATTGCAGGCATGAGCCACCATGCCAGGATACACTGGACTCTTTAACACTCAACCACAAGAAGGCTACTTATTTGGGGGTGGGGGGGGGTTGCTGGGGATTGAACCCAGGGCCTTGTGCATGTGAGGCAAGCACTCTACCAACTGAGCTGTATCCCCAGCCCCATAAGGCTACTTCTTTAGCATGTGTGTCTTTGTTCTTGCCTCTACCTGAAATGCTCTTCCCTTGTGTCTTAGTGCATTCAGGATGCTATTAACAAAAATAATAAAGGCTGATTTATAAAAAACAAAAATTTATTTCTTATGATTCTATAAGGTGAAAAATTGAAGTTCAAAATATGCTGGCATGTTGGCTGGGCATGGTGGTGCAGGCCTATAATCCCAGCAGCTCTGGAGGTAAGAGAGGAAGATCAAGAATTCTAAGCTAGCATTAGCAAAAAGTGAGACACTAAACAACTCAGCACAACCCTGTCTCTAAATAAAATTTTTTAAAAAATGGGGCTGGGAATGTGGCTCAGTGTGGTTGAGTGCCCCTGAGTTCAAACCCCGGTAATCCACTCCCCCACAAAAAAAGATGCTGGCAACTTCGTTGGCTGTTGTAGACTAGCTTCCTGGTTCACAGACAGAGGACTTTCACTTTGTCTTCATGTGGAGGCAGCTCTCTGAAGTAGCTTTTAGAAGGGCACTAATCTCGTTCATGAGGGCTCCACCTGCCTCACTCTCAGATCACCTCCCAGAGGCCCTCCCCACCTCTTCATACCGTTACAGTGACAGGTAGAATTCCAGCATGGTCCCTCACACCCACATAGATGTAGACTGACGTTCTCACCTCCTTCAGGTCTCCGCTGAAAGGTCAGAGGTCAGTAAGGCTTTCTTGACCCCCAGCTTCCAATGGCAGCTCCTCCCTTCCATCCTGGGGATAATTTTGTTGACATGTTGTTCAATTGCACTCCCATACCACAGTCTATTTTTATTTATTACCCTGCCTGATTATTGACCCCCCCAAAGGAATCACACTGTCTTTTGTTGTATAATGCTTGGTTTATAATAGGCACTTGATAAATAGAAGTGCTCAGCATGGTGCCTGGCACTTAGCAAACCCTTAGTGAAATTGGTAAATTCTTATCATCATCATCATCATCATCATCATCATTCTTAACAAGAAATAGAGACAAGTAAATGAGACTCTTACTGTGAAGGATTCTGTGGATCTTACACAGAGAAACCATCTCAGCTGGGAAAAGATGATCTGTGCTCCGTATAGTTTTACAGGAAGAGAGATATGAAATCAGAGAAATCATGAGTTAGGAGGCCATTGGCTGAGTTCAGGTAGAAGATAATGAGGGATTTAATTAAGCAGGGTGACTAGAAATAATAGAAATCTCATAGGAAGAAATGGACATGGGAACAATTACAGGTAACTCCATATTTACATTTTTTTTCCTACTAGTATTTCTTTTTAATGACATTTGTTCAGTCGTTGATGATGTTTAATATTGGATGATGCTTTTAGGGAATATATTTAGGATAGTTTGTTTTGTGGGAGGAGTTGAATTTTAGATGTTTTGAGATACCTATAAAACATTTTGATGGGAATGGTTTGAAGAGAGTTGAGAATATAGAAGTCTAACTATTTTAGCAGAAGTATGTGCTGATGATACAGGTTTTTTTTTTTTTTTTTTTTTTTTGCATCCATAGAAATGGGGAGAAGGTAAGAGAAAAAGAAAGAGAAAAGATTAAGAGAAAATTATTGAAAATACTACATTGGAAGAATTGGCAAAAGAGAAGGACAAAGACGAGGAGTAAGATGTGTTATAAGTATCAGAGGAGGAAAGTGTTTGAAGAAGGAAAGTGAGGGACCACAGGACTAGATAAACAGTTTACAGAGGTCAAAAAGAACCTGAAGGAGGCCAGGCTGTGGAAATTGGTAATTAGGTGTTGGTTGGTGACCACTATGTGCTAAAGTGAGGGAAGACCCAGATTTCAGTAGATGAAGGGTAGATGAGATGGAGAAACTCCCATATACCATTTTGTTAGGAATGTCATTGGTGAAGGCATGCAGGGAGCAAAGAGGGGGACAGACAGGTGGAATAGAGAGCTAGCTATTGAGGAGGAGCTGGTGGGGAGGGAAGATTTTTTTATCAAAATAGAGAGGTGAAAGAATGGAACAAAAGGAGAGATTAATACCAAAAAAGAAGCAGGATGGAAAAGAAAATGGATAAAGCATTGTGTCTAGAGCAGATGGGAATACAAACATAGCCGTGACCTTCCTTGGAAGGAAGGAGCAACCTTTCTCTTTAGACATAAGTGGGAAGGCAGTAGAGTTGGTCCTGGTACAGTTGTAAAGGGAAAGCAGGTCAAGGCCCTTTGTAACCAACATCTCCCACTTATCTAAATATAGGAGGTCAAATCACATTGGTGAAATGAACTGTAGTCAACCTAGAAAGGGATTCAGGTGGAGAGACAGTCCGTTGGTGTAGGCAGGTGTGTTTCAGGGCTACATTTTCCCCCGCCCATATCAAAGAACATGAAAGAAACAACGGAAGCCTCATCTGGAATATACCATAGACCAGAGCATATAATTTAACAACATGGCTTGATAGGTGAGGAAATTGAGCATTTCGGGGACTAGCTCAAGGTTAGACAGCTAGTTAGTATCCAAGATTGCACTAAAACCAGTTTTCCTCACTCTTAACCCATACACTTGGTGAAGTGTCTCAAGCTGTGATTTCCAGAGTCTTAATGCCACTTAAAACCAGTATTGCTTCCTTCTTTATGTGTAGTTCCCTCCCCTTACACACACATCCACCCTACCCCCTGCCAGTCATCAACCTCAAAATCAGCCTCATTCATCCCGCTCCTTGCCTGGTCTCCCCTGCATAGTCCATTATTTGAGCTTACAGGCTGAATCAGATTGACCCTCAGAAGCCACATTGCAGACTGCCTGTCTGGTCATATTCATGAACCAAACCAGCGTGAGGCTGATGCCATCGTAAGGACCGAGGGCATTAGCTCTGTGAAGTTGCAGCCATATCCCAAAGGCAGAGTTGAACTAGATACTCCCTGGAGTGTAGCACTTATGGTTGTCAAATGAACCTCCTAGATAGCCCTTTTACATTTAACTCGATATTTAAAAGGACCTACAGAAATGCTTAATTCCCCGAAAGGGATATTATGTTGGAAATGTATTAAGCAAAACCTAGTTGTATCAGTTCTTAGGCTGCACAAGTCCTTACATTCCAAAGTCACTCAATAATTATGAGCTCTAAGCATTTTAGTTATATATAAATAAAATTTGTATTTTCCCTGTCTTGTCATTTCTGCTTGGGTTTTGTTGTTCTTGAATTACTGTTTTAAAAATGTTGCTTCCTATGAAAGATACTCAGGAGCTATCATCTGATTTGCTGCAGAGTGTTTAATTTGGATTACTGTATTAGTGCTCTTGCAAGGAATAAAATCCTGTATACCTAGCTTCTTTTTTTCCTCCCCACCGAAACAGATGTTAGGATAACTGAGTAGTTTCTGCCCTTTAAATAATGCACTCAATACAATGCTCATGGACACCCCTTTCTTCTCTCATTTGATTTCAAGATACAGAGAATAAATGAGATGTTCACTCGGGTTTCACTGTCTTTTATGAAATTCAAGCCACTCTGGAGCTAACGAGCAAGACGCAGGAGGCCACCTTCGTGGGAGCAGCTACCTTTCCCAAGCATCTCATCCTCTCTCCTCTGTCATCCCCAGGCGATGTGCCTGCATTTGTGTGTGTAGATTTATAGTTTATCTTTATCTATGGCTTCATCTGTAGGTAGCTATTATAGCTGCCTCGCCTGGATATTGTTTGGGCCTGATAGATCTGTCTGTAGTTCATCAAAGGGGAGCCGAGTGCCTAAAAGCCATCGGGTCCAGCTGAGGATGAAATACGAGCCATCAGCCTTGGTAATGGCTGTAAAATTTCATAATTACACGGCCTTTATTACATTGCATAATGATCCTGAAGCAGTATGGAACAATTAATTAAGATTTTCAACCGTGGCTCTTTCAGAAATTAAAAGGTGCTAGTAGCTGAGAAATGGGGATCTGTCTTGTCCTAAAAGCATTAGGGATGCTTAAGAAATACTTTCCCACACACTTTCATTTTTTGTTAAGAGGAACATTTCCTAGTTAGGGAACACACATTAGTGTACTATGCCTATTAACAACTTTTCATTTCAACTTAACAACTGATGTTTTAAAAGGAACAGGAGTAAAGGAGAGTGCTAAGGATCTATATAACTCCCCAACTTCCTTTTTCCGTTCTTGGAAAAATTCTATTCAGCGTCCTGCTGTAGCCATTTATCACATTTATGGTTGTTCATCTCTACACATTAAATAAATGCAGGCTCTGAGATAGGGGGTCAGTTAACTGCCTACGATAGTCTACTGACCAAGGAGTTTTTCTTATACACTCTCTCATATCTCGAGGCATTAAAATTCTTTCAAGATCTTTCCAGTTGTGACAGTCATCCCCAAAGGAAGACTTTACTGTTTCCATTTATTTTCCTGTGAATGTAGCATGTCACATCTAATATATGCCTTTTATTTATTTATTTTTATCATCTCATCTTCACACCCCATAAAGAGTAATTAAATTTGGTGCGGGCCTGTAAGAGCCACTAGGAAGTTGCTGTATTTGAAACAAGCAAAAGAAAAAAAAATTATATACATGCACACGTAGGTGCATTCACACATACAAATTATGAACCGTCTTGACCTTATTTTTTATGTCAAGGAAATTAGGATGAAGATGATTGGATACAATAAAAATATTAATGGAAAGACAGTGAAAATGAGCTTGATATATTTTTCCGATGATGATTCCGCGCTGTATCCCAACTTCCTTCCACATAATTCACAAGGAACAAACATGCTTCAAAGAAGCATTATCAATGTGTTGTCAATTTAAATGAGAGAGTGTAAAAAAAAAAAAAAAGAAAGAAAGAAACCTCCCAACCTCATTGTGATGACACAGAACTCTTGGATATTTGTTCACATCAAGTATTATTGTTTTTAAATTGACAATCATCATATAACATTTTACGGATCTAAATATTTCATGGGAGACTAAAACTTCCCTTGGGCCTCCCCAATAATAAACTTTCAACAGAAAATTTGGAAAGGATTATGTGCTTCAAGGAGGAGCTGCTGCGCAGGGTAAATTCTCTTGTTGAGGCATTTAGTCCCTTAATAGGAATTTTCTGATCTGCTGTCATTCTTGTTCACACACCGAGTGTCACTGCCTCTAAAACACTTGTCATTCTTTAATGGAAACAAAATAGTCATTGCAGCCAGAGCCGCAATGTCATTCCACTACCCCTTGCTGTGTCGGCAATAGTGAAAATGACAGAGCGGCTCTCAGTAGGGGTAATTAAAATGTAAATATTGATATTTTATTATTTGAAATTACTTTCCAGTGCGGCATTTAATATCTCTCCATCTGTGCGGCTCTGTTTAGCGGTCACTTTAGTGCAGCTCTGGGATACCAAGCAGCGGCTTGATCCCCGTTATGTCAAAATGCTTGTTGCTGCTTAATTTTGATATCTAATTAAGTGGAAAAGTACAGTCCACACTGTAATCCATGGCATCTTAACCAGCTGCTTGGGTATATTTAGAATTAATCTCCACTATGGAATCATCCTAATGTATGCAATTAAGAGTCTGCCGATGGCTAATTAGGTGTATTAGAATCAGTCGGCTCCCCCCCCCTTTCATTTTGGACTGTTGCAGACGTAAGAGTCTCTGCCTCCAGAGGTATTCTTAATGCTACTCAAATCGAGTTTGGGAAACAGTGCAACTTCTGAACAGATTCATCCATGGACAGTAACCTTTGTATTTTTCCTTTGCTTATTTCCTTGAATCAACCTTATATAGGAGTATCTAATATTTTCTGGTTTTATTTGTAGGGTCTCAGGGCCCCAAGAAGTACTGGTCACAGCAGAGGAGTAAGGTGAGATACAGAGATAAATAGACTTTCCAACAGCTCAGAGCAGGAGACTCTGAGGCAGTGCTGGGTGCTCTTGTTCTTTTAGGGAGGAGAGGAATTATAGCATAAGAGCTTTTTACCGCTGCTCCATCTGCCTCCTCCATTCCACTTTCGCGAATGGAAGGGCTTCTCAGAGAATTACTATAAAAGGCACAGGTTTGGTTTGCATATCATGTATCCGTGGTCAGCTTGACAGGCAGGCTTTTTCGACTGATAATGATTCTGTGTTTGTGTGACTGAGAAATTTTGAGAGCTGTGTTGTCCTCTGCTTTTGTTTTGTTTTAACTTGGCCAGTTATCCAAATTGGGGACAGCATAGAGAGGAAGAAGGCAGGGCCACAAGGAATCGAAGGGGTTGCCTCTGTTGTCAATGAGAAGATAACTGGTAGCCTCCCAGTGGAACCCATGCCAAGCTGTAATGACTTAGCTCCGCTTGAGCCAGCAAACCCCAGCCGTGAACTTGGGAGTAAATATTCGTAAACAGATCTTCATTAGCCACAGAGAAAAATAGTGTGAGAGCCTGACTTTAAACTGAACTCTCAGAGGTAGAAATTCAGAGAAGCTGTTTTTCCATGCTGTCCAGAGCACAAATTATGTCCAAGACTTTAAGCATAGGTAGTAAGGATTTCTAATATTATGTGAATGTGAAGTTTCCGGGTCAGCTTGTTATAATTTCTTATCTGTGACATGTATCTCATGGATAACATATTTCTTGTACATACTTTCATGAATGCATATGACACTTTGTTTTTAATGGCCTGTGCTGTAAATCCTTTCACTTACATTTATGCAGACCTTCTGATTTTTTTTCCCCCCTGCTTCTCCTCCTTTTAGGGCATATGTTAGACTGAGTAATAGTGTCTTTCTGTATTAAGAAAATCAAGAGCAGCACACCTGAAGGATTTTCTTTCTTTCTTTCTTTCTTTTTCTGCTTTACTTGTAACTAGTAAAAGTGAAAAAAGGCAAGATATCAATGTTAACTCCCCAAGCACTAAGCCTCTAATAATTAGTGCTCTTGTTAGAATTTATGTTTTTATATCAAGGGGCCAATTAGCTAAATTTGAAAAGATTTGAAGATAAGTTATTTAAAATCAGTAGAGATTTTAACTGATCAGTAAAGTTATAAGTGATTTTCTCTTCTATCTCACAGACAGAATCAGTTCTTGGTCACTCCAGTGAACTTACACAAGACAATCACAACTGTTCATTTTTTTTGTGACTGGTAGCTAAAATTCTTTTTTTAAAAAAATTAGGTGAACTCACATGAAATTACCCAGGTTTTCCCAATGTCTCTGTCATTCTATTCTTTAATGTGGGTATCAGTGTGGACTTTAAAAAATAGGAGCATTTTAGCAAGACTTTTGTGACATGAGATGCCCTGAGCCTCATAGACAGCAGGTCTGCCTTCATTAGTTCCAGTGATGACCTTTCACCTTCCATGACTAGGCAAATCAGATTGGGGTACACCAAGTACTTCTCTTTCCTAGGTAATTTTCTCTTGTTTAATACCTCAGTAAATTAATAGATAGGCCTTCTTATCTGATCCATGCTCACTGATTCCTAGTTATCCAAAGTGGATAGATTCTTATAATATCACAATATTATATTGAGTTACATATAACAGAGATGAAGTAACCCTGGCTAAGATACTCTTCATAGGTTTCCTTTTCTTGTTGAATGTTAGAAAGAGAAGTAGTTCACATTAAAAAAAATATATCGTTGTTAAGGTCATATGTAGGAAAAAGAAAACTCATAAAATTTTATTTTTAATTTTAAATATACTAGGGTTAGAAACAGTGAAAAATCAAACATAAGAAAGTATAAAGTAAAAAAAAAAAGGGACCAATAATTCATTGTGGTTTTAGAAAATTTAACCAAAAATTACAGTAAGGACTAGCTTTCCAACCATTTTGATGAATTTTAGGGGCACATGTAACTCTTTCTAAAATTTGGCATAGTTTAGTAATAGCTTGTTGGTTTATTTATTGAATTATTTTTAAAAGCAACTTTTTGAGTCTAAAATTTACTTTGGCAAAATTCATCTTGTGTTTCTCCCTACATCTCCATTTTAAGTGAAAAATTATGTTCTCCCATGAACATAATTTGTTTGCTCATAAATCTAGACTCTCTGCTGAGTACATACAATAAATGGGAAATCAAGCTGTACCAAATTCATGTGAAATTGCTCCTAATTTATTAAAATGTTATTTTGGGCCCTTTCTTAATTTCCTAAAGGTCCTACCTGGTTTCTTTTATACTTAAATAGATCCTGCTTTACTTGTCTGGAAGGACTGCACAGGGCTTTATCTGTAACTGTGTTCATGGCTACAGCAGGTGGAAACAGTTCTTCCTCAAAATTATTTTGTAAGAATGGACATACAAACTAGTTAGATAAGCCTGAAACATGTCTAAATGGCATTTAAATTACATTATGTATTCAGACACTATGAAAAGTACCATCTTTGCTGTTAGTAAATATCTAATTTGCTGATTTAAAATGGGAAAGCCTCTCACTCCCTAAGTTCTGTTCAAAGGCTGTACTGTTGCAAATGCTTCTGACAAGCGAGTATTTACCTAGTGAAGATCCATCGCTCTAAAATGAACTGAGAAGGCAATGGTGAATGAATGCATTTTTATTGCTGCCATCCCTGATGTTTTTGCTTCAGGAAGAGGAAACTGATAATGATTTCTTAAAAAACAGTGTTTCTCAATATGCCATTTTTTCCAAACTATGGAAAATGTTCTCATGGGCAATTTTTACTTGGGCAT
This sequence comes from Sciurus vulgaris, assembly GCF_902686455.1. NCBI lineage: Eukaryota > Metazoa > Chordata > Mammalia > Rodentia > Sciuridae > Sciurus > Sciurus vulgaris. The sequence goes on from NC_136473.1 coordinate 68,305,798, forward strand.
TACAAAAATCAGATTTGGAATTTCCTACGAATTTATGCAAAAAAATAAGCATATCAGATTTTATTCCTGTTCCTGGAAAGAAGCAATGAGCATTTGCTTTCATCTCTGACATGATTAGGTTAGAATTTCAGAGGTTTAACATCTTAGTTACAGAAAATAAGTGTATACATTGTTAAATAATTATACAACTAGGGTAAAGTAGATAAATTAATTACAGATGTTTGTTAATCATTTTTAAAAGTCATTGTGACTATCATAGAACCTGTTGTGAATGCTTGTTTATAAATATGAGTACCAGGCAATAGAATTAAAATGTCAACTTTAATTTATAATTAAAGAGGAACTAGCTAGGAAATATAGGTAGGACTTTATTGAAGTTTAAGAGACTCCAAATAAAATTCTATATGCTCTCTAGGTAGTTAGAAACAAAAAACCTTCACACATACTCAATGCCTTAATAAACATTCACTGATTAATAGAAAAACTTCAGTTTTTTTTTTTTTTTTTTTTTTTTGTTATGTGTTCATATCTATTTCGTAGGAGTAGCACTAATTTCCAGAATGGTCTCTTTGTTCCTAACCACCCATTATTTGAAAATCAATCAGTGAAGTGGAAGGACTTATTCATTTTTTTGTTCATTTAATACATATTTACCCAGCATCAACTATGTTCCCAGGCTCAGTTACAGGTGCTAGAGCTACAACAGGGAACGAAGCAGAGGGTGTATCCTCTAAAGAGCTCATAATACATGGTAAGAAGGATAGGGATAGCTTCATCTGGTTGCTCACCATCCCATCCATTCTCTGACCTCATTTGTCACCTATGCTCAGATCTTCATGGTGCTTCTTGTTACGTTTCTGTTTTACAACTGATCCTTCTTGCTATAGAATAGCACAATAATGGTTGTAAAAATGGAAACCAGGGTGCACATTTGTGAATGATTTCAGTGATATAAAAGAGAAAACTTGGTGGTAGGCCAATGAAGAGCTAAGAGTGAGGTGGTGGTACTTTTAATTGTGTAGGGATATAGTGGAGCTGTGGGTACTGACATTGGGATTAGAAAAATGAGCTCAATGTTCAACGTGCTAAGCATCCACAGAGGAGCTACTTGAGGAAGATTTTTTTGAGAAATAGAACATGAAAGGAAGAAAAGGAACAAATAGTGAAAAACATTTTGTATTGTGCCTGAGAGTTTGAGTTTGGTCCTATAAGATATATAGAAGCTAAGATAGCATTTTGGTCAGTGGACGGCTGCTAGAGTTCATATTTTTAAAATGACTTGAATAGCCATGGGTAGGATGCAAGAAGGAAAGAGCAGACATAAGCATTTTTGATTTAAAAAAAAAAAAGATGTTAAAATTAACTTCAAAGAGATGATGTTTACAATCAAGTACCAGTCTTCCTCCACATACACACAGACACATACACAAACACATACACTTTGATCTGTCCTTATGTGGTAGCATCTCTTCTTCATTATGGGCTAATCTATTTTTACTTAATGTAAAATCTCAGGAGGCAAGGATTATATTGTACTCATTTTGTATATTCTCATAGTACTAGCACACCAGTTTTAACAGATGTCCTCCTGTCAGGTAATTTGAATTTCATTACAGTAGAAACACCAGAAATCTAGTAATTCAGGACTGGAACAGACCTTCAGGAACATCTTTTCCACCCTTTCTATGTACAGGTGAGAAAGCAAGAACCAAAGAAGTTGAGTCATGACTCAAAGTCTCACAGCTACTTGGTAGCACACAGGGCACTTCCTTCTAGGTCCATTCTACTCGCAGTCTGAGGGACTTACCACAACCCAGACAACTTTGTGCTTTGAAAGTAATTCTCAGTTGGTTACTCTGAATCTGAAACTGTTGGAACTGGAAGATTCTTCAGAAGGATCTAGTTAATTTTTCCACATTGGACTGATTAGGTCAAGTGGGGTCTATATTAACTTTCTAGGGCTACTATACCAAAGTACCACAAACTGCATGGATCAAGCAGCAGAGATGTATCTTCTCACAGTTCTGGAGGTTGGAAGGCCAAGATCAAAGTGTCATCAGGCTTGCTTCCTGGGAGGGCCATGAGGGAGCACTTATTCCAGACCTCTCTCCTAGCTTCCTGTAACTTCAAGCATCCCCTGGCTTATGCATGATTCTCCCTTATGTGTATATATCATCTTCCTTTTGTACATATCCATTTCTGTGCCTTAATTTATCCCTTTTTACAATGATATTGTCAGATTAGAAAAAACTTTATTTTCAAAGGTCACTGGGAGTTCTTGGGTTAGAACTTCCACTTTTTTTTTTTTTTTTGAGGAAGTATACAATTCATAAGATGACCTAGTTAATACCATTGGTTGTAGCTACATGGGAACTCCTTGGGAACTTCCTGAAGAGAGTAGAGTCTACATATCAGATGTCCTTGGCTAGTGGTTAATGCCCTGTAACAGCCTCTGATACTTCTTGACCTGGTCCTACTAGTCATTAGCTGGAGCAAGTCAGATCCAAGCACAAATTCTTTTTCTTTTAAATGAGAAACATAAATTCAAAACTGTGCTCTTCCCTACTCAGTATCCATCAGATCCCAAGTAACACTGACAGTGCCATTTTATAAGAAAAAATTCAAGAGTTCTCTGTTATATCAGACTACTTTACCTTTCCCTCGATAGTCAAACAAATTTCGACACTTCAGAAAGGAGAGCTTTCCAGATAGAACTTACTTGTTTCCAGCTAGCAGAAAACAAAGATTGTAGGAGAAGCAAGCTAGTGATTTCCCACTTTTAAGGCAGCTGAGCCCATACTTGTCTCCATACCCCTGACAATTTTTCTTTCTTCTTGGCTTAGATGAAAGGAGAGAAGAAGTTAAGTTGAGGCTAGGTAAGAAGGAATTTGGGGAAAGACAAGGGAATTATTTCAGCTACTCTATAGTCATTCAGAAGTGGTATCTAAGTAAGGGTAAGAAAAGACTGTGGAGTGTAACTGCTCACTCCTCATGGCCATCTTCTTCATTCAGTCCTTTCTTCAAGGCAGGTAGGCAGTTGTTAAAATGTCCCCAACTGGTAGGAAAACAAACAGAAAACTATTGTCATCAGGTTGAGGGATTCCTGTTTTGCTATATGGAATATTTCTCTGTAGTTATTGTTATAGTTTTAATTTTTATAGCAATCTAGATGGGGAAATAAGGAAAAATTGCTAAAGAAAGTCCACCATGCCAGGGGGACATGTTTCCAATTTCTGTGCCACAAGTTAGCTAATAGTTAACTCATTAGGCTGTTTATATAATCACCATGAGAGGTCAGTGGTCAGTTACACCTGAACCCACAATTAACAGCTTCTTATACTGACACACATCACCTGTGAAATTCCATTCTCGTCTCTTTAGATGGTCACAACTACTCAGATCATTTGCTCCATGTTATTAAGATGGTCCATTCTGCCTCACATAAATGTGTGTTTGTGTGTGTGTATGTACAGTAATGTTTTAATGTAAGTTCTGCCTTTCAGAAACCACAAATGAAAAGTGGATTTATTTGTCCTGTGGAACCACATTTTAACATAGTGGTTTCATAAAGCCTGTGTAAAACCTACTTGATAGTATAAAAACAAAGCCACAAAAACATACTTCCTACAATGTCCAAATGATCAGATTAGACAGAAAGGGGGCTTCTTCCCATTTTTGTCAGTTATGTTCACATTCCAGTTGTGATTGAATGTAAATTATTGAAATATGGATTACGATCAGACCAGAAGAATAAAACTTCAGGGAATGGTATTTATAGGCATTGTTATCTAATGCTATAAAGTCTAATATAGATGAAAGAAAAAATTTTAATAAAATACCTCTGATAGCACCACATGAATATTCCAGTTTTCACTTGGGCAGTTAACCATCTGTAACTACTCCTCTCAACCTTGTGGTGAGTTCTAATTTGTGAAATACATAAACATGCATGTGCACACACATACATATAAAATCTCTAGGACCCAGGGCTGTGTTTTGTGAATCATATGTGAAAAGAGCAACTGGTTTAAAAATAGAGTAAGTTTATATCCCACAAGGGTTACACATGTGGGCTTTTATTGATAGCTAAGATCAAATCATAGTGCCAGCATTATCCTTTTCTTCCCTAGTTCATGGAAACATTAGGTTTATTGTATGGGGGAGAGAGAATCTTGCCAATGCTACATTGCTCAGTCATCTCTAAATAAACTTCGTTCACGCTCTCAGTGAGTCATTGGGGCACAATTACAATTCTAGCACGATATGTTATTTGTTGAGAAGTGTCAATTTTTTGTGGAACAGAGAAAGTACAGTTCAAAAACTGTGAGCAGGCAAATCGATGCCATGATTAACTGATATTAAGAGACACTCTGAAGATTTAAAATGCTTGCTCTGTATTTCAGGAGAGCAGCTGAGAAGAAAATGCCTAGCAGGGGTTAAACCCAAATGCCTGCACTGCAGCCTATTTCTGTCAACACTCCGTTCAGGAAATAAACATTTATGCTTTCTGAAATGAAAGTGTATTTTTGAAGACTAGCCGTCAGATATTTTTTGCCCTTCACACTTTCAGATGCTTAGCCTTTTTTGTAAGTTGACTGCAAAGTGCATCAGTTTGCCAGTCTGAAAAAAAAAAAATGTGCTTGACGAGTGCCCATGGCACCCCGTCAACCTCCGAAGTTTCCGGCAGAAGAAGGCAAGAGAGTTGGCACAAAACATGCTTTCTTCAAGCCTGTTACCTCAGGGGTACCTGCCTCTTGAGAAGCTTTTCAATCCTTCCAAATGATGTTATTCCCAACTGTCATCTGGTTTATTTGGAGCACACTGTGTTGCAGATAAACATGCTGTTTAACTGTGGGTCAAGGTAGAGTGTCGTTCTGCTAAGCAAAATACCGAGATACATTAAATGGCACTGATCCCTGGACAGAGATGAAGAGAGATCAGAGTTGTCAGTGATACACATGGAATGGGCTACAGCCAGTGAAGAAAAAAACGTGCCATGGTATCAGTGCATTTTAAAAAGCTGTAATACGACTGACCGTTTAAAACTATAACCTGTCACACATCAAGGATTAAGATCCCCGGATGTACAAAATATGAAGTTCAACTGACACAACTGCAAAGCATATTTTATTTCACTTGAGAAAGAGGTTTCTTTCCAAAGATAGCTGAATGTAATAGATGATGAGGACCTCTAACTTGTAGCCTGATAGCTATAAAACACTATTAAACACCTGGTAAAAAGCACAAACTGGTAATGATCATTAGGATACAAGTACGCAAGGCAAGAGAGCCATCGGTATTAGAAGATTCTTTAGACTCACTTTATTAAAACATTCTTTCTCATTTAAGTCTTGGTCATTTAGGTTTTTATACTTTGCTCAGGTCTGTAAAAGGATATTATTTCATCCGTATGTATTCAAGGTTGTGAAGTATAGCTAGCAATTCTAAAATCAGGTAAGAGAATTTTATGAATTAAAATAAAATCTCCGTTATGTATTTGCCCTCTTTAGTGACCAGGCAAATGTGACTGTCTCCTAATGAGGCTGTGTAACTGCTGCTCAGGAATTTGGGCAGGAAAGCTCTCTGTGCCTCCTTTGCCTTTCAGATAGCAGAGTTGTTGTATAAAGGGTTAAAATGTGAGACAGCTATTTATAGACCACAAAGAGGTAGAAGTCCAGACTTTTATCTTATTTTGCAAAGCATGGCTCTTCCTTTTTCTGTGCTTTTGCCAAAATTACACTTCCTTGAATCCACTGAGAGATGAGGATATTGAGCAAGCAAACTTGTCATATCTCTTATGCTATAACTCTCTCCCCATGCTTCCCAACCACAATTTTTTTTAAGTGCTTGTTCTTTACCCTTTTGTCTTCTCTTTATTTTATAGAGAAATGAAATGAAAAGTTAGGTTTGCCGGAGGTATAAAACACACATACAAATACACAAGTCATTGGCACAGAAAAAGTAAATTTCAGGATCAACATAAAAAAATAAAATTTTATTGCTTTTTACTTAATTAAAACCCAAAGAAATGTGTGAAACATTGTTGTGGCTGAAAAATTGTTAATTTGTAAATCACAGGGACAAAGGGGCCCCAATGCAACTTTAAAGTTTCCGTGCACGTAAATGTCGATAGCGTGCCTTCTCCATCATCAGCACTAAATTCACATTGATGCCTCTTTTCTTCTCTGTATTGATCCTTCCATGAGAACGTAGATTTGTATCTGTTAATTAATGCGTCCTGAAACAGCGCTTGTATTAATCAGGCAGATAAGAAAAATTGGATGCCTGCACCCCCCTGACAACCGTAAAAGTGCTGGCCCTGATAAAATCGTGGATGGACCTCAATAAAAAAGTTCCTCCTTCCACTCAATAAACTAATCATCCTGCTTTTAATTATTCGGCAGAAAGATGTGTGGAGATTGGAGAATGTGTAAATCTATTTACTAACAGCAGTGTCTGGGAGGGAGAATTGGGCTGTCACAGGAAGGTGCTGCGGGCTACGCTCTCTGTCCATCTGCTGCTGCAGAAAACTGCTGCTTAGGAGCATGAAAGGAGGAAGAAAATCAAGGGAAATTGAAAAACCCTTTCCTTTTTGCTCCCAACTTCCCAGATGATAATTTGTTTTTGTTGCTGTTGGTTTAATTTACAAAAATATCAATAGGTAGTCTCTTTTCTGAAGTTAGATATTTGGATCTGTACTGCACCTTTTTTTTTTTTTTTTTTTTTTTTTTTTTTTTTTTTTTGGTTAGAGGAGATACAAAAAAGAAAGAAAAATAGTATGGTTTTTTTTTTTGTTTTGTGAGTATAACATTCCCCAAATTGAAAACACCTGAAACCAAGCCTATCAGGTTAGATCATTTTTTTTCTCCTTTCAATCTTTGTTTAAAATATTATCAGTTACTGTATCCCTAGTTCTAAATGGATATTTATTAATTTAATCCTAAATTGCAATGACAGAGAAAAAGAGATGGGGAAAAGAAAACTCGCAGAGCCAGATCAAAACAAGCCCTATCCTATAACATGTAAGCACCTTGTCAGTAAAAGCAATGGTTTTCATACTTGCATAAAGACACCCTTAAGAAAAAGTGGACTAATCTTCTTCAATGATTTTATTAAGCACTTATAGTTAATGTTTTCACCAATAGGTCAGGAAATCATTTCCTTTTCTTTATTGTGCTATAGCTTTTGACATCGTATGGAATAGGAACAATTTGATATGAATAAAAATGACAGCAACAATGACCTGAAGCAGGAGCCTAAGAGAGGTTGGGCATAAGTGGATATTTATAATTTGTGTACTATTTGGGTAATAACATCCATAAAAGGAGTAAAAATAGATTTCTTAAGTTGCATTATTAAAAATGTCCCACCCTTTAGTGGAATTACTAATGTCAGGACCATATATTATGGTGCTGTTGTCCTCAAAAACCCATGGGGGGTAGATGGTCATCCTTGGAATTCCTAGACATACCCTTGCAATGAAATTTTACTTTTTTAGACTCTTGGAAAAAGCATCTGATGGTCAGGTATCATTAAGACTTCCTTTTAGAATACAGAGGTAGATCTTCTGAGATGCAACTATACATGTATATTCTTCAGAGTATGCTTAATTGTGCTATTTCTTCTTTTCTTATTGATCAAAATTTTTATTTTAATTTTTTATAATTTGTTTTTTCAAGATTAGAAGAGACTTCGTGCTTGTGTGAATGAAGCCCAGTTTTCCAGTAAAGAACTGAAGCAGTCAACCATATATTTCAGATAAAAATAATATATAGTATAGCAACAGTTATCAAATACATGTTATAAATGAGAATCTGGATGGATGTTATATTTCGCACATGCAAAAATTAAAGTACAAGCTAATTGACCTGCTCAAGGTGAAACAGCTATTACCAAAGTGGAGCCAGTATTTCTATTCTGGATCTTTCTTTCATTTCCTTTCTACCAAACCCTATTATTTTTATATTTAACTTTTAAAATAACTGAACTTTAGTAAAAATTGTGACTTTTTTACTTGGTAAGGAAGCCAAGCTGCTTAGTATTCTGCTTTCTTTTATACCACTAACCACCATTTTAAAAAGAAATGTATGTTAAATATCAGTGGGAACAAAATATTCAATTAAGAAGACTCATCTGGTTATAGCTCATTATGCACTATATCGTGTGGCTATTACAGAGAAATGTTTTCAAGTTGTAGTCTACTTTGTGGCCTACATTATTTTCCTTTTTGTTGTTTGGGGGATTTTTTGTTTGTTTATTTTGACTTTTATGTTGTTTGTCAATATTAGTTTTTAAAAATTATGTAGCTGAAAATTTGACTTCCCATAATACATTCCTAAAAACTTCACCAGTAATAAAGTATAAGGATTATATGGTATTTTCTACATAAATAAAAGAAAAAATGTGTTCCTCTATTATATTTCCTTCAACTGAGTCTATAAAACCTATAAAAGCACCAGTCAATTGAAGCTGGTTTGTGACTTTTACTTTGCTGTTCACAAAGTGATCAGGGGAAAATTTTAAGAGGTTCTAATCAAAGCTCAGCATCATTGTGAGCTCTGATGCAGAAGCTGACTACCATATGAAACTAATGTTGCATTATGAAATTATGGCTTTAAAGTAACTTGATCTGCTCATCTTTCCATGCAGGCTTTTCCACGCTGTCCCTGGCGGACCAGATGAGCCTTCTGCAGAGTGCTTGGATGGAAATTTTGATCCTTGGTGTCGTATACCGATCTCTTTCATTTGAGGACGAACTTGTCTATGCAGACGATTATATAATGGACGAAGACCAGTCCAAATTAGCAGGCCTTCTTGACCTAAATAATGCTATCCTGCAGCTGGTAAAGAAATACAAGAGCATGAAGCTGGAGAAAGAAGAATTTGTCACCCTCAAAGCTATAGCTCTTGCTAATTCAGGTTGGCATATTGACATGGTCTTTGCTACATTTTTTAATATGTCAGTTTTACCCCTTCCCTTAACTTCATCAGAGATTTGTTAGACCTAGTTTGTAAATTCTGCATGAGTCAGCAAAATTATAATCAGTGTAGCTTCCGAGTGAAAAGTTAAAAATGAGAAAAATACACTTAAAGAGAATTATTTTCATTTTCCTTGCTCATTGAAAGCTGTGAAACTTTTACCACCATATATATATACTAATTTGGATCATAGCAGAGCAAAAGCTCTGGTATGAGCAGCATAAGTTGACACTCTGGGGACAAAATTAGCTCCATTGTTTTTTATGTGTAAATTCATGTAAATGAGTTATGGAGCCACACAAACCACTTTCCCTCAGATATACAAATTTTGTATTAGGGATACTATACTTCTTGTTGCTTCTAATTTTGATTATCATACAAAACTCCATTTCTTACATTCTGAAATCCTCTAGAAGTCAAATTCTGCTGAAGGAGTATGTCCCTGAAAGCTACAACCTAGGCAGTAAGGGTTAAGAATTATGGGAATAAATGTTCCTTCCATTTGAACTGAAATGTGCTAAAATAGGGAGCAACCTCTGATAAGTAAAAATCGTTGGTGCTTTGTTGTTTTTGCCTTTGTGCCTCTTCTAATGCTTTATTGTGGTCTTAAGTCTCTTTTAGCATTTGCATAAAGTTCAGGATAGATCCCTCCTTAATGACGTGCCGATCATTAGATACCTGCGTGTCAATAACATGCTCTGATGCTATGTACCATTGACAGTCACACCGTGCCCCTCCATCTGCTTTTGTTTTGACCCTATCTTTGAACTTTATCTTGGTTGCCGGCCAGTAGTTTTCCCTTTAATTACAAGAAGGAAACTGTCAATAAAATCTGTTAAATGGGATGCAATGAGTGGCTTGAATGGGCGGATGGCTATTTGTTCAAATTCTGCAGCATTCAAGGTATTGACAGTTTGTTTTCTGGGGCCATATGTGACGATCAATCTCAGGCTGGGCTCAGCCGCGCTGAAAAATGAAAAACCAGATTGCTTTTGCTTACTTGTGGATGACGACTTTGTGATTTGGCGCGGTCCTAGTGAGATGAGACCTTCTGCCCAAATTGCCCCCATGAGAGCTAGGAATGCGTGACTGTTTTTAGAAATAATTTTTAATTGATTTTGTAATTAACAGTTCATCTACAATATTGATGCATGAATCCTTGGACTGATAGGAGGGAAATTGTTTTCAACAATGAAGTTGTACTTTCCTATTTGTCTTCATAATGGAGTTTAGCATTTCACAGTTTTAACTGGGAATATAACCCTCTTCCTTACTATACTGTTCACCCCTCTTCTCCCACTTCTCTGTGAAACTATAAAATATGATGCTTTACAACAAATGGTTTATTGTCCTAAACCCTCAGGAACCCCTTGCCTGCTCACTAGAAGATCAAAGAGGGAGATGGGATAGAGATTTTCTGGGAATTTATTAGTTTGTACAACTTCACATTATAGATTCTCTCATATTTAGGTGGAGGATTTTTACAGCATTGTTTTGGGGAGGTATTTTTATTTGGTAATCATGAAACAATTCTAATTTAAAACATTTACTTGATCAATTGTTTTTAAAATAGAGTAAGTGTGTTTCACATCTTTTATGTTTCAAATTGCTTTTTAAAATTATTAGCTAATCGTGAATGCTGAGCAATGCGAAAGCTTTATCATTAAAATTGCTAAAAGTATATAATTTTATATGTTAAATGTATACTTTATGGCTAAGTATTGTAATTTAGAGTACCTTAATTAGTAGCAGCATTTCTGTCTCTGTTGCTTAGAAATATAGTCATTAATATTGTTGATATATAAATGTTCTACTCCCACATACTCTGCTATTGGGGGTAGAAGTGACCTACTTTACAGCAGTGACTGGTGATTAGACTTTATTTAAAGAACTAGTTAGTTTATTTTTCGTGTTTAAAACCAGAAATAGTTACCAAGCTTTTCTGTTTCTCCTGTTATCATAGTTGCTTTACAGAAAATTTCTTCATGGCACAATTTTTTTCTGCAGGTGATTTTAACCCTTTTTTTTTTTTTTTTTTTTAGCCTCTTAATACCAAGAAAAATTAATTGAACCAAACTTCATAAGGAAGAAGTGATTAAGGACTTAAAAACTATTTTAGTCTCTACATTATCCCACCTTTCTTGTATTGGAAATTTTTTCCTCATCATCCAACCCACAAGCCCCACCATTTTAGTTTAGGGAAAACCAAAAACTCGGAAAGTCATTTTCTTTGATGCTGTCAATGTAAGACTATTTTATTTCAATTTTTTACCATTATTTGGAAAATGGCCATAAAATTATAGATTCATCTTGGTTAGAACCAGCCTAAGTGTCTTGAACTGCTCATAAACACATCAATATGAAAATATTTTAATGCTTTTCAAAAATACCCTAAAAAAACTCCAAGACTTGCTTTTAGTATTTAGAAATTTCAGATGAACATAAATGAAACTTTATGCAAAAAAATCTAGTGTTCTTTATGTAGATATTTTAGCTATCCCTGTATAACTGTGTGTTAATAACCAATATCCAGTTTACCTAGAGTTCATCTTATTTTAAACGTCTTTTTCCAGAAATTTCAATATTGTACTTATGCTGGGGAAATAAGGCAGTTGGCCTCCTTTAATGGCTATCATATTTTTTGTGGTGGTGTTTATGTCATATGTGAATTCAGGGAAACATGACACCAGAACTTCATTGGTAGTATATTGCCTATCTTCAGGTACATGGCCAGAATAACACTATGATGATCTAATACTGCAATGCTCACAAGTATTTGAAAACCCTAAGTAATCATTCCAATTACTTTTGAACATAAGAAATTTACAGGCTCACTTAAGCCATGTTTTCTCTTATTTTTGAGCACTAGCACTAAGCAATTAATTATTGCACCCCTGATGCAACTCCGTGAGATCAAATTTAAAAAGAAAAATCTAGGTCACAATTTTAATATAGTAATTTGTAGGTTCCCATCTTCTCATGCATACACCAAGAGGCAACAAGACTGATCTCTAGAATGCTTTCCATTTTGGGGAACTTCTGTGATTCTATGATTAATTTTATGTCTGTATTGGAGAATATTGTGAAATATTGCTATAAGCATTTTGGGTAAGGTTATGCTGTGGGATTCTATTCTCCTGATTGGTTCTATTGATTCATATATTCAAGAATTTGTTTAAAAGTGTTATCACTGGTCCCAATGTAACACACTCATTTTCGCATACTGGAAGATTAAAGGAGTCTAAAATTATGAATCACTTTAGGTATGATCATTCTCTTTTGTTCAAGTCACAAGACCTTTATGCGCCATAGTTGCCACTTACATTTCAATCGTTGTCACCCTTATTCTGTCCCCAGTCTGAAGCCAGGTGAGTTCATTCCCTTCAAGAATAAATATTTTTTAAGGTCAAGGATTTTTCTTTTTAACGTATACACAGTATTTCTGCAATGATAACACCTAATGATATACAGCTATGATTAATATTTTGATCAACTTAAACTCTTACATAATTATAACAACCTCATAACAGTATTTCTGTTGCTGTTCTAAAAGGCAAATGGTGTATGTGCACAATTGTACAATTTCAAGGAATGGAAAGTTTATGATGGCTGTAGGAGACTGGAATGGGGACTATGGTTAATTAGGATATTTGGGTCTTGTAAGTTTGACTTTGTGTTTTTCAGTCTTTTTTCATTATTACCTTCTTAGGGAAGACTTTAGATAAGATTATCCTCATAAACCCCAATGAGATATCAATACCAAAAATATTTTGCCTGTTTATGTAGTGTATATTTATTCTTTTCATCTAAAAGATTTTTTTCCTACTCTATAATTCTAAATTTCATCTCCTTTGAGAAAGTACATGGTTTAGTTAGTCATTTAAGTGTTTTCTTATCTGTAAAGTTAGGTAGGCGAATTAAATAATGTCTCATATTCCTTTAATGGCTTAAAAGTTTTAGGTCAGTTACTTTTAAGTGATGGCGGTAAGTTAGAGAGAGGGAGAAAAAGAGAGGGAGAGAAAATGAATATGTGTGTATGCTGAATTTAATGTAGAAATAGTAGCATCTCCACAAATATAAACAGTATAAAAGTGAGGGGAAAAAAAAAAACACTCTTTGATCTAAAGTATCTACTGGGTTCTCACTTGATTTTACTAGTAGTTAAGCTAATTTTTTCTTTGATATTCTGGAAATGAGCTAGTGTCCAATATATTATCCTTTTACAGAATCTTTCTTTAACCATTTCTTTTTTTAAGTCTCTTTTGGGTAAACTCATTTAATTCCTACAATATACCCTTGCTGTAGACATGTCTAAAATCATTTTGCAAATATCTAAAGTGAGCTAATAAAGAAGTATGATCTCTGTGAAGCAGAGAATTGGACACTCTGTCCCTTGCTATCAATAAGCTATTTGTATTCCATAAATAATTATGCATTATATCTTTAAAAGACTCAGTGTAGAATACTTGAACCATTGTACTTTCATATTCAAGAACCTAAATTAATATTTTAAATTTAGCTTAGAATTTTGTGCCTACTTCTTTTATTTTGCTGTCATTGTGAAGTTATAGTACAGTTGTTCTTCAGTATCTGAGACTTCAAAATCCAGTTTCAAGTGGCTTATACAAAATGGAAGCACTTGCATATAACCTACACACACCTTCTGTATAAATTATCTCTAGATTAATTATAATATCTAATACAATGCAAATGTTAAATAGAGAATTATATTGTGTAGGAAATAATGACAAGAAAAAATCTGTACATGTTCAGAACAAACACCATTTATCTTTTTGAATATTTTCTATCCATGGTTGGTTGAATCTATGGATCTATAATCCTCAGATAGGGAGAGCTGACTCCTATAAAACCACCCAGGAAAATGACAAACCGAATTTAAGAGGAAAAACTCTTAAATTAGTGTCTCATGGTAAATGAGCATACTGGGTCTTTTATGGTAGGTAGATCTGTGTTCTTAACTTTTGCCCATACCAAACAGGAGATAAGAAATCAAAATTATAATTTTTCTACCCTCTAGTCTGTTTTTTAACTGAAGTCTACCATGGCTTCTTAGAGTCATTATACTTCAGATGATATATTTGGAAAGTATTTATAATGCAACCATCATTTTTATATATATTATGATATTGCAAAATTTTAGGCAAAACAGAAGAGCTAGTTCTTAAATATACTTTGTTATACTTAGTGATCATTGTGCCTTGGCACAGTATAAGAAATATTTGCTACAAATATATTTGTATTTTCAACTAGAGTCGTAGCACACAAAATACTTGGGAATTACTTTACTTTGAGGTTTTCAGTGACTATAACATCAGTTTCGTTTATGGGTCTAAGACAATGAGCAATCTGTTATAAAACTTAATTAGCATGATGCAGATCATCTGTGATGTTATGGAAGGTTGAAATGTTTATCAACCAATTTGGCATCAACATTCACTTATCAACTAGAATTATCTTTAACACTTCTACTAAATGGAGTTAGAAAGCTCCTAGAAAAGTCTAAGAGATTCCAACTGGAGGAGGGAGTAGGAAGGCCTTAACAATTGTAGGGAAATAGAAAAGACCTAGCAGAGAAATCCCATTATGCAAGGTAAACGTAACAATGATAACAGTAATCTGGGATTTGTGTGGGGAGCCTGGAGGTAAGAACTATAACCATGGAGTTTTACTGTGGTTCAGCATTTCCTATAAATATAGTAAGAGTAATTTTTGTGGTTTGTGTACATGTAGCAGAAGCTGACTTTTTAGCCAGAGCAAGAAATGAGGAAAACAGATCTCCTGAAAAAATAAATGGGCCTTAATAGAAAGCTTTGTAATTGAAAGTTCTTATCTTCTCACCATGGTTGGGAACAAAATCAGAATTATCCTTATCATTTCCAATATTAGAATCATAACTTCTCTGGGTTGTAAAAGACCGAAAATATTTCTTTTTATCCAACCTCCTTCTTGGTATGTGAACAGCTTCTTTGGTATTTTTGTACGTGTTTCTACAGGCTTTATGGATTTCCTATGAAGAAACTGCTTTCTAGAAGAGACTATCCTATCAGAACTTTCTCATTCCCTTTTCTTTTCACTCTCTTACCATTTTAATGCCAAAGAAGACACAAAAACATGCAATTCCATATGTTCGTTAGCTTCCTATGCTACTCTAACAAATTGCTACAACTTGAGGACTTCAAACCATACGAGTTTATTCTCTTATAATTCTGGATGTCAGGTGTCCAAAATCAGTTTCACCAGGGCTAAGACAGGTATAGAAGGGCTGCCTTCTCGGTGTAAGCTCCAGGCGAGAAGCTGTTCCCTTGCCTTCTCCAGACTTTAGAGTCACAGTCCTTGAGTTTCTGAGCTCCTTGCAGTTTCCTCCATCTTTGAAGCTTTACTATTGCATTACAACTCAGTGGTAACCCTGCTTTCTTCCTAGCTCCTTTGCTTTCATTGTGGACCTCAGATAACATCTGTAAAGTTCATTTTACCCTATATGCTAAAACTCACAGGTTCCACAGAGAGTAGGACCAGGATATCTTCGGAGCCATTGTTCAGCCAATTATAATGAATAAAAGGTTCAAGAAATAAAACTTTGCAAGGTATCCCTCCAGGTATTCTATCCCAATTCAACCTCCTTCCTTCCACAAAAGTAACTTCTCCACTTTTTAGAGAAAAAAAAAAAAAAGTACTAAAGATAAAGTATGGATTAAAATTAGGGAGAATGGGTTCTAGGAAGATAGCAGTAGTGGTGACAAAAAATTTTAATCTGTCTCTCATAAAAAGTGATGACTTTGATAGTCATCACTCCCTTGTGTTTCATCTTATCACCCTATTACTAAATGTAAACATATGTATGGGTCATATCCATTAAAACATATATGTATGGGTGTAGCTCAGCAGTAGAGTGCTTGTCTCGCACATGAAAGGAACTGGGCTTGATCCTCAGCACCCATAAAAATAAATAAATAAAGATATTGTGTCAATCTACAACTAAAACCTATTTTAAAAAATATATGTACACACACACACTTTTTTTTTTAAATGCAGTACTGAGGATCAGACCCAGGGGAACTCTACCACTGAGCTACATCCCCAATTTGTATTTTGTTATTTTGAGACAGAGTCTCACTAAATTGACTAGGCTGATTTGAAACTTGCAATCCTCTTGCCTCAGCCTCCAAAGTGGTTGGGATTACAGGCAGAGGCCACTATGCCTTACTTTAAAAATAAATGCGGGGCTGGGGTTGTAGCTCAGTGGTACAGTGCTTGTCTGGCATGTGTGAGGCACTGGGTTCAATTCTTAGCACCACATATAAATAAATGAATAAAATAAAGGTCCATCAACAACTAAAAAAATTCAATAAATAAATATGGATGGATTTTCAGGTCTCTAAATCTACAATTTTTTTCCTTCATTTTTGTTTTATCAATTAAAGAAGCCATAGAATTTTGATGGTCTGAATTTTGAAGATTTCAGTTCATTGTGTTTCTCTGCTCTTTGCATTTTGTTCAAATTGGTAACTGGACCCAGAGACTAAATCAGACTCAGATTCTATCCTCATGGCATCTCAAGCTGGTGTGTTGTTCATTGGGAAGTACATCATGTCTTATTATGGAATGTTAGCAGCTGTGGATGCTCATTACCTGAATTCATTAATCATTGAGGATTGCAAAATGGTGATTTGTAATTTTGTAACCTTTTTTCATTCCGTTACCAGTGACATAGTTTGTATAGAAGGGGGAGTATAAATGTTTGATTCTTTTTCCTTCTTTATCAGTTTACAGTATTAAAAAAAATGGTACCCTTTCTTTTCATGTCATTATAAACACATATCCAATATATTTAATGGATTTCAATCAATAATAATTATAACCCTTTTTGAAGTTCAGATTGTTGCATTTTTGGTTAGTGGAAACCCTTTCAGGTTGGCTTCTGGCATCTTTTTGAATAACCTGGCAGTTGTAGATAGCATGCATAATATTGATATGACAAGATGTTTCATACTTATTTTAAATATTAAACACAGCCTAGAATCAGATTATAGCCTGGGTGCTAGGGATACCTTACGGGTGGCCTATTCTTGCTAGGTCCCTTCGGTGAACAAAGTAGGAACACAAATACATGAAGTGTGGGTGCACGCACACATGTGTATCTTGGGGATACCTCATCACTATTTCTGCTGTAAATATCCATAAGCTTGTAGTTTTGCTATCTAGTTGCTCTGTTTTGTTGTCATTTTATACGCACATTTGGAGAGATTAAAAACTTTTGTTGCCACGAATGCTAGTTTCCTAGAATCCAGTCTACCTAGTTTTCACCAAAACTTTGTGACAGATACCTTTTTTCTCTAAATTTAGAGGCAACTATCTATGTTAATTCAGAGCCCTTTGTCATGTAGTCAGCCAGTGTTCCTCAGGACCCTAGTTGATTGCTACCCATAGGTTTACTCTGTTGGACTCTTCATGTAGTGTCAAAATTTTGATACATGAATTCTCTATTAGAAAACGGACCTTTGTTCACTTCTGTGTCCTTTCCAGACTATTCTGTTTCATTCCTTTAATGTTTGGACAGAGTCACCGTGACATGCCATTACCACTCTTTTTCATATAGCCAGTGCACAAACACCAAAGATAGTCAACATTTGTGCTCCACAGAACAGGTTACTCTGCTGGTTTAGATCATGTACTAAACTTGACTGAATGCACTTGGTGAGTTTCTAGCATTCAGGTCCATCTTCAACATGAGATTTGGCACCTTTTTATAAAGTATTGTCAAGAAAGAGCTATACTTGCTGAAGACAATTCCCAAAGAGGATGTGGGCATTTTGAAGTAGCTATACCCATGCCCACAGAAATAAATATTTTAACATAGAAAAGGAAAGTGTTTCACTCCAGGTAAGACATAAAAAGAAATTTTTCTTTCATAATATCTCTAGGACTCATTGAATTTTGCACTGCAGATATAAAGCTATTTAGCTATGTTTCCAGAGTAAGTGATCTGAACTAGGCACATTCCTTTAGGATTCCATTCACAGAATAAAATATTGAAAGTTATGAAAGGATTCTCTTTTATTATTAGGATCACTTGCATTCTGATTGTTTTTGAAATCTTGTTTCTTTTAAAAAAGCACTTGTTTGTTTTATTGTTCAGTTTAGTAGTTCTCAGTACTGGCTTGGCAGAATTGCCTAGATCTTTTTAAAAAATACTGATGTCCTGGATCCCATCCCAGTATTTTGATTGATTAGGTCTGGACCTGGGCCTAGGTATCCAAGTTCCTTAACAGCTTATCCACTGTTTTTAATATGCACCCTCACTTTGTCTAGTTAGTTCATTAACCAATAATCTTTTTTTATTAAGTTTAACTGGTTTGCATTAGCACGAATACTGGTACTGTTTCCTTTGAAGCATAGTTAGAAAGGAACCAGCACTAACAACCAAAGCTAAATAATTACATAAATTAATGCCAGTTCTGTTAAGCCTGGCATCTACATGTAAATTTAGCCAAAAGAACAAAACAGATTAAAGTCATAGAGCCAGAACTTGAACTAGGATCTCTAATGGAGATTAATATTTTCTTCAGCAGTCTGCCAGCTGAATCATGGTCTAATTAAATAGTTCAGATTTAGTGAGTTTGCATTTAAAGTATTAGCAGATCCGAGAGTGGGTAAAGCTAAAATGAGTTAGAATCTTTTCTGTAAATGGGAAGTTAAATTATCATAGTAATTTGATTAAATCATTTTTAAATCTCTCAAGCTAAATCACAGCCTTTAAAGAATAGTTTGAAGTCTTAATTGCTGTTTGTGAGCATATCTCTCTGCTATTTGTTCTCGCCTCATTTCCTGTGACATCCTCTAATATATCTCCTGCTGAGCAGAGTATGGGAAAGGCAAGGCTTAGGGTGAGGGTGGTGGTGATTGTCGCTGACATTAAGCATTTTAACATTCTCCTGTATAGAAAAGGGGGTCTTTACTGAATTGTTCCAGTACTTAGAACCAGGACACAAGGAAAGAATTTGGAAAGTTTTGGGAATGAACATATGAGGAAGAGATGTCTAATAATGGGTTTTGTCCCTTGCAAGGTAAATATTCTATATATACCTGAAAATGTTCTTGCCAGGAATGTTGTAGAGAAATTGCTGATGAAGATGGAAGTTTCAATGAAACAAGCTCAGAGGTTGATTTCATCTCATTTTTCACAAAAGGAAATGGTAACATTAGTGTTATACATTCCAGCAACATTTTATTCCAAGAAAACCAAATTCAGGGTGAACTCTGACACTTAGTATCAGAGCCACCTGACTTGTTGGGCTATTAGAAGCTGAAATGAGGCCGTGTTCACCCAAAATGGATGATAAATATATGACTTATTCTTCGATTCTAGTTGGAAAACACTATTTCATTTTAATTTTGTTTTGTCTGTAATGAATGTAATTCCCATTTTCCCCATCCATCTATTCTCCTGCGTTTCCACATAAAGGGCTTACCTGCAGTCTCAGAACAGGTTAGAGAAGTCCACCCAATCTCCATTCCCTTATGCACAAGGTGTTTACTGCCATCTTTTATGTACTTGGAGACTGACCAGTAGGGTATGTCTATGCCCTTTCCCGACTCTTCCTTCTGGCAGCATTTAAGTGCAAAAATAGAGAAAAAGAAAAATAAATGAGAGCACATTTATGTTTTCACACCTCCATGACTGTGCTTCCATCTCTAACTTTACCAACACTTAGCGACTTCAGAACCTATGCATGCTTGCTTCTAAGGGAGGACACTATGAGAGGTGGAGCCAGACTGGAGAAAAGCCTAGGTGTGGGTGGTTCCCAGACCTGGTTCACCGTCCTTCATACTTTGAAGAATTCTTTTTTTTTTTTTTTTGTCAGTTTTTTTTTTTTTTAACTCTGCCAAGCAGAAATTGAGTCTTGAGCAGTAAATACTTATAACAACTATATTCCAGATTATTGAAATTCTTTTAAAGAGATGTATCATTAGTTGTTGAACGTAAATAGTGGCCAACTCACCAATGATGTGGTGAAATGATTCAAAGTGACAACATCAAAGAAAAAAACAATAAATGAAACACACAGCAGTTGAAAAAAACATGTTACTGGTTATATCCATCTTTTTTTTAAATTACTGTGCCTATTTCTTTTTTATTATACATTTAGCCAACTTGATTTTAAATTATGTTTCCTCTTTCTATTCATTCCTATTTTTGCGTATATTTGAATTGTGTGAAAGATTGGGCTAACTACATATATCTTAGTGCTCGGTGTTCTCAGAGAACTAGAATTATTAAACATGAAGAATCCCCCAAAGACTCCATTATGTGTAATTAACAGATAAACTGTCATCAGAATCAATAAAACGTGCTAAATGATTCAAACTTGTATATAATTAAGTGTCTGTTTTAGCGCTGGAGCTGTAACTTTTATTTTTCCCCCCACATCTCCCATTTCTCTCAAGAATAATTGTGGCAACCTTGTTAACCCTTTCTTTGCCTGATTGAATTAGATTTTCAAATTAGTCAGTTCAGGGGCAAAGTTCACCTTCACAAATGTGAAAAAATATTTCACAACTCAGTAACCTAAAGACACCATTTGTTTTTCAGCAGGGAGATAGAGTATGTAAGGATGCTTTAATGAACTGTTACTAGCACATTAGAAATCCTGAAAGGATAAAGAATTTATTGTGATTTCAATATAGTGCTGGATTCAGTGTATTCACATGGAGTTGTTAATTAAGATCTTAGTCATCAACTTTTTTCCCCTCAGGGAAATATGGGCTTTTTACAGACAAGATTGGGATTTTAAACAACTTTATCTCAGATGGCACTTAGAATAATACTTTTAATAGATGACCTCCCATCATTTTTTGTTGAATGAATGAATAGCTGAATAAGACAATGAATAAAATAGCCAAGATTGTAATCTGTTAATAGAAAGTTATGTTTTACTCAGTCTTAGGAGGTAAAAAAAGAAACATGTTTTAAATAATAATCTTTAAAATCATCCGCATGTTTCATTCTCGTGTAGGAAATTACTGTAGTAAAATTTAGAAAAAATAAAAACCCACATTTTTAGATAGGTGAAACTGAATAAATCACAGCTTTGAGTTTAGAGAAATTCAAGAATATATTTTATTAGTATTTGTTGAGAATTTTTGCATCTATGTTCATCAGGGAGATAGGCCTATATTTTTCCTGTGTCCTTGTCTGGATTTAGTGTCCGTTTAACTTTTTTTCGAACTAAGCAACAAAGGCTTATTATTCATATGATTATTTGTATGTTTTGCTTCCTCGCACAGACTCCATGCACATAGAAGATGTGGAAGCCGTTCAGAAGCTTCAGGATGTCCTACACGAGGCCCTGCAGGATTACGAGGCTGGCCAACACATGGAAGACCCTCGCCGAGCTGGCAAGATGCTAATGACGCTGCCACTCCTGAGGCAGACCTCCACCAAGGCTGTGCAGCATTTCTACAACATCAAACTGGAAGGCAAAGTCCCCATGCACAAACTTTTTTTGGAAATGCTGGAGGCCAAGGTCTGACTAAAAGCTTCCTGGGCCTTCCCATCCTGCACGTTGAAAAAGGGAAAATAAACCGGAGAGTGATGTCGAAGAAACTTAGAATTTAGCTAACAACATCAGAATCAACACAGACTGCACTGATATTTTAGCAGCAAGACTATGAAGCAGCTTTCAGATTCCTCCATATCTTCCGGATGTATTTCTTTCTACTTTATCTCTCATCTCCTCTCTCTTTTTCTTCTTTTTTTTTTTTTTCTTTTCATATCTCTTCCTCTTTATTTTTGTCTCCCTCCCTTCTTCCCCTTTGCCCTCATTTCTTGACTTCACTACTGATCCTTTCTTTCCCTCATTTCCTTCCTTCCTTTTCTTCTCCTCTTTCCTCTCTTTTCTCATCCTCTCGTTTTAGTCTAAGATTTAAATAGCTCTAATTATAAGGAAATTTTCCTGCCTTCCTCCCTTCTTCTCCTCTCCTTTTCTTCCTTCTGCTGCTGAACTTTTTAAAAAAGAGGTCTCTAACTGAAGAGAGATGGAAGCCAGCCCTGCCAAAGGATGGAGATCCATAATATGGATACCAGTGAACTTATTGTGAACCATAATGTCCCCAATGACTAAGGAATCAAAGAGAGAGAACCAACATACCTAAAAGTACAGTGCAACATAAGCGAATTGACTGAGTGCAGTATTAGATTTCATGGGAGCAGCCTCTAATTAGACAACTGAAGCAACGTGGCATTGGCTGCTTCTTATCATTGCTTTTCCATCTAGATCAGTTACAGCCATTTGATTCCTTAATTGTTTTTTCAAGTCTTCCAGGTATTTGTTAGTTTAGCTACTATGTAACTTTTTCAGGGAATAGTTTAAGCTTTATTCATTCATGCAATACTAAAGAGGAATAAGAATACTGCAATTTTGTGCTGGCTTTGAACAATTATGAACAATAATGAAGGACAAATGAATCCTGAAGGAAGATTTTTAAAAAATGTTTTGTTTCTTCTTACAAATGGAGATTTTTTTGTACCAGCTTTACCACTTTTCAGCCATTTATTAATATGGGAATTTAACTTACTCAAGCAATAGTTGAAGGGAAGGTGCATATTATCACGGATGCAATTTATGTTGTGTGCCAGTCTGGTCCCAAACATCAATTCTTAACATGAGCTCCAGTTTACCTAAATGTTCACTGACACCAAGGATTAGATTACACCTACCGTGACTCTGAGCAGTCACATATATAAGCACTGCACATGGAATACAGATCTGTAGAATTATCACGATCACACCTCTCTACCTGGGAGGTACAGTTGCCATAGGATTTCTAGCTGCCCTGGTGGTTAGGAATGAGATACTGCCTGTTTGCAAAGTTACAGACCTTGTCTCAGAAGGAGCTGTGAGCCAGTATTTGTTTAAGTGGCAATAAGGCAAATGCCAGAATTAAGGAAAAAAAAAAAAAATATATATATATATATATCACAAAAAAATCATCAAAGACAGCAGATGCCTGACCAAATTCTAAAACCCAATCCATACGAGTTTATTCATTTAGGAATGTTCATTTAAATTAATCTGCAGTTTTTACCAAGAGTTAAGCCAATATATGTGCTTTTCAACCAGTATTGTCACAGCATGAAAGTCAGTCAGGTTCCAGACTGTTAAGAGGTGTAATCTAATGAAGAAATCAATTAGATGCCCCCGAAATCCACAGTCGCCGAATAACCAATAAACAGTAACCTCCATCAAATGCTATACCAATGGACCAGTGTTAGTAGCTGCTCCCTGTACTATGTGAACAGTCTTATTCTATGTACACAGATGTAATTAAAATTGTAATCCTAACAAACAAAAGAAATGTAGTTCAGCTTTTCAATGTTTCATGTTTGCTGTGCTTTTCTGAATTTTATGTTGCATTTCAAAGACTGTTGTCTTGTTCTTGTGGTGTTAGGATTCTTGTGGTGTGTGCTTTTAGACACAGGGTAGAATTAGAGACAATATTGGATGTACAATTCCTCAGGAGACTACAGTAGTATATTCTATTCCTTACCAGTAATAAGGTTCTTCCTAATAATAACTAAGAGATTGAAACTCCAAACAAGTATTCATTATGAACAGGTACACATCAAAATCATAATAATATTTTCAAAACAAGGAATAATTTCTCTAATGGTTTATTATAGAATACCAATGTATAGCTTAGAAATAAAACTTTGAATATTTCAAGAATATAGATAAGTCTAATTTTTAAATGCTGTATATATGGCTTTCACTCAATCATCTCTCAGATGTTGTTATTAACTCGCTCTGTGTTGTTGCGAAACTTTTTGGTGCGGACTCGTTTCCAAAACTATTGCTACTTTGTGTGCTTTAAACAAAATACCTTGGGTTGATATTTCATCAACCCAGTGCTAGGAATACTGTGTATCTATCATTAGCTATATGGGACTATATTGTAGATTGTGGTTTCTCAGTAGAGAAGTGACTGTAGTGTGATTCTAGATAAATCATCATTAGCAATTCATTCAGATGGTCAATAACTTGAAATTTATAGCTGTGATAGGAGTTCAGAAATTGGCACATCCCTTTAAAAATAACAACAGAAAATACAACTCCTGGGAAAAAAGGTGCTGATTCTATAAGATTATTTATATATGTAAGTGTTTAAAAAGATTATTTTCCAGAAAGTTTGTGCAGGGTTTAAGTTGCTACTATTCAATTACACTATATATAAATAAAATATATACAACATATACATCATTTTCACTGTATCACATTAAAGTACTTGGGCTTCAGAAATAAGAGCCAACCAACTGAAAACATGAGATGGAGATACATTAAAAGAATGAGATACAATGTTTAGTTTTCAGTTTGTCTCTCAGCATCACAAAAGAACAAGTATTTCACAAATAGAAAAAAAATTAAAAATTAAAATGTAGATCTAAAAGAACTGCACGGGCTTTAGGGTAAATACTCATCTTAAATCTCGCTTGAGGAAGTTTTTTCAAGTTTCAAGCAAGACCATTTACTTAATGTGAAGTTTTGGAAAGTTTTTAAAGGTGTACGTTTTAGCCATATGATTTCAATTTTTAGTTTGCTTCTTTTAGGTTTGTTCTTATTTAAAGCAATATGATTGTGTGACTCCTTGTAGTTACACTTGTGTTTCAATCAGATCAGATTGTTGTATTTATTCCACTATTTTGCATTTAAATGATAACATAAAAGATATAAAAAATTTAAAACTGCTATTTTTCTTATAGAAGAGAAAATGGGTGTTGGTGATTGTATTTTAATTATTTAAGCGTCTCTGTTTACCTGCCTAGGAAAACATTTTATGGCAGTCTTATGTGCAAAGATCGTAAAAGGACAAAAAATTTAAACTGCTTATAATAATCCAGGAGTTGCATTATAGCCAGTAGTAAAAATAATGATAATAATAATAATAATAATAAAACCATGTCTATAGCTGTAGATGGGCTTCACATCTGTAAAGCAATCAATTGTATATTTTTGTGATGTGTACCATACTGTGTGCTCCAGCAAATGTCCATTTGTGTAAATGTATTTATTTTATATTGTATATATTGTTAAATGCAAAAAGGAGATATGATTCTGTAACTCCAATCAGTTCAGATGTGTAACTCAAATTATTATGCCTTTCAGGATGATGGTAGAGCAATATTAAACAAGCTTCCACTTTTGACTGCTCTTTTGTATTTTGTTTCTTTTTTCCCCTCACTAAAGAACCAAATCAATAAACACTGCCCTTTGTTGCTTCCATTCAAAGAGTTTCTCTGAGTACCTGTTCCCGAAAAATAAAGTAGGAGTTTAAATAAGAGCTATATAAAGGCTTGTCAGAATGAATTCTAGGGTGCCAAGAGACATTTTGCATATTTAAGAGTATGCAAAGTGT
Source organism: Sciurus vulgaris (assembly GCF_902686455.1). Classification (NCBI taxonomy): domain Eukaryota; kingdom Metazoa; phylum Chordata; class Mammalia; order Rodentia; family Sciuridae; genus Sciurus; species Sciurus vulgaris. The sequence goes on from NC_136473.1 coordinate 68,331,208, forward strand.
CTCATGGCACATTAGAATTCATTCTGACAAGCCTTTATATAGCTCTTATTTAATCTTAAAGCATCTCCACATCATCCTGCATTACTCGAAATCATTGCCTCTATGTCAATGTCATAACAGAAAACTTTCCCCCTATTTTAAGATCATATTAAAACCTGCTAGAGATACCTATTATTTCCCTCTATCAACAATTAAATCAGATGCCGGCGCTTGCACAGAGCCCGTCAGCCAGCTGCAGGCTTTGTGGAGCAATGCAGGAGTTACTGACCAGATTTCCTGAATGGGAAGCCAGCGGTGGAGCTTATAGATTGGTGTGAATTGAGGGAGGGGGGCAGCTGTCTTCAGACTGGAGAGGGGTAAACAGCCCTGCTGACAGCAAATGGCTTCCCCTTGCCTTTTACACTCAGAGAGGTTACAGCCCTGGCTCTCAGGGTCAGTTGCTGCTTCCACTGGAGCCTCCTAAAGTCATCACCGAAGTGCTAATATGTGCTTTCTTGGCTTCCCTGCAATCTTGAGAGTGTTTTGTCATTGTGTTTGCCCACCGTACTTCTCACCTTTCAGAGGTGGCTGGTTCTCTGGAGGAACGAGCTGATGACACAAAGGTCCCTCTGCTGCCTGGGTTATAGGAGCATGAGATTACCTAAATCACTTTGCTGGGCTCCCTAGCCAGCTAGCTCAGTTTTGTCTTCTCCTATTGTAATATTCTTTGGGTGGCAACTGCTCAGCATAGAATCTGATGTGTTTTACTCTTGATATTTTCTAAGTATTTGGGTAGAACTGAAACAGTGTAAGATACAAACCTAAAAAAGAAAACTCACATGTAATCTGATGAGACCCTCATTTAAAAATACATTACACACACACACACACACACACACACATTTAAGGACTCATATCATAATTCCCTTTTTTAAAATTTAGAATTATTGTAGGACAACTTTTCTGGTACTGACATTTATTACACATGCCTCAGGTATAAAAGAAAATAGCAAAGTAGGATTTGACGTTTTACACATTTTATTTTTTGGCATATAAACAAGTGGCTCTGAGAACTGGGTTACCTATTGTTTTAAGAAATCACATTTATGAGTTATTTATAAGTGATTTTTTAAAGCCAGTGGTTCCTAAGCTTATCTAGATAATGAAATAATCTGGGGATTGTCAAAAATTCCTAGTGATGAACATCCTGCCCACGAGGATTGTGGTTTCATTGGTCTGAGATGTGGACTTCGGAATGTTTGGAATAGTTCTCTAGGTGATTCTAATATATAAGACAAAGTGGGAGACATTTTCTTTACCTTCTATACTTTTCTCCAGTCAGAAGTGTTTTTCTAAAAAATAAAGAATTTTCATACATTGGCTCTGGATTTTCATTAGAATTTCTTTTAAATCAAGAAAAAAGATTTTTTTTTTTTTAATGATTCACAAAGCCAATAAAATATACTTCCAAGGTTTTGAGCTTTCCTTTCTCCACTACTACCTCTGCCCTTCCCTTCTCCATTCTTCCCCCAAACACCTGGAGAACACATTTTATTTGATGACTCTAAAGCCACATCTTCTGATTATATTCCTGTATAAGAATGGAGAGACCCACTCAAAAGTTTGTGTGCAGAATATCTCAAAAACTTTTTTTTTTATTACTTAAACCTGCTCATTTAGGTTTTTAGTACACTTTAAATTTAATTGGAATGTGGTTCAAAATGCCTTTTTTTCTCCTACTGAGAAACTAAAGAGGCAATAAAATTAGAAATTTTGATATCTTGGAGTAACTTCTCTTAGCTATATTTTTTAAGTTGTTGATTTAGGTGAGAGATAAAAATGAAAACTGAGAATATTTCATACTTGGGAGTTCAAAGGCTTCAAGTATACTTTGGTTATTTAAAAATTCAATCTGTGATTAACCTGTGAAAGGAAAAAGAGGCACTTGAAGTTTTTGTTTCATCTACAATGGTTTACAGAGTGAATGAATATGTCCATAGTCCAATAGGTGGGGAGTGTTTATGTTGATGTGTCTGGCCCTTTCCAGTCTCTTACATCTAGCTTCCCATGCCCTTTGGTAGTACGGAGAAAACAAAACGAAACAAGTAGTGGTGGATTGATTGTGTACTGCATCTTATTATAAAACAAAATAGAAAAGAAAGGAATTTCAAAATATAATCCTCCTTTCCCAGGAGTATTTATCTTGTTCTCCATGAAGTTAAAGGTCTGAAATAATGTGCCCATCAGGGGCTCAATGTTGCATGTCCATGCCAGTTGGTCCAAGGGCTTGTTATGATGGTAATGACCTCCTGAAACGTGAGCTTGGATTGCAACAATACAATTGCTACGAGCTCACCCGCTGGGAGAAATATTTTATTATTGTCAAATATCCTCCATAGAGATTTGTTTTGCCTGTTCCTGTTTAAATTAAATTCAAAGCAGAACTGCATTACTATTTCTCTGGAGTATATTTCAGATAAACAACTAGTCTCAAAATTTAGGATTCCTGACTAGTTCAAATTTGTTTATTACCAGAAAAATTACAATAGGTGACACCATAGCTGCGGGAATATTATGATTGCAGCCACACGAGGGATTTACACACTGAGTCCGTGGCCTAAAAGCAAGAAGAACTCCCTTTTTCATTACAGATGTCAGCTAGATTAATTAACTGTTTCATCAATTGTGCAACCTTAACAAAAGGGGGGGGGTGTCAATAAACTAATGAATTGCCATAACGTGTCACAGAATTTTGGGCATGGAAAAAAACTTTGTTCCAAGTCAGAAGTGTTTTTAAATTTAAGGTTATAAACCAAATGTGCATGTTTAAAAAAGTAAATTGTTTTCAACAGTAGCAGACTAGATACCAAAGAAGCCCATAGCAAGAATGAAAATAGCCTTGGAGCATAGTTTTGAAACATAGTTTTAAAGAAGAATTAAAAAGACTGTGTTGGACTATTTCAAGTTATTTGAATAATTTTTCCAGAGGCCCTATATCAATAGCACCTTTGACAAAGAAATCTGGAACAGTGAAACTTTAGTCAATACAAACTTTGTTGCATGCAATCAGATTAGAACTGGAGCTTCTTCTATCAAAAAGGAAAAGAAGAAGTGGGGCAGGGGGGACTGTTACCTTTATAAAAATAATGGTGGCTTGTGCATTCCATAAAGGGCTAAATTTTGTGGAATTGGTTTTAGGAAATGCAAACAAATTTGGGGAGGTTTCACTAAGACAGCCTAACAGGAAAACATTTTAGACTGGCAGGAATATTACACCACACTATTCACAGTTCAGTCTGCCACATTTCACAATTTTGTTGGGGAAAAAAAAAAACCCAAAAATTTAAAATAATTAAAACAAACAAACAAAAAATACTGGAGAAAACCGAAGTCAAAAGAGCAACTTCCAAAAGGAGGTTTGTAGCATGTAAAAGTTGACTTTTCCCATCAAAATACGTGATTTCATATCACAAATGAAAAATAATGAAGGTTAATGTCAAAAGTTATTGTGCAGATACTTTTATAATAATCCTTCTGAGATTTTTTTTTAATCTCTGAAAGAGTTTTGTCTTGTTTTTCCTTTCGTGAACAAAATGAATGGAAGAGTCCTAATGTATCAGCTTTATTTATGCTTATAACAAAAGAAGCTATAGATAGCCTATAAATTTTTTAGTGTAAGTGTAGGAAAATAAACTCTTCCTCTATAGAAAAAAAAAATAGGTAGTTGACAGTAATTTCTGGGATGGATAATGAGTAAATAGAAGTTTATATATGAGGATATTTATACAGAAAATTCTGTAGCACATGACTGGTTTTGATTTAGTAAGATTTGGTGGTGCTCCAACAGATGCAGACAAATGATAAAGAGAAACAGTGCACGTACTAGTTACACATGAGAATGTATAAAAAGAATGAGAAATGTGACTCCTGAGTATGAGTTCAAATCCCAGCTCTACCACTAAGCAATTGTGTGATACTACTACTAGATAAGATTATCCTGCTTAGATAAATGGTGGCAAATATAGTATCAAAGGATTGTAATTAGGACAAAATTAAATGACTTAAGAAATAACTTTTGCCTAATAAAGTTAAATACATTGAAAATTTTTTCTTTTTAAAAATTTCCCAACAGAGACTAAAAATAAGAGTCTAAGATAATCAAACTGAACTTGAGATGAAAAGCCCTTCAAGCAGGGAGAAATGTAGGTATTTGGGGTCTAGATATGTGGTGGGGTGCTTTAAGGAGGTTTCTTTGACTGGACAGCACTAAGTACTGCAGAGTCAGGGTTGCCTGGGTCACGTGCAGTGCAGGTTTGGCCAGAGACCAAACAGGGTTCTAACTGCATGCTGGATATTATGCTAACTTCTTTGAATGCATTTATAAAATTCAGTATACCCAGTAACTTTATGAGATAGTAATATTAATATTTCCATTTTACAGATGAAGAAAAAGAGTGTCGGAGATGTTAATTTGCTCAAGGAGCGTGAAGTTAGTGTATGACTCCTCTGAATGAGAATTCAGTTTGTCTCATACCTGAGCCTAACATCTTGGACCACACTCTCTGAATTGTACAGTTTCTTGAAACTGAATGATAAATTGTGGTATTTTCCTTATTTGTTGTATGGAACACAGCATTGAGTTGATTCTCTTGATGAGAAAGAGATCCTGTGTCCTCCCTCTCCACACCTTTATTTCCTCTCTACCATGTCTCCTTGCAAATCTTTGAAATGTATATAATGTTGGTTCCTGTGTGTAAGACTTTTAATATACAGAAATAGTGCTGTCGTCTATCTTATTTTGTTTCTTATTTTTTACCATACTATAAATTTTTAAGATCTATCCATGTTTTGGGAGGAACTTTGCCATGTAGTAAGTCATTGAAAGCATATATCACGTTGTTGCAGATCTCCTTACAAAAAAACATTAAGGTTGCCTTCAATTTCTTACTACAATAAACAATGCTACAATGAACATCTTTGGATTTTTTACTTATGGACAAACATAATTATTTACTGGAATGTATACTCAGAAGGGTGGTTTCTTGGTTATTGGTTGTTTATATATTTATTTTCACTGCAGAAATTATCATAGTATTTAAATAGTTTTAAATATTTTAGTATTTAAATTATCATAGTATTTAAATAGTACTTAAATATTTTAATAACTCCTATGAGGAGTATATTTGGGTTTCATTTTTTCCTCAGTAGCATATAATTTTGTCTTGGCTTTAAATTCTTCCTAATTTGACTATTTTAAAAATGGTGTATCATTACTTTGCTTTATTCTTCTCTGGGCATCTTTTCTAGTTCTTGTACTTGCTCAGGTTCTCTTTTCCATGAATTATCTATTTATAACCTTTGCTCTTTTTTCTACTGGGTTTCCTATTATTTTCTCATTCATTTGCAAGAATTCTTTGTATATTCCAGATATTGATCCTTGTCAGTTTCAGTTTTTGCAAAATGTTTTCTCCTTGTCTGTCATCCTTTTGGTATTTTTGACCTTTGTTGACTAGAAATTATTAATTTTGATAAAATCAAATTCATCAGTTTTACCCTTACTGCTTCAGTGTTTAAGATGTTTTCTTTCAACTTTTTGCCATTTGTTTTATAATTTGAATTTCACCTTTAAGTTTCTTTAATCCAGTTGGAATGTTTTTAGCATGCCTAAGAGTCTATTTTATTTCCCAATCTCTTTATTCCCTACCAATTTATGATATCACATCTATTTCACACCAAACTACCACCTATAAAAAAGTCTATGCCATGGTGCATGCCTGTAATCCCAGCCACTTGGGAGGATGAAGCAGAAACATGGCAAGTTGGAGGCCAGCCTGAGAAACTGAGGGAAACCCTATCTTGAAATATAAAGCAAAAAGGACCAGGATGTTTCTCATTGTTAAAATGCCCCTGAGTTCAATCCCCAATAAAGAAAAAAAAAAAAAAAAGTCTATTTCTTGGCTCTTTAGTCTGTTCTTAGGACAATTCATATTATTGCCATAATGCCCTATTTTAGTACCATAGTTTTATAGTTTGCCTTACTATTTGGTTGAGTGTGTCTTCTCATACCCACAGAGTCTGCCTTATTTTTCAAATTTTTAGTTACTTGGGAAATTTTATTCTTCATCATAAATTTCAAATCTTTTCTTCAAGTCCTCAAAATGATCCTTCTATAAATTTTATTGGAATTTTAATGTACAAATCAATTTGGAGTAAATTAACATGCTTATAAATCAAATTCAATGAATGTATTCTCTCTCAATTTCTTCTTATACTATTTCTTCAAGAGACAGAGTTTCAAATTATCTCCATAAAGTCTTGTGCTTTACTTGAGTTAGTTTTTAATACTTTGTAGATTGATAACTATGGCAAGTTTCAACTTATTTTTTGTTTTATTTTGTTTTTAAGCAGAATAATGCTGTTTCATTTTGTACATTGATCTTGCACTTGATAGCTTTGCTGAACTTCTCTATTAGTTCTAATCCTTTGGTTGGGGTCCTGAATTTTCCATATAAATGATCTGTATTTATTTTCCATATAAATGTTCTATGTTTACATTACATCTGAATTCAGATTGAAAAACTGACAAATTCATTTTTGGGTCCATCCCTTCTCCTTGTCCCAAGTCCACTCTTTTTTATTATGTAGTTAAGAGCAATTGAGTCATTCTTTTAGCATTTGGATGATAAACCATTGTTCCCAAGTCCATGCATTTGGTAGATTCCTTTATTTTTTCTTCCAAGTTATTGAAAGTAAAACTTACAAGTGGGTTGCCAGTACATGATATGAACTGCCATTTTCCCAGTCTTTGAGAACTTTTTCTTTTTCAGCTTTCTATAAAAGTTTCCCCAGTGCCTTTATTCCAAATCCACTTCCAAATATTTTAGCTTTTGGCAGCAACTCCATTTCTAAGTGCTGATTTTTTTTCTTAAGGTCAGTTTTTGCTGTAGAATAGCTATAACACAGATCTCTTGGAGTTGGTTGAAGTAGCTGGACATGGCTCAATTCAGTGGCTCTGCTTCTGCATGTGGGTCTGATTGACTCAGGTCTGCTCACATTCTTCACTCTAGGGTCCAGACTCAGGGGACAGAGCTACTCAGAAGACCTTTTATCCTGCTGATTGCAGAGGTGCAAGAAAGCAAGTCCCCAGGCACAGATTTGAAGCCTCTACTTGTCTTATGTTTATTCACCTCTCATTGCCCAAAAAAGTCATATAATCAAGTCCAAAGTCAAAGAACAGGGCAATATATTATTCAGTTTTGTGAGATGAATTGCACATTTGCATGATGGCATCTAGATATAAGGAGAAATAAGGAAAAGAAGACATTTATCCAATATACCACAAATACATTGGTAATTTCTATAGATTTTTTTATTTTTTAATAAATGCATTCAAATATCACAAATTTTTCCATGGTGCTTTATCAATATTTCACAAAATATGACATCCAGTGCTCTTATTAATATTGGTTCTAAATCTTCCACAATTTTCCTTATAATGTTCTCCTTAACCAAGTTTGTTTATAAACCAAGTTTATATAGACATACCTTGTTTAGCAGCAAGGTATGTCTATATATGTTTGCAAATATATATTTTAAAATGTTTGCTGTTATTGATTTCTGATTACATTTTTGTTATATTCAGATAACCTAATCTGCATGTTTTAATAAACTGTAGTAAAATTTTCTTTGGGGCCAAGACAATACAAATTTTGAGAATACTCAGACTGGTGAGTAAAATATCTACTTTTAATACATTACTAATTTTGTTGAAATATTTGTAGGTGCTTGGTTTTTTTCTGCTTGACATTTTTTGAGAGAAATGCGTTAGAATCCTGAATTACAATTATAGATTTATTTCTGTTTTTGTCAGTTGGTGTTTTATGCATTTGGGGGCCTATGTCATCAATTAGGTATGTGCTCACTAGGATCCTGACAGTTTAGTTGGATATTCTGTTTCACAGCTAATAATGTCACCTTTAAAATCTTTTAAGTATAGAAAAGTACATAAAACACAGATATCCCTTATTGAATTCTCATGAAGTTAACACCTATGAAAGTACCAACCTTGTCAAGAATCTGAACATTGTTAGCTTCACAAACATCATGCCTATGCCTATACCCCAAAACAAAGGTAACCATGACCCACTTTTCCTTCTAAGCATGTATCCCTAAATGACATGGTAGATGACAGTCTGCTTTTTTTTTAACTTATATAAATGAAAATATATAGTGTATAATATTTTGTGACCATCTTCTTTTAATAAACATCATTTTTGAGAAATTCATCCCTATCGTGATTAATAGCAGTTTGCTAATCTTTGGGTGGACACTTGCACTGTACAGAGTATTTGCTAGGACAAGTAATATTTATGTGAACCTGTTTCATACATCACCTGGCCTAAATGTATACATATTTATTAGCATGTTATTAGGGCACTATTGTAATATCATAGATTTTCCACAGATTTAATTTCAATAGATAACTTAGAACTATTTTCCAAAGTAGTTAGACCAATATACTTTTCTACTAACAGTTAAAGAAAGATTCTAAAAGTCTTAACGTCATTGTGTGTTTAAAATTTTAATTATTCTAATGACCATGGAATGATAATTCATAATGTTTTTATTTTCACTTCCCTTTCAAAGTTAGTTGCCCTTTCAAATTTCTGGTCATTTGAATTTATTGATTTGTACACATTTTAATATATTCTGGGTATGATTCATTTATAAGCAAATAACATCTATAATTCTATAGCATGGATTTCCACTCTTTTTCGGGGGGTTGGGTTCCAGAGATTGAACTCAGGGGCACTTGACCACTGAGCCACATCCCCATCCCTATGTTGTATTTTTAAAAATTTAGATACAAGTTCTCCTTGAGTTGCTTAGTGCCTCACCATTGCTGAGACTGGCTTTGAACTCTCAATCCTCCTGCCTCAGCTTCCCTAGCTGCTGGGATTACACATGTGTGCCACCGTGATGGGCTTCAATTTCCACTCTTAATGGTATCTTTTGATGAAGAAGTCTGTAACTTTAGCATGATCCAATATACTATTCTTTTTCTGTATAGATAGTACTTTTAATTTTTTGTTCTAAAGACAATCTTTCCCTTCTTTGAGGTTGTGAAATTACTTTCAAATATTATTTTCTAAAATTTTTATTGTTCTACCTTTCTCTTTTAGATTATCAAATGACCTGGAATTGATTTTTGTACATCATGCAGTGAAGGTTTCCTATTTTTTTGTTTTCCTTATGAACATCCAATTGTCTGCACACTTTTTACGGAATAGACTGACCTATCTTTACAGCTTTGTGGCACCATCTTTCCTACACCTAGGTGTTTTTCTTTGGTTGCTCTCTTCTTTTCCATTGATCCATTTGTCAATCTTTACGTCTATCCCACACATTCTTATTTTATTCCAAAATACTTAAAATAAGGCTAATATCTAACAGAGCAATTCCTTCAGTGTCTTTTAAAATATTTTGGTTTTACTTTTCTGTATAAAACAACAAATCATCTTGTCTATTTACACACATACACACACTCCTGTTACTATTTTAATTGGGATGGCGATGACTCTATAGATCAATTTGTGGAAAATTTACGTCTCTGTTAGATTGAGACTTCCTATTCACAAGAATATTACATCTCTCAATTTTATTTAGGTCTTCTTGAAATTTTTAATACATTTTATAAAATGATGCCTTAAAAATAACAAGTTCACATAACATGTAAATATTTTAAATGATATAACATAAAGAGCACATTTACAATATTTATGTTCAATACACTATTCATAAATAGTATTCTTCATTTTTAAAAAAATTTCATGTTCTGTCTTTTGCTGATAAATAAAATTAAAATTGATTTCATGTATTGATTTTGCATCTACCACCCTTGATATACTCACCTATTAATTTTAATAATTTATCTGTGGGTTCTTTTGAATTTCTTTTACATATGTAAACATTATTTACTCACAATTATTGCTTGTCTTCCCTTGCACTTTCATCTTTTTGCTTTAGTCAAGTCCTCCAGTCCCTGTTGAATGAAATTGGTGAGGGGAAACAGCTTTGCCTTATTCTCCACCTCAAAGGAAAACCCATCAACTTTTACCAGTCTAACTCAATGGATACCACTTAGTAGAGTATGAAAATTTCCTACTTTTCCAGTGATTGCTAATCACTTTAATAATGTGTGGACTTTGAATTTTATGAAATAGCTTTTCTTGTGTCTATTGAGATATGTTATGATTTTTTTCCTCTTCATTTTGGTAATGTGGCAACTTCCTTTGGTTGCTATTTTAATGTAAAATTAATTTTGCATTTCTGAAACACATCTAACTTGATCATGGTATATTAATCAAATATTGCTGGGTTTGGTTTGCTTATATTTTGTTCAAAAATTTTTTCATCTCTGCTTACAAATAAGAAAATCCTATAATTTCTTTTGTATAATATGATTATCGAGATGTTGACATAAAGGTCATCATAAAGCAAGTTGGGAGAATGTCAACTCTAGCTTTGTTTCTCGAGCAATTGTTTGAGATTGGTGCTGTTTTGCCTAGGAAATGGTGTGCATCAGATATTTTCTCTAGGTAAAGTTATTTACTTAAGGTTATATTTTTGAAACAATAGCACCATTCAAAGTTTGTATCCCTTTTTTTTTTATCAAACTGATTAACATACACTTTTCATATTTTTATGACAAGGATACTTAAAATATATTCTTAGCAGTTTTCAAGAATACAATACAGTATTATTAACTATAATCACCATGTTGCACAGTAGATCTCTTGAACTTATTTCTCCCATTTGACTGAAATTTTGTATCTTTGACCAATAGTCCCCTTGCCTTACCCCTAGGCTCTGGTAACTATCAATCTTTTCTCTGTATCTGAATTCAACACATAAGATTCCATATATAAGTAAGATCATGTGGTATTTGTTTTTCTGTGCCTGGCTTATTTCACTTAACATATCTTCCAGCTTTATCCATGTTTCCCAAATGACAGAATTTGTTCCTTTTTAAAGGATAAATAGTATTCCAGTGTATATAGATGACATTGTCTTTGTGTGTTCATCCACTGAAAAACATTTAGGTTGACTCTGTCTTGGATATTTTGCAAAATGCTTCAGTGAACACAGGAGTAAAGATGTCTCTCCAACACACTGAATTAATTTGCTTTGAATATATACCCAGTGGTAGTATTGCTGGATCATATGGTAATTCTATTTTTAATTTTTTGAGGAAGCTCCATACTCCTTTGCATAATGACTGTACTAATTTACATTACCATCAATAGTTTGTAAGACTTCCTTTTTCTTCACATCCGTGCCAATACTTGTTATCTTTCATCTTTTTCATGTCAGTCATTCTGACAGGTGTGAGCTGATACCTCCTTGTGATTTTAATTTGCATTTCACTGAAGATCAATAATGTGGAACATTTTTTTCATATGCCACTAAGCCACTTTATATCTGCTTTTGAGAAATATCTAATCAGATTGCCAGTTTTAATTGGGTTATTTGTTTTCTTACTGTAGAGTTTGAGTTTCTTCTATATTTTTGATATTGTTATGATTTGGATACAAGCTATCCCCCAAAAGCTCATTTGTGAGGCATTGCAGGAATGTTTAGAGGTAATATGAGAACTGTAACTTAATTAGTGGATTAATTCATTTGATAGATTAATTATTTCAAAGGACTACTTTACTGGTGGTAGTCACACTACAGGCAGGTAGTGTGTGGCCAGAGGAAGAAGGGGCTGTGCCTTTAAGGTTCATATTTTGTCCCTGTCAAGCAAATTGCTCTCTCTCTGCTTCCTGCTTGTCATGAACTGAGCAGCTTTCCTCCACCAGAGACTTTGCCATGATGTTCTGCCTCATCTTGTGCCCAAAATCAATTGACCACAAATTGAAACTTTGAAACCATATGACTGAATAATTTCTCCTCTAAGTTGCTCTTGTTGAGCATATTGGTCACAGTGACACAAAACTGACTGACACAGATACTGTTATACCAGATGTAAGGTTTGCAAATATTTTCTCCAATCATATAAGTTGTCCCTCCACTCTGTTGATCATTCCCTTTGCTTTGCACAAGCTTTATGGTTTAATGGAATCCCATATTCTATTTCTGCTTTCTTTGCTTGTGTTTTGGGGTTCACATCCAAAAGTCATTGTCAAGACCAGTGTTATGGAGCTTTCCCCCTGAGTTTTCATCTGATATTTTTGTGGTTTCTAGCCTTACATTTAAATACTTATTTCAAGTTCATTTTTTATATTGTATAAGGTAATGGTCTAATACCATTTTTCAGAATGTGAATATCCAGTTATCCCAACATTATTTATTTAAAATCTCTCCTTATTATATTTTCTTTGTAGCTGTTAAAAATAAATTGAATGAGAATGCACAGATTTATTTACTACTCCTCTATTTGGTTCTATTGGTCTATGTGTTTGCTTTTATGCTAGTATTATGCTGTTTGGAAATAGCTTTGTAGTATACTTTGAAGTCAAGTAGTTTGATGCCTCCAGATTTGCTCTTTTGACTCAAGATTACTTATCCAGAGTCTTTTGTGTTTCTGTATGAATGTCAGGATTTTTTTTTTTTTTTTCCATTTCTGTTGAAAAGGTCATTGGAACTATGATAGAGTTTGCCTGGAATCTACAGATTGCTCTGGGTGGTAGAACATTTAACAACATTAATTCTTTCAATCTGTGAACATGGGGATGTGTTTCATTTATTTTTGTTTTCTTCAATTTCTTTCATCAACGTTTGTAATTTTCAGAGCATGTGTCTTTCATCTTGTGTTAAACATTACTTAATTTTGTTTATTTGGTTTTTTGGTTATGATAAATGAGATTGATTACCTTATCTTCTTTCTCTTTGGTATGATTTTTACTTAATACTACTGAATATTATCTGCTGATTTTATATTCTATGACTTTATTCATTTATTAGTTTTAATATTTCTCTGGAAGAGTCATGAGCATTTCTATATATAAGATCATGTCATTTACAATAAAATAATCTAATATAATCTCTTCATCTCATGGTGCTTAGCATAATCACAACTGCAAAGACCCTGTTTGCAAATAAGTTACATTTATGGGACTTATTATTATTGGGGCTATTATTCGACTTTCTACTACTACAGCCTACTACCACCCTGTGTTAGTTAAGATTATTGTATCTGTGACCAAAAGACCAGATGAGAAAAACTTAGAGGAGGAAGTGTTTTTTTTTTTTTTTTTTTTTTTGAGGTTGCAGTTTCAAAAGTTCAGTCGTTAGTCAGCCTATTTCATTACTCTGGGCCGGAGGTGAGGCAGAGCATCATGGAGGGAGGGTGCAGCAGAGGAAAACTGCTCACCTTCTTGTAGCCAGAAAGCAGAGAGAGAGAAGGTGAAGTCAGGGGACAATATGTAATTCTCAATGGCATGACTCCAGTCCCAGTAACTCACCTCCTCTATCCATTACCCACCAGACTGCAGGTATCATACAGTAAAGTAGTCTTCTGAAATTATTCATTCATCAAATGGATTGTTTATTTATTATTTTATTTAGCTTTTAATTTTTTACAGACTACATTTTGATTCATTGTACACAAATGGGGTACATCATTTCATTTCTGAGGTTGTACACAATGTAGATTCATACCATTCATGTAATCATACATGTACATAGGGTAATGATGTCTGTCCCATTCCACTTTCTTTTTTTGATGAAGCAGTGTACAATGTTATGGTGTTACAAAGTTTTAACATTTTGGCAATAAATTTTATTTTATTTATTTATTTTTATTATAAACAAATGGGGTACATCTTGCTTCTCCGGTTGCACATGAAGTAGAGGCGTACCATTTTAATCATACATTTACATAGGTAATGGTCTTTGATTCATCCTGTTATTTTTTTCCTCTCCCCCACCCCTCCCACCCCTCTTTTCCCTCTATACAGTCCCTCCTTCCTCCATTCTTGCCTCCCTCCCACCAATTAGGTTACTGTTGCCGCTTGCAGCAACAACCCCGGGAGACTGAAAATCGGAGGCAGACTGGGAATGAGCAATATCTTTATTTAGCCCGAAGTTACTTCCTCCTTCGCACCAGGGAAGGAGCGTCTTATGTACAATCGAACAGCCAATCATCCTAGAATAGTCCGCACATGATCAGTGCACGAGCACCGGCACTGTGTAAGAAAGAATAGGGAGCAGGAGTTGTCCACGAGTTGGAAGGAAACCTGACCAATCGGAGTAGAGATTACGTATAAGCACGTCCTACTAAGGCAACACATGCACCACCTCTCGGCTCTTTGCCAGCCACCATCTTAGAACTTCTTCCTCATATGACTATATACAGTATGTAATATGTCTCTCACAGGTTACAGTTCACATAATCTAATCATTTCATCTCTTGTGTTAACACAGGAGCTTTGGGGGACATCTCATAACCAAACCTCCCATTCACTTATAATATTCAGTATTTGTATTCCTTCCATTTATTTCTTAATCAGTTTCTCCAAGGCTTTTAAATTTTAAAAGTTTTTTAAAGAACAAACTTGGAATTTTTTGTTTAGTTTCTCCTCTGTGACATGATTGCTGAAATGATGATTTCTCTTCTTACTCTAACCTTTACTATTCACTTCTTAGCTTCATTTTGCTCTAACTTCTCAAGTTAGATGCTTACTCATTAGTTTTCATCTTTCCTTGTCTAGCAAATGCAATGAATGTTTCTCTGTGTCAGCTTTGGCTACAGTCTCACTATGCTCCTTTCCTGATTTAATTTTTCTCCAGAAAAACCATCACCATGAACATTTCGATGTATTTTGCCTTACTTATTTTGTTTATCGTCTGTCTCCCTTCATAGAACTTGAGTTCCATGAAGCAGGATTTTGCCAGTTTTCTCCTTTCTGTCCATGACATGTATGTATGATGATGCCTTTTATTGCAGATCACAAAATTGAGAGTCCATCATGTGTTTGGCACTGTGGGACCTGAGTAGGACATGAAAAATAGGGATGCTCCTTGCTTCGAGGTTAGAGGAAGGACAGGCGTTGAGTGAAAGATTAAAACTACAGTGAATCTTTGCAAAAAGGAAATATGGGTGGTTAAGAGTGACATGCAAGCCCTAACTCAGCTTCTGCAGGCTGAGAAAAGCATTTCTGGACCTTGAGAGCTTGTTTGGAGGTTCTAGCCAGGGAGCGCAGCTGCTCGTATACCCTTGACTGATGAACGATCCTTCTCTACCGGGGAAGGTCATTCTCTTCCACTGAGAGGGACGCACATGGAGCAGTGAGGGAGGAAGGGGACACGCCTAGTCAGCCAGATCAGCCGAATCAACCCTGGCGATCAATGGGGTGACATGTCGCAGCCAGATCGCCCTCACATCCAGAAAAGCATCTCTGAATAAAAAAAGTCAAAGTAAGAATAACTAGCTGTTAGCTTCCCTGAAGAGAGGGTGGAAGGGGATATAAATTGGTAGAGGAGATCTCGGACAAAGCTATCCACCAAACACTCGCTGAATGACAACAATTAGAGGTCAATTGTTTCTCTCCCAGTTGTATCATATTTGATAGCAAGTGAGCCACTTGGGTGCCATGGGTGTCTGCCTTCTGGTTGGTACTTTCAGCTCCCAGTAGCATCAACACACTCCCAATGTAACTGCCTTGACTTAAACTGCCATTTTTCATATAATATGTTTCAAAAGAAATCATAAACATGGAACAATAAAGGTAAAATCTCATAAGTCAGTGTTCATTTTTAGAGAATTTACTAAATTCTAGTTCTCCACTTTTACCTAGCCACAAAAATCCCCCATTTAAAAAAATTTAAGGCTACATTTTGTGCTTCCTCACACAAAATTTGTATGACATTCCTGTCCATGGAGTATTCCCTGGCCTGTGTCAGAGCTGGGTACCATCTGGACTTGCGACTCTTTTTCTTACGCCAGATGCTTTTTATGGATGGGGAATTTGTTCTCGTCCTTTTTGCCTACACCACTCCCTTCAGTATAAGGGCCATATTAAATTTACTTAAGGTTTAAAAGTAGAGATGTTTTACTTGAAAGTTATTCTACCAACATCTAGCCTTCTGTATGTATGTATGTATGTGTGTATATACAGATATAGGTGTGTACAGATATAGGTGTGTATATATGATATAGGTGCAGTGATTGCTCCCATTCTGACAAAGAGGGAACTGAAGTTTGCAGATATATATATATATATATATATATATCCTGCAAAACTACCCAATGGAATGAGAGAGAGACTAAATTACTTATTCTAGACTAACTTTAATAAAGTTGTGTAGGAAGTTCAAAGTGACATAACTGATAAATTCAATTTTTCACTTCAAATTCACATTTCTTTAACCAAAGCAAGCCAGAGAGACTGAGATTTACATCTTCATCCAACTGACTCACAGTCTATGTTTTATCCATCATCCCAAGTTGCTTCTTAAGATGAATAAGTGAATAAAGCAAGAAAAAAAAAGAAGGAAAACTAGAAAAACAAGAAGGAAATAAGTTTCTTTCATGTTAAACTCCAGTTCAACAAGTGCAGTAATTAAGTTACTTTTTGCATATAATGTTATTCTTTACTAGCTTGGTTTTGAAAATTAGCAGTTCATTTCTGAGTATAACATTGCTAGATTTTAGAAGTTCTTTTTTTTTTTTTTTTTGCTTTTTAAATATTAAATTGGAATAACATTATGTTTTCTTTAAACCAAATCATATGCCCCACTGTCTGTGTCCATGAGATGTGAAAACACACCAGGAAATTCGACAGTGAAAAGAAACCACCAACCCAGTGTCAGATTACAGCCAGTTAGGGTCGAACAGGAAGAAAAGCCAAAACTCAATTTCTCCTCCCTTTCACCTTACTTCCTGGAAATAAGAGGCATCTCCCATCGTGAACTTGGTCTAACTCTTATTTTTTACAGACAATAAAATAAAATAAATAAAAGGAGACTGGTTAATTCCACAGAGATCCGTTGGTTGATGAGTGAATACACAGCTCTGCATAGTGACCTATGGGGTCTGAGAGTGTAGGAAGGGGGTCCTACACACATGTATTTGGAGCTCTGAGAGATCAAAAGAGAACAATAATCTTTACCAGTGATGCTCAGGTAAGGTCTCAAATATGCTTCAAGTTGACACCACAGTACAGAAAATCAGGGATCTGAGAACAATCCTTTAGTAACCCTTGTCTGTAATGAGGCACCAGACAGGGAAATACATCTAATTTGAGAGCTTTGAATAGTAAAAAGGATCAGAGAACCTGGAAGGTACTATGTACGTATCATAAAAAGGAATGAATGAGAAATAAGAAATGGTTTTAGAACTCGGGTCCACCAATAGTGGTTGGAGAGGATGAGAATTAGCTTCAAAGAATTGTATCTGGAAGGGAGTATCGTATGGGGGCCTAGAATATCAGGAACTTCACTGATGATCTTACCTATGACTTTGCTCAAGTCATGTCTGCTTTTCAGCATGGTTCTACCATCTATCCAATGAGGAGATTGCAATGAATTATAGAAGAGGTCTCTGACGGCTGTAAACTCATGGAATTCTAGAAATGTGTAGAATGGGTGCATCTAAGAAAGTTGACAAGAATCCATTCACAGTAGTCAAAGGAGGCAATCAGGCAAAACAATGGGTTTAAATAAAAAGAAAAGAAAGTATGCAATTAAATATATGCTCATCTCTCCTGATTTCTATTAGGTCTCCTTAGATACCATAAAATTATGACTGACAAACATTCACTAGGGATAATAGTTGTTGTTGTTTTTTTTTAAATTTGGTGCTTCTGATGGGTCGTGCTATATTTAACCCCACACATGTTGTTTCGTCTAATAATAAAGATCTATGATATAGGTGCAGTGATTGCTCCCATTCTGACAAGGAGGGAACTGAAGTTTGCAGAGATGAAATAATTTTTATTCAGTCACATCTGAACTAAGAGGCTGT
The DNA here is from genome assembly GCF_902686455.1 of Sciurus vulgaris. Taxonomy (NCBI): domain Eukaryota; kingdom Metazoa; phylum Chordata; class Mammalia; order Rodentia; family Sciuridae; genus Sciurus; species Sciurus vulgaris. The sequence continues at coordinate 68,349,155 of NC_136473.1, forward strand.
AAGGAGTGGACCTCAGTCTGTCCACTGGGAAGCCCTTGTTCTCATTCTTGACAGCCTCCTCCTGTCATACCGATAATGAGCCAGTTTCATTTGTGAGATCCTGACTTTGATTTTGTGATCATGGAATGGCTGATAAAACTTTGAGGACAACTTTTGTTTTTTCAGATGTTACTGACCAAGGAACAAATATCTAGTGTTTACAGAAATAAAAGTTCTATTACATTTCCTCATGTCAGAGAATACAGAGGGTTTATGTGCTTCTCTGGGAAGAAAAGGAAATACAGCTGTTTTGCAGGTAATAACAGTTTATTTTATGTCCTATTTTCTTTAACAGTGATTGCTCTTACTTGGAAACTCTCCTGGCATTTTGTAGGCAATAAAAACATAAAAAGAATGCTCTTTGCAGAGAATTTCACAAGTCTGGCCCCCAGTTTGTAATCTATGGCAGAAGGCATCTGTAAGTTAACTTCAAAGTGGTTTATTGATACATGCAACAGAAAGGTAGGATCCAGGGCCACTCTCCTGGCATAACTGGTCAACTCTCGCACCACTGGAGCTTCCAACACCATTGTGAGTAAACAGGACATGTCCACTTGAGAAAATGCTGAGGAAAGTGTTTCTTGTGAAGCAGGAACAGAAATGAAAACTACTACAAGGTAAAAAATAAAATGTCATTCAATGTTAATATTATTTAATTGTTCTCCAATTAAATATCTTTGTCCAGGCTCAGGGCTTGTCCAGAGAAGTTCACAAAGTCTACATAAGGAGTCCTCCTTGCTTGCTCTCCATTGCTTGCTCCTGCTCCCTTAATCTCTGTAAGGTCCTATTCTGAGTGGCCCCCTGTAGACAAGGTTTCATTTTCTGAACCCTCTTGTTTCTCCTTTGGGTCTCATTAGGTCTTACTTGCTATTGATGAATAAATCAGAATTTGTAGGCAGGGGTACCACTAAATTATTTGCCTTTTTAATTTTGGAAAGATAAAGTATTTTAAAATCACTGCTCTGCCCTAAGCATCATGGTAGATAGATGCTTTATTTAGCAGAGTTCTGAGTCTTCCAGCAGCCTTTTAACATGGATATTCAAGAAGGGAAATGGGGGCTTAAAGAGGCAAAAGGGTTTGTCCAAGGTCCTACAGATATTAAATAGGAGATTATGGCAGTAAAACCCGTGCTGTGCCTGTTGTCCTGTTTTTCTTTCCCAAGCCTTTTTAGTCATGGCCATTGGGGATTTTACTAATATTGTAGGCTTCCCGGGAGTTAGGCAGATCCATTTTCAAGATAGAGGAAGGAGGACTGCCTAGCAGGTGTGTCTCCAGTCAAAGGAATTAACTCAGGAATCTCTATCCACCTGTTTATTCTCTCACTACTTGCAAGTAACAAAGAACATATGAATCATACCACATTATACTTGCTTATAATTTTGTGATGCAGTACTTCGTTATATTGTTTCATTTATATCAACAACGAGGGCTTAGTCTCAGTTGTGTTTACTTCTCTTAGTTGCTATTGAAATTCAAGAAAAGTAGTATTACTACTTCTAGGACAGAGAAGCACAGTTGGAATTAAGGTAATTTTATATTACTTTATCCCATTACCCTGGACTTTGAAAAAACTTTATGAATATAAATGTTTGATGTGTGTTCTTCCTTCTGTATTTTTAAATTAATTTATATTTTTTGTAGTGCTAGGGATCAAACCCTGGGTCTTGTGCATGCTAAGCCCCAATGTTTGTTTGCTTCCTTTTAATGGCAATGACCATTCAGGAAAAAGTAGATTAAGAAGATTGACTACAATTTATTGCGATTGAGGTCAAGATGTCCACAGGACAATAGGTGAACTGAGTATGATGCAATTTGTAATGCCACTTTTGATTACATTGATAGGTTAAAGGCTTATCAATTTAAAGGTTTATGATTCTGAGAACAGGATCTCCTGAGTGAGGAAGATACTATGCATGTGTATTTCAGCATTTGAAAGCTCAGTTGGATGATCAGATTGCCAAGAGCAACACCCTGGAACACTATCAGTCCACGAGCATCAGCAATGGGCATAAATTGTAGTGTCTGTTCACTGATTGGAACAAGTGTCACATAAAGTACCCACAGGACAAGCACCAGGAGTCCCAAGCCATTCACAAATGGTGAGCTGGAATTGGGTACCTGTGTACAAGCCAAGGACAGGCTTCAGGAACATTTACCTAGACACAAGCCACTGGGAGAGAAATACAATTGGATTTAAGCATTTATAACCTTTGATAGACAGCTGGAGGTAAACTGATCTTTTTATCTGTTTTGCACAAATGGAATGAAGAATTGGACTACTCTAAGATTTAAAAATATGGGCAATGATGTTGAGTGGCAAGCTAGAAATTTGACACTGCATGTAAGAATTTCAGAATGGGTAGATTTCTTACTCTTAGTATATATGGAATATTAATATTGTTGACAACCTACTTAAGAAGAGTTCTTTCCTTGCTCAGGTATTTTGTGCTAAAGAACTTTTTTGCATTTTCTCACATAAAAGGGTCATTCATATGATTAAGAAGTGACCTTGAAAAATTAAATAACCAATCCTCATAAAGGGTCTCCAAAACATCAACAATGTTACTAGAGGTCAATGTCTTCTTTGTTTCTGTTTCCCTCTACTCTGGAGTTGGTGGTTTGTGGGTTACCCTAAAAATACAGCTCTTATTATATTAATACTTTTAACAGGTTTTCTCCTGCAGACCAGATGATTCTGATCCTTTCAACCTCTAAGTTACTGAGTTCTATCAGTATTTTCCTGGGTAATAGTTGACATATATTTATAATACTAGGTAAGTTAAAAAGTCTTTCAGAAAAGGCCAACCTTGTCTGATGCAAGACATATCTTCTATAGCATATACAGTACTTATCTATTGGTCTCTCTGTGGATCACTTACAAACATTAGAGAGTTGGGTGGGAAAAGATAACTACCTTCTGCTAACTGCATCTGCTATGAGGAGTACTGTGATAGAGATATGGGGTGTTTACTCACTATGATTAGGATGACTGACAATAGTCCCATTCTGCAAGGATGCTGAAAGGGAAAAGGGAAGAACCAGCTTGCCTAATGTCACTTAGTTTGTAAGTAGAATAATCAAGTACTGAAAAAAATATTTGCAACTCCAAATTCTACCTATCCTATCTCCTCTCCTATTCCCCACTGCACCAGAATGCATCAAATACTGCATCTACTTTATATTTATTTGTGTATTTGGTCTTGATAATGTACTTCAAATGTTCCTTCTTGGCCCACAATACTTGGTTTTACTGAACGTGTAAGGCAAATGAAGATGAGTGATAGTTCAGAAGTTTAGTGTCTGGCTGTTTAAGTCTGACCTGCTACTGAAAAATGACTAATTTACAGAATAAATCTATAATTTTTATCTATTTAATATATAAAACATAGAAACCAAAAAGGACCTTAGTTGCCTTTCATTTCACAAACCAAATGACTGAGCCTCACAGTGACACAGCTAGTTATAATTCATTAAGCAATCACTTATCAAAAGGAGTAGCAGAAATTTTATTTTAGCATTATTCAAGTAGTGATTTGCAGAAAAGATATTGTCATTTGGATTTTGGTACTATTTTAAAAATCATGTTTGCTACTATAAATACGTGTATTCAGAACAAATGAATTACTGGTATGATCTTCTTGTCTAGGATTATGATTTTCCTAAGTGTTGTAGGAATCAAACTATAGGAAAAGCAAAACTAAGGGGAACTAATCTTTGCAGATTAATTTGGTTCTTCCACCCCAGTTTATGAGGCAGCAATCTTGCCATGCTTATTGATTATCAGACAAGACTACTAATCCCCTTAAGGTCATTAAGTGTACTTAATTAAAGAGCAGTTAGCAAGCTTCTCTTTACTAAAGTAATGTGGCTGTTAAAAGTGATTTGCACTTTACCAATACGATAGCTATTAATCTGAAGGTCAATTTGTCATTTATATTTTCCCAAACAAATATATTTGGTAGGTCAAGTGAGTGCTGATATTTGTCATGCATCTTCTTGATATTCAATATCTTTAACTGTCAATTAAAAAAGAAAATGTTCAATTTCCCTATCCATGTAATAGAACAGTCATTTCTATCTTTGGGGGCATCATATCAAATATTGTTTGCTTAACACTCTGATACTTTCTCTACTTTTGTCAGTGGTGTTATAGAGAATAGTGTTGATTTGAAAAATAAAACATTTCTCTGTAACCTGCTGTGTTCCACAAAAAGTTTAAAGAAGAATGAAAGAAACAGATGAATTTACATTATGGAGTAGTTCCTGAGATTGATTTAAAAATAAAAAGTGAGTTACAAAATTCATAGTTGAAAAATCATAGGTTGGTGCATTTATTATGTGTAATTTTAGGATTTAGGAATATGCAGATGATTGCACTTGTTGACTGGCCTTCATACCATGTTTCATTTGGTACGATTCCCCCTTTAATATCTTCACACATGATTATCTCAGGGCTCTACCTGTGGTACGGTAAATGTTCAATGACACTGTATTAAACATTCATGTAGATGATCAGCTATTAAGTAGTTCCTAAGGAAAAAGAAGAATAATCACATAAAACAGTGCTGGCTGTCATAAAGGTCATGGTGTGTTCCTGTTGGACAGGACTGACATAACATGTATAACTGAAATCTTATATAAAGGACCAGAGATGTTTCCAGCATCCAGAGAAGGGATGGAAAATCTGGGTGTAAGAACTGGGTTACATTTTAGAGCAGTTCCCTTCTCTCTCTCTTCTAGGCTTCATTTCTATTTCTCAATTGGAAAATGGATTCATAAAGGCAGTTATCTCATTTGAGGACATATTAGAAAACATTCAGCTCCCTGGAGAAAGGAAAACAACAAAACAACTGAATTTTATTAACAGAGGTTATTTTCAGTCTGTTTCTCCAAATTACAGTTCAAAAGGTTAGACCATGATAAATGGGGAGAGAAGAGACTGTTGTGATTTTGCAAGGTAAGCAGCAGGGGAAAATATATCCAAGTATCATGTCTTTGAATGACAGGGAGATTCTTGACCCTTTCTGACACCAGAGTACTTCACAACCACAACCATTTCCCAGCAGAATCTACCTTTAGAGTTGAACCAAATGTGCAAAGCCTATATGACTGGGGAATTTGGCATAGACTTTAACTCTGATCTTCCCTTTGGCTCTAGATAATCAGCATTACAGCTCTGAAATTGTTTAGTGATTCCAATTTTGGAATTGTGATAGAGACAAATGTCTTATTTTAGAGTGATCACTTGTTTTCCAATCATCATAAATCTAGCATGCATATTTAAGTTTCAGTATGATGGTACCAAGATAACAATTTGATGAACCATGGCCCAGATCAGAAGATTCCCAAAAGTCTCAGTAGGAGGTTGAAATTTGGGGTTGGATCAAGTTTGTAAGGCTTAGGAACTAGAGGTGTGATGTGAGAAGGGAGGATAACAGCAAGTAACACTCATTAAGCTTGTTGGTCCTTCTGGGTTCATGATAAACTCTCTTATCCTGCGGCCACCTGTGAGATGGAATTTAGTTTCCAAGTTAGGAGATTGAGGCTGAGCAATACTACGCTTCATAAATTGACTCCAGGATGAAGTGCTTCTCCACTATATGAATACTGTAAGAAGAGAGAACAGATAAATGAGCATTTAGAAGGGGCAGAAGAATCATCCCCGAAGCACCCTTACTACCAATACTCAAATATTGAAGAACTAAAGAAAATTATTTATTTATTTATTGTTTATTTATACATGCCAGTAGAATATATTTTGACATATTATACATAAATGGGGTACAACTTCCCATCCTTCTGGTTGTACATGATGTGGAGATACATTGGTTGTGTATTCATATATGAACATAGGAAAGTAATGTCTGATTTATTCTACTAACTTTCCTATTCTCATTCCACCTCCCTTATCTTCTTTCCTTTTTGCCTAATCCAAAGTACTTCTATTCTTCCCTAACCCTCTGCCCACCATTGTGAGCTAGCATCAGCATATCAGAAAGAACATTTAGCCTTTGGTTTTATGGGATTGGCTTATTTCACTTAGTATGACAGTCTCCAGTTCCATCCATTTATCAGCAAATACCATAACTTCATATCTCTTTATGGCTAAGTAACATTCCACTGTGTATATATATCACATTTTCTTTGTCCATCCATCTGTTGAAAGGCACCTAAGCAAGTTCCATAGTTTAGCTATTGTGAATTGAGCTACTATAAGCATTCATATGGCTGTGTCTCTGTATAATGCTGATTTTAAGTCTGTTGGGTATAAATCAAGGAGTGAGATAACTGGATCAAATGGTGGTTCCATTCCAAATTTTCTAAGGAATTTCCATACTGCTTTCCAGAATGGTTGCACCAATTTGCAGTTCCACCAATGTATTAGTGTACCTTTCCCCCCACATCCTTGAGACATTTACTGTTATTTATATTCTCATTGTAGACCAGTGGTACAGAATAGAAGACACAGAGACAAACCCACATAAATACTGTTATCTCCTACTAGAGAAAACATACATTGGAGAAAAGGTAGCTTCTTCAATAAATGGTTCTGGGAAAACTGGAAATGCATGTGTAGTACAATGAAATTAAACCCCTGTCTTTCACCCTGCATGGAACTCAACTCAAAGTGGACCTAGGCCCACCTGAGATCCCATGCTTGCTAGACAGACAAAAAGAGCCCAATTCTCTACCATGTTGGCTTAGGAACTGACTTCCTTAACAAGACTCCTAAAATGCAAGAAGTAAAATCAAGAATCAACAAATGGGATGAAATCAAACTAAAACACTTCTTCACAGCTAAGGAAACAAGAATGTGAAGAGAGGCTACAGAATGGTAGAAAATCTTTGCCACCTGCACCTCAGCTAGAGCATTGATCTCCAGGATATATAAAGAACTCAAAAAATAAAACCCATGTAACCCAATCAATAAATGGGCAAAAGAACTGAACAGGCACTTCAAGGAAGAAGAAATATGACCAGTCCATGAATATATGAAAAAATGTTCAACATTTCCAGAGGTTAGAGAAATGCATATTAAATACACTAAGAAAACCATTTATTAGTGATCATGATTCTGTTGTCAAGGTGAGTGGTGGGAAAGAGAAATGGTAGTGGTGCAGGTTTCTTAAGCTTTCTCTGATCCAATGGAAGGGTTGATTCCTGCAGTAAAGTTAACCAAATTCCAGAGAAAAGCATCTGATCAGGCTTATGGTATTAGTACAGTGTGGTTATGCATTAAAAGCTTACTGTATTATTCAACATTTTTATTGGACTGAGAATTGATGCATTTGGAGTTGCAAAATCCACAACTTAACCAGGCTAACAAAGTTCCCAACTTTCACTCTGATTTGTTTTCTTAGCTTTTTCTCTGTGTGTTTCTTTAACTTCCTTATGCACGTTCTTGTTTGGCAATGTCATAGCCATATCCAGGACATCTCTTTAATATTCCTTCAGTGACTATTACATTTGATTTAAAAATACATTAATTTAGATATTTTCAAGCTGCTTACCAGTTAGCAGTATTTTTAATGTCCTATTTATCTAATACAGTTGCTTGTGCTGTTTTTATAATCAGATAAGGGTCATTAAACCATTTTTGAGATTAAATAGCACAAAACCATTTTTTTCTGTTTATGTGCCCCATTAATATTGGAGCTTATGCTTACTATGGCTTAATGTTCCCATTTTAAAATATCATTTATGTTAATATGCAAAGGCTCTATTATCTAATTGTGAGGATTATTTTCATTACCTTCCAGCATAATCTCTGCAAATATTGGCCTCCATATTTCTTTGAACTGACAGATTTTTAACCTTGGGCATTTCTTAGGACATTGTTCAAAATACTCTTATTTACTCTTGCTTATTCAACTTTTTATATTTGGTGTTTTATTTTTAGAAAAGTAACAGCTACACACTAATCACAAATACTTAACTTCTTGTTTGGGGATGTCTATTATCTAGAACATGCATAACAGAAAACTCAGTAAACCTTCCTGGAACAAGACAGAGATAGCGAGTCAGGTAAGACAGATTGAGAAAGAAAGAACAAGTAAGTAATAAAGGGAATTGAGATTTACTCCTCTTAGTCTTTCTTTTGATTTACAATCACTTAGATTGCACTGCTCCAAAACAGGAAAACAAGAGTCAACTGACATTCAGTGCTCTGTATTATGCATGTTACATTGACCCAAAGCCCCTTCTATTATTGTTCATCCTAAAATTTCTGGAAAGCTCCTATTTCAATTATTCTCTTCTATTATTTGTAGACAAACACTATGTGTCCCATAAGTTCCTATTTTTAGTTGAAACAGTCACTGTAAATATCATACAACATCACTTTCAATGATAGAAGAGAAGATCTTTCCATGTCAAGACTAACAAAGTATCTCTTTGTCCAACCTGTTGATCATCAGAAGAGGGGTTGCTTGTACACAGTGCACCACTTCTCAGATGTGGACTCCTTAGGTGGCTCTGCTGGCTTGGATGGGTTGGTGACCAGGGCACCTATCACTTCTTCTGGTGCACTCTACTCTGGCCCACTTTGGACCCCAGCATCATCAGTGCCTCAGACCTCTTGCTATTAGTAGTACTTGGATATAGTGGTATTAGTTATGTCTTCCTATCAGGAGACAGATCCATGTTAAGTATATCTGAGAAGGCAAATGTTATGACAAGAGCTCTGGTTTTGGATTCAGAAATGTAGGTCAAATCCCTGTTACCTCATCGACTGTAGAGGTCCCTTAATCTCTCCAAATCCCAGTATTGCTTCTAAACAATGGTGATCAACATCACATATTTTGCAAGGTCATTATGACAATTAAATAGATAAATGTAGACTGATATAATTTTTAAATTGTAAAATATCATATAAAATCATATAAAATTTAGATGACTCCAAACTTACAGTAACAATAAATGTGAATGTAAACATCTTAGTAGCATCTACTGCATGCTGTTCCAAATGTTTTATTATGTTATATCTCATTTAATTGTCCTAATTCCTGACCTGAGTGGTGCATACTGTGAATAATCCTGTTTTACAGATGGGTGAACTGAGAGATTAAATGACTTGCTATATAACCACATTGCTATATATATTGCTATATAACCAAATACATAGTAAATGTATGAACTGGAATTTGACTCCAGATACCATGTTCATGACCACTGTACTATGTTGCCGGGTGAATAAAATAATGATGAGTATGATAATGATCATTATATCGAAACCATATATTATACTCATACCTTATTTATGGATCAGGAAGTTTGACTTTTATCTGATTATGCCTCTCCTTAATCATTGACCCAATTCTTGAATAAATATTTTTGGTAAAGTAAGAAATTGACTCAGTGTGCAGAAATTTAAAATACATGTACCAATACAGTAGGTCAACAATCTCATTTCCTTTCTTGGTGACAGTGTTGTTAAGAACAGCTAAATTTAAATAGTAATATAATATTTTCACTTGATATGAAATATTAATGATGATTTTTAAACTCTATTTTCAAGGAAATTATTGGTCACATCTGTGTCTACACTATATTCTGCTACCTCCTTTATTTTAGCTGTCTTCAATTTGGATAAGATGCATTAAGCTTGTATTTGTCTCTTCTCAGGTATTCATGACACTTGAAAGATTGTTTAGTCACACTTGTTCTTATTGTCCCCAGCATGTAGTTTACCAAGGGGAGTTACAATACATGCTTAAAGATGTGAAATCTTCCTAGTCATAATATTAAACTATCCCTAATGCCACAAAACTTATTATTGAGTCACTGTTCCTGTGTGCTTCAGTCAGCTCCGGGTCTTCTCAGCCATTTTAGATTTTAATTGAATTAAAAATTCCTCTTCTTTATTCAATCTCCATGAGTAGCATTTCATTCCTGGGTCTCCCAAAGCATTGTACCATCATGTCCATGATGCCACCTGCTGAAATGATTACAGTTCTGTATGGCCGCCAGTCTTCAGTCATAATCTCAGGAGCATCCTTGTCCTGAATTCAGTGCCTTCATGTATTTACATGGACCAAGCCTCAGCGCCTATATAATTCTTTTGGGGACATGGGAAATATGGGGAAAGTATCTTGTACTTCCTGTGCTTCTGAGGATTTGTCGAAGTGGAGGTGAGAGAGTTTGCCTCCTGTCTCCTCCACCTGCCCCTGTCTAATTCCCCTGATTTCCACTGCTCCTTTTGCATTCCAGCAGAGAATCTAATTTACTTAATGGTGCTCTATCTAAGTGACCTCAAGGCCTTTCTATTCTTAGGTCATCAGACTTATCTGGGGATTCTTTTGTCCCTTTTAATTTGGTCCTTCTCCCCTCCTAGGAAAAAGATCATATTTTTTTTTTTCTGACTTGGCATTTGGAGATAGGAGAAGTACAACAGAAATTGGTTCTGTATGATTGCACATTCTTAGAAATCCTTCCTTGTAGGAAAGGTGTTTTCACCTGGACTTAGCATTTTGATGTGAAGTCAAGATGATGATGGTGTTGTCCAAGGACCCCAGTGCAGGTGTATCCCTGGTTTTAGGTGCTACTGAAAGGAGAGGGTCCAGGTGGACAGAGAGTATGGGGCTGGAGGGTCCTGTTGGCATCATCTCACCACACCTATTTAAATGCACTTCCTTCTTTCTTTTTCTTTTCCTTTTAGAGGGGAATGTTAGAGCTGTGTGGTGCATTTTGTGTTGCTGAAGAGGACATAGTCACAGTTCCAATTCTCTGCCCGATGGAAGTCCTGCTTTACCTATGTTCTCTGACCATGTGTTGCAGGGCACTTGATCTTCCCCCCACCACAGACCCCTGTTTCTCTCCTTTTCAACTCTGAACTATATTCTTCCATTTCAATTAATTTTTAATAAGTTATTTACATTTATTTTTATTGGCAACTAAATGTTTATAAAATTCACTGGATTAATATTTTAATCAATAAGAATATATAAATTAGGGTTCAAATAGCTAAACAACGTATTTATTGTTTCTTTTTATCTTTTTTTTTTCCAAATATTTACTAATGTGCCCATACAATTCTTTATATGATCATTGTTCTAGGCAATGGAGAAAAAGGAGTGAGCAAAACAATCTTCACTTTATTATAGAGTTTGTAGCCTATCTTGGAAGATGATTATTAGGTACTAACAATAAAAGATGGTAAGTGCTTTGAAGGTGGAATAAAAGAGATTGCCCATATTATGGCCATAATTTTCCAAATTTGCTATGTGGCATAAAAATAGAAGAAGGAAGGCTAATCTTATATACTTGGCATCAAACTAACTTTACATCATTCCATCACCATTTGTGTATGTGTATGTGTGACTCAGAAGTAGGAATGGGGGTCAGAATATTAAGGCAAAATCATCATTACCTGTAAAGTATTCCAATTGACTAAGTATGAATTGAATACTCCCTAAGGCATTAAAGAGATAATCACTGACTAAAGAGAGGCATATGAAGAAAGTAAAGCTTCTTTAATTTATAATGTGGATATAGAGTATATGCGAATAGATACACTTTATCTTTTTATTTCAACATTAAGCACTATGGGTATATATCTTGCTATTGATGAGTTTGACAAAAATATTCCAGGATGACATTCGAGATATTCATTTGCAAAAATAGTCCTGACTTCACTAGGATTTGATTTTTTTTTTTTTTTTAAAGCCAGCATGTAAATATAACTCACACTCACACTCAACTAAAAGTTTTTGTTTGGAAAACTGTAACCATGTAACAAACAGAAACATTTAGGGAACAGATAGTTTTATGATATTTTATGGTGGCATTTGTACTGATGCTTTCAAAGCAATCACCAGAAATTTGGTTGGCTTTCTATCAGGCAGCTAGCAATAAGACACATTCCTCAGGAGTCCTGGTCCCCAATTGTATTTGTTTTTATAACACTTGTTTCTTAGCGCCTCCAGGATATTTTTTAAAAAATAAACGAAGATTTTCTTTCACCAGAATTGCACCTATAATGTGAAACCCTATCTCTATGAACAATGCCTGCCCTACGTCTACCCAGATGAATATGCAATTTGCAGGTTGCTGATTAAAATGAAAGTCTGCATGTGTATATGAATGTCTGGTCACATTTTAAAAGGGAATCTCAAATGCTGACACAATGTCTTCCCCCTTTCTATACAACCCAACAGCTTGAGTTCTTGTATACCCACTAAGCCTCATGCCATATCTTTTAAACAAAGAAAGAACCTGCATATGAAAAGCAGCCAGGAAGACTTTGGCTTCATGGTGCTGCATGAAACAAATGCCCCTTGAGAGCCTCTTTCTGCTTCCCCACTCCTCTGCTTCAGAACACTTGGCCCTTGGTATTTGAGTGATGTCGTAGTAGATGCTCATGGGATTTCCACTGGCACTGAGGAGAAGCCCAGTTTTAGATCATAATAGACCAGCTACTGGTGAAGAACACAGAATGTTATCAGTAGGCTTTTACACTGGCACCTTGGAAGGGGATGCAGGGGACAGAGAGCAAAGAAGAAACTGGGGAGAAGATGCTGTACCCCGTGGGTTTCCTAAGTTAAGCTGGAAGACTGTGGAAACACTTGTGCTTAACTATATGAATGGCAGTCATTGGTAGGAATTATTGTTCTTTCAAGAAGTGACAGGTTGAGAATGAGATAGCTACAGGTGTGTCAAAAGAGGTCATTTTGCTTACCTTACATTTTAAAGTATAATTAGAGAGGTAATTGCAAAATCCTTAACAGCTTCGGTTAAATTATGAGAAAGTTCACTATTTTCTAGACTATATCAAAGCTGTATATATGATAAAAACACCCTGCCTTCAACTTTTGAAACCACCCTGCACCAGGTGTTCCATATAGGTCACTAATTATTTTTATCACAGAGTCATAACAATAATAACAATAGTTGAAAGGATCCAAAGGCAAAATTTCTTCCCTTATCCAGAAAGAATGGGAGTGGGGCTGATTAATTTGTCTTGTCTTGGTTATCAGAATTAAACTATTCAATTGAACAAACTTTTTTTTGTACTTATGAAGTAGAACTAGGAAAAAAAATCAATAGCATATTTTTAATGTTTGGTGACCACTGAGTGAGGTGCAGGATATTTAAAAAAAAAGAATAAATATATAGAAAACTATGATTTATCGTCTGGTACTTAGCTGTTAGTTATGTCATGGATGCTGAATAAAGTTTATTAATTGAAGGATGTCTACTGGAGGAATAAAAACCTATTGATAAGTCTAAACAGTGTTTCCCCATATGGGGAAGTCCAGGTATGCTTCTCAGAGGAGATAACATCTTCCTTTGCTCTCTAAATCTGATCAGGAATTCATAATTCAGAGAGAAAAAAGGAGAAGTCTTCTTAAACTCATCATCTTAAATTAGCCCAGCATTATAAAAGACATGAAGTACAAAACCAAGGGCATATTTAAGAAACTCTGAGAAGTGTGGTGTGAATGAAATATGTACATCATTGAGGCACAGGGGGTGAAGAAAGGGCTAGAAGGAGAGAAGGAAACTATCAAATAACAACCAGTAAGACAGGACCAGGAAGAAGAGGGCCTGGCTATTTTTGTTCATGGAGACCCTTTGAGAAGTGTTACATATTGGAGTTATTGAATGTAGATTCTTTCAAATTCTTTCAGATTTGAATTGTCACTTACATAATGCTTGAAATTCTCCACTGTTTGCTGATTTAAGTATTGTGCCATTTAACTTGGCTTAATGAATATCTAAGACACAAGGGTACTTTGTGATAGTTTTCAAAAAACTGCTTTCCTATTCTTTTAAGCTAAGATTATCATTATGTATTTACTAGTACCAGGTAAAAACTTTGCCCCATACCCTAACTTCTCAAAGTTGTAGTATTGACACAGGTATTCTGTTAAAACCAGGCCTAACCCTGGAAGAACAATGAACACATTTGGGTGAGAACATATTATTTTCCAAAAAGAAGCTAAAGAAGGAATGAGAGATGTGGAGGTAGGGGGAACCCCACGGATCCTCAGAGATAAGGAAATTTTACATTTTCTTTCTTTTGTGAAAACCCTTTCTCTATGGGAATTCATTGGCTACATAGGGAAAGCTGGTGGGTCAAACTTGGTCCCAAGTGGGCATAGGTGCAGCTCTCCACGATCGGTACAACTTCGCACAAGTACTCATCTGTGCTGGAATAGCAGGGTCTGCATGCATCTCCAGGATTCTCTTGTTTAGCTGATGAAGCTCTGAGGAGAAATCACTGCACTTATGGGCACTGAGTCCTTAGCCTCTCAGCACAGGCCCACTGTTGTCTTTTAGGACCTGGACAGCCACTGCTGCCCCTTCTAGAAAATTAGGGGAGTGTGGCACAAAGGGGAAACTAATTAATTTTACAAATAATCACAAATACTAATAAGGTAAATGAGAGCATGGGAACAAATTAAGAAATGCATTGCACATTTTTCCCTTACCACACAAACTGGTTTTTATAAATTAGGACATTAATGTATATATAAATCCAGTTGCTGCTTACACCATTAATTTATTATCCCTTCCTGAGACAAATGATAGCTATTTAGATTCTATTAAAAGGATTAGTTAAATTTTGAGCTTGCTAAATGTCCAGGTTCCTCCAGTGCATGGCTCTCTTTTTTAGCCAATATTTATATTCTGAGATAGATTGAAAAGATGATTTTACTTCTATTTTTAAAATTAGGGTATCCATAAATTTAGAGATAATACAGTTAAATATTTAGGGAAAGATCGTTGTCTGGGTATGGAGATGTTATGGGGCGCAACTTAAGAACAGACCTATCACCACTGAGAAGTCCAAATTTGAGAGTCTTTATTAAGCTGGCCAGCTGACTGTCTCACACAATGCCCCAAAAAATGGCTATTGGGAGAACAGCCTCGACCACAGGGTTATAGGGGTTCTTAGACCAAAAATCACATTAATCATAAGTGTCTGTTGCTATGATTTGAAATTACACATTAACATCATAAGATCATCGACAGAGGGGGAAGTGGGTCAGAATGACCCTTACCTAGGTACAAACTAAAGAATGGTTGCTAACATCCACACAATTACTGTTTACATGGTACATTGTTTAGGAGCAATAGGAATCAAAAGAGAGCAATTCTTTACTACATAGGAGTTGCCATTGTATATTATTAAACATGTCACGCTAAGTAACTGATGATGGGTACAGAGGCAGGGTGTTCCCATGGGAGAAGCTTGGCAGAAGCTTATTTCCTACATAACATGGAGTCTCAGAGCAAAATGGAGTCTGTTTAGTCATTTCCCTTAGAGTCTGGCCTATAACATTCTCATGGAGCCAGATCTGTCAGCCCATCACATTCCCCACTGGTTTTTTGTACATAATCAAATCATTGATTTATTAGTAGTGTATAGGTGATTATAGTGAGTGTGCAACACCATTAGCTTAACAGACTGGATTTTTATCTCTAACATATTTAAGTCCAAATCTATTTGTTTACTTAAAGTTTTGAAATTCTGGTTTCCAGTAATCAGTACAGTGGTTCCTACAGCTGTGGAGCCCATTATACCTATTTCCACTAGGAGGGGAACTAAGACCGGGGCTGCTTGTTTAGATATTAGCCCCATATGTTCCTTTTATCCCTTCCCATCATAACAGTATACAGAATTTAGCCCATTTGGCAATCTCAAAAAGTTGAACGGTTAAGCACAGAGTTATTCCTGACGTAGTCCAAGCAAGAGAAAAAACAATTAACATTTTTTCAGTCTTATCTTTAGATGGTGGTTGGGGTCTCTGAGGGCTGTCCATTTTTCTGTTGTCTTGACTCACATGTGATGAGCCCATGTTGTGAGTAAGGTCCCTTCCATTTCAGCCAGGTGATAGTCCTTTCTGGAACAATTTGATGTAGACATAGTCTTCTGACTGAAATGGGTGTTGGAAATCAGTGGTCTCTTGGGGCTGGTTTTTTCATAAGTTGAACCTGTTAGAGAGACTTAACAACAGGTTAGAATAGGAGCAGGTTCTTGGTAAAGGTGAAGGAAGGGGTCTGAAAGCATTAACCTTTTAATCTCTCAGAGGTCATTTGCCTCCAACTTTCTGAACCAAAATTGGCCCTTATTTTTGTGATTTAACCCAATTTACCTATCTATATTGACTGTCTTTTTAAATTTTTTATTATTATCCCTCTAATTTTAGGGGCTTTTTACTGCTGTAAAGAAAAAGGGAGATTACCACTCTTGCTGCTTCGAGCTGAGAGGGGGCGACGGGAGGTAGGGCAAGCAGTAAAAATTTCCTTCTAGGGGTAAAAGCCTTGTTCTATGAAAGAAACAAAAAACCATGAGTACAAAGTAAATAACGTCTGGAACATGTCAATGAATATCATGAAGCTGATAGAAATTAATAATCTCTTATCAGGAGGTAGAAGAACTGAGAGGTTGTTCCCATAAAAAGGCCTAACAAAGCTTAACAAGTCTGGAGAGGATAAGGCCTCAATTGTAAATTTTTAACACTGTCGGAGTTATCAGGAATATAAGCACAACATCTAGTTAAGTTACTTAATGTCACCTTATTTTTGTAAAAAGGTCCTTTTACTGGCATGATCTTTTTGTTTAGTAGCAATCCCTTCATATTTGTTATTTAGGATTAGAGAATCATACTAGCAAACATTGATTAAGTCTACTTGTACAGGAGGTTAGATGACCTGTAGGCCTTAAACTGACTAAAAACTTATAACTCTGGCAGTTTCTCTTGATAGTTATCAGGCATTTTTGTCTAAGAATCTTTTTTGTTACCTCTAGTCTTACTTATTTTGGGGGGAGGGTCTACCACAAGTGTACATCTCAAGTTACATTAAAATAACTATTGTTTAGTTTTTAAAATGTCCAGGAATGACTGTGTTTTGGTTTTAACTGCTTTTGCTAGGTATTTAAGATCAAGCTGGTTAAATTGACCTTGTTCCTATCTGCTGTTAAGAGTCAGCTGAGTTCCCACAGGGGTCACTCTTGGGGAACTTGAGAGCAGCTTCTTAGCTCCTTTAGTGCCATTCACCTCTCAGGGTCTCCTTGATGAGGTGGCTTCCTTTGGAAGCATTAGGGATGGCTCCCTTTTCCAAGGACCCTCCTCTGCAGCAGGTGCACTGATTGGCTTTTCATCCTCTAGTGGTCTCATTAATCTCCCTGATTGGAAGGTTGTGTGGCCCAGAGTTGCAAAGCTCCTTAGAGAAGTTCTCTTATTCCCTGGGTTTAGGCTGACTCTGAGGGCAAGAGCCAAATATTGATTCTCTTTACCCCTTTATTTTAATCTCAATCTCTAGGTTTTGATCTTAAACATCCAGCAAGTCCGTTTCACCAGTCATACAGTAAGAGTACTGGGTTTTAACTTTAATGTCTATGACTTTATAGTCATTTACCCACTTTTATTAAACTGGGGTCTATATTATCTATCCTATTAATTTAGATTGTTCTTAAAGCAGTACCTCTGTAAAACATTAATCAGTCAACAGTTACAGAGTTTACAAGGAAAATACAAAATGTACTTCAAAGAAAGCTGAGAGAGTGTTTAGCTTTCCTTTTGTGTAGTAAAGTGGCAAAATGTTTTCCTGTTTTATGATATTAACTTTTAAACAGATCAGACTTTCATTATCTTTTAGAAATACATTTACATTTTTATCCCAGTGCAGAAGGTAACATAAGGTTCAGGTCCAGTTACAGAACACTAAATGATATAAATAAATCCCCAATAATTTTTTTTTTTTTCTGATAAGTTTAAAATTACCATTATGACTTTAGGTGGAGAACACCAGCTTGATAAAATGTTCTTTTAAACCTTTTAAAGACTTGTACACCTGGAAGATATGAACACATTAATATATAAAAAAGAGTAACAATCATAATTGCATTGATGTTTTTATATTAACCATGTTTAACTTTTAAAGAAAATTTAGACTTTGTAAAGTAGTACAATACTCTAAAATAACATTTGCTGTTTAACCAGAATTGTACAAACCCCCAATTTTTAAGACCAGCTGTTCTAGAGAATAAAACTTAACAGATGCAATGTTAAGAGTAAATTAATACTTTCAGAATTATTGGTCATTTTAGCATATAGACTGAAATTTGGTTTATATCAGTACATTAATATTTGACCTTAGGGAAAAAACTTGAATAGTTTTAACTGTTGTGTTACTTACATATACATGTAAACCTTTTAAAATTTACTCTTAATTAACATTTTTTAATCACTTAGACACTCTTGTTGTTTACTTAGATGTATTACAGCCTTATCACATAAAGGCTTTTTTATCTAGAAACATTTTTATTAAATATATTTTTATATCTAAAACCTTGTGATGTTTTAATCTGTTGATCCCCCTTTAAAAATTTATATTCTGAAACATTTATAAATTTCTTAATTCAGATAAGTTACTCCATTTCAATCCAATGAAATACTTTGTTACTTACAGAACTCTATTTAAATACAGTTGAAACTTTTGGACCCTTTTCAGGCTTCATTTACCAGGGGACCCTGAGAAGTTACTTCACCATAAATTAGTCTTAACGCAAAGATTTCATCATTTTTAGATAAAACTGACCAGTTCTTTTTTTTTTTTTTTTTTCCTCCTTTTATAGAAATCAAGCAGGTTTCCTGACTGGTCAAGACAGAAGAACAAGTATCCAGTGAGAAACAAATTCTTCCACTAAATAGTCATTGAAGATCTACATTCTAGCAATTGTAAGAGGAATTAAAAATACATTAATGAATATAACGGGTCTCTTGAAGAGTTTTGGAGTTCCTATTTGACAGTCCACTGTGTAGCAAAACAAGATAGCTATGATATGTGTAAGTAAATTATTTATTTATACCAGATAGAATTTTAAAAAATTAATTCATAATTTACTTATGCCCAGTTTTTAACAGAAAATTGAAGTAACACACGCACATATACATAGTACCTTTACAAAATTAAAAGTGGTACAGTAGCAAAGAGAGAAATATGCATAGTAAAGTAATACTAAACAATGCCAAAGATAAAATCATACCTAGAATTGTATATTATTTGCAGCTGAAGTTACTAGAGATGGTTGAATTGGTCTGTAAGCTTCCCAGCAGCCAAAGTAAAGAGGAAAACAGAATCATTTACAAGATTAAATGTCCTGATGATGAAAACACTATTTCAGAGATGCCATCAGTAGTCACCATTTATTGAGCATTTACATTTTTTTTCAGTGAATTCTCTTGATAACTGAAGAAAGTAGGACACAGAAGTTAAGTAACTTGAATGAGGACCCACATCTAATAAATAGCAGAGCTAAGATTAGAACTCAGGGTTGTTGAACTTCAAAACCTGAACCCCAACTAACACACAATACTGGCCTCTTCTCTGAAGCTTGCTGTTTCACAAAACCCATGGAGGAAATCAGATGATGAAGTCATGGTAAAGTGACATCCTAGAGGCATTTCTGAATGCCATGGAGACATAGAGGAGGAAGCATCGCCACTTGTGTATGTGAGAGGAGGCAGTGAATTTATAGAAACACTGGCATATATGCACTTACAAACTAAATAATTTATATGTTTTTAGAACACAGATTTCACAGTCACTCGGATTCCTTTCTGGTTCTTTTCTTCTAGACAAGAAGTCACACCACCATATATATCATCCTTGTTTTCCTTCTTAAATCTTTTAATGATTCTAGAAGATATGATGTTAATTATTGAGAGACTGGCTCACAAATCTCATGTTAAAAATAGTTTATTATGCTCAGAAAATATTTACACATATGCCAAAATTTGGTTGCAACTTGTTAAATTTCTTTAATCAACCAGACAAGGATAAATGTGTTATTTCAGAGCTGTGTTTGAAGGTTGGTAATCAGTAAAATGGTATTTTTTTTTATGAGTTGCATAAATGCTTTGTGGTGTTATTGAAATATCTTAATTGCTTTTATGAATGTATTTAATGAGTTCCATTTACAATGTGATATTATTTACCTTATGGGACTAAATGACTCACTCCATCCGGGCACCATGCAAACCCAAGGGAACACTGCTTTTTGCCTGCGGTGCAGGGTGAACCAGAAAGCTCTGAATCCAACTGTTAGTCACTCTGCTCTGCCTGTGTGAGCTGTGTGCTGTGCCCACAGGAGTTCTGGGCTGGGGACTCTCTGTCCAGGAGCCTCTGGTCTGGTATCCAGGCTTAATTGAATAACAGCAGGGGCTTCAGCTGGAAGAGATGAGCTGGCCAGTCAAGATGGCTACAAGGTCAAGAAACAGCCTCAGAGGAAGCAGCCTCAGTTGAAGTCACAGAGCCAGTTGGAAGATCAGTGTTGGAATTTAGCAAGTTGCTGAGAAGAGATTTGCTTTATTGTGGAATGAGAGGGAAGGCAAGGGGGACATTCTCTGTGCTAGAATCCTGATAATCAGTGTAGCTCAGAGTCAAAGTTTTAATTATTTTTAATCATTATTTCCAATTTTTTTCTCCATGATTTTTATAGTTCTTTCATTATGCTTATGTCTAAGCCATAATGATAGCTAATTCTAATAGCACCTACTGTATGCTAGACACTGTACTTACTAAATAAACATTTTATATGCATTATCCTGTAGAGTCCTACCAGCACTCCATGAGATAGATTTTGCTATTATTATAATTCTAGTTTTACACACAAAGAAACAAGGGTTATGTAGATATGGACTGCAGGACATAGGCTTTGAATCCAGCACGTAGTCACCAGTTGTCTTGTCATTTATGTACTTATTTATATATTTTTGAGTCATATTTACTGAGTTAATATTTAGGTAGAGTTAAACTTCCTGTGTTTAAATGTATAGTTCAGTAAGTTTGGGCAAGGTACACAATCATGTAACCATCATCTCCATCAAGATGTAGATGAGAATATTTCTCTGACCCCCAGAAGTTCTCTTATGTTCCTTTGCAATTAATTCCTTTCCCTCACACACACAGCCCTAATAACCAAATGGATTTTTCTCTCTATAGTTCTGCATTCTTCATCATATCATAATAATGAAATAATACAGTTTTTCTTTTTTGTGCCCGGATTCTTTCACTTAGCATATGTTTTTTTGATTTGTCACTGTACTCGTTTTAACTGTTTATGGCTTTTGAGTTGCTGAGTAGTATCTGATTTTGGGAAGTTGCCACAATTCATTTATCCATTCATCATTGGATAGACATTTGGTTATTTTCCATCCTGGGTTACTATGAGTCAAGCAGCTACTAACATTTGCTTGTAGTTCTTTGTGTGATATATTTTCATGTGTTGAGTAAACACCTAGGATTGGGACTGCTAAATTGTATGATGTGTGCTTAACTTTATTGGAATTTGCCGAACTGTTTTTCAGAAACAATTGTTGCCATTGTCTGAGTTCCAGCTCCTCTACTTCGTCACCAGCTGTGCGTACTGTCTTAATTTCAGCCATTCCTATATGTGTATAGTGGTATTGTGATGGGTTGACACATTTGACTCCATGGAAATGTTATAGACCAGGCTACATGGGCACTGACTAAACAGACTCCATTTTACCCTGAGACTCCATGTTATGTAGGAAATACTTCTCCCATGGGAACACCCCGCCTCTGCACCCATCAACAGTTACTTAGCATAAGTGTTTGACAACACAAAATGGCAATTCTTACATGATGAAAAATCGTTCTCTTTTTGATTCCTAGTTTTCCTAAACAATGTACCATGTCAAGAGTGATCTCAACAGTGATTGTCTAGATATTAGTAACCATTCTTTAACTTGTACCTAAGTAAGGTTATTTTGACCCACTTCCCCCTCTGCTTATGCTTTTAGATCTCATGATGTTAGTTTATAGTTTTGAATCATAGCAACAGACACTTATGATTGATGTATTGACTTATGATATAAGAACTCCTGCAACCCTACGGTCAGGGCTGTTCTCCCGATAGCCATTTTTGGGGCATTGTGTGAGAGTCAGCTGGCTGACTAATAAACACTCTCAAATTTGGACTTCTCAGTGGTGATTCATCTGTTCTTCAGTTATGCCCTATAACAGTATCTCTTTGTGGTTTTGTTTTATGGTTTCCTAATGGAAAAGGATGTAACATCTTTTCATGTTTTAATTTTCCATATACATATTTTGTGAAATACTTGTTGAGCTCTTTTGTCCAGCTTAAAAAAATGGATTATTGGTTTTCTTATTGAGTGAAACAATTCTTTATGTATTCTGAATATAAACTTTTTCAATCATCCTGTTATTCATTTATTCTATCCTCAAAATAGTCAATACACATTGTCAAGTATTCCTTATTACACATTTTTGTGAATTAGATAGTGTTTCCCCAAATTTATATCCACTTGGAACCTCAAAATGGGACCTTATTTGGGAATAGGTTTTTTTTTTTTTTTCTCCAGATTTAATTCATTTGGGATCTTGAAAGGACATTATCCTGGATTTAGGTTAGTCCCTAAATCCAATGGCTGGTGTCTTAAGAAAAGGACAGGACATAGAATCCATGTGAAGATAGGCAGAGATTGGAATTTTGCGGCCACAAGTTGAAGATACAAGGAATCATCAGAAACTGGAAAAGGCAAAGACAGATTTTTCCCAGAGTCCTTGGAGGGAGTGTAGCCCTGCTGACACCTTAATTTCAGTCTTTCTGCTTTCATAACTGTGAAAATGAATCTCTGTTTTTCTGAGACACCAAGTTCAAAGCAATTTGTTGCAGCAGCCCTAGAAAACGAACCAGACACTATTCTAGGAAACTGAGACTACTAAAATGAGTAATAGCACTCATCTTAAGAAGTTTAATGATACAAAATAAACTGGTAACTGGTAACTACTTACTAAAAGTAACACTGGCAAATTTTTGCAGAATTAGCAATATTTGAACTTTTTTTTTTTTTTTTTTTTTTTTTTTTTTTTTTTTTGAGACATGTCTCACTTATTTCTCAGGTTGATCTTGAACTCTTGGACGTAAGTGATCCTCCTGTATCAGCTTCCTGAGTAGCTGGGACTGCAGGTGTATGCCAACCGACCCAGCTTGAACTTATCTTTAATAGAATGATCAGGCTTTGCTTTGTCAGATGTAGGGTGGAAGGAAGTGGGCAGAGATATAAAGTTGGCAGAGAAGAGATAGCAAATAGTAGAGCCATGAAAGCTTGTGTGTGTGTGTGTGTGTTGGGGGGAATTTTGTGTTTTGTGCAAAACATAGAAGGGACAGGACGGGGAATAAGTCTGGAAAGTGAAGATGATCTATACAACCTCGTATGCCATGCTAGAGTCTGTGTTTTATTGTGTATGCAATGTAGAAGAAGCCAAGATCTCAAAGTTGGAAAACTGTGCCATTGGACCTCAGAAGGAAAGTGATTAACACCACATGTGCTATAATCAAATCCCAGCTCTGCTTCTTCAGTATGAAATCTTGAACACCTTATCTGTTGTCAATCTGTCATTTGTCAACTGGAGGTAATGATAGTAACTATGCAAAGGACTGATGTAAAGACTAAATAAGTTAAACAGGTATGATTCTTAGGGTCTGACAAATACCAGACACTGATCTGAATGTTAGTTGTTATTATCAGGCATACATTTTATTAACAGAAAGTGTGTTCTGGCAGGAGTGTGGAAATACTTAAGGCAGGCACAACTCTTGCAAGGTAGTAATCAACTGTTTAATCAAAAGTCTGGAAAATGTATGGGGAAGAGAGGTTTGGGGACTATGTTTTATATAGAATCAAAGGGTTGTATTAGTCAATATGAAGTGAAGAATTGAGAAAGGAGGAAAGATTGGCTCAAAAATTTCTGCTTTGAGACACGTAAGATATTAATAGAGAGTAGGAATGTAGACACTCAATGGAATTTGGGGGAGGTATGGCAGAGAATGGAGAATACATTTTATTTAGACATAAGTTTAAGGTGATCATGACATCCACATCTAAGCTTGCAAGGTAGCTTAGAAGGCATTCTGAAAGAAAGGGAATGGATGTAAAGCCATTTCTTAAAAGTGGACTGGAACAACACCTTATGTGAATCATCTGGGGCTCTTATTACAAATGCACTACCCGCTTCAAATTCGATTGAGTCAAAATACCTGAAAGGCAGGCCCTGAGGATTGCACACTAAGCATTTTTTACAGGTGATGCTGGTACTTGCAAGAGTCATTGACTTCTGGAAACCTGTGGACTAGTCCTTGGTTTTTCATTGGAATCATCTTGCAAACCTTTAAAGTGGGCTCCACATCCAAAATATTCTCATTCAATTGGTCTCCAATGAGGGTTACAGCCCCAGCCTGTTTAAAAATTACCCCAGGTGATTCTAATTGGCAACCATGAACTAGAAATAGAAAATGAACAGTATTTGAGAAGGTGAAAGAAATGACCGGAAGGTCAGAGAAATCTGGGAGTCAAGTGAGAAAAATATTTTCTTAAAGGAGGAATAGGTAACAGTACTACATGTGACAGGTGTTTATAGTTGCAGAACTAGAACTGAAAAAAAAAAAAAAAAAGACACTTGGAATTGACCAATAGGAGACCAGTCATGGTTCTAAGGGCAGGTATCTCCAATGGAGTGGAATAATCACAAAACAAGAGGAAGAAGCAGGGAGGGTGTGGCAATAGCCAATACAGACTACATGTTCACAGAGTGATGAGAGATGGAATGGAGCTTCCAGGAAGCTTCCATACACTCAGTGCACCTACAAGTCTGTTTTTTAGAAAGTACTAGAAAAGAAGGTAATGAAGATATAGTTTAAAAAGAGTATTTTAAGGAGCAAAATCCAGAAAAGAAGGAATTTAATGTTTCAGACTTAAGAAAGTTCTCTCTCTACAAGTCAGAGGTAAGGATAAAAGAAAGTGAAAGTCTGCGATATGGGAGGGTATTTATCATTTATTGTCCCTTTTTTTTTTCCAGTACTGAAAAAGGTTCAATCATAAACTGTGAGAGAAGGAATTGTGGGTCACTGGAGGGCTTGAAGGGGTGGTGAATTGTTTGCATGGGGAATGTGAGAGGAAACTGAGCAATGTCCAACAGAAACATGGCTGGACAGTGTTCAAGAGTCCTGTAGGGAGAAGAAGTCCCAGATTTACAGTGGGAGCAGTACATCCAGCCAGGCGATTTTCTCTAACAACACAGCAGTTCATCACAGGACGAGGGAAGTTGCATCTGGGTTGGGCCTGAGAAGGAAAATGAGAACTTGGGTTGTTCCAGCATTGTTGAAGTGATTGGTATAACGAGTTTGCAGTGTGGAGAGGAGAGGCCTGCCTGGGATAGTGAAGGATGATGTTAAGGATTACAGTAATCATGGCTCCTGATGTAGGTTTCATAAATATAGGGATTGGGAAAGAGTTGGGAAGAACGGAGGTTGTGAAGGGTAAGCGGGATCTCTTAATTTGTTTCAGAGGGGATGGAGATTCTGGTAACCCCAATGGCCTTTGTGCAATTAAGAGAGTGTATTATGGATTGTAGTCAAATAATGGTAAAATGGGAGGAGGGAGAGGGTGGGGATTTCCAGATTCTTTATGAATTCAGGGAAGAGGGCAATGATAAAAAAGTGGTAAGGTCCACAGTGAATCCCAGCATTGAGCAGCTCAGAGGAAAGAATTTCCTGAGTTGACATGCTAACTCTACATCTTATCACCTGGCTAAAATTAGGCGTGTTATTTTTGTGAGTCTCGCCTTTTTCATTTATAAGATCAGGTAAGAATTGTCCCCTAGAGCATTTTAATTTTAATTTTTAGGATAAATAATGCATTCAGAGCACTTAGTGCAGGTTCTGGTGCTTACAAGTGATGAGTAAACCTTAATTCTCTAATTTCTTCCCACTTCCCTCATGTTTGTGCTTATGGGAGAGATTGAGAGGCGATCAAGTAGAGACCTGTGAAATGTGTACTATCAAAATCTGTAGTTAAATGATGTAAGAAACATATTTGTGTGTGTGTGTGCATGCATGCAGTACTGGGGATTGAATCCAAGGTCTCAAGCAAGCTAGACATGCACTGTTCCACTAAGCTGCATCCTTAGTACTTTATTTTGAGACAATCTAAATTGTCTTGGCTAGCTTTGAACTTGTGACGTTACTGCCTCAGTCTCACAAATAACTGGGATTATGGGAGTGTCTCCCCATGGGAGGCTACACTTTTGTTTTTCATAACTCAGTTTAACTTAGCTCATGGAAGTTCCCCCTAGAATTGCAATGAAGCTTTGTGAAACTTACCTAGCAAAGAGAGAATGACCAGGGAAGTATTTGATCTTTGAGGCCAGCATTCTGTTCTTCCTGTGCTCTTGATTCGATTGTGTTGTTGAAATATCCCTTTTGCCTGCTTTGGTGCAATACCAAATTAGATATGGGAAATGGCCTGTTGCTTCAAAGCCATTGTGTGACACTGTAAGTATTCTGACCTCCCCTTACCTAAACTCATTCTGTAGCTTTTCCTCTTTGGGGAGTCAAACGTACCTTCTCCAGAATAAGGCACAGAATTGTACTCTGAATCCTATAAAATGATCTTTGGGAGTCTGACCACAGGACCAATCATCTTTTCTAACTTCGAACTCTCAAGTTACGTGGTTTGCGTTTGTGTGTGTGTGTGTGTGTGTGTGTGTTTCTCGGTCCCTTTCTTACAACTTTCCTCCCCCAGCCTGTGTCCAAGGTAGCATGGATTGGAAGACTTGCAAAGGGACAAACTATTAAATTAGGAACTTGACAGAGAGTGCCCCGGCCCACATGCACATTATGACCATCTAGGGAGTTCTTTATTTTCTGAAATGCTTTAGGCATTTTAAGCTGAAATCATAAAGAGAGCTCTTCTTCCCATGATCGTTTCTCTGTCCTCTTATTCCTTCCCTGAAACAACAAGAGGACGAGCTACCTGGGATGGGAGGCGTGTGAAGGCAAATAAATTGTGGGAAAATAATTAAGAAGGGTCACCCCATTCCTGTAAATTATGCTGCTGGAGTCAATAAACACTCAAATCTCTTAACCACAGCAGAAAAGGAATTAGGGGTGAAAAGTCTGGAAAAAGTAAATAGGTCATTTGGTAGGTCCATAGTATTGAGGGGCTAGCAAGGATTCTGAAGAGGGAAGGCAAACTCCTGGAATTAGTCTGATTAAAGTAGTAGACTATTTTGCTTTGTTTCCACATAGAAAGAACTTTTGCATCTGTTGAATGGTGAATACACTTAGAGAGATGGTGTAGTCTGGCTGGAACACCTACCTGTGTGATGTAGATTCTTTTCTCATGAGGATGCTCATTGCCTACCTTAGAAATTCTTCATCATCATTTACCTTTGAGTAAATGATTTTTTTTTTATCTTTAGAAATCCCAACAGAATATAGTAGACACTTTCAAAATCAAACCTCAAGTATGTAAAGACAAATATTAATGTGTTTTTAAACATCAAAAGCATTCTGTTAACCTAATCAATGATATGGAATATAATTGAATTGAATATCTGACTAAAAACTTCTCTCCTGAGATTCATTAAGGTAGAAAGTAGAACCCCTTTGTCCTGTTTGCAAAGTTTGCAAACTACACCTGCCAGGTGTATTGTATTGTATCAAGTCATGGGACACTGCTCACGTTTCGTTCTCTATGAGATAGGCACTCAAGGTACAATTCTACATATGTGTTATGTGAGAGAAGCAGCAACAACAAAAAAGTTGCAAGTAGGAAAGTTGTGATATGAAAGTCTACAGTAAGAGAATTGAAAGCTATTAAATTAGGGACTTCAATTTTTCTAAATTTGTATATAAAACAGTAAATTAGTCTGAAAGAGGACTTGTACTGCAAACAGCAGAAATAATTCTCAACATTGTACAAAGTAAGGCATTAAGATCAGGAAAAGATTAAAGAAGAGAGAAATAAGGATGTAACTATTTACCTCCTCTTAAAAATGGAGCTAAAAATTTTGTTAATCACTTCGACAATAGGAAACTTCTGTGAGAAAATGTTTTGAGACTTATAATTTAAAATGAAAGACTGAGCTCATGCTATTGCCCTGCCTATGCCACCTCTAAATAATGTTTGTCATGAAATCAAATATAAACTCCATAGCTACACTGAAAGAAAATGGTGAAACTTCAGTGCCAAAGAGAAAATTAAAGATGGTAAGTAGATGACTCCAGACTGATTAAGTAAATCATATTTGAAAGCTAGATGGGCCATTCATGCCAACAAAGGTGGAAGTATCTGGGGGCCAGCTGGGACAGACAGGCAACCCATGGTCTGATGGCTTCCAGCTGTACCATGTGCTGAACAAGCAGTTTCCTGTTCCTTAGATTGGAGGAGAGCAACAGAGGCATAGGTGAGGAGTTTGAGCTTGAGTGGAACTGACTGGAAGGCCGTGTACTTAGTGTACTTAGACTCTTAGATCTTAGGAAGACCGGGAACAACAGTCACCATAACTAAGCCATCTTGGTTTTCACTTTAAATATGCAAAAATACACTTTAGTTTTAAGTTTCCCATACGTCTTTTCAAGCAGGTTGCCCAGCAGGAACTGGGGACTGTTTAGTGACTGACACCTTCTCTATGTAAGTTCAGGACACATCAAACATCCGAGGAAAACTCATGTGCAGGAAGACAGATGTGAAAAACAAAAGTCCTCACATTTTTATTATAAACAACATGACCTTACAATATGAATAGAATTATTATGCACAGGACAAAAGGAAGGCATCAGTGAACTACAGAAACGGGTTAACATCAGAAATTAAGTTGTATTATTGAAACAAAGCAAAAAGGAAAGTATTGCTGGATTATCCCAATGGATAGAGCCCAAAAGACCATAAACTGGAAGATAAAAAATTACCCTACATGTTGCACAATATATGAAAAGAAATAAGTATGAAATGTGAGGTATAAATATAATATTTTATAATTTGTCTACTAAAATTTCCAGAGGGAAAATATACAGAGCATGGAAAAGAGAAACTATTTAAACTATAAATAGAAGATAATTTCCTAGTACTCAATAAAAATAAATGTTTTCAAAAGTAAAGGATAAATTACACCTAGCAGCAAAAATTCTAAAAGTGATCTCACACTTAGGCTCAACATGGGGAAATTTCGAAAAGAAAAAATTTTACAATACCAAAGGTGTTTATACTAATTAGCTGCAAAGGGATAATAATCAGATTCATACCAAGATTCTTGCCAGGAAGATTGACATTAATTCAAGATTTAAGATCTTGGGACAAATAACCTTAAATTAGAATCTATACCAAATCAAAGTATTTTAATATGAGAATGAAGTAAAGACATCTTCAACTATTTAAGAACTCAAATCTGGCCATTCACAGATAGTTTCTGAAAAAATATTTCTTTGGTAAGAAGGAAAATTGACATAGGAGGTAGAAATGGTATACAAGATGAGTACATTGAGTACCATTACTCTGAAAAGCAGTGATTTTATAAATTAAGTCTATATGTTTTAATGTTTTTCTGGGCACTGTTTCCCATGATGCCTGCTCTTTTGCCATCTTGATGCTGTCTTATTCTAGCTTTATCATACGTTGGTGTCCAGTACTAATCTTGACTCTGCTTTTTCCGACTTTTTAACCTTATTTATTTTTTGTCTTCATTATTGTGTCGACTCTTCTTTGTTCTTTTACTTTTATATATTTTTGTAATTGACTTGTCAGAAATGCTTAACCACCAAACCCTGCTTGGATTTTGATTGGGATTACATTACATTTGTTGTTTGGTTTGGAGACAGCTGACATATTTAAAATATTGAGTCTTCCAAGTCATAAACATCAACTAGCTTTCCATGTGTGAGTTGATTTGTCAGAATAAAATTTCATGGTTTCTATATCTTTAATTAAAGTTATTTCTTTAATTTTCTTAAGCTACCCAAATATTCAACTATACAATTTAAGTTTTAATTGTAGATAAAAATGTAATTGATCTGCTTTGATCTTATATTGAGTCACTTTTGGAAGTTATTAATTTGAAAAGTTTATGAAGTGTTTTGAATTTTGCACATATCCATTAATGTTTTCTGAGTAGATTGGCAGGTTCATTTCTTCCTTTCTCTGTTTATACCATTTCTTTACTTTAATGCATTGGTCCAAATTTTCAATTTTCTGATGAATTCAAACAATGACATATCTGTACAATTAGCCCTTTGTATTGGCAGATTCGTTCATAGATTTAATCAATTGTGGATCAAGCATTTTTTAAAAAAATTATATCTGTGCTGCAAACATGCAGATTTTCTTGTCATTCTTTGAATAATATGCATAACTACTATTTACATAGCATTGACATTGTATTAAGTGTTAATAAGTCTAGAGCTATTGCCTAAATATTGGTAAATTTTGCTTACCTCATTTTTTTCTTTGTCTTTGGTTATTAAATTTATTAGTCTTCTCCAAGAAAGATTGTTTCCTTGATTTTTTTTTGTACAATTTTATTTGAATTGATTTGTGGTTATTGGATTATTTCCTTTTCCTTTTTTATTTTATGCTTGAGATTTCCTTCCTGAATTATTGATTTTAATTTTTAATCATATGCATTTATGTTATTTACTTTAAGGGATGATTTGATATCATTTTTATTAACGAACTCAAAATATTTTTATGTTTATGTTCTGCTTTCTTGATTCCTGAATTATCTAGAACTATATTGCTTCATTTCCACATTCTTGAAATTTTCTGAATGTTTCATTATTGATTTCTAGCTTCATTTTACTGTAGTTGAAAATATTCTCTGAATATTTTCAAACTTTTGTGGAAATTATCTCATGGTCAAACATATAAAAACTTTTTAAAAATCCATGTGTACTTGAAAATAATGTCAATTATATCATGGTTGGACACAGTGTGCTCCATATGCTAATTAGATCAATTCCACTGATTTCCCCCCCCCAAAATTACCTCAGTCCTTATTGATATATTTGTTAATTACCAACACAGATGGGTAAAATTCTTTGCAGTGATTGTGGGTCTACTTATTTTCCTTTGCCTCTAAATTTTTGCTGGATATATTTGGAAGTTGTGACTGCAAACATATCTATATAATTTTGTACGTTCTTGGAAACTGACCCTTTTAGCACTATACCATGTACCTCTTATTTTCTAATAATGCTTATTAAAGTCTACTTTCTCTTAATAGTTTATTAAACTATCATAGATTTTTTTGGTTAATATTTGCTGAGTATATTTTCTCCATCCCTTCACTTTCAATCTTTTTAAGGTATTTTTTTATAAGTAGTACATAATCTCATAACCATATTTCAAAAGTTCAGATACTGGTTTTGGATTTTGAATCCCTTTCATTAATTTTTTTAATTAACATGTATTAATTGCACATATTAAAGGGGCTCAGTGTGATACTTACATACATGTGTTCGGTGTGCACTGATGGAATCCAACTACCCTTTTTAATTCTCCCCCCACCTTTCCCATTCCTTACTAATCACTATTCTTTGTTCATATCAATTTCTTTTAGCTTTCACATATGAGAGCATATTCAGTATTTGCCTTTCTGTCTCTGGCTTATTTCACTTAAGATAATGACTTCCAGTTTCATTCAAATGACAGGATTTCATTTTTGTTATGGCTGAATAATATTCCATTATGTATCCACTCCATACTTTCTTTATCCATTCAGCTGTGAACCAGCATGTAGGCTAATTCCCTGTTTCACCTACTGTGAATAGTGATACAGTAAATATGGCCATGCAGGTATCTTTTTGATATGCTGATTTAATTTCTTTTCGATATACATGAAGAAATGGGATAACTTTGACAGATGATAGATCTCTTTAGTTTTTGGGGGAGCCTCTACATATTGCTCTTCATAATGGCTATACTAATTTTCATTCCCACCAGCAGTGTATAAAGTTTCTCTTTTCTCCACATTCCCATCAGTATTTGTTTCATTTTGTTTGTTTGGTAATGGCCATTCTAACTGGAGTGAGATAGTACCTCATGGTGATTTCCATTTGCATTGCCCTGATGGCTAGTGGTAACAAGAACTTTTTATGTATCAGTTGGCCATTTGTTTTGACAAATGTCTATTCAGATCATTTGCCTGTTTTTAACTTGGATTACTTGTTTTGTGGTTGAGTCTTTAGAGTTGCTTATTCTGGATGTTAATCCTCTGTCAGATGAATAGACGGCAAATATTTTCCCCCATTCTATAGGTTTGCTCTTCACAATGTTGTTTTCTTTGCTGTGAGATTTTTTTAGGTTGATGTAATTTTATTGGTCAAGTTTTGATTTTTTTTTTTTTTTCCTGTGCTTTTGGGGTCTTATCCAGAATATAATTGCTTGTAATAATGTCTTTAAGTTTTTCTCCTACATTTTCTTCTAGTAGTTACACAGTTTAAGTTCTTACATTTAGAACTTTGAACCATTTTGAGTTGATTTTTATATGGAGTGAGAAATAGGGGTCAAATTTTAATCTTTTGCATGTGGATATACAGTTTTCCCAGCACTATTTCCTGAAGAAACCATCCTTTCACCAATGTGTTCTTGGTGACTTTCTTGAGTAAGTTTGCTATAGGTGCAGAGGTTTCATTATGTGATCTCTATTCTGTTCCATTGGTCTATGTGTCTTATGTGTCTGTTTTGCCAGTACCATACTTGTTTGTGTTTGTTGTTGTTGTTGTTGTTGGGGGCAGTGGGATTGAACTCGGGGGCACCCAACCACTAAGCCACAGCCCCAGACCTATTTTGTATTTTATTTAGAGACAGGATCTCACTGAGTTGCCAAGTGCCTCACTTTTGCTGAGGCTGGCTTTGAACCCGCAGTCCTCCTGTCTCAGCCTCTGGTGCTGCTAGGATTACAGGCAAGCACCACGGCACCCAGCCCATACTGTGACTCTGTAGTATGTCTTGAGATCAGGTATTGTGATGCTTCCAGCTTTGTTCTTTTTGCTCAGAGTTGATTTGGCTATTCAGGGTCTTCTGTGATTCCATATAAATTTTAGAATTTTTTTTTCTAATTATGTGAAGAAAGTGATTGGTATTCTAATATAGATTGCACTGAATCTGTAGATTGCTTTGGGCAGCATGGATAATTTAATAATAATAATTCTTCCAGTCCATGAGCATAGAAGGTGTTTCCATGTGTGTGTGATTTCTTTCATTAGTGTTTTATAAATTTTGTCGTAGAAGTCTTTAACTTTCTTGGTTAAATTTGTCCCTGGGTAATTTTTCTTCTCTGATCTTTGTAGTTATTGTGAATGGGATTGCTTTCATACTTACTTTCTCATCAATTCATATTGGTGTGTCAAAAAGCTACTAATTTTGTATGCTGATTTTTGTATCCTGCTACTTTCCTGAATTCACTCATAAGTTCTGATAGTCTTTTGGTGAAGTCTTTAATATTTTTCTATGCACAGAATCATATAAATATGGATAATTTGACTTCTTATTTGTATGCCTTTCATTTCTTTCTCTTGTGTAATTGCTCTGGCTAAAACTTCTAGTAATATGTTGAATAAGAGTGGCGAGAGTAGACACCCCTCTCTTGTTTCTGATGTTAGAGGAAATGCTTTCTTTTTTTCCCTATTCCATATGATGTTGGTTATGGGTTTGCCCCATAGAACCTTCATTATGTTGTAGTACCGTCCTTCCATATCTGATTTGTTCAGGGTCTTTATCATGAAGAGATGTTGAATTTTGTCATGATCTTTCTGCATCTCTTTGAATGATCATGTGGGTTTTGTCTTTCATTCCGTTGTATTACGTTTATTGTTCGTGTATGTTAAACCATTCCTACATCCCTGGGATAAAACTAACTTGATTATGGTGAGCGATCCTTTTGATATGCTGTTGCAATTGATTTGCTAGTATTTTGTGTCTCTTTCATTAGAGATGTTGGTCTATAGTTTTCTTTTTTGTTGTATCCTTGACTAGATTTGGTAACAGGTTAAAGCTGGCCTCATAAAATGAATTTGGAAAGAACTGATGTTAGGTTTTCTTATAAGTTTAATAAAATTCAAAAATAAAACAATCTAGGCCTGGACTTTTTTTTGTTGGGAGACTTTTACTGATTCAATCTTACTACTTGTTATGTATTTTTCAGGTTTTTACTGTTCTCTTGGAAGGCCTTATATATCCATAAATTTGTCTACTTCTTCTGAATCTTTCATTACTATATCTTTTTTTCTAGTAATCCTTAATGCTCCTTTTTATTTTTGTGATAAATTGACATTTTGTCTCCTTTTTTCTTCCCTTTCTATTTGGATCTTCTCTTTTTTTTCTTGTTTAGTTAAATATTTTATTGTTGTTTATCTTTTCAAATTACAACCTCATCTCAGTGGCCTTTGTATTTTTCATTTTATTCTCTTTATCTTTACTCTGATTTTCATTATTTTCTAATTTTGGGTTTGGTTTGTTCTTTCTTAAGTTTTGAGATGTTTAAGTTGTCATTTGACAACTTTATATATATATTTTTAATGTTGGCACTTATTGCTATGACCTTCCTGCTTGGTACAGCCTTTGCTGCATCTCACATTTTGATATGTTGTATTACCATTTTCATTACTCTAGAGAAACATTTTAATTTCCCTTCCAATTTCTTCAGTGACCCACTGTTTAAAAGTGTGTTGTTCAGTCTCCATGTGTTTGTATAAATTCAAAAAATTTTTTCATTGACTTTTAGTTTTATTCTACTGTGACCACAAAAAATACAGGATATAATCTCAATTCATTTTTTACTTTTTCAGATGTGTTTTATGGCCTAATGCATGGTCTTTGTCATTAAAAAAACCATATGTTGATTAATTATGTATTCTACAGCAGTTGGATGGAATATTATATAAATGTCAAGTTCATTTGATAGTATAGCTTATTTTTGTTTCTTGAATTTTAAAAAATTTTGGTCTGGATAATATGTCCATTGATGAAAGTTGCTGTCAAAACCCCCTCCCCCTCAATTGTATTGGAGCCTATCTGTCCCTTTAGGACTACTAACATTTGTTTTTTTAAAACTGAATGCTCCAACATTAGTTGCACATAGGTTTACAATGGCTGTATATTCTTGTCAAATTACACCCTTGATCATTGTATAGTGACCTTCTTTGTCTCACACTTCTTATCTTAAAGTCTATTTTTAGGATGTAAGGACAATCACTTCTATATGCTTTAGGATTTCATTTGCCTGGAATATCATTTTCCATCCTTCAATTCCAGTCTATGTGTCTTTAATTGCGAAATGAGTTTCTCGTAGGCAGCATATTGTTGGGTTTTGTTTTTTATTCATTTAGCTGGTGCATGTTATTAAAGAATTTAGTCTATTTACATTCAAGATTGTTATTGATTTTCTTCTGGTTGTTTTGAACATTTTTGTTTTACACCCTCTTGTTTTTCTTTGTAGTTTGATGGTTCATTGTATTGATGCCTATTATTTTCTATTTCTCTTGTGCATCTCTTCTAGTGGGATTTATGCTTTTTCATGATTTCATGATAATTATTTTTTCACTTCTAAATGTAACACTTTAAGTATCTTATTATAGGGCTCATGTGGTGTCCTGATTTTCCTGTATTTTTCTCATTTTGGAAGGTGTTTTTCTCTCATTTCTGAAGGATTGCCTTTACCGGGTATAGTAATCTTATTTAGTAGTTCCCCCTCTCCCAGGTTTTGGGATACTTCATCCCATGCCCTCATGGCCTATCAAGTTTCTCTAAGAAATCTGTCATTCAAATACAAATGCCCTTAAAATTTGACTTTGTACTTCTGTGTTGCAGATTTTAAAATTCTGTCTCGTACTTTTTACTACAATATGCCATGGAGAAGATCATTGATGATCATGCCTATTTGGGGTTCAATAAGCATTTTCTGCATGGATATTCACATCATTCCCCAGGTCAGGGAATTTTTCCATTGTAATTTCACTGAATAGATTTTCTATGCACTTAACCTTTCTCTTTACTTTCACGTATTCCAAAGATGTGGATTTTTTTTGTTCACTTAATTTTGTCCCAAGGATCTTGAGTGTTCTCTTCATTCTTCTTTTTTAGGTTTAAGTAAAATATTTCAAAAGACCTACTATTTTCAGGCTCTGATATTCTTTTTTCTGCCTGATATTCTGTTGATGCTGTAAACATTTTTTATTTGGTTATTTTTTAAAATTTATTTTTACTGTAAACAAATGGGAGACATCTTGTTTCTCTGTACATGAAGTAGAGGCATACCGTTTTTGTAATCATACATTTACCTAGGGTAATAGTTTTTGATTCATTCTGTTATTTTTTTTTCTTCCCTCCCGCCCCTCTTATCCCTCTATACAGTCCCCCTCCTTCCTCCATTCTTGTCCCCTTCCCACCCGCCATGATGTGTCATCATCCGCTTATCTGTGAGATCATTCATCCTTTATTTTTGAGATTGGCTTATCTCACTTAGCATGATATTCTCCAATTTCATCCATTTGCCTGCAAATGCCATAATTTTATTATTTTTTATGGCTGAGTAATATTCCATTGTGTGTATATATATATATATATATATATATTTATATATATATACACCACAGTTTCTTTATCCATTCATCAATTGAAGGGCATCTATGTTGGTTCCACAATTTGGCTATTGTGAATTGAGAAGCTATGAACATTGTTGTGGCTGTATCTCTGTAGTATGCTGATTTTAAGTCCTTTGGGTATAGGCCATTTTTAATTATCTCTCTTTGCTGTGCTCTTGACTGAATTTCTCATTCATACTGCATTGGTTTTGTTTAACTATTTGTTTCTATTCTCTTGGATCTTATTGAACTTTTTAATAATGATTTATTTAAATTCTTGTTAGGCATATTATTCATTTCAGTTCTTTGAAATCAATTGTTGTAGAGTTATATTCTTTTGGAAGCATTGCATTACCACCTCCTCCCCATATTTCTTGTGTTCCCATCTTGAGATTTTCACATCTGATGGATCAGATATCTCTACTACTTTTATGGAGTGACCTTCTTTTTAGCAGCTTTCTCTTGAAGATGTGTCTTGGGGTCTGTTATGAAATGTTGACTTGGATTCTACCTGGGCACCACAGTATAGTCTCCCTGCACCTTCTTTGGCTTTGAATAGAGTTTGGGTGCAGTGCATACTGTATCAGGGACAGACCCATTATCTCTGCAGGCCACAGAGCATTGGGGCACTCAATAGTGTAGGCAGGTATAGGCTACTTACTATGTGGCTGCTCCTATAAATGGAGTATGGCTGTATTGGTTGATGGTAGTTTCTTCAGACACTTTTGAAACCAGCTCTGTCACTGGTAAGGGCCTCTGACACTCAGAAGTGGTGAGGGGCTGAGGTGGTACGAGGAAGTATGCATCCCCTCTTTGGTGCTCACATCCAGTCCTGACAGTGGAATTTGATCAGACAAGGGATGTCTGGGGGTTAGAACTGCATAGGTAGGTGGACAGCAAGAACTGTGGTGTTTTTCTCTAATACTTGTTCAACCTAATGGAATGATATGAGAAATACCAGTGTTCTTCTGTAAAGGTGTGATAGAACTCAACTGAAAATCCATGTAATCTTGGACTTTTCTTTTTTGGAAGGCATTGGATTACTGTTTCAATTTCATTACTTGATATGGATCTGTTTAGGATTTCTATATCTTTCTGATTCAATTTGGGTAGGTCAGTGTTTTCTAGATTTTCCAGTTTGTTGGAGTATCAATTTTTAAAATAGGTTCTGATGATTCTATGAATTTCAGAAGGGTCTGTGGTGATATGTCCTTTTTCATCTCTGATCTTGTTGATTTGCATCTTTTCATTGTTTCTTTTGCTTAGTTTGCTAAGGGTTTGTCAATCTTTTTTGACTTTTGAAGAACCAACTCTTAGTTGCATTGATTCTGCGTACTTTTATTCTCAACTTTATTAATTTTGCTGATCGTCTACTAATTTTAGGGGTTAGTTTGTTTTTGTTTTCCTAAGGCCTTGAGGTGGAGCATAAGCTTATTTATTTGGGATAGCTCTAATTTTTTAACATAGGCATTTGGTGCTATAAATTTTCCTTAGAACTAATTTCATACTGTCTCAGAAATTTTGATATATTGTATGTCTGTTCTCATTCATTTCCAAGGATTTGATTTCTATTCTCATTTCTTCTTTGTTCTACTCTTTATTTATGAGACTATTCAATCTTCATGTGTTCCTATTATTTTTCTTGCTGTTGATTTCTAGTTTCATTCCATTATGATCTGAAAGGATACATGGGCTTATATCATTTTTTAAAAATTTTGTTTTTGTTTTTTACTGTTTTGGGACTTGGTAAGATTTGTGTTGTGGTCTAGAGAGCCCTTGTAACACAAATAGCATAATTTTGGCATCAAAATAGAAATGAAGACCAATGCAACAGAATAGAAAACACCGAGACAAATCCACATGCTTATAGACATCTGACATTTGATATAAGTGCCAAAAATATATTTTGGAGGAAAGACAGACTGCATAACTATATGTAGAAAAATGAAACTAGACCACTATCTCATGCCCTGTACAAAACTCAAATCAAAATGGATCAAAGACTTACAAATTACATCAGAAACCTTATACTTGCTAGAAGAAAATATAGGGTAAACATTCCACCACATAGGTGTTGGCACCAACTTCCTTAAGACCCCAAAAGTGCAAGAAATAAAACCATGAATCAATAAGTGTAATGCCATCAAACGAGTTCCTGCACATAAAGAAAGAATGTGAAGAGAGAGCCTACAAAATGGGAGAAAATATTGGCCAACTACTCATCTGATAGGGCATTAATATTCAGAATATACAAAGAACTCAACAAAACTTAACACCCCAAACAAATAATCCAACTAATAAATGGGCAAAAAACCTAAACAGAAACTTCTCAAAAGAAAAAACACAATGGCCAATAAATATGCAAAAACGTTCAACATCTCTAGCAAACAGGGAAATGCAAGTCAAAACTACATTAAAATTTCATCTTGCTTTAGTCAGAATGGCAAGAATATAAACAGCAATCAATGTTGGTGAGGTTGTGAGGAAAAAGATACTTGTGCATTGTTGGTGGAACTGAAGACCAGTATAATCACTCTGAAAAGCACTGTGGAGATTCCTCATAAAAGGAGGATGGAACCACCCGTGACCTAGATCTTCCACTCCTTGGTATTTACTCAAAAGATCTAAAATAGGCAATCTATAAGTCATACAGTCACCTCAATGTTTATAGCAGCACAATTCACACTAGATTAATTACAGAATCAACTTAGATTCCTATCATTAGATGAATGGATGAAGAAATTGTGACACACACACAGAAACAATGGAGTTCTACTCAGCCATGAAAAGGAATGAAATTATGCCAGTAAATGCATGGAAATGGATAATATTGTACTAAGTATAATAAGCCAAACTCAGAAACTCAAATGTCAAATGTTCCTTCCATGAGTGGAAACTACAGTGAAATAAAGGAAAGGGGTGGGGGATAGAATAGCATAAAGAATCAATAAAATATAAATTAATAGATGAGTGAAAGGAAGTCTAATAGAGTAAAGGAAGGTGAAGGGGAGAAGGGAGGGAAAATGGGTAGGGAAAAACAGGGATTGTGAAATGAAATTGATTTCCATACAGGTATGAGTTTGTTGGGACAAACCCAACTACTATGTACAACTATAAATCTCTCACAAAAAGAAAAGAAAGGAAGTAATCCTTCAGTGATATTCTGAAAAATTTCATTGCATAATAATAAGAAATATGTGGGGCATTTATGAATAATATAACAAAATAGATTTCCAGGGAGTTTGACAGAAGTCTTGAATAAACTCGAAAATGTACCATCTTCCTGGAGAACAAAAAAGGACAAAATTGTCAACTGTCATTTATTTACAAATTAATTTGTATGTTTAATATCATTGCAAATTTGCCTCACAAGATTTCTTTACTCAATTTTGTGATTTTTAAAAGGCTGTGTAAGAAGATTAATGCCATCCTCAAAGAAAAGGTAAATGGATTATTTATCTTTTGTTATTAAAATATAGCTCTTTAATATTTGTCAATGTATAAGACTAAATAGAACATCATAACAGACAAGAGAGTTCACAAAACATTGCTTATTACATATATGAAGATTTTTAAAAATATAAGTACACAAATGATGCTCTATTAATTGGTTAACTTTAAAAATAATACTTGAGTTAAAATGCTATAAAAATAAGTGCAATACACCGATAAGTTTCTTGCCAGTTTACATTGCTTTAATCATGAAGTAATAAAGAAATCACAAAACAAAAATTAGGACAAATTCCCAGTTAAAGATCTAAAAATTATGGTAAAATGCATAGACAATATTTATGCACATCAAAGATGCTGAACATCTCTAATCTTTAAAGAAATGCAGATCAAAGTCATGGTGTGACAGCACTTCACATACATTAAGATGACCATTACAAAATAATAGTTAAGCGTGTTAGCAAGAATGTGGTAAATTTGAACTTTTTTGATTTTTCTGGCAGAAATGTAAAACGATGCTACTTGTATGTAAAACAGTATGGTGCTTCCTCAAAAATATACAGAATTACCATGTGATGCTGTAATTTGACTTTGGGGTATATAACCCTCAACATCTGAAAGCACGTACTTGAATAAACATCTGTGCATCCATGATCATGGCAGCATTATACACACTAGCCAAATAGTGGAAGCAACCCAGTGTCCACCAATGGACAGATGTATATACACAGCATATGTGTATGTATGTGTAAGTGTAATGGAATGTTATTTAGTCTTAAAAGTTCTGACACAAGTGCTACCACGTGAATGAACCTGGATGTGGACTTCACTCAACTATGCCTAGTGAAATAAATCAGCAACCAATAGACAAATATTGTCTAATTCCACTAACGTGATAACTTCACATAGTAGTCAAAATCAAAGGGACATAAAGGAGAATTGTGATTGCCAGAATTGGAGCAAAGGGTAATTGTCTATTATTTGATGGGCAGAGTTTCCGTCTGGGAAGATGAACAAGTTCTGGAGATGGATGGCAGTAATGATCACATAACTAACTGAACATACTTAACACTGAACTCTGCACTAAAAATGGCTAAAATAGTAAATTTTATATATATTTTATCACAATAAGTAAAAGCAAACACACATACTTCCCTCGAAAAAATTAAAATGCACACAACAAATTTGGGAAAATATCAAGTTAACATTCTTAATACATAATGTATAATAAACATTTAAAAAATTTAACCTTCAACTAAAACACAAGGAAAGAATATGAATTGGTGAAATAATCATAAATCACTCAACTTCACTAGCAAATAAATGATAGTTTTAAAACAGGAATGAAATTTTATTCACCCCTTTTAAATGAGTGAAAATTAAAAATTTGCAGTTTTGGAGTTGATGTTGGTATAGTAGTCTGAACATTTTCATATGCTGGATAAGATGTTATATTTTTTCTGGAAAGCAATTACAATATATTTCATGACAAAAATGTCCATAGTCTTTGATTAAGTCATGCCACTTTTAGGAATTTAATATAGAACACTTGCAAAGAAGAAAAAGTCTACTTCATTATTATAATTGTCTAATAATAATGTTAAATAAAAAAAATACTAAAAATTCTTACCATAATTTTGTTAAGAGACCAAAAAGACTAGAGAAAATGTAGCAATATCTTGTGGAAATCTTTATTTTGAACTTCAGATGATGTTGTTTTTAGTAAGTTTTCTCTTTTTTTAAAAAGGCAACTTAGTTAAAATTAAAAATGTTACTATGTTGATTCAGTTCATAATTTATTTTTCATAAGTGTTCTTACATACAAATATATTCTTCATTTAACTTATCTCACCTCTCCTCTGGGCTTGTTAAATCATGTTACCGGGTAACTCCGGTGTTTGTATAAAGACAGGAGAATTAAGGGACAGAAGTCTAGGACAAGAGTGTCACAAGCTTACTGAAGTGACAAAGGACTGAGTACAGAGCAGGACCTGCTTGTGTAGCTTCACTCTGAGGCAAGATCAGTAGAATGTTTTTCCAGATTTTGTCCTGGGATGAACAAGGTGAGCCTGCATGTTTAAAATGAGACAATTTGAATAAGGATATATTTTAAAACATCAACATTCTGTTGCATCATAGATTTGGGTCATGCTCACATTCACTCATTGACCATGTTGCTGAGGATACAGTGAGTCCTTCTGCTATTCTTGATGATGCTGGCAGTCCATCTTCTACACTATTCAGTGACTATTTGGTCTTTGTACAACTTGCTTCTTTCACACTGTACCCTGATTTAGATGGGCCATCTGCAACCTCTATTCTAGTTCGATATCAGTTCTGGGGGCCATTCCTGCAACTGCCTATGAAGAGCTCCTGTTCTGTGGTCTCAGTGTCCTGTCGAGTTAAGCTATTCTCCATTATACTCTCATCGCAAGCTCCAATTCAGATAGTATTTATCCAAGTAGAAAGAATTTTACAGCCCCTATAGTGGCACTTCATGTAAAAATTGCAGTCAATTCATTTGCCCCTACATAAAGTGATTCCCTTGATACCAATAACTTCAATCTTATCAAGTACTCATTCAGAGCTCTGCTTTACTACTCATTTTTTTTCCCTCCTCATGACTTTTTGTCAGTTGATCTTTTTGAATATGATGTTAGTGTTATTGAACAACATAATTGGAGACATCTGAACACAATATAGTCCAAAAAAAAGCTCCTTCTCAAACTAAGATTTTTTAGTTCCTCCTGAAAAAAAATATGTATCTTTCACTCTCTCTCATATCTATATCTATATAAATTTCTTTTCTTTTCTTTTTTTTTTTTTTTTTTTTTTTTGCTTAAAAAAGACCAGTCCTTAATTTCAAGAGTTTTCTTAGGATTGGTACCCATTTATCAATCAGTAAGCATTTATAGTGTACCAGTCACTATGCTATACTACACTACTATCCAACTAATTTTTAAAGACTACAGTGAGACTATAATAAAATACCTAACACTAGAATATTCTCTGAGCTTGCTCTTACAAAAGGTCTGTTATTATGTGAAAACATGGAGGAAGCTTGCTATGGATCTTGTTTGCCTAAATAGTAATGGTTGAACTTTAATAAATTATTTACTATCCAGGTGGCAGCGTCCCCATATAAAAAATAACAGTAGTATTAATTATTGCTTCAAGTTTTTATATAGATTAAGTGAGATGGAATTTCAAGCATTATGCTTCACAAGTACTATGTACTCAACATTATTAGCATTATCAGTATTGCTGCTAGTTCAAAGGGATTGCTTATATAATCATGTCCCTTAATTTCTTTCTTCATGAACATTTTGATACATTAAATAAATTCATGTCTGTGGAATGAGGTAGAAATCATGCTGGTCTGGTCATCATGGGGTATGTATTTTGTTTTAAGCCCTAACAATAATTAGCCCCATAAGAGTAGAGTATCATTTTACTTCTGTCATAATTTCCTTTTTAGTAAAATACCTTATTTCTCAAATTATCTAGTTTAGTTTTACTGATAGTGGTTTTGCAAATGTTTTAGAAAGTGTTCTGTGAATGTATTTATTATGTAAAAATCAACTTTTACTATCATTTTTCTCATTCTTACTCTTCTCTTTGAAATATTTGTCTTTGAACCTAAAAATGATATTGCAGGTTACATACATATCTATTATCTGGAGTGCTTGGGAACAGAAATGTTTTGGATTTGGGATTTTTTTCTGATTTTGGAATATTTGCATATACATCAAGAGGCATATTGGGGATGGGACCAAGACTAAACCCAAAATTTATGTTTCAAATATACCCCATACACAGTCTTTTCATACAGCATTTTTAGTACACTTGCATTTTGGCTTTGATCCACCATATGAGATCAGGTGGGGAATTGCTCTTGTATTGTGTGGGTGCTCAAAAAGTTTCTAATTTGGAGTATTTCAGATTTTTTGGATTAAGGATGCTTAATCTTAATAAAGCAGATAAACCAATTACATGGGAGAAGAGTTAACAGAGTCCTTTCAAAAGATTCTATTGATACAGCATATATCATATGATTTTTCCCCCTCAATTAAAAAAAACTTCACTTATGTTTTTGACCTTTTCTCCAAAGCAAAACTACTTTCGTTCCCATCACCATGACTTTATGCCTTCATCTCACTGTAAGTGTAACATAAATGTAACTTTTTTTCTCTCTATTATTCAACTGCATTGTTTCAAAGACTAAACCTACCACCCTCCCTGGTTAGCTCCCTGTTTTCTGAACCTGATGTTTTGCCCTTTTTCCTTCCCTCAGTACAATGACACTTTCTGAGCACATCCACATCCCCCCTCTCCCCGGGTTTCAGGCAGGCCCTGTGCTTTCTCATTTTAAGAGAGGGGCCATGTCATTCTTAGGAGCACAGCTTTTTGTAGAAACTTGACCCTTAATTATTGCTGATGGCCTGTTTGGCTGCAGCTGGTCTGTGCTCTGCTCGCCGGCTGTCCTTCTCCACCTTGTGTCATTTTCATTGGCAGGCCCACACCCACCTATTTGTCCTGCTCGCCAGCCATTAACTTGCCTGCCGCTACCTGTCCTGCAC
The DNA here is from genome assembly GCF_902686455.1 of Sciurus vulgaris. NCBI lineage: Eukaryota > Metazoa > Chordata > Mammalia > Rodentia > Sciuridae > Sciurus > Sciurus vulgaris. The sequence goes on from NC_136473.1 coordinate 68,393,640, forward strand.
TACTTCGCAGCTGTTATTTCACTGCCAGTCTCAGACCCAGAAAGCCACTCTTGAATTCATCTGCCAGCCTCAGTCTGGGCCCTTGCCCAGGCTGAGGAGAAAGAGCAGACAGGAATTAGATGGCCTGCCACATGCTATCAAAGGTATCACGTTCTCCCCATGTCCCAGGCTAACCTGAAATACCAGTGTGAAGCTTTTATGTCTCTAACAAATACAATCTTGGGTCATCGGAGAGTTTGCATAATTTAGGAAGTATAAGAACATATGTTCAAAAAATTTGAACAAGGTACTGGAATAAGAACTGCTAGACTCTAGATATTAAATAAAAACAAAAACTCCCCAGAATTACTTATAGTATGCTTGTTAACTCTTAGGAGAATTTCAGAAAACTCTGGCTGATTTACTCCAGAGAGCTGAATCCTTTTTCTCTACCTATTCCTATAGGATGTATGTGTCTCATACATGTAGGATAGGCTTACTCCAAACTTGCTGTCTTACCTCAGGTTGAAACGCTCATAGGTCTCTATAAAAGCACTCACCTCCTCACCTTTCAAGTACAGTACTTTATCACGTTCATGGAATCTCTGGTTACTTCAGCTTAGTGTAGGTAATTTGGGCTACTACTAAAGAGACGTTAGGCTTAATAAGGGGAATATGGAATTTAATTCAGGCTTGTCATTTATCAAGTGACTCTGAGTGAGCCACTTATTTCCTGATGTTCCTTTCTTCACATGTATGTTAATGGTGATATTGTAGAGTTGCTATAAAGATCGAATCAGTTAATTTATAATGATGTTTAGTAAACTACAATGATAGAGACATACGTGGTAATATTTCCTTCAGGTGTGCTCCTTCTATTATTCTCACATGTAGAATTATAAAAATAATTTGGTACCTACACATTGAGAAAGTGTACAATGAGAGTAACAGTGGAAACCAGTCACTGATCTGGATTCTCTACATGTCATCCTGCAGTAACCCTAGGAAGTGAGCATTATTGTTCCCATTTTACAGATGAGGAAACCAAGGCAAAAAGAGACTGACTGACCTAGCCAAGAACATATAGCTAAAAGCTGGTGGAGCCAAGACAAAGCAGGCTGTCTCTGGAGCTTGCATTCTTAACTATTAATGGTTCTTTCCCCCTATAATGCTCTGGGTGGTGATGGGGCATAGGGTCCACTCATTTAATTTCATGTAAAAAATTCTTCTGAAACATACTAGGTCATCATAGCTTCTCTGGATCTTGTGGAAGCTGGCACTGAGCAGAAGCAGCAAGACAGGGTGCTCTGCTAGTCTTTCCAGTCACTGCTGCCTCAGATTGTGAATGAGTCCTTTCCTGTGTCCTGCGGGAACTTTCAGGGTCACTATCTTGAGGGTAGGTATGTGGCCACCCCATCCGTCAATGCTTTCGTTCATTTTATCTGTGTCTTATTTAATCTTGGGTGTGAGAGTGTCCGAAGTTTTACACAATTTTCCAGCAAGCAAATTCTCCATTGTCAGGGTTCTAGGCCTGGCCATGGGAATCAAACCATTCTGACAAGTCAGTTTACATCAGGGTGTGTCTATAACCTGCTCCGCAGAAATGAGGCTTCCTGGGATGGCACACTTGGAGTTTCCTGAAATTAAGGTGCACTTTCTGCCATGACTAACATGTACTGATGCAGTTGGTATACAGGGTAACTCCCTCCATGATACCCTGGCTAGGATGTTAGGCAGTAAGATGGTTTCAGAAACACCCCTGCCAGCATTTCTGGCTGTTTGTTCTGTCTCAATAATGACTGTACATCCTTTCTGATTCTTTTGTTCCAGTGATACCTAAGCCTGTAGCTATCTTCCCACAGGTGCTTGTTTGGGTTCTTCCCTCTCTCAAAGTTTTTCTGATTAGAATAAATAATACCTATATCCAAGATCCATCTGAATAGATTATGGTTAATTTTTTATTACGATCTTTTTTTCTTTTGGTACCGGGGATTGAATCCAGGGGCACTTAACCAATAAGCCACATCCCTAGCCCTTTCTTGCATTTTATTTAGAGACAAGAGTCTCACTGAGTTGCTTAGTGTCTCACTAAATTGCTGAGGCTGGCTTTAATTTCACGATCCTCCTGCCTCAGCCTCTCAAGTCACTGGGATTACAGGTGTGCACCACTGCACTGGGCTGCTTTTGTAAAAACACATTTGCCAACTGATGGTATCCAACATGACTGAAGAGATTCTAGCCTCTCATGTGTTAAATATCTACTGCTTTCTCAGATAAAACCAAAAAAACATACAATAGCTTCCTTTTGGGCATTGCAAGTAGATCCTTTGACTCTGCAAGGTCATTCCAGCCAGTACACCAAAGGAAATATGTTTTTATGGATGCAGATTAGGTAATTAGTGTCACTGGGTACACCAAACCTTGTTCCCAAGTACCTTTAACACAATTATCATTGATATTCCTTGTGTGGGTATAGTTATATAAGGAAACATAGCAGGTTCTGTCTGTCCCATAGGATAGGTACATTGTGATAACAAATGATCTTAAAATCTCAGTGACTGAAAACCACCTGGGTTGATTTACTACATATGTCACATCTTCCTCATGTTACATGTGAGGAACATGCAGGTCTTCAGAAGTTCTAGGGGTTGTCATTGCAAAGACCTGGATGATCCATGGGCCATCTCAATGTGATCCACACACCAAGGGGAAAGGCCACACTCCTACACTGTCTCTTTAAACTTGCACTTGCAGGTGACACATCACTTTTACTCACATACCATTCCTTTGATATATTCTTCTGTACTTTGTAATATTATCACCCTTAGTCAGCAAGAATTCAGAAAGTTATATATGCATTAATGACATTCAAGAAAAAAGTGATTTGATTTGCTGTCTGAAATTTAAGCATTGGAAAAAAAAATTGTATTGGTTAGGAAAGTTGCCAAAGAAAATGAGTAAGAATGTTTGAAAAAGGGGAGTATTTTGCAAAATTTTTCAGAACTTTAATCTATTTTATGTAACACTCACTTCATGTTTATGGAAAAAGGTCAAGATTCTCATAGAGGCATAATGGGGGTATGAGATCTTCAATTTTAACTCTACTTGTTGCTTTAAAAAACGTTTTTTTACAGTGCTAATATATCATGTGTTTAATTTTGAAAGAGATAGAAAATGTGTGAGTGGCAAAGGAAAGAAACTCTGTATTTTCTCACCTCATTAAATATGTCTTGATATACATCCAAAGCACATCATTCTGAATGTGTGACCCTTAGCCTCTCCCTCTTTGATTCTGGGATGTGGCTCACCTTCCTCCTCCATTTCAAAAGCAATCTGTTAATGCTGGCAGCTGTTTTCCTTTCTGTCCTTTTCAGTAGCAGCACAGAAATTTGCCTCTCACTTCTGTCTCTCTCCCGGTTTCTTCCCCTATCTCCTTCCTTACTGGTTGGTTGTTTTCTGACATTTAAACTTGTCAACCATGTCTAGCTTTCCCTCCACTCTTATTTAGTGAAAGAGAGAGCATAGTAAATCGCAGGCTGTTATCTACAGCTTCATCCTGATAGTGGCACATGTCATTTCTCATATTTCATTAGCTAAAGCAAGTCACATGGTCACCCCTAATGTGACAATGGGTCAAGTAATGTGTGCCTGCCAAAAAAAAAAAGGGGGGGGGCATCTTCCCAGACATCTAGGTCAACTGTTTGTCTTTAGATGGTGTTTTTCTTAAAGACACATGGTATTTGAATAATCTAATCCAATACTTATCTTTTAGTATTTTCCTTATTTTAATTCATTGGCTTCCAAAATGTTAAATAAAACCAGTGATAGTGGGGATCCTTTTTCTATTCTTGATTTTAACAAAAATAATTGAATAAGTATTATTTTTAGGATGTTGGTTTTTTTCCCATGAATTATGGGTGTCAAGATACCAAAGTTTCCTTCTGTTTTTAGTTTAGTATTTGGGTCCTAAATAAATACTTCATTCAGGATTTTGGTACTAAGTAAATCACGTAAAATTTTTTTGTGGGAAATTGCATGAATATATTTTATGGTATAGATCCATTTTTCAAATCAGGAGCAAATCCAACCTGATCAGGAGACTTAATCATTTTATATATTCCAGGATTCAGTTTGCTTATGATGATTCGTTGGGAATTATTTTTTGGCACTTAAATAGATGAGCTCAATGGGTCTATAATTTTCTTTATTGCATTCTCCTATATTTTTAAAACATATATCAAAATTGTAATAGCCTCATAAAGTAAGTCAGGAAATCGTCTCTTATTTGACTCACAGAATATTTTTTAAAAATTGGAATTACATTTTCCCAGAATGTATGTATAACTGATTTACATCATTCTCCAGACTCCTTGTTTTCCTTGCAGGAATCAATTTAACTCTAGATTATGTAATAAATAAAACAATTCATGTTTAGTATTTCCTCTTTTTAATTAATTATTTTGTTGAGGTATAATTTGCATAAAGTGCACAAATCTCGAAGTTATAGCTTGGCAAGTATTTTCAAATGTGTCCACAAATGTCACTGCTACCCATATCAGGAGGTGCAGTGTTCCCAGTACTCCTGCACACTCCCTTAAGCCTATTTTCCCTTGCTTCTCTTTCTAAAAGAGATAGCCCAATCTGACTTCTGTAACCAAAGATTAACTTTGTCTATACCTGAACTTCATATAAATGGAATTGTAGAGTATGTACTTGGCATATCTGACCTCTTCTGCTCACTGCTGAATCTGTGTGACTTATGCATGTTGCCTCTTATAACATTTGTTAATTTTCTCTTCATTAAGTTATATCAATGTAAGGCTATACCATAATTTATTGATGTATTCTATAGTTGTTGGACATCGTATGGATATACCATAATTTGTTAATGTATTCTACAGTTGGACATTTGGCTTGTTTCCAACTTCTTGAATCAGCTTTGATTGGAATTGGTTCCAGGAACTTGTCCAGTCTGTTGAATTCAAGTTAATTATCATAAAATTGTCGACAATATTGTCTTATATTTGTAATCACACTGCATATGTAGTTTCTGCCCCTATTTTTGTAACTAATATTATTTAGAAAAAAAGTGGATGTATACTTAGTTATGGCAGAGATTACTCAGTTTTAACAATAAATCTGTGACTCCCAAAAGTCTAAGAATAGGGAAAACCCCTTGATTTTGGCTAAAACAGGAGTTGAGTATCAAATACTTGAAAAACTGAGCTGCTTATAGTCTTATTATAAGACTTATTAAAGGCTTATATGTAAGCTTTCTTGAGTAATGAGGGGAAATTGCTTATAGTTGTTTAAGTTAAACATATTTTCTCGACTTTTCACTATGAGGAAGTTCAGATTAAGTGTGGCATCATATCTTTACATCTAGAAAATAAGTTGGAACAACTCTGAGAAATGGTTACAAATTCCATTCCTTTGCAATGTGACTGCTACTCCCTCTTTGAGAAGGGGAATCAATTTCACAGTCCTTGAATCTGTGCTGGGTCTTACAACTTGCTCTGGTCAATAGAACATTAGTGATAAGATGCAAGTGGAGGTTTGGAAAGTACTAGTATGTTAAGGCCTTTGATCTTCTATATCTTCAAATATTTCTGCTACTATTGGAATGAACCTATGGTAGACTTTCATAGCTGCGAATCCAGCTGACATCAAACCATCTGCTAGACAGCAGGGCCACGTCAGACCATACAGCTCTAGCCAAGCTGGTCTACATCAGAAGGACAACCCAATGAATCCATGGAAATATAAGAAAAAGATGGCACATGGCTACATATGCTTAACTAATCTTTTTGTCATAAACTTTTACTCTTTTTTTTTTTTTAATTTCTCAGGCATTTACAGGGGTACTAAAGTCTTGGTACCTAATGCACATATCCGACGTTCTCAGGAGTGATAGTACTGAATTTTAAAAGTTGAGATAGATGTCCATCCATTGTCTGCCCTTGAACATCAAAGGCACAGTCTCTTAATATGGAGCAGAGGTGCTTATCTTAGATTGTCCATTTTGTACTACAAAGTAGGAGTTGTTCTCTGTTGGAAAAAAATATCTTGGAATAATGACCAAAATGATAGGCTATAGTACCATAATTAAAAACTAAAATAAATCTTTATAAGATATGAAGTCAGTTATAGAAGAACTTTTATGAAAACAGGTTGATTGCATGTTTTAATAGTGTGTCTAAATAGTCCATTTGTCTAATTCATCATATTAACATCTCTTTAAAAAATATTTTTCCAGATTCTCAGAAGTCCTTACTTATTAGCTGGTTTTACAATAAAAGTTGTTTTTAATTAAAAATGCCCTTGTAAGAATATATCAAGAAGGGATTCTAGGGTATTTTGACAAAAGATGCAAAGTCTAATGCTAGAATGTGCTCATGGAAGAGAAATTAGAAGAAATTGGGGAGAAGATGATTTGGGTTTGTCTCTGAAGGCCTTATGAACACCATAGGGACATTCATTTCTATATTGTGACTTTGTTCTCCCTAAGTTATTTTATTTAATAATATGTTTACCTATAATATAGTACCTCTTAGAGAACAAAGCCACAATTGGCTAGTTGTTTCTGGAAGAAGGTTTTCCATTTTAAAGATCTGATTGGAAGATCAGAAATATCTGTTGGATTAGAGCATTTCTCATCTAAAATGAGATACGGTAGAGGGAAGAACTGACCACAAACATGAGCACATAAATCCACACGTATTCATGTGCAATTAGGCAGCTAAATTCAGCAATTTCATTGCTTCTGTAGTTTGTTTGAAATCCCTACTTTTCAAATCCAACATTTAGAAATAATATCAGATGTCCCTCATAATCTTAAGACCTTTGTGTATTCAGGAGAGGGTATCCTGGGGTGAAAGATACAGTAACAACAGTGACAGAATGGTCAGAAAAACCTTCAATCCCTGACTAAACTTTTAGGGCATTAATAGAGTTTAGAATCTCATTTTGTATCCCCTGTAAGGAAAGCGCACTGGAAATTACTCAGGGTTTCTAATGTGACAGTTCATTTTGATTAAAGAATTAAATGAATGAGGAGCATGAAAACAGGAGAGAGAAGGGACCAAGGAGGGATTATAGGATAAGGTGTGCTGCTACTTTAAAATTATGTATGCACGATCCCATCCAGGTCCCTCCCACTGCTTGAAGTTATCAGTTGAAAGCTTGGGGAGCTCAGTTCCTGGAGGGCTAGCACCAAGCAGACTGCGTTGTGACTGTCAGGTAACCAAGTGTGTGCTGTGCAAAAAACTTACCTGGGCACCTTTCTTCTAGCATTCCTGCTGCTGTGCCCTATTTCCTAAGAGCAACCAGGTTTACGGTAGTGTTGCCAGGCAACGAGGGACCGTGGTCGAGTTGAAGAGCCATTAGTCACACTCAATGACTGGTTGAAATGCAATAAAGAAAGGGTAACTCAGCTTATTTATCAATACAATTACTTACACAGTATTAGGAATCCATATTTAACCTACAAATATGTAGTCATATGAGGAAACACACAAATGTTTACTAAATATTAAGGCATAGGACAGACAGATGGTGTTAGATTTCTAATCAGCTTTACTGTAAGCTTAAAGTTGCTGCACATGCTGGGATAAGGGGAAAGGCCCAAAGTGCTTTGCCAGCTTTATTTTGGGCATCTGCAAGTTAGCTCTGGGTTCAACATACAGTGCATGTGTAAAGAAAATCTATACAATTCTTTACCTCATTAAATACAGTAGACAGTGCTAATGCCCGGGGGTGGATAAATAACCGAAAGTTGCTATATGGTCAAATATATTAATGATTGCTTATAAGTAGTCTGGTTGTCTGGTGGACTTCTGAAGTCCCTGATTTGCTCAATAAAATTGACATATTTATCAAAGTAATGACTATTTTATTCTATGCAATGTAATTCAAAATGTTTTTGGAGAAGTTCAGTGTTTTGCATCAGGGACTCAAAATCCTTACGCTTAGGATGACGTTAAGTTTTAAAGACTCAGCAGATTACACTTGACATGCTCTGTTTTTGATTCCTAGACACCAGCTCCTCCTCATGTCTTGGCCATTGCTAAGAACATCTTTGGTATTATCTCTGTGTGAAAACGTGCCTGCCGTTTGCCCAAGATGGAGGAATATCTCAACATTACTTAAAGGAACCTGCTTCAAAGTGTTGCCGGCAAGCGGAGAGGGCCTGATTATTTATTTAGGAATGCCTTATCAAGAGAAGAATGCTTTCTTGTAAACATGAATTGCCTGGCTCTTTCATTGGACTTTGGTTTCTTGTTTCAGATCATTGAAACATTGATATTTGCTTATTTTGCTTCAATATCATTGGCTGATTCCCAGGGTCTTTTCCCAAGGCTGGAGAATGTGGGAGCTTTCAAGAAGGTTTCACTTGTGCCAACCCAAGCCGTGTGTGGACTCCCAGACCGAAGTACTTTCTGTCACAGCTCCGTGGATGCTGAAAGTGTTCAGTTCTGCACCCAGCGGTTTTGCATTCAGGGTTGCCCCTACCGATCTTCGTCCCCTATGTACACTGCCCTTTTCTCAGCAGGCCTCAGGAGCTGCCTCATCCCAGACAAGGATGATCTGCATCCTTACTCCCAGAGCAACTCTACAAGTTTTATTTTTGGAAATCACAGGAATTGCTATTCTTCTCTTCCTTCTCCGAGGCTGGCAGGAGCCTTTACGTTCACTGTGTGGCTGAAACCTGAGCGAGAAGGTGTAATGTAAGTAGTGGTGTGTTTTCATTTTCTTAGGAGCCTGCAAAATTAGCAGTAGTGGAGATGATTGCAACCTAAAGTCCAAACTAGAAATGAACACTAACACCATGGAATTCATGCAGTTGAAGGACAACTACTATGTTAATCTCTATTCCATGTATACCATCCAAATATTTTTTTTAAGTTGTTTTGTCTTTTCTATGGATGAAGTGGACTATGAAAAAAAATGTGTTAAGATAGTTTCAAGGCAGGCAGGTAGGCCTTTTTACACCTGAATCACTTATTTCTGGGCAGGTTAGCTAAACCTTTGGTCTTAGCCTTTGGAGGCTTTATGAGGCTCAGCGTGAGTTGTAAGTCATGGCCACAACAAATAATTGAAATTTTTAAGTCTTGGTCTAATTTATATAAATGAAGTATGCCTAGTAGGCTGTGAAATTTTTATCGGTCAGACAGCAGCTCTCTAAGGGCTTAGGACTGTTTTATTCATTCTTTTTTCCCAAGAAGGGTGTTTGCACTGAGATGCTCAGCAATATGAGATGAATAGATGGAATAACACTTCATCTCTGAAAGGATATAGCTTTTGGCCTTTTACTTCATGGTGTTTTCATTTTCTAATTAGTTAAGAAATTTCTACGTAAGTGTGAGAGATTGCCAAAGCTTTCAGCAATGCTTTCAAAAGAAATTCAGGTAGGACTTCCTCACCACCATCTTTTGTTAGTTTATTTAATCACCTGTTTTTCATTCTGTAGTATTTTCTCAATTGATAAGTGATGTTTCCTTTAAATTGGCTAACCTACTTTTAAAAAGTAGGATTTTTCTGAGGCTTTTTTTTTTTTTTTTTTTTTTTGCTTTGTGTGAAAGTATTGGTTAAATATCTAAAAACTTGGGAAAGAAACCAGGGAAGTATTATAGTCTCATAAGAAAATATGACTTAAATGTCTTGAATGTTTAGTTTTAATTCGTTAAGTGAAAGTTTGCAGTTTTCATTTTGTTTTGAATTTGTAGAAGAAATAATCACAAACCCTTATCCTTATTTCTATAGCTCCCCTAGAAGAAAGTCTTGCTTTCATACTTTTGGAAATTCCAGTAAATCTGAGATACTCTGTTTATGTAACTAGCATCTACACAGTCTTAAAATATGCTCCCTTGAAAAATAGGGGTAGGCTAAAATATTTTTTTCAAGTTTAAACAGACATATCTTTACCAGATCCAGCTTCTATTGGCATTGCTTACTATAAATGAGGCAGAGGGTTATTTATAGAAGTGGTAACATGTTTTATGGTTTTGAGAGTTTCTTGCTTTTATCAAGGTCGTTTTCATTCTCAAAACTAAAATACCAATGGGAATTGGGGGAATTTCGGGGTGTTTGCACTAGATAAGTAAAACAAACAAAACATGGATTATCCAATTATTGTTTATCCAGGAGCAGAATAAATCCAGTTCCTAAATATTTTGCTACCTGCCTTCCTCTCACATTTATTATCTACCAAAGCTAGTATGTTTACAAGCAAACAAAATAGCAAGGAAGATAATCAATAACATATTAAGAAATGCATTTTCAGTAAGCTTGGGGAAATAAGTCTGCATTTGGCAAATACATTCTTGAGTAATGATCAAATTCTCACTTGTAGATTTAAACTCAAGAAAAATGAACCGAGGCAAACTCTTCTTCGATTGTTTAAGACCTGGAGGCAGGGGATACAGAGACACTCTTTTATTCCAGAGAGTTAGAAGTATCCAACTATCAAAGAGTTGAAAAAGAATTTGCAGGATTTATTTAAAGCCTTTATATCCACTAAAATTATTTGCCCAAACTAAAAATATACTTGCTCTCATATATTTATTACCAAAGCTATGTACAAAATGAATTATTAGTGTCAGTAAAAGAGGTGACTATGGATGTTCTCCAATCTTGTTATCTCCCAACTCTCCAAAAAATGGTTGCAAATGAGACGAAATGATTTGTGAAAGATGTACCCTTTAGGGAAAATTTTAAAACATCCTTAACAGTAATTCTCGGTTGGTCCAATATCACCTTGCCTATTGGATGCTTATTTAATTGATCACTTTTTGAGGGTTTGCATATACTAAGCATGCTTCTACCCTCGGGATACTAGTGATCTAATGGAGAACACAATAGGTCCTTGCTCTTTCTTAGCAGTGGTGAGTTAAGTGAGCACAAGGGAGAACACTTAAATGACCTTGACCAGGGGAAGAGGGTTCCAGGATCAGGCATGAGATGAGGAGGCAGAAGTTAAATGAAGAAAGAGACTCAGGATCACAGAATTATGCCACTGCAATTAAATATAGAAGTGACTTTTAAAAATAATTTGGTAATTGATCTAATATGATACCTAGAAATTTTCCAAAAATTCTTCTATCAAAATATCATTTTACTGTGGTTTTACAAGATTGTCCATTCACCCAAGAACATTAACATTCTATCAGTGCCTCAGTTGGGCCATATGTCATGGAGAGGTAGCCAAACATCTTACAGGAACAGGCTTTGGCTTCTGGCCAATTAATGATGGGGTAAGTAGAGACCATAGTTGTCTATTCTCCATTTCATCATGGGAATTAAATAGAGCGATTCTGACTTCAGGGCTAACAATTTAGAGCTTTTCGTGGACACTGAATTCTTTTTACATAAAAAAAAAAAAAAAAAAAAAAAGATTTGCACTGGTGACTCAATACCCAAGCGGGATGTAGTGTTGTACCACTTCCTATAAAAGAAATAGCAGAGGAACTAATGAGCCAATAGACTGAATGCTAGTTTTGCAGAATGATTCAACCACTTTAGTTTCCATCATGAATCTCTAATGAAGGGTGTTGAGGCTCTGGGGAATATATTGTAAATAAGAATATTACTTTTTCCTGAAATAAAATGACTTCTTCATTGGAATAAAGCTTTCTTTGAATATGACATACAGGCACTCATTCATAGAGTACCATTTTGAATGGAATTTGGGGTCACATTAATACAACTGTAACTGCAAAATGTCTTAGCATGTCTTTTTGGTTAGATGCTGACCTTTTCTCTCTTCTCTGGTTGCTTCCTAAGGTGTGTTATAGAAAAGACGGGGGATGGGCAGACTGTGTTCAAACTTACAATATCCAGGAAAGAGACCATGTTTTATTATCGCACAGTAAGTGGTTTGCAGCTTCCAATAAAAGTAATGACACTGGGGAGAATTCTTTTGAAGAAATGGATTCATCTTAGTGTGCAGGTGAGTTAAATAAAAAACATTTAACATTTGGTTAAACACAAGGATCTCTCTTCCTTTCTCACTCACAAAACGGCTTCTACTCACAAAATCAAAAGCAATCATCTTTAAAGATTTCAGGTATGTGTAAATGACAACCAAAGAAGAAAAATATTTCAATGACCTAATGATGTATCCTCTTGATAAGCTAGCAGATCCCACCACCTCCAAAACCACTGTAAAAACTCCTCCAGAAGCTTAAGGACAATCTTTTTGTGGTAAGAATATATTCAGGAAATTTTGCTTGGTTTGGATAGTATATTTTATTTTGCTGAAAATAATGTAAGAACCCTTGGCATCTAGCATTAATTTTATTAGTCATGGCAGTGTTAAAGCCCTTGCCTGATTCTTACAGCTGTCTTTCTCAGATAGCATCTGATGATGTGAATAAAATTTGGCTGTTACATTAAAATGGTGACCTTAGAATAAATGAACTTTACACTTGAGGCACTCAAAAGGTGTTACATTATTATTTTAGTTGTCAACCACAGTTTGTATGAGCCTTCGAAACTGTTAAAGGCTGAGAGAGCTGTGAGATGGCTGGTATTTACAGTCTCTGGAATAGAGACGCAATATTTCCATTTGTCTCTTCAGGGCACTGGAGTAGCTCAATACTGCCAAAGCCACCTTTGCCTTTTAAACTAGAGATGGAGATGTTGTCTACCACAGTTCCTGGTATGTTTTCTTGCTGGCACCCACTCACTGGTCCACACACACCCCACTTACATTAGAGGACTTTTGCAACCTTGTTAATTGTATGAAATTTATCTCTGATTTTTCATATATATATATTTGTCTTGAACCAGGTAGTAAGGACTACCCCAGAGAGTCTTGAGCATTATTATTTGACTCTTAAGTATCAGTTCAACATAGATATCATTATCGACTGTTTAAATATACTTTGTATACGTCTTTGTTTTACCTGATTATAACTGAAAATATTCTGTGTATTGGCTGGCATAGCAGTACATTAAAATACTTAGGAAGAACATGTGAAATATACATAAATGCAGAAAGGTAATTATGCTTTATTTTAAAATTTAATTTTGATTCGTTGTACACAAATGGGGTACAACAGTTGTTTCTCTGGTTGTACATGATGTAGAGTTATACCATTTGTGTAATCATACGTGTACATAGGGTAATGATGTTTGTCTCATTCTGTTATTTTTTCCTATGTATGATTTTTAAGAAGGCATGGGCAAAGTACTATTCAATCAGTGTGATATACCATATCTACTCAGAGATTTAGTTAGGATATGGTTTGAGTGTATGCAGATGGCAGGAAGCAGCATTTACATGCCAGTAGGGTTGAAAAGACACAGGAATGGTAAATCATGTCTGACATCAGGCCCTGCCTGCAGCACATGACAGTTTCGGGTCTGGCCTCCCAGTTCTTCAGTAGTTAACAGGGAACCCATTATATATCATAAATATGTCCTGAAGTTGTCTATTCATTACATTGAGCAGTGCAACAGAATTGTGATTTAATGTTAAAAAATATGGAAATAGAAACTGCTAAAGAGAGGAACTCTGCAGAAGATGCCAAAAAATGTTTGTTACGTAGGTTTGTATCAACAATGATAAGAAAAAACTTTTAAATTTTCTTTGTTTTGCTTTATGTATGAAACTAGGTCTGATTTTGGCAGACAGAATTAGATGAAAAACCTTACAAAGAAAGTTTAAAATCTAAATGCAAAAAGGTACCCATGGCTGAATTCCTCTCCTGAGAGTAAAATGCTCTCAGAGTGCCTATTGATATCTGCATTATCATTTCAATACATGTCAAATATGACTCATTGCCCAGTTTAGGCAAAATTTCTTTATAAATTTAAGATCTTCCCCTTCTTTGAAGAAAAGGTTAAGTACTTACAATTTAATGAGCCTACTTTATTTCATAACTGTTTGATTATCATGAGAAAACATCCTTTCCAATTTGTACTTATTTTTTGCATAAATTTTAAACCATTCTATATTATGTATTAAAATTATGGAACTAATCAATTGTAAAGCTTTAGAAAAGCCATTCAGATTAGTCATTTATTCATCTGGTACTTTATTGAATATTTTAGGGGTACCCAGCATCATGAGACTCTGGATTCATCCAAATCGAAACTAAAGAATAATTATTTAAACTGGAAATTGGCATAGGATTCCTTTACATTGGACACCACTCTGAATGCATTTGAGATATGAAATTTATAAGAATCCATATTACAGAATTTAATAAGAAATAAATGTCCTTAAAAGCTGATGTAAGAAGTAATGAGAGGAACAGAGATTAGTAGTTGGAAAATCCAATTCAAGTAATGCTCCTCTGTAGTTTCAAGAAATTCACTTGACTCAGTTTCCCTACTTTTGTAATGAGATGATTGGGTTAGATGTACAAAATGGGGGCCCTTTGAATTCCACTTAAAAAAGTAAGAGGAATATGCTATAATGCACAAGTAATTAGAATGTGGAACATTGCTGAGATGGTGAATGACAGTCAGCTGCTGTAATTAATGATTGGGCTCCTGCTTTTTTTATGCTTTCCCATGCGACCTAGTATTTATACAAAAACAATTTTTGTTTGATTTTTGTGTGCAGGATAGAGACAAATGCAACTTGTTACTCTTATATTACACAGTTGCAAAGATCATTTTCAGAAAAAAAGTTTTAAAATAAGACATAATTTACTATTGCGTTATGATATAATGTCTCCAAACTGTTTAATTTGGGGATTAAGGACTTCTGTCATGTAAGGTATAGGATAGAACCTATAAATAATGAATGACTGGTTTTATCAAGTGTTCAGTTACAATTCCATACTTAACATATGTGTATGTATTTACCCTCCTCTACTTCCATGGCCAATGAATTTATACAGTGTGTTTTCATGTGTGTTTAAAAAAAAAAAAAACTATACCTCTGCTCATGGAATGTTCCAGAAATCAGAATTTAACTTATGAAGATCTGGTTACGTAAGATTATTAAATGAGTCTAATCACATGCTGTACCTCAGTTCACTTAGTATCAGTCTCCCATCAATAAAATTGAAATTCTAATTCCCCCAAATCAGAAAAAGAGGTGGTTTTAAATAATTAAATCCTCAGGCAACAAGAAGTCAGGAAGAGCTAGACACAGTGAACATTAGAGATCTGATTTCCTAAACAAAAATATGTCCAATATTTTTATAGTGATATAACAGCGTTTATTCCAACACTAACATTTTGAAGCAGAAACCTGTTGGAAAATGATTAGTTTTTAAATTAATATTCATTCAGGGACTTGAATCTGACATGATTGCCAATTTAAATTTCACTTTGGGGTTTAATATATTGGCTATTTCAAATTATATCAAGCTTAAATTCCTTATGTTGTATTTATACACTAAAACTGGAAAAATCAATTCATACTTTTCATTATCAGATGGGGTACTGATAATATTAGCAGTTTTTTTTTCAATCCTTAGTTTTTATATTGGGTCAGCAGGTATCTTAGTTATTGAGAGAACTGTCTTTTTTAAAGTTTTAGTGTATATAAAATAATTTTATTTTAGCATTTTGTTATGGATTAGTAGGGAAATAAAAACATTTGGATGTATATGTATTTAGTTGCCAGTCCTTTAAAAGTAGAACCTGGGTCTCTTTGATATGCAGACACTAACACACAGTGAGGGTCAGAGAGAAGAATAGAAGTTCATTGGATTAGACAAAGGGGAATGAAGGGAAGGGAGAAGGGATGAGAATAGGAAAGACAATAGAATGAATTGGACATAGCTTTCCTATGTTCATATATAAATACACAACCAGGGAAACCACATTATGTACAACCATAGATTGGGAAGTTATACTCCAGGTATGTATAATATGTCAAAATACACTCTGCTGACATGTATATCTAAAAATAACAAAAAAAGTCAGACACCAGTTTTCTATGAAAATAGTTTTGCCCTTACACAGTTTTAAACATTTTATCGGACAAATAGCATCAAAGAATCATCAGTATAGTTACCGTTCTAGCAATTATGCTGAATTGCAGTAAATCAACTACTATAATTTGAAACCAATGAAATATTTCAACAGTGGAAACCATAGGAAATGATTTAGCAATGGGGTCGTTCACATTTTCTATGCTATTTGGAAGGCTCCTTGAAGCATTGACAATAAAAGGCTACAGATGATTCTAGCTACAACAGTGTGGAAAAAGAGCAGTTCTAATCCAATACAATGAAGGAAAAAAGTATGAGTAAATAAAGTTAAGAATCAATAGATGAAGGATAGGAGTTTTATAATCATAGTTTGTTCGTGAAGTATGTTCTTTTGATTTATGTATTCAATCTGTAAAGGAAAACTATTGATAGTTCTGGAGGAAAAGAAAATGCAATTTAACCAACATTTGTTAGAATAGATAAAACAAAGTCTCTCAATTAATCTCTCTAGTATAAGCCCATGTGCACACTTAGTAAGGGTTTTCCACGTCCTTATTCATAGGTGTAACATAAAACATAAACGCTACAGAAGCTTTCCCAGTCAGCTGAGAAAGCTCTGTCTTGGGATTTTCGTAGGAACACTGCCTCAGCCTTCACTCCCACTCCAAGAGAATCTCAACCATACTGTTCCTTTAATGATCGTCATTGCTTTCAATGATTAACTGTACACGTGTGTGTATATATGTGTGCATGCATATGTATATTAAACATTTGTGCAAAGCTTATCTAGCCATCTGACTATCACCAGGTTAGATGGATGGTTTTGGGTTATTCAAAACTAAGATCTGATTAATAGGATTAATGAAGTTTTTTTACAATGATCAGATGAAAATGATAGTAGTTGCCATTATTAAGCACTGATTTATGTGAACTCTAAGAAGCATTCCACATGTTTACTCTGCAAATGCTAGTAATAATTTTCTGGCATTGACGTATATTATCCCCATTGTAGAGAAGAGAAAAATTAGATTTTGGGGATTTAAATTACCTGCCTAAATTTGCACTATTAAATTTCTCTGATCTTAAATCAAAAATAAGAAATTGCCATGAACCTAGGTCACTGTGAAGATAGTCATTAGTTTTCAAAATTTTCCGAACAAAAATCCAAAAGAACTCACATAAACCAAAGACAGATTTTAATGTAAATATAATTTTTGTGCATGTACATATTTTGTACATATTTGTAATGTAAATATTTACTACTTCACATATTTACACAGGGCATATAAATAGTTGAATTTAATACATTTTGGAACTACATTCCTCATTCCTACCAGTGGTTTAAATATATAACAGGATGTAATCTTATATAGAGTTCCATTTAATATTTCTATAATTTATGGTAACCCATTGGACTACAGTAGCTTAAAGAAAGAATATTCCTTAAGCCACCCTGCTCACCTGACCCATGCCATACAGAACTAACCCTTGATACCTTCAATGGGAAAATGGGGTTCTTCCTACTTGGTTATGGAAAGAGGTATTCTCTGTGCATTTTTTTTTTTTTGCATGTGACTTTAAAATGCAATATTTAATCAGAAGGCAAGACTTTAATTCTTGACATTTTAGTTAAAAACTGTGCAATCCAGAAAAATTAAGTAGCTCAAAATGTTAGTATATCCACTACAAACTGGAAACATACACTTAACTGAACTTACACCATAAATTTGAACAAATAGAGAAAATGTATGATAAAGTACTTCATGACCTATAACTCCCTGCAATGAGAGAATATTTCTTATGTGCACAGAAATTAGTGAAAATTCTCTTTTGTAAATGGTAATGTGTTGTATGTGAGACACTAAAAGGCCAGTGTGACTCAAATGCACCAGACAAAGTGGATCCTAGTATGAAATGAGGACAGTTGTTAGAATAGGCTAGGTTTGATAATTGGACAGGTTAAGACTTCTTAAATGGAACTCTCTTGAAATATTTTCTGTAAGGGACAGAAGATTAGAGGTGAGGAGAAGTAGGGATAATAATACAAGCAGATTATATTTTACTAAAGACCACTTTGACTTCAGTGAGGGACAAGTTGCCTGAAGGTAAAAGTAAAGAGGTGTTTTAGAGTCTCTGATAATCCAAGTGAGACTTAAGTATATCATGGGTTGCAAAGGCAATAATAAATATGTAAATTGGTTAACTTTGAAATGAGTTTAGGAATTAAAGGGTTTTTTTGATAGAGGAAATGCAGAATTTAAGGGAAAGAAGATTGTTGATGAATCCCAGCTTTTTGGCTTGCATAATTTCATGGATAGTTGTTTCATTTTCCCAAATGTAAATTACAAAAGAATCAGATTTTTGATATGTTACACATATTGTATCAGCTGTAACATACTGGATCATGTCAATAATTCTCCACTGTAGAAAGAGCATTATTGAGAAGCTTTAAAAATATTCTGATGTCCATACACTATTATGTCACCACTGGGCTGAAGTTGGGACCAAGAATTATTTCTTCCTGTCCTCTTGCTATCATGAACTAAGAAGTATGTAGTAAAATTACCAGAATTCAAGGCAGGAAGTTTCAACTCCAATTTGAATATTGTTATTAAAGAAGGTCTAATATTAATGAATTCTTGAAGGTTTAAGTGACTTTTTTCTTGGTATCAGCGATTGAACCCAGGGGCACTTAACTACCAAGCCATATCCCCAGCCCTTTTTTTATATTTTATTAGAGAAAGTCTTACTGTTGTGTAAGGCCTCCCTAAGTTGCTGAGGCTAGAGTTGAACTCACAGCCCTCCTGCCTCAGCCTCCTGAGTTGCTGAGATTACAGGTGTGTGCCACAGCACCTGGCTACTTAAACTTTTCATTGGAAGAAGATGAAGGATGGAATCCTCCAGAGGAGGAACAAAACAACAGGTGGATGAAAAATAGTGAAAGGTGTCAGTAAGAGTGGGAAGCATGAGTTACTTAGAAATAACTATATTGTGTGCTAGACAAAACAAAAACAAAAACAAAAAACAAAAACTTGAGAAAAGTAGCTTGGAAGTTTATCTAGAACTATGAAGTGTTTTGCTTTTCTCCAAAAAGATAACTCAAGTTTTCTTTCCTACTTCTTTTTTTTTTTTTTTCTAATCTCACATGTTTATTGCTATTAAACTGCTTAACGTTTATATCATTAGTTTTATAGGCAACATATCCTACATATACACCAGAAAAATTTTTTTGAGCTAATATGTATAAAAAGAGCATCATGTTATGGTGTCACCTTTTACAAGTTTGAATGTTGTTGGTCTAATATTGCAACAAAAATGTATGTCTAGTAAGACCTTTGTTATGGGAATACCTCCAGTCAAGACATATAGCAAGTCATGAATAAATTAACATTTAAACTTAGAAACCGTTATTTAAAGACAAATTTAGCAGTTACTTATTTCTGCTAGAAAATGATTCTCAGCCAATAGCTATAAAATGTACAATATCTACCAAAGGAACATATATACAAATATAGTCTGTGTTTATTACATATACTACGAAAATTGAACATTGCTGTAAAAATAAGAGTATTTTCACATTTCCAGTTAGTTTTTCAACAATCTCTTGTCTTGAAAATGCCACTATGGTAATACTGTAAAATTTGTAATGGTAAAAATTTGATGGTAGTGCTTTTTAAAACCTGTTATCTAATGGAATTGTCATTTATATTATGTCATTTTCACCTAAAAGCCAAGTATAATAAGACTTAGATTATTTTTGCGTTTTTTGTGGGTAGTCACTTTTCTGCCCAAAGGGCTAACTGATGCCTTCAGTTATACATGAATGATTCCCACTAAAGTCAGAAAGAAATGCGTGCATATAACCTAGGGCAGGGTTTGGCCTATGGTATGTATCACTTGGTAATGGAATGGAGAATATGACTTTATTTAAACATGAACTTGAATAGTTTTATTTTCCCATACTGTTTCCCTTTGGTATTTCTCTCTGTAAAATGAAACATTCAAAAGTTTTCCATGTGGCTATATTGTCCTGGGTGCATCCAAGGCATTTATGCCAGACACCAGTGGACATATCTAAATAAGGCAAAGAAAAAAACAGTTAAAATTTTTAAAAAAGGAAAATAATATCCAAGAATCAAAGTTTTAATGGATCAGCTATTTTTTTAATGATCTAATGAGAGCAAGTGAAAAATGATATTTATAAATTATAAGCTTGTTAGATACAGAATTTCATTCTTTCTTCTAAAGACCTAAGGGTGAAATAATCCTGAGAAAATTGAACTCTGTTTTAGAAGCAAAAAGGTAATTAGATTTTTTTTTTGTTTTTTTATGTTAGTGCTCAAATTGTTTTTAGCCTAGGAAGTGAAGAAAGAAAGAAAGAAACACCTGGATGGATGGAAGGCATGTGACTTCGGGTAGGGGTTTGTGGACAAAGCCAGGGGTTCATGGTAAGAAGTCTAGGAATCTGAGGAAAGGTCATCCATGACAATTTCACTGTGGTAGAGAGTTTCCAAAAAGTGCAGTTACAATATAGTGGTATAATTAATATAATAGTTAACATAATTATTAATATAACATTATATTATGTGGTATATAATTGTTTTCTACAATTATATACTACTGTAGGGTTCCTACGTAGGAACTCCATATTATTCTCGTTATTAGCCCAAAATGTTACGTGTAACCATTCAGGGCATTGTCACTTTTGGAATTTATAGAAAGGGATTTGGTTCAAGGTTTGGCTTGAAAATGAGGTTGGGGAAAATAGGACAAAGAAATAAGCTACAAATGAGGTGAATTTGTGGGAGTACACACAAGGGCAAATGGTGACTATTATAACTAAATTTCCTAAAATGCCTGCCACAATCTCAGAATTGCAAAGTATGTGGGAAGAGATTTTTATAAATATTAAAGAGGTATGAGACCTCAGAAATTTGGAAAACTTGAGAGCACTGAGCCTGTAAAGGCCTTACATAGATAATACTTCTTTGTATTTATTATTATTATTTCTGTTGCATTTATTTATGGAGAATGTGATGATTTCATACATGTATATACCATGTGATGATCAAATTAGAGTTTCCATCTCCTTTAACATTTGAAATTTTTAAATTTCCATATCATTACTATGTATGTGGAGTTACCAGGCTCCTTTCTTCTAGTTCTTCATGAGATATGCAATAGAGTACCATAAACTATAGTTGCTCCATTGTTTATGGAACACGAGAAAGTATTCTATTTGATTTTTGGGTACCCATTGTTCTCCAGCTTCTCTGTATTCCCCTGACCCACCCTTTCAAGCTTCTAGTGATCATTGTACATTCAAATTAACATTAGTATATGCATATCAGAGGGAGCACATAGTATTTGTCTTTCTTTGCCTAATTTATTTCATTTATTGTTTTCCAGTTCCATTTATGTTACTGAAAATGTTAGAATTTCATTTTTTATGGCTCAATAATATTTTATTAGGTATAATGCCATATTTCCTTTATCCAGTCACTTATTGGGCATCTTGGTTGATTCCATATCTTGGACACTATAAATAGTGCTGCAATAAACATAGACAAGGGAGGTATCTTTTCAATATACTGATCTCTTTTCCATTGGGTGTATACACAGAAGTGAGACGACTGATCCTGTGAGAGTTCTATTCCTTGTTTTGGAACTTCACACTGTTGTACATACTGATTATACTAATTTACATTCCAACCAACCGTGTATAAGAGTTTCCTTTGGTCTGTATTCTCTCTAGAATTTTTTAAATTGCTCTTTTATTTATTTATTTTTTGGATCTTTTTTTTTTATTGTAAACAATGGGATACATTTATTTCTCTGTTTGTCATGACGTAAAGGCATACCATTTGTGTAATCATAAATTTCGTAGAACAATGTGGTTTGCTTCATTCTGTTATTTTTTCCCTTCCCCCCACCTCCCACCCCCTCTTTACCCTCTCTACAGTACTCCTTCCTCCATACTTGCCCCCCTCCCTAACCCTACTCTAACCATAATACTACCTTCCTCCCCCCCATTATGTGTCATCCTCCACTTATTAACGATATCATTCGTCCTTTGGCTTTTTGAGATGGGCTTATCTCACTTAGCATGATATTTCCAATTTCATCCATTTGCCTGCAAATGCCATAATTTTATCATTCTTTATGGCTGAGTAATATTCCATTGATATATACCACAGTTTCTTTATCCACTCATCAATGAAGGGCATCTAGGTTGGTTCCACCTGTCTGACTATTGTGAATTGAGCAGTACTTGAACATTGATGTGGCTGTATCTCTGTAGTATGCTGATTTTAAGTCCTTTGGGTATAGGCAAGGAGTGGGAATAGCTGGGTCAAATGGAGGGTCCATTCCGAGTTTTCTAAGGAATCTCCACACTGCTTTCCAGAGTGGCTGCACTAATTTGCAGCCCCACCAGCAATGTATGAGTGTACCTTTCTCCCCACATCCTCGCCAACACCTGTTGTTGCTCGTATTCTGATAATCGCCATCTAATTGGGTGAGATTGAATCTTAGGGTGGTTTTGATTGCATTTCCTCTTATTACTCGAGATGTTGAAACATTTTTTCCATATGTTTGTTGATTGCTTGTAGATCTTCTGTGAAGTGTCTATTCATTTCCTTAGCCCATTTGTCGACTGGATTATTTGAATTCTTGGAGTAGAGTTTTTGAGTTCTTATAGATTCTGGAGATTAGTGCTCTATCTGAAGTATGATGGCAAAGATATTCTCCCACTCTGTAGGCTCTTTCTTCCCATTGCTGATAGTTCCTTTGCTGAGAGAAAGCTTTTTAGCTTTTGAATCTATCCAGTTACTGATTCTTGCTTTATTTCTTGTGCTATGGGAGTCATGTTAAGGAAGTCTGGTCTAGGCCGACATGTTGAAGATCTGGAACCTACTTTTCTCTATAATCTGCAGGGTCTCTGGTCTGATTCTGAGGTCCTTAATCCATTTTGAGTTTAGTTTCCTGCATGGTGAGAGAGATGGGTTTAGTTTCATTCTGTTGCATATGGATTTCCAATTCTCCCAGCACAATTTGTGAAGAGGCTATCTTTTCTTCATTGCCTATTTTTGGACCCTTTGTCTAGTATGAGAAATTGTATTTATTTGGGTTTGTGTCCGTGGTCCTCTATTCTGTACATTGATCTCCCTTCTATTTTGGTACCAATACCATGGCCGTTGTTGTTACTATTGCTTTGTAGTAGAGTTGCAGATCTGGTATGCAATACCCCCTGTTCACTCTTCCTGCTAAGGATTGCTTAGCTATTCTGGGTTTCTCTATTCTTCCAGATGAATTTCATAATTGCTTGCTCTATTTCTGTAAGGTACGTCATTGGGATTTTAATTGGCATTGCATTGAATTGTATAGCACTTTAGGTAGTATGGCCATTTGACAATATTAATTCTGCCTATCCAAGAACATGGAAGCTCTTTCCATCTTCTAAGGTGTTCTTTAATTCTTTCTTAGTGTTGTATAGTTCTCATTGTAGAGGTCTTTCACCTCTTTTGTGAGATTGATTCCCAAGTATTTTATTTTTTTCGAGGCTATTGTGAATGGGGTAGTTTTCCTCATTTCTCTTTCTGAAGATTCATCACTTATGAATAAAAATGCGTTGGATTTATGGGCATTGATCTTGTAACCTGCTACTTTACTGAATTCACTTATGAGTTCTAAGAGTTTTCTGATGGAATTTCCAGTTCCTCTAAATATATAATCATGTCATCAGCGAACAGGGATAGTTTGAGTTCTTCTTTTCCAATTCGTACCCTTTATTCTTTGGTTGTCTAATTGCCCTGGCCAGAGTCTCAAGAACGATGTTGAATAGAAGTGGTGAAAGAGGCATCCCTGCCTTGTTCCAGTTTTTAGGGGGAATCCTTTCAGGTTTTCACCATTAGAATGATATTAGCCATGGGCTTAGCATAAATGGCCTTTACAATGTTAAGGAATGTTCCCATTATCCCTATTTTTTCTAGTGTTTGAGCATGAAGGGGTGCTGTATTTTATCAAATGCTTTTTCTGCATCTATTGAAATAATCATGTGATTCTTGACTTTAAGTCTATTAATATGGTGAATTACGTTTATTGATTTCCTGATGTGAACCAACCTTGCATCCCTGGGATGAAACCCACTTGATCATGGTTGCACTATCTTTTTAATATGTTTTTGTATGCGATTTGCTAAAATTTTGTTGAGAATTTTTGCGGTCGATGTTCATTAAGGATATTGGTCTGAAATTTTCTTCATTGATGAGTCTCTGTTGGTTTAGGTATCAGTGTGATATTGGCTTCTAGAATGAGTTTGGGAGGGTTCCCTCCTCTTCTATTTTATTGGAATACTTTGAGAAGTATTGGAATGAGCTCTTCTTTAAAGGTTTTGTAGAACTCGGCTGAGAACCCATCTGGTCCCGGACTTTTCTTTGTGGTAGGCTTTTGATGACTTCTTCTATTTCAGTACTTGAAATTGGTCTATTTAAATTGTGTATGTCCTCCCTCGTTCAGTTTAGGCAAATTCATATGTCTCTAGAACCTGTGATGTCTTCGAAATTTCTATTTTTTTGGAGTATAGATTTTCAAATAGCTCTAATTATGTTTTGATTTCAATCCTGTCTGTTGTGATATTTCCTTGTTCATTCGACTTTAGTGATTTGGATTTCTCTCGTCTTCTCTTTGTTAGTGTGGCTAAAGGTTTTATCAATTTGTTTATTTTTTCGAGGAACCAACTATTTATTTTGTCAATTTTTGTATTGTTTCTTTTGTTTCAATTTCATTGATTTCAGCTCTGAGTTTAAGTATTTCCTGTCTTCTACTACTTTTGGTGCTGTTCTGTTCTTCTTTTTCTAGGGCTTTGAGCTGTAGTGTTAGAGTCGTTTATTTGTTGAGTTTTACTTCTTTTATTAAATGCGCTCCATGAATAAATTTCCCTCTAAGTACTGCCTTTCATAGTGTCCCAGAGATTTTGATATGATGTTTCTTTGTTCTCTTTTACCTCTAAGAATTTTTTAATTTCCTTCCTAATATCTTCTGTTATACCATTCATCATATAATAGCATATTGTTTAAATCTCCAGATGTTGGAATAGTTTCTGTGTTTTACTCTTTCATTTATTTCTAACTTCAATCCATTATGATCTGATAGAATACAGGTATTGTCTCTATCGTCTTGTATTTGCTAACATTAGCTTTGTGGCATAATATATGGTCTATTTTAGAGAAGGATCCATGTGCTGCTGAGAAGAAGTGTATTCGCTCTTGGTTGGATGGTATATTCTATAAATGTCCGTTAATCTAATTCTTGATGTGTTGTTGAGATCTATGGTTTCTTTGTTCAATTTTTGTCTGGAAGATCTGTCCAGAGGTGAGAGAGGCATGTTTAAATCACCTAGTATTATTGTGTATGGTCTTTTGGTTTCTGAAATTGAGAAGGATTTGTTTGACATACATGGATGAGCCCCTGTTTGGGCATAGATGTTTATGATTGCTATATCTTGCTGATTTATGCTTACCTAGCAGTATGAATGACCTTCTTATCCCTTCTGACTAACTTTGGCTTGAGTCCACATTATCTGAAATGAGGATGGATACTCCAGCTTTTTTGCTGAGTCCATGTGCATGGTATTGTTTTCCCCATCCTTTCACCTTAGTCTATGGGTATCTTTTTCTATGAGGTGAGTCTCTTGCAGGCAACATATTGTTGGATCTTTCTTTTAATCCAATCTGCCAGTCTATGTCTTTTGATTGATGAATTCAGGCCATTAACATTCCGGGTTATTAGAGATATGATTTGGTTTCCTGGTCATTTTGGTTCATTTTTTAAATTTTATTTATTTATTTGTTTGACCACAACTCGGTTTCCTCCTTTATTTGACAATTCCTTTAGGATAATTCCTCCCTTTGCTGATTTGCTTCTTTGTTTTCATCTCTTCCTCATGGAATATTTTGTGAGAATGTTCTGTAATGCTGGCTTTCTTTTATAAATTCTTGTGTATTTGGAGTCCTATAAGCCTGTTGAACTTGATTTTCCATTTCATTCTTCAGATTTGGGAAATTTTCTGATATTATTTCATTGAATAAATTGTCATTCCTTTGGTTGTTTCTCTAGGCCTTCCTCAATCCCAATAATTCTTAATTTGGCCTTTTTCATGATATCCCATAGTTCTTGTAGATTCTGTTCATGATTTCTTACCCATCTTCTCTGTTCAACTTTGTTTTCAAGGTTAAATATGTTGTCTTCAATGTCTGAGGTTCTGTCTTCCAGGTGTTCTATCCTACTGGATATGCTTTCTATGGAGTTCTTAATTTGGTTTATTGTTTCCTTCATGTCAAGGATTTCTGTTGGTTTTTTTTCAATATCTCTAACTCTTTATTGAAATGATCTTTTTGCCTTCCTGTATTTGCTCTTTTAACTGTCGATTGGTGCGATCATTCAATGCTTGCATTTGCTCTTTCATCTCATCGTTTGCTTCTCTGATCATTTTAATTATGTACATTCTGAACTCCTTTTCTGTCATTTCTTCTGCCATGCTGTCATTGGGTTTTATTGATGTAACATCTAGATTTGTTTGCAGCATTTTCTTTCTTGTTTTCTCATATTGTTCAGGTATCAGTGGACCGCTGAGATATTGCAAATTCCTCTATTGACTTACAATGTCCCTGAAGATTTCTATATATATCCCCCTTAGCCTTCAGTAGGCTGAAGTCTTGGAGGAAGTTGATAATGCGGTGCTCCACAAGGAAGCTGCCTCTGTAGGAGTGGTGGCCTTCAGGTGGGGTATAATCCCTGCTAGTGGGCAGAGGTGCCTCCACTTGTTGACCAATGGTTATGCAAAGGGGACCTAGGCTGCGGGCTGAGGCAAGGCTTGTTTGGGCCTGAGTCTCTAGTTTTACCGTCCTTGTGGGGAAACCTCACCCGGCAGGGAAGACTCACCTCGGTGGGGAGATCTCGCTGGTCAGTACCCTCCTAGCGGTTCCCCTCAATTTACAGCTACCGCCTGGGCTGGGCTGCCTTCCTCTGCAAAGTTCCCAGGGGCCCGGCCCTACCTCCTGGGCCTGGGAGCCTCACCCTTCGCAGATGAATCTCCTTAGGCTGCCCCTCCTCAGAGAATCTGCCCGCAGTCCTGGAACCTTTGCTCTGCCCTAAGCCTGTCTCTGTGCGGGTCTTCACCCAGAAGCCTCCTAGATCCTGGGACTCTGCTCTGCACCTAATCGCCTGGCTATGCGGCCCCTCCTCTGAGCAGCCACTGGGGCCCCGTACAATCGCTCTGAGACCCAGAGACCCGCCACATGCTCTTCCTCCAGACAGCCGCCCAGTATTCCTGTGCTGTCACTAGAAGTCCAAGAATCTCACTGCGTGCCTCCACCTCCCACCAACCACCCGTAGCCCTGGGCAATCAATCACTCAGAGTCGACGTGACCCTCCCCGTTCCTCCTCCTTCTGCAGATAATCTCCGGAGTGTTCAGGAGTGGTCGCTCTGAGTGGCTCTGAATCCATGTGACCCGCAGCACGGGTCCTCTGAGCAACTGCCCGGAACTCTGGTGCGGCCATTCAAGACCAAGCGACCCACCACGCTTCTCCTCCAGGCAGCCCCCCTGTGTTCATGTGCTGTCTCTTTAAGTCCAAACAACTCACCACTCGCCTTCTCCTCTGAGCAGCGCCTGGAGCGCTAATGCAGTCACTGCGAATCCAAACGCCCCGCCGCACTCCTCCTCCTCCTCCTCCTACTCCTCTGGGCAGGCCCCGGGGTTCAGAAGTGGTCTGAGTCCAACAGCTCGCCACGCAGCCCCTTCTCTGGCAACCGCCTGTAGCTCTGGTGAAGTCACTCTGAATCCAAGCGGCCGTGCTCCACTTCCTCCTCCTCATCCTCAGGTCAGGCCCCGGGTTTCAGAAGCGTCGTTCTGAGTCCCAACAGCTCGCCGCGCAGCTTCTCCTCTGGCATCTGCCTGTAGCTCTGGTGCAGGTCACCTCCGAATCCAAGCGGCCACGTTCCTCCTCCTCCTCCTCAGGGCAGGCCCCGGTGTTCTGAGTCCACACAGCTCTCCTCGCTGCTCCTCCCCTGGGCAGCCGCCGGAGCCCCTCTTAATATTTTTTGACTACGAATTGCTAATATTTTGTTGAGGCCTTTTTCAATTTATATTTATTAAGGGTATTGGACTATAGTTTTCTTTCCTTGAATTGTCCACATTTGGTTTTGGGATCAGGGTGATTATGGCTTCATAGAATGAATTTGGAAGTGTTCCTCTTTGTATTTCATAGAATAATTTGAGGAGCACTGGCATTAGTTCATATCTGGCACAATTCAGCAGGGAATCCATGTGTTCCATGTGTTTTTGTTTGTTTTGTTGTGTTGTTGGAAGGGTTTTTATTACAGCCTTTATCTCATTGCTGTTATTGGTCTGTTTAGGTTTTCTAGATTTCTTGATTCATTTTTGGTAGGTTGTGTGTATCTAGGAATTAGTTCATTTCTTCTAGACTTTCTATTTTAATGGCAAATAAGTTTTCAAAGTATGTATAATGATCCTTGGACTTCAGAGCCCTTGGTAATATTTCCTCTTCATTTTATATTTTATTGGGTACTTCTTTTGTTTAAAACTGATCAGGCATTTTGTTTATCTTTCAACAAAACTGTTTCATTGATCCTTTTAATTTTTTTTTCCATTTCATTAATCACAGTGCTTAATTCTTTCCTTCTATTTGTTTTGGAAATGGTTTGTTATTTTGCTAAAACTGTGAGATACATCATTTAGGTGTTTACTTTGGATCTTTGTTTTAATGTAGGTACTACTTAGCTATAAACTTTCCTCTTAAAACTGCCCTTCATGGTGTCCAAGAGATTATAGTATACTGTTTCTCCACTCCCATCTGATTCCAGGAATTTCAAAACTTCTCCCTTAATTTCCTTCCTATCCATTCATCATTAAAATTATATTGGTTCATTATCTTATGCATTTATATAATTCCTCTGGTTTTTCTTATTTCTAATTTCATCCCATTCTGATCTAATAAGATGTAAAGGATTATAGCAATTATTTTGTATTTGCTAAGACTTTATGTCCTAAAATATGGTCAGTTTTGCAGAAGGCCCACGAGTAGATGAGATGAATATGAATTTGACTGTTGTGGTATGAAATAGTCTACATATATTCTACATAATATTCTGTTAGCTCCCTTTGATTTATACTATATTTTAGGTTTGAAGAGTCTTTATTGAGATTATGTCTGAAAGACCTATTAGGAAGAGAGATATGCTGAAATCTCCCAGTATTATTGTGTTGTGGTATGAGTCAATGTTTCTATTATTTATTGTAAGTTACCTCTACTTTTCTTGACTCAGAAACAACAAAATCAGTTGTTCTGAATTGGTCCCCATAAGCATGATGACCTATCCTTCTCTTCATAAGCCAGATAACAGTTTCTCTGAAGACAGTGCCACCTAGAACATTTTGGATGTTGCTATTTGGTCATTTCCACATTTATTTCAACTTGAAGTCCTCAACCTGTTCTCATCAGGAGTGATAGTGGCATACGTGACTCCGACGTTGTGCTTCCTTATAGCTTCTGCAGCCTCCTTGGTGACCTGGTCATCAGTGCTTCGCATTCTCTATGCCGAAGTCATGGAAGTGCAGAGCCAATTCCACAGAGGGAAAAAATATTTTTTCCTAATCAATTCCCAAATGATTCACATCATATCATCTCTGCATCTGTCATAGAATTGCCATGGATATTTTTACTTCAGTAAACCTGGAAGGAAAGATGCTGGTGAGGAACTGGAGATGGCCAGTGCTACTCACATGGGAAACTCTACTTGTACACACACAGGCAATCCCAAGTGGGCCCCAGCTGGTTCAGCTTCTCACACCACCTCTGCACAGACCCCTAGAGTTTAATCTTAGTGCTATAAATTTCCATCGCCACTCTGCTTTAGCTGCATCACACAGATTTCAGTATGTTGTTCTTCACTTTCAGTGTTTTAAAAAAAATTTCCTTCGAAACTTTTTCCTTTGACTCATGTGTTATTTAGTTTCCAAGCATTTGGAGATTTTGAAAAATTATATTTCTATTTTTGATGTCAAATTTGAATCCATTTTATTCAGAGAACACACACTGTATGATTTCAATTCTTTAAAATTTGTTCAGAATTTTTATGTAACTCATTTTATATAACTCAAACAGTGCTTGTATAAAAATTCACACAAAATTACTAGTGGGCATACAATCTTTAATGTTAAGTGTGATTTCTTGAGTATTCCCTTTGTGTACATTGAGTGCCATATTATGTTATTACAATTTTTGCTTCAGTCATCAAATATTTAATAAACTCAGAGGAAGGATAGTCACTTATATTTATTTTATATTTACTTGCAATTTCATTCTGATGTTCTTATTTTCTTAGAGTCTAAACCTTTTGTAACCTTTTTTTTTTTTTAAATAATTTAGTCATTCCTTTAGAGTATATTTGAGAATAAACATTCATCCAAGAATGTCTTGATATTCCCCCCTTCATTTCCAAAGAACATTTTTGCTGAATTTAAATTTGATTCATAGTTTTTTTTTTTTTTTTTCAGTACTTGAAAAACTTGTGACATTCCTTTTTTTTTTTGTACTGGGGATGGAAACTTGGGTTAATGAACCACTCAGCCACAGACCCAGCCTTATTTTGTATTTCATTTAGAGACAGGGTCTCACTGAGTTGCTTAGTACCTTGCTTTTGCTGAGGCTGGCTTTGAATTCACAATCCTCCTGCTTCAACCTCCTGAGCTGCTGGGATGTGCCACTCCTTCTGACCTCTGTTGTTTCAGATGCGAAATCTGCTGTCAATTGAGTTGGTATTCCGTTGTAAGTTTTACCTCATTTTTCTGGATGCTTTCAGATTTTTTTGTTCATTTTGTTTTTTGTTTTAGAAGGTCATTTGTAAATGCCTTGATATGAACTTCTGTGGTTGTCTTCTGTTTGTGGATGTTCTCAGTTTTTTCTACTTGATTCCTAATGTCTTTTGTCATATATGCCATATTTTCAGACATTATTTCTTTGAAAACATTTTCACTACACTCTTTCCTCTCATTCTACAACTCCAGTTATAGAAATGTTAGCTTTTCTCTTATTGTCCCACCATCAATGAGTTTTTTTTTTTTTAATTTCCATATTCTTTGGCTTTTGTTCACACTGGATAATTTCTCTTGATCTGTATTTGTGTTCACGGATTCTCTTCTCTGTCATCTCTGTTAATTACTTAGCCTGTTGACCAGGGTGTTTGTTTGTTTCTATGGTTTTGTTTTATACTTTTTAGCTTTTCCACTGTAATTTTCATAGTAACTTCTATTTCTTTGTTGATATTTTTTTCTATCATTTTAAGATAATTCACACTAGGGTTATGGCTCAGTGATAGAGCTCTTGCTAGCATATATGAGGCACTAGGTTTGATTCTCAGCATCACATATAAATAAAACAAAGATCCATCAAACTAAAACAACATTAAAAATAAAAGAGTTGAGTTTATTTAAAAAAAAAAAAGAATTCACAATTGCTAGTTGAAACATTATTAGGCTATCTTCTTTAAAATCTTTGGAAGGTAATTCCAACATCTGATTCATTTCAATGTTCCTAACTCAAACTGCAGCAGATGAGGGGGGTGGAAGTTCAGTTTTCCTCTTTACATCCAGGTGAATGTGGCCCACTTGTTGGTATTGCCTTGTTGCCTGTGAGTGGTAATACAGCATTGTGTGTGTATGTGTGGGTGTGTGTTTTGCTGGTGCATGATAGTTACACCTAATAATTGGATTCATTGGGAAACATTTGTACATGCATATAACAATTTGATCAGTCTCATTCCACAGTCCCTCCCCTTCCGGTTCCCTCCTCTTTCCCCACTGACCACCTCTATCTACTGGTCTCCCTGAACCAAGCTCCCATCAGAATGGAGGAGAGCTCATTGCTTACCCCTCTTTATTGCCACAGGGTAGGGATAGATGGTCAACTTCATTGTCAACACCAGGGGATGAGGGAAGTGAAATGTCAGATAGACCTCTCTTATTCTGCTTCTTTGATATGAGGTACGAATTGAGGTTTTGATTCCACTAGGTCTAGTTCACAGGGAAAGGAAGAGGGAAGTGAAGTACTAGCCCTGCCTACTATACCAGTGGGAATGGGGACTCAGCTTCCATACTTCAAAGCAGAATCAAAATGCCACCCACATTCATTGAACTTGGGATAGAAAATAGGGTCCTTACTCAGTCGCATAAAAATGAGCCCTACAGTCACATTGGAGAGTGACCTGCCTCATCTAGTAGAGGAGGATGGCAGATCAACCCTAGTTGGATTTGTTAGCCCCACCTGGCAGGAGAATTGGATAACTGACAGCTTCTACCTGTGGAGGTGGACGATTCACTCTCTGCTCATCAACACAGCTGTTTAAGGGCATAAGATACCACAGCTAACTTCTATTGGGTGGAAGGACATGGTGAGAGACTAACTCTGACAGGTTCTGCTGTAATCATGAATCTGTTTTTCTAATGGAATTTGACTGAAGTAGACCCAGTACTTTTTGCTCAAAAGGTTCTCTGTTGTAAGCTGCCATATTCCTGGTTCTTTTCTAGAGGCAAACTTTTATTGGAGCTGATTTATCTATGCCTATGGGCAGTTCTAGGTTAGAGGTTTCCAGAATGCCCTGCCTAGGATACATGTGTGGTAATGAAAAAAAACAGATTACTGCCTTTTTCTCCAAGTCTGAGTTCCCTAAGTTTTTGCTCTTTTTCACATATAGTCTTCCAATACTGGTTTGTGATGTTATGTTCAGGGTTTTTTACTTGTAGAGAGAATCTGGAGAGAAGCTGCTCCATTTTTGTCAAAATGGAAAGTCCCACAGGATTTTTTTAAAGGATTTGTCTGTCATTTGAAAATGGCTGTTGTGGTTTGAATGTGAGACATTCCCAAAAGCTCATGTGTGAGACAATGCAAGAAGGTTCAGAGGAGAAATGATTGGGTTTGTAAGAGTCTTAACCCAATCAGTGAATTAATCCCCTGATAGGATTAACTGAAAGGTAACTGAAGTTGTAGGGTGTGGTTGGATCAGCTGTGAAGAAAAGAAGAGGGAAAAAGTATGCTGGTGAAATACCACGAAATCAGTTCTAGCAAAGTTAGACATGGTTTTATTTACAAAGAGAAAGTTAGCAAAAATTGCAGTGTGGTCCGGTATACTAGCTAACTGTAAAGTGAATATGAGGAACCTGTGTATGAATTTGCAGATTTCCTTATGATTTGTCAGCAGATCTTTTGTCACTGTTGAGGATAAAAGGCAGGCTGAAATTGATTCTGGACTAAATAACACTGTGGACATATGTAGAAAAAGTGGATGGGCCAAGAAAATATGTCATTTATTGCCCAGGATTATTGCAACTACCATTGCTGGCAGAGAGCCATTCCTTTCATGTGGGTAAGATTAATTGAAAATTAGAAATAAAGATATGATGCAAGGGCGACATTTAATTTGACACTCACATGTCAACATTTTCAGTCACTTGACCATGCACACTTCAGGGGAAAGGGAAAGAGTTAACATTTCATATTAAACATAGGAATGGAATTTGGGGAGATAATAGGTTTTGTACTTTTTTTTTTTTTTCCATTTTGTTTCAGCTAATTTCAGCAGTATATCTTTTTTCAACTTTAATGTTGAAAACGTCTTGTGGACCCTCAAGGCTTGTCTCTTTTCATGCTACATATATAATCGCCACAGTGTATCTCTGACTAGATTTGTGAGTGGGAGAAAGTAGAATTATTATGATGCAAAAGTGATTGTATCATTATTTGCAGAACTTAGAGTGCTTGTGTGTGTGTGTGTGTGTGTGTGTGTGTGTGTGTGTGTGAGAGAGAGAGAGAGCTGCTATATGTAGTTTGTTCATTTGTAACATGTGCAACTGGTTCATGTAATGATTAAAAATAATAAGCAATGCTTGATTATGGTTATAATAAATACCAAGGATAAATTCTTCTATTAATTAGTGAGAGCTTATCCAAATTAGCATCTTTAATTATGAGCTGCAGTTAATTTTTGTTGTACCCTATTTGATATTCTGTCCTAAATCATTAACACTAGTACTATTAACTATAGGTGACTCACTTTTTCAATGCACAGTGGAAGCTCCTATGGGAAATGCAGACTTGTAAATACACATTTGAGATAATATTTAAAACAATCTGAAAATTCATGTAGAGTTTTAGATTTACTAATAATATATTCCATTTGCTTATTGAATTAAACTTCAGACACTACAAACTTGAATTCTGCCCCTATGCAGGAAGTTTTGATTCAAGGTTTCTGACACTTTCATTTTTATATGGGTTTTGTTTCTTAAGTCTGTTACATATTATATTTGTTGTTATTATAAACTTTTTATGTATTTATTAAACTGGTCCTATCTTGTTTATTTAAGTGACAAGAGAGAGGGAAAGAACTATTTCTGAACCTTGATTTTTGACCATGATGTTTTATACGCTGGTGTATCTGTGTAATTGTGTAGTAGTTGTGATAGTCCGTAGAAATTGTCCTGAGTTTTTATTGTGTTTGTATTTAGATATTTATTGATATATAATAATCCCTATTTATCCACAGAGGAAATATGTTCCCAGGGGAACAAATTCCCAGTGGTTACCCTAAAAGGGGATAGTATGAAATTCTACCTGCACATTTTCTTCTATACATACATCATACTATGATAAAGTTTAATTTATAGATTAGGTACAGGGAGAAACTGTGATAAATTATAAAATAGAACAAATATAACAATATGCTCTAATAAAATTTCTAGAATTATTATTCTTGTCCTTTAGGGTCATTAATAAGTAAAATAAAGGCTATTGGAACATAAACACTGATATTATGATCATTGCTCTGATGACTAAGATGACTAGTAAGTGACTAACAGGAGGTAGTATACTATACTGAACCAAAGGATGATTTTTTCCTGGGCTGAATAGAGAGGAATAGCACCAGATTTCATTATGCTACTCAGAATAGCACATACTTTAAAACTTATATATTAATTATTTCTGAAATGTTCCATTTAATATTTTTGGACCATGGTTGACTAGAGGCATCTGAAACCACAGAAAGAGAAATTGTTAATTAGAGGGGACTACTGCAATAGATTAATTATTTTGGATCCATATTTCTCAGTCTCATCACTATTGAAATTTGGGGCTGGTTGCTTTTCAGATTTCAGTTTGTTTGTTTTCCTGTACATTGTTTGACATTTCCTATACTTTTTGACTCTGATCTCTACCAACTAGGTGCCAGTGGCCAACTTCTTAGTTCTCTATCTACCTTCATTCCTTTCTGTGGTAGTGAAAAATGTTTGTAGACATTTGTTCTTTGAGGGGAAAAGTCATCCTTGGCTATTTTATTTCCTTATAATTTTATTAATTTTTTTATCTGAAGTATAAGTTGTGATATCATACTTGTAAATGAAAAGGCTTAGATTTAAGTTTAGCTGTATTTAATGGAGATAAATTCTAAAATCAGAAAAATAGGGGCAAGAAAGAAATTCTAAAATGGCTGGTGATTACTTAAAATAGTATAAAAATTAAATTGATAAGATTTTTGATGAATATGCATAGAATTATTAACATCATAAGTACTGTGCTTAAGAGAGAAAACTAATCCTGATCATATAAAGGCTTTCAGTAAATTATTCATTTGAAAAAAAGAAAAATCTTGGAGTTTCACAGTTTGGACAGTGGCATAGTGTTAGGATATGAGATCTGATGATTAGATTTAAAAAGATCTAGACAATTCATTTGGGCCTTGCTTTGGTTTAAGTGTGTTTTGTCCCCCAAAGTTTCATGTGATAAATGATCCCAGTGTGACAATATTGGAAGGTGATATGGAACCTTTAAGCAGTGGGACCTAGTGAAAAGTAATTAGGTCATCAAAGGAGCTACCCTTGGAAGGAATTGATGTAGTTCTCCTGGGACCTGGTTAGTTTCACTGGAGAGTTCTTATAGAAGAGCAAGTCTGGCCCCTCCCTGGTCTCTCTCTCTTCTTCTGTCATGCTATGTGTTACTCCAACATGTGACACTGTGATGCTAATCCACCATGACTTCCTCACCAATACCAAGTAGATATTGATGACATGATCTTGAACCTTTAAAATATGAGGTAAGTAAATCTCTTTAATATAAACAGTACACAGACTTTGATATTTTGTTGTAGGAACAGAAAACTGGTAGAGTCTTCAAGTTGAAAAAATAAGTCATCTGCTAAGTTGATAATTGAGAAATATTTGTGGTTTGTGGAGAATATCTTTTTTTCTTTTCTTTCTTTTTTTTGGTACTGGGGATTGAATTTAGGGGCACTTTACCACTGAGCCACATCCCCAGCCCTATTTTGTATTTTACATAGAGACAGGGTCTCACTGAGTTGCTTAGCACCTCACCATTGCTGAGGCTAGCTTTGAACTCGCAATCCTCCTGTCTCAGCCTCTGGAGCCACTGGGATTATAGGTGTGCACCACTGCACCCGGCTTGTGGAGGATATTTCTATGAAAAGTTTGTTAATCGTTCTTGTGAAGGTTTTTAAGAGCAAAAGAAAATCATAATCACATTTATATGATACTTTTTTATCCTTTACAAATATTTTTATTCAAAATTATTTTTGTAAAGCAAATTATACTTTTGTGTTGAGTTTTATCGGTTCTGGCAAATGACTACTGGTTGTAACCACCATTCAACCAGCATATAAAAGGTTTCTCTAACCTCCAAATATTCCCTCATGTTACCTTTCCATCCTCCATCCTCCCTTCCATGTTCCACCCTATCAATCTCTTGTCTGTATTCTGATGAAGAATCTAAAAGATTTCTAGATCATTTGGTAGGCATATAATTAAAATTAGTAGAAGTTCCTAAACTTTTTTTCAAACTAGTAACATATTGTATTTTTTATCAACAAAAATCACAATTGCTTTGCATCCTTGCCAGCACTTAGTATAGTTGATTATTCATTTATTTAGCTGTTCTAAAAGATGTGTAGAGTACCTCACTGTGGTTTTGACATTACTCTAATGATTATGTTGTGAATCTTCTCAGCTCCTTATTTGCCTTCCAGTTATCTTTTTCAGTGAAGTGTTTGTTCAAACATAACTGTTGAAAAAAAATCATTTTTTTAAAATTATGGAGTTTCAATGGTTCTTTATGCGTTCTGCATACAAGTCCTCTGTCAGATAACTGCAAATATTCTTGCAGTCTGGTTTGTCTTCTCATTCTTTCAACAGGGTTTTTACAGGTCAGAAGTTTTTAATTCCCTAAGTTAGGATTCCTTTCCATCTCTGTTTGCCTTGGTTCACTTTTCAGATTTCTCAGGTTGTTATTTTGTATTTAGTTCAGAGTGCTAACTTGAGAGCCAAGAGAGATAGCCTATGATGGGCTGTAACAGAGGAATGCCTCAGAAGATCCGTGTGATGCTTTTCATCAGTGTTCATAAACATTACTTTTGATCCAATAATGATGTCATTGATTTCTATTTTTCCAAATGATAAAAAGAAAACAACCAAGAGTAATAATATTTTACAAAGTGCATAAACCATAAAAAGCCACATGGGAAATGACCTGTGATCTAAAGCAGTTGGAACAACTAAAACCTTAAGATGATAACCCTACTTGGTGTATTCTGACTGTAAGTCCCTAGAATTCATATTGTTTCACTGATGTACTCTTCGATTTATATATTCTTAGGGTATTTTTAGAACTTCTTTGATTTTCAATTTAATTAATATTTTCCTGGAAAATAAAAAAGTTAAAATTATGTAACCAAGGCTATTAAGAACTTTATTTTTTACAATGTGGATGAGGGTTATTTTTGTTTGATATTCTTTGGTGACACACTAGTAGCAAACTGGAGCAAGTTCAGAATGTCTTTAACATAATATTTGTGGAAGCCAGAACGGCCAATATTTCTTAGGTGAATAAATTAACATCTATTTAAAAATCTACATGGTTATTTTCATAGTAAACAAGTACAATGCTTTTTCTGAGAGATACATTTTTTACTATAAAAGACAATATCTACTAATTAAAAGCACTTAAAAGAGGTCTTGAGGTGACTGAAGATAGTGAATCCATGATGCATGTCCTCAAGAAGATACACCTAAAAGAAAAGACACAAATACCAGTGAAATATTACACAGACTTTTTGGGAAAGTAATTTTTGAATATAATGAGATTTTAAAAATTATGAGCTTTTGAGTCACCATTTAAAAATATTTAGAAAATAGAGAAAAAGACACATCTAACCAAACCTCCCATAATTTTGCTCTAATATTAATGTAATTCCATGAAGCTTTCTATGCATATTTTATATAGTTCTAACCATAGTGCATCCTTAGTATATATATATAATTTTTATACCCTTTTTAAACATTACATCATTATTTATCTCCATGTCACTTCACAGTTCGAGGGATGAGGGAAGTAATAGAGACTCCCTGAGAGATGACAAAGGATGTTCTAAAGAAGCGACTGTTATGAGAGTTCAGGAAACTGCAACACTCTGGATTGATTTTTTTTTTTTTTTAAATGTAGAAAGTTATGTATTTGTCCTTACATCCTGTAAAGATTTGTCCTTAACTGTGCAATTTGTCTTGGACTATAAGCTCTTAGAGAGATGACAATATTTACATAACATTAAAAATTAAACTATCAATCTACCCATATATGTCTATTGTTTTCTTACTGAATCAAGGGTTTTATATGTATCAACTTATGAACTACTCTTCTGAAGAGGATGCAGATAAGACTACTGAGGCACAGTGATTGAGGATATTTAACTGAGGTGAATCAAGCATCACGAGCAGTTTTAAACTAAACACATTTTTTGTTGTTGTTGAAAATATGTGCAGACAGAGGGGATGGGTAGAAAGTTTGTTCAATATAGGATTAAGACCTGGAACAATACCACATGGGCACTGCAGAATCTGCTTGAGAGGTCACAGTGCCCAAGGGGAAACAACTCGAAGCAAGTCACTTAACCTCACTCTCCTTAGTTCTTTTGTTGGTAAAACGCAGTGCTTATGCAAACTCAATACATGTCAAAAAATATCTGCAAGGCATTGTTTAAAAGACCCTCTGGATTTCTTCATGTATGCCTGGTTATTTTTAAGATGTACTGGGGGCAAGTTTCAAATGAAGAGAGAATAAAAGACAGACCTGCACAGTGAAGAAGTGAGGTTAAGCACAATGCAACAGAAACTCTTATACTAATCCAGGAGGACTTTGCCTGTCAATCAAATCTATATTCATTATTTTTTTTCAAGATTAATAATGGTTTGTTAACTGAGCAAGCTGGCAGACGTTAGAGCACTGTGATAAGATCTTGGGGCATCTATGACCAGTTGATGACTGACTGACCAATTTCAAAAGATGCTAAGAAGGATCATAAAGTTTAGTTCCATGTGTATTTTGATGATAGTTGCATCTATATTTAAAGCTTTCTGTCACTGGAAGCACTCTTGGTGTTGTCAGACTGTCTATTGGACTGGATGAGCTGCAACTTCTTGCAATTGAATGTCAATAAGACCAAAGCAATTTTGGTTGATTCATAGCACCAGCTTAAGCATATTCACTTGCACAGATTACACTTGACAGATAGTTACCTTCAGCTGAACTCTGTGGTTAGAAGCTTGGGCGTACTCTTGACAGTGAGCTTAGAGTTGATGCCTAATGTTTATTTCATATCCTGTTTTTACCTTCCCTAATACTGCA
Source organism: Sciurus vulgaris (assembly GCF_902686455.1). Taxonomy (NCBI): domain Eukaryota; kingdom Metazoa; phylum Chordata; class Mammalia; order Rodentia; family Sciuridae; genus Sciurus; species Sciurus vulgaris. The sequence goes on from NC_136473.1 coordinate 68,433,275, forward strand.
TGTGTAAATCTATATTTAAATATATTCACAGCTGATTTTCTCGTCAGTCCACTTGTTATCTCTGGACAGAATGCTGTAATGATTCAATTGCATTATTTTAATAAAAATATCTTATATTCTCCAGGTTTAATTTTATTAAATCCAATGAGTAGTGATTAATTATTAAGTGTCTCCTTGATGAGCAATTGCAACACTGTGATGCAGGAAAATGCTCAAGTTGGGATGAATTCTTACATTTTTAATAAACTTAAAATCTTCCAGATTTGGTATGTGATTGAACACAAAGGAAATAAATTCACATTAATTTACCATATCATTATACTTTTTATTATTAAGGTCCACAATTCCTCAAAAAATTTAGGTGTAAAATTATCCATTTTAAGAATACTTACTTTATGGGTATAATTTAGGCAGCATATTCTGAAGTGATTTAATTGGACTACTGAATGCACGTCATGGAATATATTATAAAATTTTTTGAAATGGTGCCATTTCTGAATATTTAGAATAGGAAAATAAGATTTGGGGTTTTAGTTCAAAGAGAGGTTCTGTTATGGTGTGAATTTATTTATCTTTTTGGTACTACATTCTCAATTTTCATGTTAAATTCATTAAGAAATGTGAAATTTAAGTGATATATAGATTTAATAATCTGGGCCTAAGTCTCTGCTCTATACAAATAACACTGCAAAGCTCTGGAATCCCTTTATTTGACTAGGTGAATGGCAGCTGTGTTTGCCTCTGCCTAGACTTAGCTTCAACATGGTGATTTTAAAGCAAACATGTTTTACTCATGCATTTCCATCTTTTCTAGAATGTACGATTTTAAGACATCAAACAATTCAAATTATGTAGTTGTGCATTTCACACAGGAGAAAAACTCATGCTGAAGTAGGTAGAATATTTTTCAAAATTATTTTCTCTACATTTACTGGCATTCTTTCTTGCTCTTTTAAAACTGACAGTCAATTTTTTTTTATTTTCTCTTTTACTGACAGCTAGTAAATGTACTGACAGTTGAGAAGGAAGATGTAAATGTAAGTCACTATTATTTTGTCCACCTGATACCTGAGCATTAGTAAAAACGCTTAGCTATATCTTAAAACAAAATTATTTCCAATGGTGCTGAAGGGAAGATGTATAGAAAACCTATTCTCTGTAAATAAAAAAGTGTTTGAGGTCAGATTGCAATGCATGTAGAAATACCATACTTCCCTCATTAGGATGCGGTTGGAATTCTTAATGAAGAAAACAGGCTAACTAAAGTGTACATTTATTTTCTGTTCTGTTAAATGTAAATATTTTCACTATGTAAATCTCTTTTAGAAATTAACATAAACCATGTAAGTGAAGAAACGAAAGTAGGTTAAGAAGTTAATATCAAATTAAGAATTTGCTTCTCCTGAAATATACGATTAAAAATTTAAAACATTGATATAATTATAGAAATCCTGTTTACTATATTTATATCTTAAAGAAATATCATACAAGTAGTTACATGTGGATAATTATAGTATATTGACAGAACTATGTTGGGCCAAAGTGGACCAACACTTTCCTCATAGACTGATTTCTTACTTCCTTTGAAAAGTACATTGTTATTTGTTGCCATTGTAAATTACAGCAAAGTTTCAAAACACAAGGAGGTAAGTAGTAATGTTTGTTTATTTACTATTAGGTTGTGTTTCAGTAGCAGCACAGAAATTTGCCTCTCACTTCTGTCTCTCTCCCGGTTTCTTCCCCTATCTCCTTCCTTACTGGTTGGTTGTTTTCTGACATTTAAACTTGTCAACCATGTCTAGCTTTCCCTCCACTCTTATTTAGTGAAAGAGAGAGCATAGTATAGTAAATCGCAGGCTGTTATCTACAGCTTCATCCTGATAGTGGCACATGTCATTTCTCATATTCATTAGCTAAAGCAAGTCACATGGTCACCCCTAATGTGACAATGGGTCAAGTAATGTGTGCCTGCCAAAAAAAAAAAGGGGGGGGGGCATCTTCCCAGACATCTAGGTCAACTGTTTGTCTTTAGATGGTGTTTTTCTTAAAGACACATGGTATTTGAATAATCTAATCCAATACTTATCTTTTAGTATTTTCCTTATTTTAATTCATTGGCTTCCAAAATGTTAAATAAAACCAGTGATAGTGGGGATCTTTTTTCTATTCTTGATTTTAACAAAATAATTGAATAAGTATTATTTTTAGGATGTTGGTTTTTTTCCCATGAATTATGGGTGTCAAGATACCAAAGTTTCCTTCTGTTTTTAGTTTAGTATTTGGGTCCTAAATAAATACTTCATTCAGGATTTTGGTACTAAGTAAATCACGTAAAATTTTTTTGTGGGAAATTGCATGAATAATTTTATGGTATAGATCCATTTTTCAAATCAGGAGCAAATCCAACCTGATCAGGAGACTTAATCATTTTATATATTCCAGGATTCAGTTTGCTTATGATGATTCGTTGGGAATTATTTTTTGGCACTTAAATAGATGAGCTCAATGGGTCTATAATTTTCTTTATTGCATTCTCCTATATTTTTAAAACATATATCAAAATTGTAATAGCCTCATAAAGTAAGTCAGGAAATCGTCTCTTATTGACTCACAGAATATTTTTTAAAAATTGGAATTACATTTTCCCAGAATGTATGTATAACTGATTTACATCATTCTCCAGACTCCTTGTTTTCCTTGCAGGAATCAATTTAACTCTAGATTATGTAATAAATAAAACAATTCATGTTTAGTATTTCCTCTTTTTAATTAATTATTTTGTTGAGGTATAATTTGCATAAAGTGCACAAATCTCGAAGTTATAGCTTGGCAAGTATTTTCAAATGTGTCCACAAATGTCACTGCTACCCATATCAGGAGGTGCAGTGTTCCCAGTACTCCTGCACACTCCCTTAAGCCTATTTTCCCTTGCTTCTCTTTCTAAAAGAGATAGCCCAATCTGACTTCTGTAACCAAAGATTAACTTTGTCTATACCTGAACTTCATATAAATGGAATTGTAGAGTATGTACTTGGCATATGACCTCTTCTGCTCACTGCTGAATCTGTGTGACTTATGCATGTTGCCTCTTATAACATTTGTTAATTTTCTCTTCATTAAGTTATATCAATGTAAGGCTATACCATAATTTATTGATGTATTCTATAGTTGTTGGACATCGTATGGATATACCATAATTTGTTAATGTATTCTACAGTTGGACATTTGGCTTGTTTCCAACTTCTTGAATCAGCTTTGATTGGAATTGGTTCCAGGAACTTGTCCAGTCTGTTGAATTCAAGTTAATTATCATAAAATTGTCGACAATATTGTCTTATATTTGTAATCACACTGCATATGTAGTTTCTGCCCCTATTTTTGTAACTAATATTATTTAGAAAAAAAAGTGGATGTATACTTAGTTATGGCAGAGATTACTCAGTTTTAACAATAAATCTGTGACTCCCAAAAGTCTAAGAATAGGGAAAACCCCTTGATTTTGGCTAAAACAGGAGTTGAGTATCAAATACTTGAAAAACTGAGCTGCTTATAGTCTTATTATAAGACTTATTAAAGGCTTATATGTAAGCTTTCTTGAGTAATGAGGGGAAATTGCTTATAGTTGTTTAAGTTAAACATATTTTCTCGACTTTTCACTATGAGGAAGTTCAGATTAAGTGTGGCATCATATCTTTACATCTAGAAAAATAAGTTGGAACAACTCTGAGAAATGGTTACAAATTCCATTCCTTTGCAATGTGACTGCTACTCCCTCTTTGAGAAGGGGAATCAATTTCACAGTCCTTGAATCTGTGCTGGGTCTTACAACTTGCTCTGGTCAATAGAACATTAGTGATAAGATGCAAGTGGAGGTTTGGAAAGTACTAGTATGTTAAGGCCTTTGATCTTCTATATCTTCAAATATTTCTGACTATTGGAATGAACCTATGGTAGACTTCCATAGCTGCGAATCCAGCTGACATCAAACCATCTGCTAGACAGCAGGGCCACGTCAGACCATACAGCTCTAGCCAAGCTGGTCTACATCAGAAGGACAACCCAATGAATCCATGGAAATATAAGAAAAAGATGGCACATGGCTACATATGCTTAACTAATCTTTTTGTCATAAACTTTTACTCTTTTTTTTTTTAATTTCTCAGGCATTTACAGGGGTACTAAAGTCTTGGTACCTAATGCACATATCCGACGTTCTCAGGAGTGATAGTACTGAATTTTAAAAGTTGAGATAGATGTCCATCCATTGTCTGCCCTTGAACATCAAAGGCACAGTCTCTTAATATGGAGCAGAGGTGCTTATCTTAGATTGTCCATTTTGTACTACAAAGTAGGAGTTGTTCTCTGTTGGAAAAAAATATCTTGGAATAATGACCAAAATGATAGGCTATAGTACCATAATTAAAAACTAAAATAAATCTTTATAAGATATGAAGTCAGTTATAGAAGAACTTTTATGAAAACAGGTTGATTGCATGTTTTAATAGTGTGTCTAAATAGTCCATTTGTCTAATTCATCATATTAACATCTCTTTAAAAAATATTTTTCCAGATTCTCAGAAGTCCTTACTTATTAGCTGGTTTTACAATAAAAGTTGTTTTTAATTAAAAATGCCCTTGTAAGAATATATCAAGAAGGGATTCTAGGGTATTTTGACAAAAGATGCAAAGTCTAATGCTAGAATGTGCTCATGGAAGAGAAATTAGAAGAAATTGGGGAGAAGATGATTTGGGTTTGTCTCTGAAGGCCTTATGAACACCATAGGGACATTCATTTCTATATTGTGACTTTGTTCTCCCTAAGTTATTTTATTTAATAATATGTTTACCTATAATATAGTACCTCTTAGAGAACAAAGCCACAATTGGCTAGTTGTTTCTGGAAGAAGGTTTTCCATTTTAAAGATCTGATTGGAAGATCAGAAATATCTGTTGGATTAGAGCATTTCTCATCTAAAATGAGATACGGTAGAGGGAAGAACTGACCACAAACATGAGCACATAAATCCACACGTATTCATGTGCAATTAGGCAGCTAAATTCAGCAATTTCATTGCTTCTGTAGTTTGTTTAAAACAAGAAATAAATATCAGATGTCCCTCATAATCTTAAGACCTTTGTGTATTCAGGAGAGGGTATCCTGGGGTGAAAGATACAGTAACAACAGTGACAGAATGGTCAGAAAAACCTTCAATCCCTGACTAAACTTTTAGGGCATTAATAGAGTTTAGAATCTCATTTTGTATCCCCTGTAAGGAAAGCGCACTGGAAATTACTCAGGGTTTCTAATGTGACAGTTCATTTTGATTAAAGAATTAAATGAATGAGGAGCATGAAAACAGGAGAGAGAAGGGACCAAGGAGGGATTATAGGATAAGGTGTGCTGCTACTTTAAAATTATGTATGCACGATCCCATCCAGGTCCCCCACTGCTTGAAGTTATCAGTTGAAAGCTTGGGGAGCTCAGTTCCTGGAGGGCTAGCACCAAGCAGACTGCGTTGTGACTGTCAGGTAACCAAGTGTGTGCTGTGCAAAAAACTTACCTGGGCACCTTTCTTCTAGCATTCCTGCTGCTGTGCCCTATTTCCTAAGAGCAACCAGGTTTACGGTAGTGTTGCCAGGCAACGAGGGACCGTGGTCGTGTTGAAGAGCCATTAGTCACACTCAATGACTGGTTGAAATGCAATAAAGAAAGGGTAACTCAGCTTATTTATCAATACAATTACTTACACAGTATTAGGAATCCATATTTAACCTACAAATATGTAGTCATATGAGGAAACACACAAATGTTTACTAAATATTAAGGCATAGGACAGACAGATGGTGTTAGATTTCTAATCAGCTTTACTGTAAGCTTAAAGTTGCTGCACATGCTGGGATAAGGGGAAAGGCCCAAAGTGCTTTGCCAGCTTTATTTTGGGCATCTGCAAGTTAGCTCTGGGTTCAACATACAGTGCATGTGTAAAGAAAATCTATACAATTCTTTACCTCATTAAATACAGTAGACAGTGCTAATGCCCGGGGGTGGATAAATAACCGAAAGTTGCTATATGGTCAAATATATTAATGATTGCTTATAAGTAGTCTGGTTGTCTGGTGGACTTCTGAAGTCCCTGATTTGCTCAATAAAATTGACATATTTATCAAAGTAATGACTATTTTATTCTATGCAATGTAATTCAAAATGTTTTTGGAGAAGTTCAGTGTTTTGCATCAGGGACTCAAAATCCTTACGCTTAGGATGACGTTAAGTTTTAAAGACTCAGCAGATTACACTTGACATGCTCTGTTTTTGATTCCTAGACACCAGCTCCTCCTCATGTCTTGGCCATTGCTAAGAACATCTTTGGTATTATCTCTGTGTGAAAACGTGCCTGCCGTTTGCCCAAGATGGAGGAATATCTCAACATTACTTAAAGGAACCTGCTTCAAAGTGTTGCCGGCAAGCGGAGAGGGCCTGATTATTTATTTAGGAATGCCTTATCAAGAGAAGAATGCTTTCTTGTAAACATGAATTGCCTGGCTCTTTCATTGGACTTTGGTTTCTTGTTTCAGATCATTGAAACATTGATATTTGCTTATTTTGCTTCAATATCATTGGCTGATTCCCAGGGTCTTTTCCCAAGGCTGGAGAATGTGGGAGCTTTCAAGAAGGTTTCACTTGTGCCAACCCAAGCCGTGTGTGGACTCCCAGACCGAAGTACTTTCTGTCACAGCTCCGTGGATGCTGAAAGTGTTCAGTTCTGCACCCAGCGGTTTTGCATTCAGGGTTGCCCCTACCGATCTTCGTCCCCTATGTACACTGCCCTTTTCTCAGCAGGCCTCAGGAGCTGCCTCATCCCAGACAAGGATGATCTGCATCCTTACTCCCAGAGCAACTCTACAAGTTTTATTTTGGAAATCACAGGAATTGCTATTCTTCTCTTCCTTCTCCGAGGCTGGCAGGAGCCTTTACGTTCACTGTGTGGCTGAAACCTGAGCGAGAAGGTGTAATGTAAGTAGTGGTGTGTTTTCATTTTCTTAGGAGCCTGCAAAATTAGCAGTAGTGGAGATGATTGCAACCTAAAGTCCAAACTAGAAATGAACACTAACACCATGGAATTCATGCAGTTGAAGAACAACTACTATGTTAATCTCTATTCCATGTATACCATCCAAATATTTTTTTTAAGTTGTTTTGTCTTTTCTATGGATGAAGTGGACTATGAAAAAAATGTGTTAAGATAGTTTCAAGGCAGGCAGGTAGGCCTTTTTACACCTGAATCACTTATTTCGGGGCAGGTTAGCTAAACCTTTGGTCTTAGCCTTTGGAGGCTTTATGAGGCTCAGCGTGAGTTGTAAGTCATGGCCACACAAATAATTGAAATTTTTAAGTCTTGGTCTAATTTATATAAATGAAGTATGCCTAGTAGGCTGTGAAATTTTTATCGGTCAGACAGCAGCTCTCTAAGGGCTTAGGACTGTTTTATTCATTCTTTTTTCCCAAGAAGGGTGTTTGCACTGAGATGCTCAGCAATATGAGATGAATAGAGAATAACACTTCATCTCTGAAAGGATATAGCTTTTGGCCTTTTACTTCATGGTGTTTTCATTTTCTAATTAGTTAAGAAATTTCTACGTAAGTGTGAGAGATTGCCAAAGCTTTCAGCAATGCTTTCAAAAGAAATTCAGGTAGGACTTCCTCACCACCATCTTTTGTTAGTTTATTTAATCACCTGTTTTTCATTCTGTAGTATTTTCTCAATTGATAAGTGATGTTTCCTTTAAATTGGCTAACCTACTTTTAAAAAGTAGGATTTTTCTGAGGCTTTTTTTTTTGCTTTGTGTGAAAGTATTGGTTAAATATCTAAAAACTTGGGAAAGAAACCAGGGAAGTATTATAGTCTCATAAGAAAATATGACTTAAATGTCTTGAATGTTTAGTTTTAATTCGTTAAGTGAAAGTTTGCAGTTTTCATTTTGTTTTGAATTTGTAGAAGAAATAATCACAAACCCTTATCCTTATTTCTATAGCTCCCCTAGAAGAAAGTCTTGCTTTCATACTTTTGGAAATTCCAGTAAATCTGAGATACTCTGTTTATGTAACTAGCATCTACACAGTCTTAAAATATGCTCCCTTGAAAAATAGGGGTAGGCTAAAATATTTTTTCAAGTTTAAACAGACATATCTTTACCAGATCCAGCTTCTATTGGCATTGCTTACTATAAATGAGGCAGAGGGTTATTTATAGAAGTGGTAACATGTTTTATGGTTTTGAGAGTTTCTTGCTTTTATCAAGGTCGTTTTCATTCTCAAAACTAAAATACCAATGGGAATTGGGGGAATTTCGGGGTGTTTGCACTAGATAAGTAAAACAAACAAAACATGGATTATCCAATTATTGTTTATCCAGGAGCAGAATAAATCCAGTTCCTAAATATTTTGCTACCTGCCTTCCTCTCACATTTATTATCTACCAAAGCTAGTATGTTTACAAGCAAACAAAATAGCAAGGAAGATAATCAATAACATATTAAGAAATGCATTTTCAGTAAGCTTGGGGAAATAAGTCTGCATTTGGCAAATACATTCTTGAGTAATGATCAAATTCTCACTTGTAGATTTAAACTCAAGAAAAATGAACCGAGGCAAACTCTTCTTCGATTGTTTAAGACCTGGAGGCAGGGGATACAGAGACACTCTTTTATTCCAGAGAGTTAGAAGTATCCAACTATCAAAGAGTTGAAAAAGAATTTGCAGGATTTATTTAAAGCCTTTATATCCACTAAAATTATTTGCCCAAACTAAAAATATACTTGCTCTCATATATTTATTACCAAAGCTATGTACAAAATGAATTATTAGTGTCAGTAAAAGAGGTGACTGGATGTTCTCCAATCTTGTTATCTCCCAACTCTCCAAAAAATGGTTGCAAATGAGACGAAATGATTTGTGAAAGATGTACCCTTTAGGGAAAATTTTAAAACATCCTTAACAGTAATTCTCGGTTGGTCCAATATCACCTTGCCTATTGGATGCTTATTTAATTGATCACTTTTTGAGGGTTTGCATATACTAAGCATGCTTCTACCCTCGGGATACTAGTGATCTAATGGAGAACACAATAGGTCCTTGCTCTTTCTTAGCAGTGGTGAGTTAAGTGAGCACAAAGGGAGAACACTTAAATGACCTTGACCAGGGGAAGAGGGTTCCAGGATCAGGCATGAGATGAGGAGGCAGAAGTTAAATGAAGAAAGAGACTCAGGATCACAGAATTATGCCACTGCAATTAAATATAGAAGTGACTTTTAAAAATAATTTGGTAATTGATCTAATATGATACCTAGAAATTTTCCAAAAATTCTTCTATCAAAATATCATTTTACTGTGGTTTTACAAGATTGTCCATTCACCCAAGAACATTAACATTCTATCAGTGCCTCAGTTGGGCCATATGTCATGGAGAGGTAGCCAAACATCTTACAGGAACAGGCTTTGGCTTCTGGCCAATTAATGATGGGGTAAGTAGAGACCATAGTTGTCTATTCTCCATTTCATCATGGGAATTAAATAGAGCGATTCTGACTTCAGGGCTAACAATTTAGAGCTTTTCGTGGACACTGAATTCTTTTTACATAAAAAAAAAAAAAAAAAAAAAAAAGATTTGCACTGGTGACTCAATACCCAAGCGGGATGTAGTGTTGTACCACTTCCTATAAAAGAAATAGCAGAGGAACTAATGAGCCAATAGACTGAATGTTAGTTTTGCAGAATGATTCAACCACTTTAGTTTCCATCATGAATCTCTAATGAAGGGTGTTGAGGCTCTGGGGAATATATTGTAAATAAGAATATTACTTTTTCCTGAAATAAAATGACTTCTTCATTGGAATAAAGCTTCTTTGAATATGACATACAGGCACTCATTCATAGAGTACCATTTTGAATGGAATTTGGGGTCACATTAATACTACTGTAACTGCAAAATGTCTTAGCATGTCTTTTTGGTTAGATGCTGACCTTTTCTCTCTTCTCTGGTTGCTTCCTAAGGTGTGTTATAGAAAAGACGGGGGATGGGGGCAGACTGTGTTCAAACTTACAATATCCAGGAAAGAGACCATGTTTTATTATCGCACAGTAAGTGGTTTGCAGCCTCCAATAAAAGTAATGACACTGGGGAGAATTCTTTTGAAGAAATGGATTCATCTTAGTGTGCAGGTGAGTTAAATAAAAAACATTTAACATTTGGTTAAACACAAGGATCTCTCTTCCTTTCTCACTCAAAAACGGCTTCTACTCACAAAATCAAAAGCAATCATCTTTAAAGATTTCAGGTATGTGTAAATGACAACCAAAGAAGAAAAATATTTCAATGACCTAATGATGTATCCTCTTGATAAGCTAGCAGATCCCACCACCTCCAAAACCACTGTAAAAACTCCTCCAGAAGCTTAAGGACAATCTTTTTGTGGTAAGAATATATTCAGGAAATTTTGCTTGGTTTGGGATAGTATATTTTATTTTGCTGAAAATAATGTAAGAACCCTTGGCATCTAGCATTAATTTTATTAGTCATGGCAGTGTTAAAGCCCTTGCCTGATTCTTACAGCTGTCTTTCTCAGATAGCATCTGATGATGTGAATAAAATTTGGCTGTTACATTAAAATGGTGACCTTAGAATAAATGAACTTTACACTTGAGGCACTCAAAAGGTGTTACATTATTATTTTAGTTGTCAACCACAGTTTGTATGAGCCTTCGAAACTGTTAAAGGCTGAGAGAGCTGTGAGATGGCTGGTATTTACAGTCTCTGGAATAGAGACGCAATATTTCCATTTGTCTCTTCAGGGCACTGGAGTAGCTCAATACTGCCAAAGCCACCTTTGCCTTTTAAACTAGAGATGGAGATGTTGTCTACCACAGTTCCTGGTATGTTTTCTTGCTGGCACCCACTCACTGGTCCACACACACCCCACTTACATTAGAGGACTTTTGCAACCTTGTTAATTGTATGAAATTTATCTCTGATTTTCATATATATATTTGTCTTGAACCAGGTAGTAAGGACTACCCCAGAGAGTCTTGAGCATTATTATTTGACTCTTAAGTATCAGTTCAACATAGATATCATTATCGACTGTTTAAATATACTTTGTATACGTCTTTGTTTTACCTGATTATAACTGAAAATATTCTGTGTATTGGCTGGCATAGCAGTACATTAAAATACTTAGGAAGAACATGTGAAATATACATAAATGCAGAAAGGTAATTATGCTTTATTTTAAAATTTAATTTTGATTCGTTGTACACAAATGGGGTACAACAGTTGTTTCTCTGGTTGTACATGATGTAGAGTTATACCATTTGTGTAATCATACGTGTACATAGGGTAATGATGTTTGTCTCATTCTGTTATTTTTTCCTATGTATGATTTTTAAGAAGGCATGGGCAAAGTACTATTCAATCAGTGTGATATACCATATCTACTCAGAGATTTTAGTTAGGATATGGTTTGAGTGTATGCAGATGGCAGGAAGCAGCATTTACATGCCAGTAGGGTTGAAAAGACACAGGAATGGTAAATCATGTCTGACATCAGGCCCTGCCTGCAGCACATGACAGTTTCGGGTCTGGCCTCCCAGTTCTTCAGTAGTTAACAGGGAACCCATTATATATCATAAATATGTCCTGAAGTTGTCTATTCATTACATTGAGCAGTGCAACAGAATTGTGATTTAATGTTAAAAAATATGGAAATAGAAACTGCTAAAGAGAGGAACTCTGCAGAAGATGCCAAAAAAATGTTTGTTACGTAGGTTTGTATCAACAATGATAAGAAAAAACTTTTAAATTTTCTTTGTTTTGCTTTATGTATGAAACTAGGTCTGATTTTGGCAGACAGAATTAGATGAAAAACCTTACAAAGAAAGTTTAAAATCTAAATGCAAAAAGGTACCCATGGCTGAATTCCTCTCCTGAGAGTAAAATGCTCTCAGAGTGCCTATTGATATCTGCATTATCATTTCAATACATGTCAAATATGACTCATTGCCCAGTTTAGGCAAAATTTCTTTATAAATTTAAGATCTTCCCCTTCTTTGAAGAAAAGGTTAAGTACTTACAATTTAATGAGCCTACTTTATTTCATAACTGTTTGATTATCATGAGAAAACATCCTTTCCAATTTGTACTTATTTTTTGCATAAATTTTAAACCATTCTATATTATGTATTAAAATTATGGAACTAATCAATTGTAAAGCTTTAGAAAAGCCATTCAGATTAGTCATTTATTCATCTGGTACTTTATTGAATATTTTAGGGGTACCCAGCATCATGAGACTCTGGATTCATCCAAATCGAAACTAAAGAATAATTATTTAAACTGGAAATTGGCATAGGATTCCTTTACATTGGACACCACTCTGAATGCATTTGAGATATGAAATTTATAAGAATCCATATTACAGAATTTAATAAGAAATAAATGTCCTTAAAAGCTGATGTAAGAAGTAATGAGAGGAGCAGAGATTAGTAGTTGGAAAATCCAATTCAAGTAATGCTCCTCTGTAGTTTCAAGAAATTCACTTGACTCAGTTTCCCTACTTTTGTAATGAGATGATTGGGTTAGATGTACAAAATGGGGGCCCTTTGAATTCCACTTAAAAAAGTAAGAGGAATATGCTATAATGCACAAGTAATTAGAATGTGGAACATTGCTGAGATGGTGAATGACAGTCAGCTGCTGTAATTAATGATTGGGCTCCTGCTTTTTTTATGCTTTCCCATGCTACCTAGTATTTATACAAAAACAATTTTTGTTTGATTTTTGTGTGCAGGATAGAGACAAATGCAACTTGTTACTCTTATATTACAAGGTGCAAAGATCATTTTCAGAAAAAAAGTTTTAAAATAAGACATAATTTACTATTGCGTTATGATATAATGTCTCCAAACTGTTTAATTTGGGGATTAAGGACTTCTGTCATGTAAGGTATAGGATAGAACCTATAAATAATGAATGACTGGTTTTATCAAGTGTTCAGTTACAATTCCATACTTAACATATGTGTATGTATTTACCCTCCTCTACTTCCATGGCCAATGAATTTATACAGTGTGTTTTCATGTGTGTTTAAAAAAAAAAAAAACTATACCTCTGCTCATGGAATGTTCCAGAAATCAGAATTTAACTTATGAAGATCTGGTTACGTAAGATTATTAAATGAGTCTAATCACATGCTGTACCTCAGTTCACTTAGTATCAGTCTCCCATCAATAAAATTGAAATTCTAATTCCCCCAAATCAGAAAAAGAGGTGGTTTTAAATAATTAAATCCTCAGGCAACAAGAAGTCAGGAAGAGCTAGACACAGTGAACATTAGAGATCTGATTTCCTAAACAAAAATATGTCCAATATTTTTATAGTGATATAACAGCGTTTATTCCAACACTAACATTTTGAAGCAGAAACCTGTTGGAAAATGATTAGTTTTTAAATTAATATTCATTCAGGGACTTGAATCTGACATGATTGCCAATTTAAATTTCACTTTGGGGTTTAATATATTGGCTATTTCAAATTATATCAAGCTTAAATTCCTTATGTTGTATTTATACACTAAAACTGGAAAAATCAATTCATACTTTTCATTATCAGATGGGGTACTGATAATATTAGCAGTTTTTTTTTCAATCCTTAGTTTTTATATTGGGTCAGCAGGTATCTTAGTTATTGAGAGAACTGTCTTTTTAAAGTTTTAGTGTATATAAAATAATTTTATTTTAGCATTTTGTTATGGATTAGTAGGGAAATAAAAACATTTGGATGTATATGTATTTAGTTGCCAGTCCTTTAAAAGTAGAACCTGGGTCTCTTTGATATGCAGACACTAACACACAGTGAGGGTCAGAGAGAAGAATAGAAGTTCATTGGATTAGACAAAGGGGAATGAAGGGAAGGGAGAAGGGATGAGAATAGGAAAGACAATAGAATGAATTGGACATAGCTTTCCTATGTTCATATATAAATACACAACCAGGGAAACCACATTATGTACAACCATAGATTGGGAAGTTATACTCCAGGTATGTATAATATGTCAAAATACACTCTGCTGACATGTATATCTAAAAATAACAAAAAAAGTCAGACACCAGTTTTCTATGAAAATAGTTTTGCCCTTACACAGTTTTAAACATTTTATCGGACAAATAGCATCAAAGAATCATCAGTATAGTTACCGTTCTAGCAATTATGCTGAATTGCAGTAAATCAACTACTATAATTTGAAACCAATGAAATATTTCAACAGTGGAACCATAGGAAATGATTTAGCAATGGGGTCGTTCACATTTTCTATGCTATTTGGAAGGCTCCTTGAAGCATTGACAATAAAAGGCTACAGATGATTCTAGCTACAACAGTGTGGAAAAAGAGCAGTTCTAATCCAATACAATGAAGGAAAAAAGTATGAGTAAATAAAGTTAAGAATCAATAGATGAAGGATAGGAGTTTTATAATCATAGTTTGTTCGTGAAGTATGTTCTTTTGATTTATGTATTCAATCTGTAAAAGGAAAACTATTGATAGTTCTGGAGGAAAAGAAAATGCAATTTAACCAACATTTGTTAGAATAGATAAAACAAAGTCTCTCAATTAATCTCTCTAGTATAAGCCCATGTGCACACTTAGTAAGGGTTTTCCACGTCCTTATTCATAGGTGTAACATAAAACATAAACGCTACAGAAGCTTTCCCAGTCAGCTGAGAAAGCTCTGTCTTGGGATTTTCGTAGGAACACTGCCTCAGCCTTCACTCCCACTCCAAGAGAATCTCAACCATACTGTTCCTTTAATGATCGTCATTGCTTTCAATGATTAACTGTACACGTGTGTGTATATATGTGTGCATGCATATGTATATTAAACATTTGTGCAAAGCTTTATCTAGCCATCTGACTATCACCCAGGTTAGATGGATGGTTTTGGGTTATTCAAAACTAAGATCTGATTAATAGGATTAATGAAGTTTTTTTACAATGATCAGATGAAAATGATAGTAGTTGCCATTATTAAGCACTGATTTATGTGAACTCTAAGAAGCATTCCACATGTTTACTCTGCAAATGCTAGTAATAATTTTCTGGCATTGACGTATATTATCCCCATTGTAGAGAAGAGAAAAATTAGATTTTGGGGATTTAAATTACCTGCCTAAATTTGCACTATTAAATTTCTCTGATCTTAAATCAAAAATAAGAAATTGCCATGAACCTAGGTCACTGTGAAGATAGTCATTAGTTTTCAAAATTTTCCGAACAAAAATCCAAAAGAACTCACATAAACCAAAGACAGATTTTAATGTAAATATAATTTTTGTGCATGTACATATTTTGTACATATTTGTAATGTAAATATTTACTACTTCACATATTTACACAGGGCATATAAATAGTTGAATTTAATACATTTTGGAACTACATTCCTCATTCCTACCAGTGGTTTAAATATAAACAGGATGTAATCTTATATAGAGTTCCATTTAATATTTCTATAATTTATGGTAACCCATTGGACTACAGTAGCTTAAAGAAAGAATATTCCTTTAAGCCACCCTGCTCACCTGACCCATGCCATACAGAACTAACCCTTGATACCTTCAATGGGAAAATGGGGTTCTTCCTACTTGGTTATGGAAAGAGGGTATTCTCTGTGCAATTTTTTTTTTTTTGCATGTGACTTTAAAATGCAATATTTAATCAGAAAGGCAAGACTTTAATTCTTGACATTTTAGTTAAAAACTGTGCAATCCAGAAAAATTAAGTAGCTCAAAATGTTAGTATATCCACTACAAACTGGAAACATACACTTAACTGAACTTACACCATAAATTTGAACAAATAGAGAAAATGTATGATAAAGTACTTCATGACCTATAACTCCCTGCAATGAGAGAATATTTCTTATGTGCACAGAAATTAGTGAAAATTCTCTTTTGTAAATGGTAATGTGTTGTATGTGAGACACTAAAAGGCCAGTTGTGACTCAAATGCACCAGACAAAGTGGATCCTAGTATGAAATGAGGGACAGTTGTTAGATAGGCTAGGTTTGATAATTGGACAGGTTAAGACTTCTTAAATGGAACTCTCTTCGAATATTTTCTGTAAGGGACAGAAGATTAGAGGTGAGGAGAAAGTAGGGATAATAATACAAGCAGATTATATTTACTAAAGACCACTTTGACTTCAGTGAGGGACAAGTTGCCTGAAGGTAAAAGTAAAGAGGTGTTTTAGAGTCTCTGATAATCCAAGTGAGACTTAAGTATATCATGGGTTGCAAAGGCAATAATAAATATGTAAAATTGGTTAACTTTGAAATGAGTTTAGGAATTAAAGGGTTTTTTGATAGAGAAATGCAGAATTTAAGGGAAAGAAGATTGTTGATGAATCCCAGCTTTTTGGCTTGCATAATTTCATGGATAGTTGTTTCATTTTCCCAAATGTAAATTACAAAAGAATCAGATTTTTGATATGTTACACATATTGTATCAGCTGTAACATACTGGATCATGTCAATAATTCTCCACTGTAGAAAGAGCATTATTGAGAAGCTTTAAAAATATTCTGATGTCCATACACTATTATGTCACCACTGGGCTGAAGTTGGGACCAAGAATTATTTCTTCCTGTCCTCTTGCTATCATGAACTAAGAAGTATGTAGTAAAATTACCAGAATTCAAGGCAGGAAGTTTCAACTCCAATTTGAATATTTGTATTAAAGAAGGTCTAATATTAATGAATTCTTGAAGGTTAAGTGACTTTTTCTTGGTATCAGCGATTGAAACCCAGGGCACCTTAACTACCAAGCCATATCCCAGCCCTTTTTTTATATTTTATTAGAGAAAGTCTTACTGTTGTGTAAGGCCTCCCTAAGTTGCTGAGGCTAGAGTTGAACTCACAGCCCTCCTGCCTCAGCCTCCTGAGTTGCTGAGATTACAGGTGTGTGCCACAGCACCTGGCTACTTAAACTTTTCATTGGAAGAAGATGAAGGATGGACATCCTCCAGAGGAGGAACAAAACAACAGGTGATGAAAAATAGTGAAAGGTGTCAGTAAGAGTGGGAAGCATGAGTTACTTAGAAATAACTATATTGTGTGCTAGACAAAACAAAAACAAAAACAAAAACAAAAACTTGAGAAAAGTAGCTTGGAAGTTTATCTAGAACTATGAAGTGTTTTGCTTTTCTCCAAAAAGATAACTCAAGTTTTCTTTCCTACTTCTTTTTTTTTTTTTTCTAATCTCACATGTTTATTGCTATTAAACTGCTTAACGTTTATATCATTAGTTTTATAGGCAACATATCCTACATATACACCAGAAAAATTTTTTGAGCTAATATGTATAAAAAGAGCATCATGTTATGGTGTCACCTTTTACAAGTTTGAATGTTGTTGGTCTAATATTGCAACAAAAATGTATGTCTAGTAAGACCTTTGTTATGGGAATACCTCCAGTCAAGACATATAGCAAGTCATGAATAAATTAACATTTAAACTTAGAAACCGTTATTTAAAGACAAATTTAGCAGTTACTTATTTCTGCTAGAAAATGATTCTCAGCCAATAGCTATAAAATGTACAATATCTACCAAAGGAACATATATACAAATATAGTCTGTGTTTATTACATATACTACGAAAATTGAACATTGCTGTAAAAATAAGAGTATTTTTCACATTTCCAGTTAGTTTTTCAACAATCTCTTGTCTTGAAAATGCCACTATGGTAATACTGTAAAATTTGTAATGGTAAAAATTTGATGGTAGTGCTTTTTAAAACCTGTTATCTAATGGAATTGTCATTTATATTATGTCATTTTCACCTAAAAGCCAAGTATAATAAGACTTAGATTATTTTTGCGTTTTTTGTGGGTAGTCACTTTTCTGCCCAAAGGGCTAACTGATGCCTTCAGTTATACATGAATGATTCCCACTAAAGTCAGAAAGAAATGCGTGCATATAACCTAGGGCAGGGTTTGGCCTATGGTATGTATCACTTGGTAATGGAATGGAGAATATGACTTTATTTAAACATGAACTTGAATAGTTTTATTTTCCCATACTGTTTCCCTTTGGTATTTCTCTCTGTAAAATGAAACATTCAAAGTTTTCCATGTGGCTATATTGTCCTGGGTGCATCCAAGGCATTTATGCCAGACACCAGTGGACATATCTAAATAAGGCAAGAAAAAAACAGTTAAATTTTTAAAAAAGGAAAATAATATCCAAGAATCAAAGTTTTAATGGATCAGCTATTTTTTTAATGATCTAATGAGAGCAAGTGAAAAATGATATTTATAAATTATAAGCTTGTTAGATACAGAATTTCATTCTTTCTTCTAAAGACCTAAGGGTGAAATAATCCTGAGAAAATTGAACTCTGTTTTAGAAGCAAAAAAGGTAATTAGATTTTTTTTTTTTTTTTTATGTTTAGTGCTCAATTGTTTTTAGCCTAGGAAGTGAAGAAAGAAAGAAAGAAACACCTGGATGGATGGAAGGCATGTGACTTGGGTAGGGGTTTGTGGACAAAGCCCAGGGTCATGGTAAGAAGTCTAGGAATCTGAGGAACAGGGTCATCCATGACAATTTCACTGTGGTAGAAGTTTCCAAAAAAGTGCAGATTACAATATAGTGTATAATTAATATAATAGTTAACATAATTATTAATATAACATTATATTATGTGGTATATAATTGTTTTCTACAATTATATACTACTGTAGGGGTTCCTACAGTAGGAACTCCTCATATTATTCTCGTTATTTAGCCAAAATGTTACGTGTAACCATTTCAGGGCATTGTCACTTTTGGAATTTATAGAAAGGGATTTGGTTCAAGGTTTGGCTTGAAAATGAGGTTGGGGAAAATAGGACAAAGAAATAAGCTACAAATGAGGTGAATTTGTGGGAGTACACACAAGGGCAAATGGTGGACTATATAACTAAATTTTCCTAAAATGCCTGCCACAATCTCAGAATTGCAAAGTATGTGGGAAGAGATTTTTATAAATATTAAAGAGGTATGAGGACCTCAGAAATTTGGAAAACTTGAGAGCACTGAGCCTGTAAAGGCCTTACATAGATATACTTCTTTGTATTTATTATATTATTTCTGTTGCATTATTTTATGGAGAATGTGATGATTTCATACATGTATATCCATGTGATGATCAAATTAGAGTTTCCATTCCTTTAACATTTGAAATTTTTAAATTTCCATATCATTACTATGTATGTGGAGTTACCAGGCTCCTTTCTTCTAGTTCTTCATGAGATATGCAATAGAGTACCATAAACTATAGTTGCTCCATTGTTTATGGAAACACGAGAAAGTATTCTATTTGATTTTTGGGTACCCATTGTTCTCCAGCTTCTCTGTATTCCCCTGACCCACCCTTCTAAGCTTCTAGTGATCATTGTACATTCAAATTAACATTAGTATATGCATATCAGAGGGAGCACAATAGTATTTGTCTTTCTTTGCCTAATTTATTTCATTTATTGTTTTCCAGTTCCATTATGTTACTGAAAATGTAGAATTCATTTTTTATGGCTCAATAATATTTTATTAGGTATATGCCATATTCCTTATCCAGTCACTTATTGGGCATCTTGGTTGATTCCATATCTTGGACACTATAAATAGTGCTGCAATAAACATAGACAAGGGAGGTATCTTTTCAATATACTGATCTCTTTTCCATTGGGTGTATACACAGAAGTGAGACGACTGGATCCTGTGAGAGTTCTATTCCTTGTTTTTGGAACTTCACACTGTTGTACATACTGATTATACTAATTTACATTCCAACCAACCGTGTATAAGAGTTTCCTTTGGTCTGTATTCTCTCTAGAATTTTTAAATTGCTCTTTTATTTATTTATTTTTTGGATCTTTTTTTTTTATTGTAAACAAATGGGATACATGTTATTTCTCTGTTTGTACATGACGTAAAGGCATACCATTTGTGTAATCATAAATTTCCGTAGAACAATGTGGTTTGATTCATTCTGTTATTTTTTCCCTTCCCCCCACCCCTCCCACCCCTCTTTACCCTCTATACAGTACTTCCTTCCTCCATACTTGCCCCCCTCCCTAACCCTAACTCTAACACTAATACTAACCCTTCCCTCCCCCCCATTATGTGTCATCCTCCACTTATTACCGATATCATTCGTCCTTTGGCTTTTTGAGATTGGCTTATCTCACTTAGCATGATATTCTCCAATTTCATCCATTTGCCTGCAAATGCCATAATTTTATCATTCTTTATGGCTGAGTAATATTCCATTGAATATATATACCACAGTTTCTTTATCCACTCATCAATTGAAGGGCATCTAGGTTGGTTCCACTGTCTGACTATTGTGAATTGAGCAGCTATGAACATTGATGTGGCTGTATCTCTGTAGTATGCTGATTTTAAGTCCTTTGGGTATAGGCCAAGGAGTGGGATAGCTGGGTCAAATGGAGGGTCCATTCCGAGTTTTCTAAGGAATCTCCACACTGCTTTCCAGAGTGGCTGCACTAATTTGCAGCCCCACCAGCAATGTATGAGTGTACCTTTCTCCCCACATCCTCGCCAACACCTGTGTTGCTCGTATTCTTGATAATCGCCATTCTAATTGGGGTGAGATGGAATCTTAGGGTGGTTTTGATTTGCATTTCTCTTATTACTAGGATGTTGAACATTTTTCCATATGTTTGTGATTGCTTGTAGATCTTCTGTGAAGTGTCTATTCATTCCTTAGCCCATTTGTCGACTGGATTATTTGAATTCTTGGAGTAGAGTTTTTTGAGTTCTTTATAGATTCTGGAGATTAGTGCTCTATCTGAAGTATGATTGGCAAAGATATTCTCCCACTCTGTAGGCTCTTTCTTCCCATTGCTGATAGTTTCCTTTGCTGAGAGAAAGCTTTTTAGTTTGAATCTATCCCAGTTACTGATTCTTGCTTTTATTTCTTGTGCTATGGGAGTCATGTTAAGGAAGTCTGGTCCTAGGCCGACATGTTGAAGATCTGGACCTACTTTTTCTTCTATAATCTGCAGGGTCTCTGGTCTGATTCTGAGGTCCTTAATCCATTTTGAGTTTAGTTTCCTGCATGGTGAGAGAGATGGGTTTAGTTTCATTCTGTTGCATATGGATTTCCAATTCTCCCAGCACAATTTGTTGAAGAGGCTATCTTTTCTTCATTGCATATTTTTGGCACCTTTGTCTAGTATGAGAAAATTGTATTTATTTGGGTTTGTGTCCGTGTCCTCTATTCTGTACCATTGATCTCCCTTTCTATTTTGGTACCAATACCATGCCGTTGTTGTTACTATTGCTTTGTAGTAGAGTTGCAGATCTGGTATTGCAATACCCCCTGATTCACTCTTCCTGCTAAGGATTGCTTTAGCTATTCTGGGTTTCTTATTCTTCCAGATGAATTTCATAATTGCTTGCTCTATTTCTGTAAGGTACGTCATTGGGATTTTAATTGGCATTGCATTGAATTTGTATAGCACTTTAGGTAGTATGGCCATTTTGACAATATTAATTCTGCCTATCCAAGAACATGGAAGCTCTTTCCATCTTCTAAGGTGTTCTTTAATTTCTTTCTTTAGTGTTGTATAGTTCTCATTGTAGAGGTCTTTCACCTCTTTTGTGAGATTGATTCCAAGTATTTTATTTTTTTCGAGGCTATTGTGAATGGGGTAGTTTTCCCTCATTCTCTTTCTGAAGATTCATCACTTATGAATAAAAATGCGTTGGATTTATGGGCATTGATCTTGTAACCTGCTACTTTACTGAATTCACTTA
Source organism: Sciurus vulgaris (assembly GCF_902686455.1). Lineage (NCBI taxonomy): Eukaryota > Metazoa > Chordata > Mammalia > Rodentia > Sciuridae > Sciurus > Sciurus vulgaris. The sequence continues at coordinate 68,455,143 of NC_136473.1, forward strand.
TGAGTTCTAAGAGTTTTCTGATGGAATTTCCAGGTTCCTCTAAATATATAATCATGTCATCAGCGAACAGGGATAGTTTGAGTTCTTCTTTTCCAATTCGTATCCCTTTAATTTCTTTGGTTTGTCTAATTGCCCTGGCCAGAGTCTCAAGAACGATGTTGAATAGAAGTGGTGAAAGAGGGCATCCCTGCCTTGTTCCAGTTTTTAGGGGGAATCCTTTCAGGTTTTCACCATTTAGAATGATATTAGCCATGGGCTTAGCATAAATGGCCTTTACAATGTTAAGGAATGTTCCCATTATCCCTATTTTTTTCTAGTGTTTTGAGCATGAAGGGGTGCTGTATTTTATCAAATGCTTTTTCTGCATCTATTGAAATAATCATGTGATTCTTGACTTTAAGTCTATTAATATGGTGAATTACGTTTATTGATTTCCTGATGTTGAACCAACCTTGCATCCCTGGGATGAAACCCACTTGATCATGGTGCACTATCTTTTTAATATGTTTTTGTATGCGATTTGCTAAAATTTTGTTGAGAATTTTGCGTCGATGTTCATTAAGGATATTGGTCTGAAATTTTCTTTCCTTGATTAGTCTCTGTCTGGTTTAGGTATCAGTGTGATATTGGCTTCATAGAATGAGTTTGGGAGGGTTCCCTCCTCTTCTATTTTATGGAATACTTGAGAAGTATTGGAATGAGCTCTTCTTTAAAGGTTTTGTAGAACTCGGCTGAGAACCCATCTGGTCCCGGACTTTCTTTGTTGGTAGGCTTTTGATGACTTCTTCTATTTCAGTACTTGAAATTGGTCTATTTAAATTGTGTATGTCCTCCTCGTTCAGTTTAGGCAATTCATATGTCTCTAGAAACCTGTTGATGTCTTCGAAATTTTCTATTTTTTTGGAGTATAGATTTTCAAAATAGCTTCTAATTATGTTTTGTATTTCAATCCTGTCTGTTGTGATATTTCCTTGTTCATTCCGAATTTTAGTGATTTGGATTTCTCTCGTCTTCTCTTTGTTAGTGTGGCTAAAGGTTTATCAATTTTGTTTATTTTTTCGAGGAACCAACTATTTATTTTGTCAATTTTTTGTATTGTTTCTTTTGTTTCAATTTCATTGATTTCAGCTCTGAGTTTAAGTATTTCCTGTCTTCTACTACTTTTGGTGCTGTTCTGTTCTTCTTTTTCTAGGGCTTTGAGCTGTAGTGTTAGGTCGTTTATTTGTTGAGTTTTACTTCTTTTATTAAATGCGCTCCATGAAATAAATTTCCCTCTAAGTACTGCTTTCATAGTGTCCCAGAGATTTTGATATGATGTTTCTTTGTTCTCTTTTACCTCTAAGAATTTTTTAATTTCCTTCCTAATATCTTCTGTTATCCATTCATCATATAATAGCATATTGTTTAATCTCCAGATGTTGGAATAGTTTCTGTGTTTTACTCTTTCATTTATTTCTAACTTCAATCCATTATGATCTGATAGAATACAAGGTATTGTCTCTATCGTCTTGTATTTGCTAACATTAGCTTTGTGGCATAATATATGGTCTATTTTAGAGAAGGATCCATGTGCTGCTGAGAAGAAAGTGTATTCGCTCTTGGTTGGATGGTATATTCTATAAATGTCCGTTAAGTCTAAATTATTGATTGTGTTGTTGAGATCTATGGTTTCTTTGTTCAATTTTTGTCTGGAAGATCTGTCCAGAGGTGAGAGAGGCATGTTAAAATCACCTAGTATTATTGTGTATGGTCTATTTGGTTTCTGAAATTGAGAAGGATTTGTTTGACATACATGGATGAGCCACTGTTTGGGGCATAGATGTTTATGATTGCTATATCTTGCTGATTTATGCTTCCCTTAAGCAGTATGAAATGACCTTCTTTATCCCTTCTGACTAACTTTGGCTTGAAGTCCACATTATCTGAAATGAGGATGGATACTCCAGCTTTTTTGCTGAGTCCATGTGCATGGTATGTTTTTCCCCATCCTTTCACCTTTAGTCTATGGGTATCTTTTTCTATGAGGTGAGTCTCTTGCAGGCAACATATTGTTGGATCTTTCTTTTTAATCCAATCTGCCAGTCTATGTCTTTTGATTGATGAATTCAGGCCATTAACATTCCGGGTTATTAGAGATATGATTTGGTTTCCTGGTCATTTGGTTCATTTTTTTAAATTTTATTTATTTATTTGTTTGACACAACTCGGTTCCTCCTTTATTTGACAATTCCTTTAGGATAATTCCTCCCTTTGCTGATTTGCTTCTTTGTTTTTCATCTCTTCCTCATGGAATATTTGTTGAGAATGTTCTGTAATGCTGGCTTTCTTTTTATAAATTCTTGTGTATTTGGAGTCCTATAAGCCTGTTGAACTTGATTTTCCATTTCATTCTTCAGATTTGGGAAATTTTCTGATATTATTTCATTGAATAAATTGTTCATTCCTTTGGTTTGTTTCTCTAGGCCTTCCTCAATCCCAATAATTCTTAAATTTGGCCTTTTCATGATATCCCATAGTTCTTGTAGATTCTGTTCATGATTTCTTACCATCTTCTCTGTTCAACTTTGTTTTCAAGGTTAAATATGTTGTCTTCAATGTCTGAGGTTCTGTCTTCCAGGTGTTCTATCCTACTGGATATGCTTTCTATGGAGTTCTTAATTTGGTTTATTGTTTCCTTCATGTCAAGGATTTCTGTTTGGTTTTTTTTTCAATATCTCTAACTCTTTATTGAAATGATCTTTTGCTTCCTGTATTTGCTCTTTTAACTGTCGATTGGTGCGATCATTCAATGCTTGCATTTGCTCTTTCATCTCATCGTTTGCTTCTCTGATCATTTTAATTATGTACATTCTGAACTCCTTTTCTGTCATTTCTTCTGCCATGCTGTCATTGGGTTTTATTGATGTAACATCTAGATTTGTTTGCAGCATTTTCTTTCCTTGTTTTCTCATATTGTTCAGGTATCAGTGGACCGCTGAGATATTGCAAATTTCCTCTATTGACTTACAATGTCCCTGAAGATTTCTATATATATCCCCCTTAGCCTTCAGTAGGCTGAAGTCTTGGAGGAAGTTGATAATGCGGTGCTCCACAAGGAAGCTGCCTCTGTAGGAGTGGTGGCCTTCAGGTGGGGTATAATCCCTGCTAGTGGGCAGAGGTGCCTCCACTTGTTGACCAATGGTTATGCAAAGGGGACCTAGGCTGCGGGCTGAGGCAAGGCTTGTTTGGGCCTGAGTCTCTAGTTTTACCGTCCTTGTGGGGAAACCTCACCCGGCAGGGAAGACTCACCTCGGTGGGGAGATCTCGCTGGTCAGTACCCTCCTAGCGGTTCCCCTCAATTTACAGCTACCGCCTGGGCTGGGCTGCCTTCCTCTGCAAAGTTCCCAGGGGCCCGGCCCTACCTCCTGGGCCTGGGAGCCTCACCCTTCGCAGATGAATCTCCTTAGGCTGCCCCTCCTCAGAGAATCTGCCCGCAGTCCTGGAACCTTTGCTCTGCCCTAAGCCTGTCTCTGTGCGGGTCTTCCACCCAGAAGCCTCCTAGATCCTGGGACTCTGCTCTGCACCTAATCGCCTGGCTATGCGGCCCCTCCTCTGAGCAGCCACCTGGGGCCCCGTACAATCGCTCTGAGACCCAGAGACCCGCCACATGCCTCTTCCTCCAGACAGCCGCCCAGTATTCCGGTGCGGTCACTAGGAGTTCAAGAATCTCACTGTGTGCCTCCACCTCCCAGCAACCACCCGTAGCCCTGGGCAATCAATCACTCCGAGTCGAAGTGACCCTCCCCGTTCCTCCTCCTTCTCCAGATAATCCCCCGAGTGTTCAGGAGCGGTCGCTCTGAGTGCCTCTGAATCCATGTGACCCGCAGCACGGGTCCTCTGAGCAACCGCCCGGAGCTCTGGTGCGGCCACTCAAGACCAAGCGACCCACCACGCTTCTCCTCCAGGCAGCCCCCCTGTGTTCAGGAGCTGTCACTTTAAGTCCAAACAACTCACCACTCGCCTTCTCCTCTGAGCAGCCGCCTGGAGCGCTAATGCAGTCACTGCGAATCCAAACGCCCCGCCGCACTCCTCCTCCTCCTCCTCCTACTCCTCTGGGCAGGCCCCGGGGTTCAGAAGTGGTCTGAGTCCAAACAGCTCGCCACGCAGCCCCTTCTCTGGCAACCGCCTGTAGCTCTGGTGAAGTCACTCTGAATCCAAGCGGCCGTGCTCCACTTCCTCCTCCTCATCCTCAGGTCAGGCCCCGGGTTTCAGAAGCAGTCGTTCTGAGTCCAAACAGCTCGCCGCGCAGCTTCTCCTCTGGCATCTGCCTGTAGCTCTGGTGCAGTCACTCCGAATCCAAGCGGCCACGTTCCTCCTCCTCCTCCTCAGGGCAGGCCCCGGTGTTCTGAGTCCACACAGCTCTCCTCGCTGCTCCTCCCCTGGGCAGCCGCCGGAGCCCCCTCTTAATATTTTTTGACTACGAATTGCTAATATTTTGTTGAGGCCTTTTTCATTTATATTTATTAAGGGTATTGGACTATAGTTTTCTTTCCTTGAATTGTCCACATTTGGTTTTGGGATCAGGGTGATTATGGCTTCATAGAATGAATTTGGAAGTGTTCCTCTTTGTATTTCATAGAATAATTTGAGGAGCACTGGCATTAGTTCATATCTGGCACAATTCAGCAGGGAATCCATGTGTTCCATGTGTTTTGTTTGTTTTGTTGTGTTGTTGGAAGGGTTTTTATTACAGCCTTTATCTCATTGCTTGTTATTGGTCTGTTTAGGTTTTCTAGATTTTCTTGATTCATTTTTGGTAGGTTGTGTGTATCTAGGAATTAGTTCATTTCTTCTAGACTTTCTATTTTAATGGCAAATAAGTTTTCAAAGTATGTATAATGATCCTTTGGACTTCAGAGCCCTTGGTAATATTTCCTCTTCATTTTATATTTTATTGGGTACTTCTTTTGTTTAAACTGATCAGGCATTTTGTTTATCTTTTCAACAAAACTGTTTCATTGATCCTTTTAATTTTTTTTTCCATTTCATTAATCACAGTGCTTAATTCTTTCCTTCTATTTGTTTTGGAAATGGTTTGTTATTTTGCTAAAACTGTGAGATACATCATTTAGGTGTTTACTTTGGATCTTTGTTTTTAATGTAGGTACACTTAGCTATAAACTTTCCTCTTAAAACTGCCTTCATGGTGTCCAAGAGATTATAGTATACTGTTTCTCCACTCCCATCTGATTCCAGGAATTTCAAAACTTCTCCCTTAATTTCCTTCCTATCCATTCATCATTAAAATTATATTGTTCATTATCTATGCATTTATATAATTCCTCTGGTTTTTCTTATTTCTAATTTCATCCCATTCTGATCTAATAAGATGTAAAGGATTATAGCAATTATTTTGTATTTGCTAAGACTTTATGTCCTAAAATATGGTCAGTTTTGCAGAAGGCCCACGAGTAGATGAGATGAATATGAATTTGACTGTTGTGGTATGAAATAGTCTACATATATTCTACATAATATTCTGTTAGCTCCCTTTGATTTATACTATATTTTAGGTTTGAAGAGTCTTTATTGAGATTATGTCTGAAAGACCTATTAGGAAGAGAGATATGCTGAAATCTCCCAGTATTATTGTGTTGTGGTATGAGTCAATGTTTCTATTATTTATTGTAAGTTACCTCTACTTTTCTTGACTCAGAAACAACAAAATCAGTTGTTCTGAATTGGTCCCCATAAGCATGATGACCTATCCTTCTCTTCATAAGCCAGATAACAGTTTCTCTGAAGACAGTGCCACCTAGAACATTTTGGATGTTGCTATTTGGTCATTTCCACATTTATTTCAACTTGAAGTCCTCAACCTGTTCTCATCAGGAGTGATAGTGGCATACGTGACTCCGACGTTGTGCTTCCTTATAGCTTCTGCAGCCTCCTTGGTGTCCTGGTCATCAGTGCTTCGCATTCTCTATGCCGAAGTCATGGAAGTGCAGAGCCAATTCCACAGAGGGAAAAAATATTTTTTCCTAATCAATTCCCAAATGATTCACATCATATCATCTCTGCATCTGTCATAGAATTGCCATGGATATTTTTACTTCAGTAAACCTGGAAGGAAAGATGCTGGTGAGGAACTGGAGATGGCCAGTGCTACTCACATGGGAAACTCTACTTGTACACACACAGGCAATCCCAAGTGGGCCCCAGCTGGTTCAGCTTCTCACACCACCTCTGCACAGACCCCTAGAGTTTAATCTTAGTGCTATAAATTTCCATCGCCACTCTGCTTTAGCTGCATCACACAGATTTCAGTATGTTGTTTCTTCACTTTCAGTGTTTTAAAAAAAATTTCCTTCGAAACTTTTTCCTTTGACTCATGTGTTATTTAGTTTCCAAGCATTTGGAGATTTTGAAAAATTATATTTCTATTTTTGATGTCAAATTTGAATCCATTTTATTCAGAGAACACACACTGTATGATTTCAATTCTTTAAAATTTGTTCAGAATTTTTATGTAACTCATTTTATATAACTCAAACAGTGCTTGTATAAAAATTCACACAAAATTACTAGTGGGCATACAATCTTTAATGTTAAGTGTGATTTCTTGAGTATTCCCTTTGTGTACATTGAGTGCCATATTTATGTTATTACAATTTTTGCTTCAGTCATCAAATATTTAATAAACTCAGAGGAAGGATAGTCACTTATATTTATTTTATATTTACTTGCAATTTCATTCTGATGTTCTTATTTTCTTAGAGTCTAAACCTTTTGTAACCTTTTTTCTTTTTTTAAATAATTTAGTCATTCCTTTAGAGTATATTTGAGAATAAACATTCATCCAAGAATGTCTTGATATTCCCCCCTTCATTTCCAAAGAACATTTTTGCTGAATTTAAATTTGATTCATAGTTTTTTTTTTTTTTTTTTCAGTACTTGAAAAACTTGTGACATTCCTTTTTTTTTTTGTACTGGGGATGGAAACTTGGGTTAATGAACCACTCAGCCACAGACCCAGCCTTATTTTGTATTTCATTTAGAGACAGGGTCTCACTGAGTTGCTTAGTACCTTGCTTTTGCTGAGGCTGGCTTTGAATTCACAATCCTCCTGCTTCAACCTCCTGAGCTGCTGGGATGTGCCACTCCTTCTGACCTCTGTTGTTTCAGATGCGAAATCTGCTGTCAATTGAGTTGGTATTCCGTTGTAAGTTTTACCTCATTTTTCTGGATGCTTTCAGATTTTTTTGTTCATTTTGTTTTTTGTTTTAGAAGGTCATTTGTAAATGCCTTGATATGAACTTCTGTGGTTGTCTTCTGTTTGTGGATGTTCTCAGTTTTTTCTACTTGATTCCTAATGTCTTTTGTCATATATGCCATATTTTCAGACATTATTTCTTTGAAAACATTTTCACTACCACTCTTTCCTCTCATTCTACAACTCCAGTTATAGAAATGTTAGCTTTTCTCTTATTGTCCCACCATCAATGAGTTTTTTTTTTTTTTAATTTCCATATTCTTTGGCTTTTGTTCACACTGGATAATTTCTCTTGATCTGTATTTGTGTTCACGGATTCTCTTCTCTGTCATCTCTGTTAATTACTGAGCCTGTTGACCAGGGTGTTTTGTTTGTTTCTATGGTTTTGTTTTATACTTTTTAGCTTTTCCACTGTAATTTTCATAGTAACTTCTATTTCTTTGTTGATATTTTTTTCTATCATTTTAAGATAATTCACACTAGGGTTATGGCTCAGTGATAGAGCTCTTGCTAGCATATATGAGGCACTAGGTTTGATTCTCAGCATCACATATAAATAAAACAAAGATCCATCAACAACTAAAACAACATTAAAAATAAAAGAGTTGAGTTTATTTAAAAAAAAAAAAAGAATTCACAATTGCTAGTTGAAACATTATTAGGCTATCTTCTTTAAAATCTTTGGAAGGTAATTCCAACATCTGATTCATTTCAATGTTCCTAACTCAAACTGCAGCAGATGAGGGGGGTGGAAGTTCAGTTTTCCTCTTTACATCCAGGTGAATGTGGCCCACTTGTTGGTATTGCCTTGTTGCCTGTGAGTGGTAATACAGCATTGTGTGTGTATGTGTGGGTGTGTGTTTTGCTGGTGCATGATAGTTACACCTAATAATTGGATTCATTGGGGCACATTTGTACATGCATATAACAATTTGATCAGTCTCATTCCACAGTCCCTCCCCTTCCGGTTCCCTCCTCTTTCCCCACTGACCACCTCTATCTACTGGTCTCCCTGAACCAAGCTCCCATCAGAATGGAGGAGAGCTCATTGCTTACCCCTCTTTATTGCCACAGGGTAGGGATAGATGGTCAACTTCATTGTCAACACCAGGGGATGAGGGAAGTGAAATGTCAGATAGACCTCTCTTATTCTGCTTCTTTGATATGAGGTACGAATTGAGGTTTTGATTCCACTAGGTCTAGTTCACAGGGAAAGGAAGAGGGAAGTGAAGTACTAGCCCTGCCTACTATACCAGTGGGAATGGGGACTCAGCTTCCATACTTCAAAGCAGAATCAAAATGCCACCCACATTCATTGAACTTGGGATAGAAAATAGGGTCCTTACTCAGTCGCATAAAAATGAGCCCTACAGTCACATTGGAGAGTGACCTGCCTCATCTAGTAGAGGAGGATGGCAGATCAACCCTAGTTGGATTTGTTAGCCCCACCTGGCAGGAGAATTGGATAACTGACAGCTTCTACCTGTGGAGGTGGACGATTCACTCTCTGCTCATCAACACAGCTGTTTAAGGGCATAAGATACCACAGCTAACTTCTATTGGGTGGAAGGACATGGTGAGAGACTAACTCTGACAGGTTCTGCTGTAATCATGAATCTGTGTTTTTCTAATGGAATTTGACTGAAGTAGACCCAGTACTTTTTGCTCAAAAGGTTCTCTGTTGTAAGCTGCCATATTCCTGGTTCTTTTCTAGAGGCAAACTTTTATTGGAGCTGATTTTATCTATGCCTATGGGCAGTTCTAGGTTAGAGGTTTCCAGAATGCCCTGCCTAGGATACATGTGTGGTAATGAAAAAACAGATTTACTGCCTTTTTCTCCAAGTCTGAGTTCCCTAAGTTTTTGCTCTTTTTCACATATAGTCTTCCAATACTGGTTTGTGATGTTATGTTCAGGGTTTATTTTACTTGTAGAGAGAATCTGGAGAGAATAAGCCTGCTCCATTTTTGTCAAAATGGAAAGTCACACAGTATTTTTTTAAAAGGATTTGTCTGTCATTTGAAAATGGCTGTTGTGGTTTGAATGTGAGACATTCCCAAAAAGCTCATGTGTGAGACAATGCAAGAAGGTTCAGAGGAGAAATGATTGGGTTTGTAAGAGTCTTAACCCAATCAGTGAATTAATCCCCTGATAGGGATTAACTGAAAGGTAACTGAAGTTGTAGGGTGTGGTTGGATCAGCTGTGAAGAAAAGAAGAGGGAAAAAGTATGCTGGTGAAATACCACGAAATCAGTTCTAGCAAAGTTAGACATGGTTTTATTTACAAAGAGAAAGTTAGCAAAAATTGCAGTGTGGTCCGGTATACTAGCTAACTGTAAAGTGAATATGAGGAACCTGTGTATGAATTTGCAGATTTCCTTATGATTTGTCAGCAGATCTTTTGTCACTGTTGAGGATAAAAGGCAGGCTGAAATTGATTCTGGACTAAATAACACTGTGGACATATGTAGAAAAAGTGGATGGGCCAAGAAAATATGTCATTTATTGCCCAGGATTATTGCAACTACCATTGCTGGCAGAGAGCCATTCCTTTCATGTGGGTAAGATTAATTGAAAATTAGAAATAAAGATATGATGCAAGGGCGACATTTAATTTGACACTCACATGTCAACATTTTCAGTCACTTGACCATGCACACTTCAGGGGAAAGGGAAAGAGTTAACATTTCATATTAAACATAGGAATGGAATTTGGGGAGATAATAGGTTTTGTACTTTTTTTTTTTTTCCATTTTGTTTCAGCTAATTTCAGCAGTATATCTTTTTTCAACTTTAATGTTGAAAACGTCTTGTGGACCCTCAAGGCTTGTCTCTTTTCATGCTACATATATAATCGCCACAGTGTATCTCTGACTAGATTTGTGAGTGGGAGAAAGTAGAATTATTATGATGCAAAAGTGATTGTATCATTATTTGCAGAACTTAGAGTGCTTGTGTGTGTGTGTGTGTGTGTGTGTGTGTGTGTGTGTGTGTGTGTGAGAGAGAGAGAGAGCTGCTATATGTAGTTTGTTCATTTGTAACATGTGCAACTGGTTCATGTAATGATTAAAAATAATAAGCAATGCTTGATTATGGTTATAATAAATACCAAGGATAAATTCTTCTATTAATTAGTGAGAGCTTATCCAAATTAGCATCTTTAATTATGAGCTGCAGTTAATTTTTGTTGTACCCTATTTGATATTCTGTCCTAAATCATTAACACTAGTACTATTAACTATAGGTGACTCACTTTTTCAATGCACAGTGGAAGCTCCTATGGGAAATGCAGACTTGTAAATACACATTTGAGATAATATTTAAAACAATCTGAAAATTCATGTAGAGTTTTAGATTTACTATAATAATATATTCCATTTGCTTATTGAATTAAACTTCAGACACTACAAACTTGAATTCTGCCCCTATGCAGGAAGTTTTGATTCAAGGTTTCTGACACTTTCATTTTTATATGGGGTTTTGTTTTCTTAAGTCTGTTACATATTATATTTGTTGTTATTATAAACTTTTTATGTATTTATTAAACTGGTCCTATCTTGTTTATTTAAGTGACAAGAGAGAGGGAAAGAACTATTTCTGAACCTTGATTTTTGACCATGATGTTTTATACGCTGGTGTATCTGTGTAATTGTGTAGTAGTTGTGATAGTCCGTAGAAATTGTCCTGAGTTTTTATTGTGTTTGTATTTAGATATTTATTGATATATAATAATCCCTATTTATCCACAGAGGAATATATGTTCCCAGGGGAACAAAATTCCCAGTGGTTACCCTAAAAGGGGATAGTATGAAATTCTACCTGCACATTTTCTTCTATACATACATCATACTATGATAAAGTTTAATTTATAGATTAGGTACAGGGAGAAACTGTGATAAATTATAAAATAGAACAAATATAACAATATGCTCTAATAAAATTTCTAGAATTATTATTCTTGTCCTTTAGGGTCATTAATAAGTAAAATAAAGGCTATTGGAACATAAACACTGATATTATGATCATTGCTCTGATGACTAAGATGACTAGTAAGTGACTAACAGGAGGTAGTATACTATACTGAACCAAAGGATGATTTTTTTCCTGGGCTGAATAGAGAGGAATAGCACCAGATTTCATTATGCTACTCAGAATAGCACATACTTTAAAACTTATATATTAATTATTTCTGAAATGTTCCATTTAATATTTTTGGACCATGGTTGACTAGAGGCATCTGAAACCACAGAAAGAGAAATTGTTAATTAGAGGGGACTACTGCAATAGATTAATTATTTTGGATCCATATTTCTCAGTCTCATCACTATTGAAATTTGGGGCTGGTTGCTTTTCAGATTTCAGTTTGTTTGTTTTCCTGTACATTGTTTGACATTTCCTATACATTTTTGACTCTGATCTCTACCAACTAGGTGCCAGTGGCCAACTTCTTAGTTCTCTATCTACCTTCATTCCTTTCTGTGGTAGTGAAAAATGTTTGTAGACATTTGTTCTTTGAGGGGAAAAGTCATCCTTGGCTATTTTATTTCCTTATAATTTTTATTAATTTTTTTATCTGAAGTATAAGTTGTGATATCATACTTGTAAATGAAAAGGCTTAGATTTAAGTTTAGCTGTATTTAATGGAGATAAATTCTAAAATCAGAAAAATAGGGGCAAGAAAGAAATTCTAAAATGGCTGTGTGATTACTTAAAATAGTATAAAAATTAAATTGATAAGATTTTTGATGAATATGCATAGAATTATTAACATCATAAGTACTGTGCTTAAGAGAGAAAACTAATCCTGATCATATGAAAAGGCTTTCAGTAAATTATTCATTTGAAAAAAAGAAAAATCTTGGAGTTTCACAGTTTGGACAGTGGCATAGTGTTAGGATATGAGATCTGATGATTAGATTTAAAAAGATCTAGACAATTCATTTGGGCCTTGCTTTGGTTTAAGTGTGTTTTGTCCCCCAAAGTTTCATGTGATAAATGATCCCAGTGTGACAATATTGGAAGGTGATATGGAACCTTTAAGCAGTGGGACCTAGTGAAAAGTAATTAGGTCATCAAAGGAGCTACCCTTGGAAGGAATTGATGTAGTTCTCCTGGGACCCTGGTTAGTTCTCACTGGAGAGTTCTTATAGAAGAGCAAGTCTGGCCCCTCCCTGGTCTCTCTCTCTTCTTCTGTCATGCTATGTGTTACTCCAACATGTGACACTGTGATGCTAATCCACCATGACTTCCTCACCAATACCAAGTAGATATTGATGACATGATCTTGAACCTTTAAAATATGAGGTAAGTAAATCTCTTTAATATAAACAGTACACAGACTTTGATATTTTGTTGTAGGAACAGAAAACTGGTAGAGTCTTCAAGTTGAAAAAATAAGTCATCTGCTAAGTTGATAATTGAGAAATATTTGTGGTTTGTGGAGAATATCTTTTTTTCTTTTCTTTCTTTTTTTTGGTACTGGGGATTGAATTTAGGGGCACTTTACCACTGAGCCACATCCCCAGCCCTATTTTGTATTTTACATAGAGACAGGGTCTCACTGAGTTGCTTAGCACCTCACCATTGCTGAGGCTAGCTTTGAACTCGCAATCCTCCTGTCTCAGCCTCTGGAGCCACTGGGATTATAGGTGTGCACCACTGCACCCGGCTTGTGGAGGATATTTCTATGAAAAGTTTGTTAATCGTTCTTGTGAAGGTTTTTAAGAGCAAAAGAAAATCATAATCACATTTATATGATACTTTTTTATCCTTTACAAATATTTTTATTCAAAATTATTTTTGTAAAGCAAATTATACTTTTGTGTTGAGTTTTATCGGTTCTGGCAAATGACTACTGTTGTGTAACCACCATTCAACCAGCATATAAAAGGTTTCTCTAACCTCCAAATATTCCCTCATGTTACCTTTCCATCCTCCATCCTCCCTTCCATGTTCCACCCTATCAATCTCTTGTCTGTATTCTGATGAAGAATCTAAAAGAATTTCTAGATCATTTGGTAGGCATATAATTAAAATTAGTAGAAGTTCCTAAACTTTTTTTCAAACTAGTAACATATTGTATTTTTTATCAACAAAAAGATCACAATTGCTTTGCATCCTTGCCAGCACTTAGTATAGTTGATTATTCATTTATTTAGCTGTTCTAAAAGATGTGTAGAGTACCTCACTGTGGTTTTGACATTACTCTAATGATTATGTTGTGAATCTTCTCAGCTCCTTATTTGCCTTCCAGTTATCTTTTTCAGTGAAGTGTTTGTTCAAACATAACTGTTGAAAAAAAATCATATTTTTTTAAAATTATGGAGTTTCAATGGTTCTTTATGCGTTCTGCATACAAGTCCTCTGTCAGATAACTGCAAATATTCTTGCAGTCTGGTTTGTCTTCTCATTCTTTCAACAGGGTTTTTACAGGTCAGAAGTTTTTAATTCCCTAAGTTAGGATTCCTTTCCATCTCTGTTTGCCTTGGTTCACTTTTCAGATTTCTCAGGTTGTTATTTTGTATTTAGTTCAGAGTGCTAACTTGAGAGCCAAGAGAGATAGCCTATGATGGGCTGTAACAGAGGAATGCCTCAGAAGATCCGTGTGATGCTTTTCATCAGTGTTCATAAACATTACTTTTGATCCAATAATGATGTCATTGATTTCTATTTTTCCAAATGATAAAAAGAAAACAACCAAGAGTAATAATATTTTACAAAGTGCATAAACCATAAAAAGCCACATGGGAAATGACCTGTGATCTAAAGCAGTTGGAACAACTAAAACCTTAAGATGATAACCCTACTTGGTGTATTCTGACTGTAAGTCCCTAGAATTCATATTGTTTCACTGATGTACTCTTCGATTTATATATTCTTAGGGTATTTTTAGAACTTCTTTGATTTTCAATTTAAATATTTTCCTGGAAAATAAAAAAGTTAAAATTATGTAACCAAGGCTATTAAGAACTTTATTTTTTACAATGTGGATGAGGGTTATTTTTGTTTGATATTCTTTGGTGACACACTAGTAGCAAACTGGAGCAAGTTCAGAATGTCTTTAACATAATATTTGTGTGGAAGCCAGAACGGCCAATATTTCTTAGGTGAATAAATTAACATCTATTTAAAAATCTACATGGTTATTTTCATAGTAAACAAGTACAATGCTTTTTCTGAGAGATACATTTTTTACTATAAAAGACAATATCTACTAATTAAAAAGCACTTAAAAAGAGGTCTTGAGGTGACTGAAGATAGTGAATCCATGATGCATGTCCTCAAGAAGATACACCTAAAAGAAAAGACACAAATACCAGTGAAATATTACACAGACTTTTTGGGAAAGTAATTTTTGAATATAATGAGATTTTAAAAATTATGAGCTTTTGAGTCACCATTTAAAAATATTTAGAAAATAGAGAAAAAGACACATCTAACCGAAACCTCCCATAATTTTGCTCTAATATTAATGTAATTCCATGAAGCTTTCTATATGCATATTTTATATAGTTCTAACCATAGTGCATCCTTAGTATATATATATAATTTTTATACCCTTTTTAAACATTACATCATTATTTATCTCCATGTCACTTCACAGTTCGAGGGATGAGGGAAGTAATAGAGACTCCCTGAGAGATGACAAAGGATGTTCTAAAGAAGCGACTGTTATGAGAGTTCAGGAAACTGCAACACTCTGGATTGATTTTTTTTTTTTTTATAATGTAGAAAGTTATGTATTTGTCCTTACATCCTGTAAAGATTTGTCCTTAACTGTGCAATTTGTCTTGGACTATAAGCTCTTAGAGAGATGACAATATTTACATAACATTAAAAATTAAACTATCAATCTACCCATATATGTCTATTGTTTTCTTACTGAATCAAGGGTTTTATATGTATCAACTTATGAACTACTCTTCTGAAGAGGATGCAGATAAGACTACTGAGGCACAGTGATTGAGGATATTTAACTGAGGTGAATCAAGCATCACGAGCAGTTTTAAACTAAACACATTTTTTTGTTGTTGTTGAAAATATGTGCAGACAGAGGGGATGGGTAGAAAGTTTGTTCAATATAGGATTAAGACCTGGAACAATACCACATGGGCACCTGCAGAATCTGCTTGAGAGGTCACAGTGCCCAAGGGGAAACAACTCGAAGCAAGTCACTTAACCTCACTCTCCTTAGTTCTTTTGTTGGTAAAACGCAGTGCTTATGCAAACTCAATACATGTCAAAAAATATCTGCAAGGCATTGTTTAAAACTGACCCTCTGGATTTCTTCGTGTATGCCTGGTTATTATTTATTAAGATGTACTGGGGGCAAGTTTCAAATGAAGAGAGAATAAAAGACAGACCTGCACAGTGAAGAAGTGAGGTTAAGCACAATGCAACAGAAACTCTTATACTAATCCAGGAGGACTTTGCCTGTCAATCAAATCTATATTCATTATTTTTTTTTCAAGATTAATAATGGTTTGTTAACTGAGCAAGCTGGCAGACGTTAGAGCACTGTGATAAGATCTTGGGGCATCTATGACCAGTTGATGACTGACTGACCAATTTCAAAAGATGCTAAGAAGGATCATAAAGTTTAGTTCCATGTGTATTTTGATGATAGTTGCATCTATATTTAAAGCTTTCTGTCACTGGAAGCACTCTTGGTGTTGTCAGACTGTCTATTGGACTGGATGAGCTGCAACTTCTTGCAATTGAATGTCAATAAGACCAAAGCAATTTTGGTTGATTCATAGCACCAGCTTAAGCATATTCACTTGCACAGATTACACTTGACAGATAGTTACCTTCAGCTGAACTCTGTGGTTAGAAGCTTGGGCGTACTCTTGACAGTGAGCTTAGAGTTGATGCCTAATGTTTATTTCATATCCTGTTTTTACCTTCCCTAATACTGCATGTGTAAATCTATATTTAAATATATTCACAGCTGATTTTCTCGTCAGTCCACTTGTTATCTCTGGACAGAATGCTGTAATGATTCAATTGCATTATTTTAATAAAAATATCTTATATTCTCCAGGTTTAATTTTATTAAATCCAATGAGTAGTGATTAATTATTAAGTGTCTCCTTGATGAGCAATTGCAACACTGTGATGCAGGAAAATGCTCAAGTTGGGATGAATTCTTACATTTTTAATAAACTTAAAATCTTCCAGATTTGGTATGTGATTATGAACACAAAGGAAATAAATTCACATTAATTTACCATATCATTATACTTTTTATTGATTATTAAGGTCCACAATTCCTCAAAAAATTTAGGTGTAAAATTATCCATTTTAAGAATACTTACTTTATGGGTATAATTTAGGCAGCATATTCTGAAGTGATTTAATTGGACTACTGAATGCACGTCATGGAATATATTATAAAATTTTTTGAAATGGTGCCATTTCTGAATATTTAGAATAGGAAAATAAGATTTGGGGTTTTAGTTCAAAGAGAGGTTCTGTTATGGTGTGAATTTATTTATCTTTTTGGTACTACATTCTCAATTTTCATGTTAAATTCATTAAGAAATGTGAAATTTAAGTGATATATAGATTTAATAATCTGGGCCTAAGTCTCTTGCTCTATACAAATAACACTGCAAAGCTCTGGAATCCCTTTATTTGACTAGGTGAATGGCAGCTGTGTTTGCCTCTGCCTAGACTTAGCTTCAACATGGTGATTTTAAAGCAAACATGTTTTACTCATGCATTTCCATCTTTTCTAGAATGTACGATTTTAAGACATCAAACAATTCAAATTATGTAGTTGTGCATTTCACACAGGAGAAAAACTCATGCTGAAGTAGGTAGAATATTTTTCAAAATTATTTTCTCTACATTTACTGGCATTCTTTCTTGCTCTTTTAAAACTGACAGTCAATTTTTTTTATTTTTCTCTTTTACTGACAGCTAGTAAATGTACTGACAGTTGAGAAGGAAGATGTAAATGTAAGTCACTATTATTTTGTCCACCTGATACCTGAGCATTAGTAAAAACGCTTAGCTATATCTTAAAACAAAATTATTTCCAATGGTGCTGAAGGGAAGATGTATAGAAAACCTATTCTCTGTAAATAAAAAAGTGTTTGAGGTCAGATTGCAATACATGTAGAAATACCATACTTCCCTCATTAGGATGCGGTTGGAATTCTTAATGAAGAAAACAGGCTAACTAAAGTGTATATTTATTTTCTGTTCTGTTAAATGTAAATATTTTCACTATGTAAATCTCTTTTAGAAATTAACATAAACCATGTAAGTGAAGAAACGAAAGTAGGTTAAGAAGTTAATATCAAATTAAGAATTTGCTTCTCCTGAAATATACGATTAAAAATTTAAAACATTGATATAATTATAGAAATCCTGTTTACTATATTTATATCTTAAAGAAATATCATACAAGTAGTTACATGTGGATAATTATAGTATATTGACAGAACTATGTTGGGCCAAAGTGGACCAACACTTTCCTCATAGACTGATTTCTTACTTCCTTTGAAAAGTACATTGTTATTTGTTGCCATTGTAAATTACAGCAAAGTTTCAAAAAACAAGGAGGTAAGTAGTAATGTTTGTTTATTTACTATTAGGTTGTGTTCAGAGGATTTTATTTTGCCACTTAAAAAAGTCATTTTGCCCTATCATTGTTATGTATGTATCAATTGGTAGAGTGGGAAGACAGGATTTATAAATTTTTATATTGAAGTGTACAATTATGAAACTTTTCCTCTTTCTACTTACACTAGATATTCACAAAATGGGCACTCTAGTATATTTTAATTTTTTATATTCTGCCAATACTTTTTATATTCTTATGCTGCCATTATACATGTAACTATATGAACATTTGTCAGATAAGATTAAAATTGATTTGCATTTACAGATGGTAGTTTCTACATCCCTGAACCGTTTGAAGAGTATCCACTGTGGGGGGGGGGGGGGAGGCATACATACTAAGGGGGAAGAGGCAGGAATTTCCTTACAGCAGCAAGAGCTTCCTGGGCAGGAGCTTCAGTAGGTGGTGTCAGTCACTTCGATGTTGCATCAGGCCATGCAGATAAATTGTAGCTCTAGTTTTTTTCCAGTGTCATTCTTTGATTTTTCTCTGTTAACATGGCATTTGCATTTTGGTCTGACTGAGAACAAGGCCCTTTGCAGTGCCTCATGACATGAGTAGAAAGCTGCTTTTAGGTTAAAAGTGATACATTATCTCGTTCACTGTGTTCTTAATAAAAAATTCATCTTCTGAGACATAACTCACTTGGCATTCCCTTGTGTATTTTCAATTTCAAAGCCACAATATTAATATATGGAGAATGGAAATTTTCTTAAAAAACTACTAAACAACAAAAGCAGCCAAGTTGGTTGGTTACTAACAGCAACAACCAAAATGTAACATCGCTGTCAACAATTAGAGGGTTTTCAACAAAAGAAAAAATCCTTAAGGAGAAGATCAAGTCTTGATTTATAGTGAGTCCCAAAGAAGGGGGACATTAAAACAATCCTGTAGAATAAATATTGTTCATTGCCATATACTTGTTACCTTCTCATTTTTAAAACGCTTTTTCGACACCCTTCTCTTACATGAAAACTAGATTTTTTTTAAAGAGAAAATAACGGTGATGATTAAACTCCCTGAGTTAAGTTTATTGAAGTCTTGCTTTAAATATTAAATACCAAATAACTAACTGATCACAGGATGTAGTAAAGTACTAAGCAAGGACTTCCCCCACCCCACCTCTTCAATAATGCGATTCAGGGAAAGCTAGATACTGTGTGACACATGCTTAATTCTCAGGAGGTTCAGACAAAAGAGGAGGTTAGAGGATCTGGGGGCCTGATGCCATTCAACTAGATATTTGAGTAGAATTCCCACACCGGATTTTTCCTCATACCTAATGCAGACAGTGTCATGTCTGGGGAAGGGGAGAGGGAAGAAGGGCAGATGGAGATGTCTTTTCAGGTTAAATGTTAAAATAAGGTCCTTTATTTCTGTCTCTGGTGGCACAGGGCATTAAAGACCCTGTGACACATTTTGGAAGTGCTGCTATAAAATAGATTTTAACATTTGAGGAGTTGCAAAGGGTATTATTGAGTATTTAATAGATTCTGTATTTGTACACTGCCAATGTCTACCTTATTAATTTGGAAAGCACTTTGGCCCACTTGGAGACTGGACTATAATGAAACAAATTCTCTGTGTTAAATTTTCATGTCTAATAATTATAAGATACTTAACATCTGAAGAAAATCACCCAAGTGCAACAATATTGTTCCACATAGTTTTACTTGCATGGAATAATCTATGCCAAAAAAATGTGATCTCTATTAAAGACTTTCTCAATTAGGTCTGATACATCATATTAAATTGGGAAAATGGAAAATGGAAGCTAAATTGCTAAAAATGAATTTCATCATTTGTTTTTATTGTCAAAATGTCATTGTCATTGAAGTCCATTACTCTATGGTTCAGGAAAACCAATTTGGGTATGGTACGTGATATGTCTTTAACCCTTTTTCTTGTATCCAATCTCTTTATCAAGTTGATATTAGTTTTATAATTATTCTTGATGTTCATCTTTAAAATTTTTCCTTTTCCAAATTATGTCTTTCTTTCTTTCTTTCTTTCTTCCTTCCTTTCTTTCTTTCTTTCATTTATTTATGTATGTGGTGCTGGGGATTGAACCCAGGGCCTTTTTCATGCTAGACAAGCACTCTACCAACTGAGCTATATTCCCAGTCCCTCAAATTATGTCTTATAGAAGTATAAAGTTTGCACATCCTACAATCTTTTGTATCTTGCATGTTTCATGTTTTGTACAAAGTAATTAACCATTCTCTTGAAAGTATTTCCTTTTTTCTTACTTCAAAGCCCAATAATGGCCCATCAGAATTTTTCAGTTGTTCTATGTTAAAATTCTTAGTGTTTGAGAGGTTAAATTATAGATTGCATGTTTAAGCTCTTTCCAGAAAATTGCAGTAGCTAGTCAGAAGTTGATGTTATTTTTGATGACTTTTAGTCACTGTTTCTGTGTTGTTCATAATTCCTATACAATTTATCTAATTGAACTCTACGCACAATGTGTTGCGCTTTGTAAGTGAAAAAAATCATTTAAATAGGATTTTGGTCCAAAGGAATTTAGAGAGAAAAAAATGTAAACATTAGTGACTTTAACATTTATAAAATAATATTTATAAAAGATATGAATTGTTGAGTTATTTCTGATTTCTTTTTAATTGTGATCATTTGCTTCATGAAATGTAGAGAATTTATCTGAGAATTTAAGAACTGAAAAGTTTTCAAGAAGTGGGAATAGGGAGAGAAGAATCTCTAGGTAGGGGACTAGATAAGGAAAGTCATAAAGATTACAATGTTTGCGTAATTGTTGGGAAAGAGCAATTGGTCACGTTTGCCTGGAGTGGACTGTGTACAAGAACATTATGAGATGAAACCTGGAAGGGATTTTATTTTTGATGGTGGAATCTTGAGTGAGGTTGACACTATAGTTCAATAATCAAAGGGAATGATTTGATCAAAGAAGATTTTGAGCAAAGAAGGGAGTTATTAGAGAGTCTTTTATTAAAGATTAAAATAGAGGGCATTTGACTCTCTCCAACATATACCCCAAAGTTCTGGTTGGATTGTGAGCAGTTAATCACAGAGGCTATAACAACCCCGTTGTCCTTGTTATCTGGCATTTGACTCCCTTCAGTTATGTGTCTTCCTACCATATCCTTGCTGTTATTTTTCTGTCTTTCGTTGTTTTACTTTCCTCTTCCACACTGGGGTGACATGTTTGTTCTACGGTTGTTTGCAAACATGCCACCTTTGCTACACTTTCATCTTCTTTGTCAACAGTTCTTTCAAGCCTTGACATTACTTGAATGCTGACTCTCTCCCTGTATGCACCTCTTTCTTGGCCCTTCCAAGGGGAGCCTGCATCCCCTCCACACACCATAGCCCTCACTGCTAGGAGCTGGTGGAGAGGTGGAGACAGAATTCTTTTCCTTTCACCTTGTATTTGGAAGACACATTACTTTTAAAGTCCTTGCCAACTAGGCATGTAACTTTCTTCAATACCTTTCTCATTTTTTTCCCAATTACTGACCTCTTGGGCATCATCCAGATGCAATGAAAAATTTCACTTCGTACTCATTGTTTCTCTACATCATCATCATCTTGTGGACAATGACAACATAGTTTCATTTTCTCTCATTTTTTAACATTCTACTCATTTAGCCACACTAAAAGCCCTTCTTGGGATGAAATAACCAACCCCAGATAACTTCTGGCTACAGACCACTAGTATTCAGCTCTTAGATCTTGAATTGTATTTGGACTTATCAGGTCCCTTCTAGGTGTTTGTCCTTCATTTCTGTTTTATGGAATACTTTGAGAAGTATTGGAATGAGCTCTTCCTTAAAGGTTTTGTAGAACTCGGCTGAGAACCCATCTGGTCCCGGACTTTTCTTTGTTGGTAGGCTTTTGATGACTTCTTCTATTTCAGTACTTGAAATTGGTCTATTTAAATTGTTTATGTCCTCCTCATTCAGTTTAGGCAATTCATATGTCTCTAGAAACCTGTTGATGTCTTCGAAATTTTCTATTTTGTTGGAGTATAGATTTTCAAAATAGCTTCTAATTATGTTTTGTATTTCCATCCTGTCTGTAGTGATATTTCCTTGTTCATTCCGAATTTTAGTGATTTGGGTTTTCTCTCGTCTTCTCTTTGTTAGTGTGGCTAAAGGTTTATCAATTTTGTTTATTTTTTCGAAGAACCAACTATTTATTTTGTCAATTTTTTGTATTGTTTCTTTTGTTTCAATTTCATTGATTTCAGCTCTGAGTTTAACAATTTCCTGTCTTCTACTACTTTTGGTGCTGTTCTGTTCTTCTTTTTCTAAGGCTTTGAGCTGTAGTGTTAGGTTGTTTATTTGTTGAGTTTTACTTCTTTTATTAAATGCGCTCCATGAAATAAATTTCCCTCTAAGTACTGCTTTCATAGTGTCCCAGAGGTTTTGATATGATGTTTCTTTGTTCTCATTTACCTCTAAGAATTTTTTAATTTCCTTCTTAATATCTTCTGTTATCCATTCATCATATAATAGCATATTGTTTAACCTCCAGATGTTGGAATAGTTTCTGTGTTTTACTCTTTCATTTATTTCTAACTTCAATCCATTATGATCTGATAGAATACATGCTAGTGTCTCTATCTTCTTGTATTTGCTAACATTAGCTTTGTGGCATAATATATGGTCTATTTTAGAGAAGGATCCATGTGCTGCTGAGAAGAAAGTGTATTCACTCTTGGTTGGATGGAATATTCTATAAATGTCCGTTAAGTCTAAATTATTGATTGTGTTGTTGAGATCTATGGTTTCTTTGCTCAATTTTTGTCTGGAAGATCTGTCCAGTGGTGAGAGCGGCGTGTTAAAATCACCTAGTATTATTGTGTTGTGGTCTATTTGGTTTCTGAAATTGAGAAGGATGTGTTTGACATACATAGATGAGCCACTGTTTGGGGCATAGATGTTTATGATTGTTATATCTTGCTGATTTATGCTTCCCTTAAGCAGTATGAAATAACCTTCTTTATCCCTTCTGACTAACTTTGGCTTGAAGTCCACATTATCGGAAATGAGGATGGATACTCCAGCTTTTTTGCTGAGTCCATGTGCATGGTATGTTTTTCCCCATCCTTTCACCTTTAATCTATGGGTATCTTTTTCTATGAGGTGAGTCTCTTGCAGGCAACATATTGTTGGATCTTTCTTTTTAATCCAGTCTGCCAGTCTATGTCTTTTGATTGATGAATTCAGGCCATTAACGTTCAGGGTTATTATAGAGAAATGATTTGGTTTCCCGGTCATTTGGTTCATTTTTAAAATTTTGTTTATTTATTTGTTTGACACAACTTGTTTCCTCCTTTATTTGACAATTCCTTTAGGATAATTCCTCCCTTTGCTGATTTGCTTCTTTGTTTTTCATCTCTTCCTCATGGAATATTTTGTTGAGAATGTTCTGTAATGCTGGCTTTCTTTTTGTAAATTCTTTTAGCTTTTGTTTATCATGGAAGGATTTTATTTCATCGTCAAATTTGAAGGTAAGTTTTGCTGGGTATAAGATTCTTGGTTGGCATCCATTTTCTTTCAGGGCTTGAAAAATGTTGTTCCAGGACCTTCTAGCTTTTAGGGTCTGGATTGAAAAATCTGCTGATATGCGTATTGGTTTCCCCCTGAATGTAATTTGGTTCTTTTCTCTCACAGCCTTTAAAATTCTGTCTTTATTTTGTATGTTAGGTATTTTCATTATAATGTGCCTTGGTGTGGGTCTGTTGTAATTTTGTGTATTTGGAGTCCTGTAAGCCTCTTGAACTTGATTTTCCATTTCATTCTTCAGATTTGGGAAATTTTCTGATATTATTTCATTGAATAGGTTGTTCATTCCTTTGGCTTGTTTCTCTAGGCCTTCCTCAATCCCAATAATTCTTAAATTTGGCCTTTTCATGATATCCCATAGTTCTTGTAGATTCTGTTGATGATTTCTTACCATCTTCTCTGTTTGTTCAGCTTTGTTTTCAAGGTTAAATATTTTGTCTTCAATGTCTGAGGTTCTGTCTTCCAGGTGTTCTATCCTATTGGATATGCTTTCTATGGAGTTCTTAATTTGGTTTATTGTTTCCTTCATGTCAAGGATTTCTGTTTGGTTTTTTTTCAATATCTCTAACTCTTTATTGAAATGATCTTTTGCTTCCTGTATTTGCTCTTTTAACTGTCGATTGGTGCGATCAATCAATGCTTGCATTTGCTCTTTCATCTCATCATTCAATGCTTGCATTTGCTCTTTCATCTCCTCGTTTGCTTCTCTGATCATTTTAATTATGTACATTCTGAACTCCTTTTCTGTCATTTCTTCTGCCATGCTGTCATTGGGTTTTATTGATGTAACATCTAGATTTGTTTGCAGCATTTTCTTTCCTTGTTTTCTCATGTTGTTCAGATATCAGTGGACCGCTGAGATATTGCAGATTTCCTCTGTTGATTTACAATGACCCTGAAGATTTCTATATATATCCCCTCTTAGCCTTCAGTAGGCTGAAGTCTTGGAGGAGGTTGATAATGCGGTGCTCCACAAGGAAGCTGCCTCTCTAGGAGTGGTGGCCTTCAGGTGGGGTATATTCCCTGCTAGTGGGCAGAGGTGCCTCCACTTGTTGACCAATGGTCATCCAAAGGGGACCTAGGCTGTGGGCTGAGGCAAGGCCTGTTTGGGCCTGAGCCTCTGGTTTTACTGTCCTTGTGGGAAACCTCACCCAGCAGGGAAGACTCACCCGGTGGGGAGGTCTCGCTGGTCAGTTTCCTCCTAGAGGTTCCCCTCAATTTACATCTACTGCCTGGGCTGGGCTGCCTTCCTCTGCAAAGTTTCCAGGGGCCCGGCCCTACCTCCTGGGCCTGGGAGCCTCACCCTTCGCAGATGAATCTCCTTAGGCTGCCCCTCCTCAGAGAATTTGCCCATAGGCCTGGAACCTTCGCTCCGCCCTAAGCCTGTCTCTGTGCGGCTCTTCCACCCAGAAGCCTCCTAGATCCTGGGACCCTGTTCTGCACCTAATCGCCTGCCTGCGTGGCCCCTCCTCTGAGCAGCCACCTGTGGCCCCGAACAATCGCTCTGAGTCCTAGAGACCCGCCACAGGCCTCTTCCTCCAGACAGCCGCCCAGTATGCCGGTGCGGTCACTAGGAGTCCAAGAAACTCACTTCGTGCCTCCTCCTCCCACCAACCACCCATAGCCCGGGGCAATCAATCACTCCGAGTCGAAGTGACCCTGCCCGTTCCTCCTCCTTCTCCAGATAACCCCCCGGGTGTTCAGGAGCAGTCCCTCTGAGTGGCTCTGAATCCACGTGACCCGCTGCACGGGTCCTCTGGGCCACCGCCCGGAGCTCTGGTGTGGTCCCTCAAGACCAAGCGTCCCACCACGCTTCTCCTCCAGGCAGCCCCCCTGTGTTCAGGAGCTGTCACTTTAAGACCAAATAACTCACCACTCGCCTTCTCCTCTGAGCAGCCGCCTGGAGCGCTAATGCAGTCACTGCGAGTCCAAAGGACCCGCCGCGCTCCTTCTCCTCCTTCTCCTACTCCTCCGGGCAGGCCCCGGGGTTCAGAAGTGGTCAGGGTCCAAACAGCTCGCCACGCAGCCCCTTCTCTGGCAACCGCCTGTAGTTCCCGTATAGTCGCCCGAATCCAAGCGGCTGCTCCTCTTCCTCCTCGTCCTCAGGGCAGGCCCCGGGGTTCAGAAGCGTCGTTCTGATTCCAAACAGCTCGCCGCGCGGCTTCTCCTCTGGCAACCGCCTGCAGCTCTGGCGCAGTCTCTCCGAATCCAAGTGGCCACGCTCCTCTCCTCCTGTCCTTCATTTCTAATTTAGGTTACAAGGAACATGACATTGATAATCTTTGAACTACTTTCTTTTACTTAATTTTTCTTTATCCTCATTCTCAAAAGATTCACAAAACATTCACCTGACTGCCTTTTTCTTCATCTGTTTTTTTTCTTTTTTCACCCTTATATTTTATTGGTGCATTATAGTTGTATGTAATGGTGGGATTCATTGTCACATGTTTGTACATGCACACAATATAACAAAATATTTGGCCAATATTATTCTCCAGTGTCTCCTCTTTACCTCCACTCCTTCCCGCTTATCCCTTTCCTGTACTATGATCTCCCTTTAATTTTCATGAAATACCACCACTGTACAAATTTTCTTTTCCTTATTCCTCTCGAGCTTCCACATATGAAAGAAAATACAACCATTGCCTTTCTGAATTTGGTTTAATTCACTTAACATAATGGTTATCAGGTTCCATCTATTTTCCTGTAAATGACATAGTTTCATTATTTTTTATGGCTAAATAAAACTCTACTATACATATACCACATTTTCTTTATTCACCCATTCATTGATGGACAGCTAGGCTGGTTCTATAGTTTGGCTATTGTGTATTGTGCTGCTATAAACATGCATATGCACGTATCACTATGTAGAATATGATGGCTATATTTTTCTTTCTTTGATATAACCTTATCTGGTTTTGGTGTGAGCATGATACTGGCTTCATAGAATGACTTGAAAATGTTCCATCCCTTCCTATTTATGGACTAATTGAAGTGCATTGGCATTAGGTCTTCTTTAAAGGTCTGTTAGAATTCAGCCAAGAATCTATCTGGTTCTGGGCTGTCCCTTGTTAGAAGAATTTTTTATTATTGCTTGTATCTTTTTGCTAGTTATTGGTCTGTTTAGGTTTTCTGTGTTCTCTGTATTCAATTTTTGGTAATCATATTTATATAGAAATGTACTTATTTCTTCTAGATTTTCTAATTTTTTGGAATACAAGTTTTCAAAGTCATCCCTAATGAGCCTCTGGATTCCTGTAATATCTGTAATGATTTCTCCTTTTTATTTTAAATTTATTAATTTGGGTGTAATTTTCTTTAGGTTATTTTGGTTGAAGGGTTATTAATCTTGTTTACCTTTTTAAAGAACCAACCTTTCATTTCATTGATCCTTTGTATTTTTTAGTAATTATTTTTAATTAATGTTTAATAAACATCTAGAATAACAGTATTCTAATTACATCATCTTGTGTATTGCATTCTAATGTCTTTTTCAAAATTTTCACATAAGTAACCCAATTTAATTCATCACAGGAAAACATCAATGTCAAACAAATTGTATCTCCTATCATGTATAACTAAAAAGAGCAAATTAAAGGAATAAAATAAAATTATACCTCAGAAAAGACTTTCATCATTAACTGCTATAAAAGTAGGCAATCTTAGTAAGCTTGAAATCTTTTAAAAGGGTGTCCCATGCACTTATACAAAAATATGTACATGTATTATGCATGCATGCATTTGTGTGTGTGTGTGTGTGTGTGTGTGTGTGTGTATTATTTCATTGATTCACTTTTTTTTTTTTTTTTTTGGGGTGCTGGGGATCGAACCCAGTGCCTTGTGCTTACAAGACAAGTACTCTACTGACTGAACTATCTCCCCAGCCCCCATTTATTTTTAGTTACTATTACAATATACTTGTTTTATAATGACATTTAAGTGGGCAGTCACACTGTAAATGAAGATATGCCACAGGTTGGAGAATGTCTTCCATTTGGGCCTCAGTTGTTCAAAGCTAAATTTTATGCTTTGAGTAAACATTAATTAATGTACAAAAGGAAACCAACAGCATCAAAACTTCCTTCTTACAATTTCTATTTTTTACTTGTTCTTTTTAGAGATACATGACAGTAGAGTGTATTTAATTTCATTGATTTTTGACTGTGGTATTATTTCCTTTTACTATCTTTGTGATTTTTTCCCCTTGTTTTACAACATGAACTTATTTGGAATCTTTCTGGCTTTCTTATGTAGGCACTCACCTATAAATTTTCATTTAGAACTGTGTTCATAGTGCCCTTTATATTCGGGTATTTTGTCTCACATTTCCTGCTTGATATTAAAAATTTTCAAATTTCTCCCTTGATGTCTTCTGTCACATATTAATCATTCAAAAATATGTTGTTCAATCTCCATGTGTTTGTATAGTTTCTGTATTTTTTTGGTGGTGTTTTGTAATTCCATTTCATTATGATTAGATAGAATGCAAAGAAGAGTGTGTGTGTTTGCATGTTTGTATTTTCTAACAATTGATTTCTCTACATCTGGTCTATTTTTGAGAAGGTTTGATGAGCAGGTGAAAAGAAAGTGTACCTGACTGTTGTTTGATGAAATGTTCTATAGATGTCTGTTAAGTTCATTTGACGTATAGTAATTTTTTAGGTCTGAAGAGTCTGTACTGAGCTTATGTCTGGATGACCTATCTATTGATGAGAGAGATATATTGAAATAAACTAGTATTATTATACTGGGATCTATATGAGTCTTTAAGTAGTGTATGTTTTATGTAATTAGATGCACCTACATTTGGGGTATCAATATTTATTGCTGTTATATCTTATTATTGGACCATTCATTTTACCAGTATGAAGTGACCTTCTTTATCTCTTAAAAATTTTGGCTTAAAGTCTGCTTTTTCAGATATAAGAATAGCTTCTCCTGCTTCTTTCTGGATTCCATTTGCATGGTATATCAATTTCCTTTATTCAACTTTCGCACTGTGGCTGTCTTTGTCTGTAAGGTTCATCTCTTGCAAACAACATATAATTGGGTCTTTTAAAATTAATTCTGCCATCCTGTGTCATTTGAGTGGAGGATTGAAACCATTTACATACAATGTTGTTAGATAGAGATGCTTCCAAATTCATGCCACGTAGATTCATTTTTTTTTTTTGTGCTTTCTTTCTTTTGTTTACTTACAGACTGCATTTTGATTTATTGTGCACAAATGGGGTGTATCATTTTGTTTCTGTGGTTGTACACTGTGTAGATTCATACCATTCATGTTTAATTTGATTCTGTTTCTCATTTGCTTATTTACTCTTCAAATGAGCTTTTTACATTTGTGAACTCTGGGGTATTTTTTATTTCTTTTGTGTGAAGTATTTCTGTATTTTCTTCAGTGCTTTCTTAATAGTCATGAATTTGTTTAGTTCCTGCTTGTCTTGGAAGGTTTTTATTTCTTCTTTGATTTTGAAGGATAACTTTGATATAGCAATCTTTATTGACAATAATTTTCTTTCAGAGCTTGGAACACATCATTACAAACACTCCAGGATTTTAGAGCTTATGCTGAGAAATCAAAAGTAGTTCTGATTAGCTTGACTCTAAACATGACCTGATATTTTTCTTTTAAAAGGCTTTTAAAATTCTATCTTTGTTCTCTGTGTTAAGCATTGCAATAAGAATGTGTGGTGGAGAGGTTCTTTTTTGATCTTGTTTATCTGGAGTTCTAAATGCATCCTGTATCTGGATGTTCCTCTGCTTTGCAAGGTTTGGGAAATTTTCTGTTACTGTTTCCATGAAGAGGTTTTCCATGACATTAATCCACATCTCACAGCCCTCTTTAATTCCAGTGATTCTTAAAGTTGTCCAAGAGTTCTTGTGAATTCTGGTCATGGTTATTTATTTTCTTTAATACTGTCTGAATGTTCAAGGCTAGCAATGTGGTCTTCCAGCTCTGATATTCTGTCTTCAGCATGATCTACTCTATTAGACTTTGAACTGAACATTTTATTTGATTTAGTGTGTCTTTCATTTTCAAGATTTCTATGTGCTTCTTTTTTAATATCATTATTCCTTTATTGAATTTTTATTTATAATCTAATAATTCATTCAGTTGTTTTTCCATGTTCACTTGGAATTCATTGATCATTTTTATAATCATTATGTTGAATAATTTATCTGCTATTTTTTCTTTATCTTTGAAGTCAGTTGCTGGTGAATTACAAACTTTAGGTCACATTGTGTTACCTTTTTTTAAAAATATTTCTTCTTGTATTCCTGATTTGAGTTTTATGCATCTGTTAGGATAGATTACTCCTCCACTCTTAAATGTAAGCCTTTTAAGGGGATATTCTTCTCTTAACAATGTGCTGTAAAGTGATCTATATTAAGACCCCTTATAGGTGTGGTATTCACAATCTTTGTGTTAATTCTGTTTGCTGTAGAACTAGATGTGTGGAACTGAGAGACCCACCTAGGCATTCCTACTCAGGGCCTGGGCATTAATTTTGGGGTTTTGTCTCTTGTATTCTTTGTATTAATGTATTGTTGAAGTTTGGATGTGGTTGATTTGTGTGTACAATAAGCTGCATTGTCTCTTGGCTGAGTTTATTTCAGCAGCAGAAGCCTCTACCCTGAGAACTTCTAGTATCACTGTAGATTTCCAGAACTTCAAAGAAAAGGGGAAAACAATAGCAACAACTGAAGCAAATAATATGCAGCATTATAATAAATTCCCAGTGCCCACAATGTCTGTCACCCTATTTACCACAGAAACAGGAATGGTGGGGTCAGCAATTGCCTAAAGCAAAACAATAAATAGTCATGAAGTAGCTCTGGTATTAAACCACGGATGTTCACTATGTCACCCAGAGTACTAACAGCAGCAGCAACATGAATGTTGGGGGCAGGAGTTACATAAACTAAATAGTTCTGAAAGATGGTCAAAATATAATTCTTTAAGGGAAAAGAAAAAGTTATTTGGAGGTAAAAGAAAATCCAGAATATTCAAACTTAACAGAAAAAATGCAGAAGAGATGTAGTAAGTGATAGCTATAAAGAAAAAGAAAAATAGAAAAAGTAAAGAGGGAGTATTAGGGTTTGGATATGAGATGTCCCCCAAAAGCTCACTTGTGAGAAAATGCAAGAAGGTTCAGAGGAGAAATGATTGGGTTATAAGAGTCTTAACCCAATCTGTGATTTAATCCCATGATAAGGATTAACCAAGTGGTAAATGAAGTGGTAGGGTGTGGCTGGAGGAGGTGGGAATTTGGGTGTAGCTTTGGGTGTATATTTGTATCTGGTGAGTGGAGTCTGTTTTTGGTTCATCATGTGAGCTGTTTCTCTCTGCCATGCTTTTCTGCCATGATGCCTTGCCTCACCTTGAGCCCTGAGGAATGGAGCCCACTCCTCTATGAACTAAGCCCTCAAATAAATGTTTCCTCCTCTACAATTGTTTTGGTCAGGTCCTTTAGTCACAGCAGCAAAGAAAGCTGACTAAAACAGGCAGAAAGAACAAGAGAACTTGGCAATAAATGCAGAAAAAGGAGAGAAAGAAAGAGAATCAAACAAAAAAGCTCTAACCCTCAAAGGATGAGGACAAATAATTATTATAAAAAAGATTAAAAATAATAAAAAACAATCGTGTAAATGTGTACAAGTGTGTGTATAGAAAGGAAAAGTAAAAAAGAATTTTTAATGAAAGTGGAAGAATTGTATCCACTCACATGATCCAAATCTGTCAACAAGGATAGACTGTCATTACCTCCACTCAGCTGTCCTCTTTTCCTTTTCTTCTTGGGCTAAGTATTGAGGAAGATAAAGCAAGGGCTTTGACCCTCTTCTTGTTTTTAATGTTGATCACTGAGATGCCAACCTGAGTGACTAAAACTGAATCTCATTGAAATAGCTCTCAGCTTTCCTTCTCTAATGGAGAGTGGAATGGGGAATATTATTGACAGCAATTTTGTGTGAATAGATTGGTGTGGTATATTTCCAAGGGGACTCCTGCAGAGTTCTAAGCAGAAATGGAGAATTCCAGCAGCTAGATCTTAGGTCTAACTTATGGAATTTGTTATGTGTTATCTTTTCTGGGGAGATTAGATCAACATACCTCTTTGGCCAAGAAGATGCTGATCTCTGCTGGGAATTTGAATCTCAGGACCCTCCCAAGAATTATTCTTACACAGCAGGGGAACCCATCCTCCAAAGGTCTCACACACACCTACTGTCAATGAATATGGTTTCTGAGGCTTAGTCCCTGAGTGAATCATGCCCGCCTGTTCAGTTTCCTGATCCTCTTCATCTGGTCGCACAAGCCAACAGACTCCAAGGGAAGCAAGTAGCTTTCCCCTCCCTCTTTCTGACTGGACTGCCCCTGGGTACAGTCCTCTCAGTGCCTGTTTCACTCATGTTCTGTTAGAGGCACCCTAGGCCACCTGGTAAGTACTTGCTGGGACAGTGTGGCAATGTTTACTATGATGCCAGGGCTCCCACAGCAGTAAGTTGCAGCATTGCCCCCTCAAAAGGGCTCCCACTTCAACTCGCTTGCCAGTGGGGAGGGGGAGAGAGCACTTCTCAGGCGTCAGTTCACTGTGCAGTTTCTGGATCAATGAAGTTCGCGCTACTTTTCTGATCTGCAAATTTTTCTGTGCTGAATTTGTCCATTGTGTTTCTCTCTGTATTATCCCTCCCCTCTGTGGTGAAGCAGCACCTTTGCCACAACTGGTTTAGACTCAACGAACCCTTTCTTAATTTTTGTTGAATGCATGCAAATGTCTGAACCTCTAAAAGACTGTCTGATATTGAATTTCCGTGAATTTCCTCTTTCACCAATTCCTCGAGAAGCAGTGCTCCTGGAATCTTGAGCCGCGGCAACTGGTTCAGGCAGCCTTCCTCTAATCTGACACCTTGAACTTTCCCTTGACTGCCTTTCTAATTCCTATATATAAACTGCAGAAAAATACTGAACAAAGCAAACAGGTGTGTGGATTGAGACCATTATGAATTAAAGATTTCCTGTTGGAGCTGAAACTTCCGTGTAACCCTAGGGTAAATTTCAAACATGCAAATATTTGTTCAAAGGGTGTGCTTAACTTAATTTTTTTTATGTATTGACAGTTTTAAATTACCTTTAGAAAATGTTTGATCAATATAGTCTCCTACCAAAAGTGAACCATCATGCCTGTTCCTCAAATTCTTGACAATAGAGGGAATTACCTTTTTCATTTTTCCCATGTATTGGATAAAATAATTCACTTAGCATTTCTTATCCTACTTTGTGCATGTCTCACTTATTTTGGTCAACCATATTTACTTTTTTCTTCTGAGCAATACTTGTACATTGCCTTTTCTTTTTCAATGAACAGGTTTGTATTTTTATTGATAACTAAGAATTTTGTTATACTTAAGTATATTTTCTCTAATTAAAGGAATTTGTTTTCATTTATCCTAGTGAATATTTAAATTCTACATAAACATAATTTAAACTGTATTCACAAATTTTAGATAAGAGATTATTTGTTAATTCCCACAAGAAAATAAAAGAAAATACCTTTGCATTTGCAATTTTTTCTTCTTACATTCCAGTTTTTGTTGGAATAAGTAGGGATTCTTATCCCAGTTTCTTATGGCAAAATCTTTACATTAAAATTGTTATTTTTATTTCAAGCACTATGATAACATTTTATAACTGTTCATTTTAAAAGTTTATTAATATTTAAATGAATTCAATACTCACGAGCATCCCTTTATAATAGTTATCTAATTTCTTAATTTGAGCCTTCTAAGAAGTGAGAGTATTTTTATTTTTTGAAAGGGAAAATGATTGGTGGTATACTTTCTGAATTCTTGCATAGTTGAAAATGTCTTTCTAATGGCTGTACTAATGAACAATGATGAATTATTAGAAGATTCTTTTTATTTCCCCTTTCATTTCTAAGCTTTTGATAAACTGCATCATACTTATGAAGAGATTTTTTTTTTTTAATTTTGAATTGGGAATTGAACACAGAGTCACTTAACCACTGAGCTATATCCCTAGTCCTTTTTATTTATGTTTTAATTTTGAGACTGTGTCTTGCTAACTTGCTGAGTCTGGTCTCAAACTTGTGATCCTCCTGTCTCAACCTCCTGAATTGCTGGGATTATCGGCATTAGCTACTGAGTCCAGCTTGTGGGATTCTTACAGATTTCTACACTTACCCTTAAATTCTGGGACAACCAGCATATATCTTGATGTTAATCTATTTTTTTTTTTCCTTAGGAATATGGTAAAATTTTCTTGGATAAATATTTAGGCCACCTTTTCATTCTTTTAATTAGTAATTATTAGTTTCTATTAATGTCTTGAGTTTTTAATCTCATTTATTTTCTTCAGGCTTCCATTCTAGAAGATTAGTGACCAAAATAATTTCTTTCTTTCTTATCCAAGATACATTAACACTTCTTTCCAAAGGTTTTTCTCTTCATAGTTCCTTGTATAACATGTACTGTTTATTCTGTATATGTCTCTGGGAAACCCCATTGACATTCATGACTTCCATTACTATTTTTATGCTCATGATTGCAAATATGTATATCCTAAATTTATATTGCTATGGTGCTGTCAATGAACTTTCAAAATTCAGTTACTATTATTCTAAGTTTTAAGCTTCCTTAGCTTGAAACAAAGACACCTGATGACTTAGCTCTAACTTTTGCACAGACTCTTATCCTGTGAGGACTCTTCTTCTACCTCTCATTCCAGTAATGTTGACATGTTCTCCAAATGCAATCATTTCCTTACATATGTATAACTGCCTGTGTTCTTTTACTGTGAGTGATCTCCCCTACTATTTATGCAGCTTAAACCCACTTCTCCTTTAACATTTTTTTTGGGGGGGTGCTGGGGATTAAACTCAGTGAGCCACACCCTCAGCCCTATTTTGTATTGTATTTAGAGACAGGTCTCACTAAGTTACTTAGTGCCTCACTTTTGCTGAGGCTGGCTTTGAACTCAAGATCCTCCTGCCTCAGTTTCCCGAAACCACTGGGATTACAGGTGTGTGCTGCTGCTCCCAAACTTCTATAACTCTTGTTGCATCAAATTCTTCAGGAAGACTTTAAAAAAAATCAGTCTCAATAGAGATGCACTCAGTCTTCCTGTGAAATCATCATAATTAACTCAATGGTTTGTTTTGGCCCTTGCTAAAGTCTAAAACTTCTAGGTCAAAGATTTTACCTTATTTACTCTTGTTTCTGTCAGAGCTTGGCATCATGTCTGAATGTGGTCAATTCTCAATAAATATTTTTAATAAATGGATAAATATATGAGTGGATGTATGGTGGCATCATCCAGAATTGGGATAGAGTTGGAAATAGGACAATCTATTTAGAAACTCCTGCAAGAATACAGATGAGAGGTATTGATGAGTTGAATATGCAGCAGGAGAAAAAGCAAGTTTATTAGACAAATTAATTGGAAAACTGAATTTCATTACTATTTTGGAGATTAGAGGAACTGAAATGAGTATTACAAAATTTTGAACAGGTATCTTTACAATATGGCATGTAAGTTGTAGCTAGAGTCTTCCTTAACTTTTGCTTTGTATAGTGTAATATATTTTCAATTGTTCCTTCTTCCTTTGTGTTCTCCAGCATTTTTGTCTCTAGAGTGACCTACATAAGTGAAAACTACTTTCTTTTTACAAATGTGATTATATTCTTCCTTTGCATAAATCAGCTTTGTGCTCACTGTCACTTATACCCTGGAGGATGAATTCTTCATTTCCTTCAGCAAGATGTTTAAGATCCTTTGAAATTTGTGACTACATCTGTAACTCATTGTCCTTCTGTGTACTTTAAACTTTGGCCACAGTGTTTTTGAGTGTCTTAAATACATGAACTTCATGGTCTCCATCAAAGTTCTTTGTAGCTGCCTTCATGCAGTTTCTTCTCCCTTGTACATTTCTTTCTGAATTCTTACTTCCTTTTTGTTTCAGTGACCAGTTCAAATGCAACTACCTTCATAAAAAAATTCTAAAAAATTCTAAAGATAAATGTCCTATGTTTTCTTGTATGTGGAAGCTAGATGTCATAACACTGTAAGGAGGACTATCAGGGTAGATGAGGGGCACAAGTGGAGAGAGAGGAAGGTAAGGGGAGGTGATGGGGAGTGAAACTGATCAAATTATGTTTACATAAAATTATGTTTACAGAATTATGTTTAATAAGTTTTAATAAGTTTAATTATGTAAACATTATTACATGGGTCGATTTTATTGTACATTAATAGATTTTGCATTAGGTAGACTTTAATTTTTTTTTCTGTTGATTCATTTTATTTGCTACTCAAAATAACGTTAATACTCAGCTATTACTCACATTTTTTCAGCTTAGTGAATGAATCCTTTGGTTCTTAATTTTTCAAATGTTGAAGTACAGGCTCAAGAACTGCTCTGTTTTAGAAACAAAACAGAAAGAGGCTCCTTGGTAGTCAAGCTGTGACCCATACTTTTCCATCTTTGAGGGGACCCATCATCTGTCACACCTAAGACCATTGATGGCAATAATAACTTGTACATTACTCCCTTTCTTAGTTTAGAATAAGAGGTGAGATATTTTCTTTTCCCCAGGTCTTATAAGATAATAAGCAGAAAAGTTTCTCAGGACATTTAAGACAACAAAACTCAAAGAACATGTTCCATCCACCTTCCTGTTCCCTCTTTTAAAGGCATTGAGTGAACATGTAGTTTTCATGGCAGCATTAACAATTCCTTACACACGTAGATGAATGAAAGAAGCCCTGTCACATGGAAATTGGTGAAACAGAACTGGCCATGGAACACAGTTCAAAAGATAAGGCTTTAGCTATTTCATAATTTTGCACTGAGGAAGTCCTGAGTCCATGGAAGAGGTAATAACCAAACCTCTTGAGTTTTTCCCTCCCCTCTTACTTCTAAGGCTTATGGGCAGATTGGCAAGATAGGAAGAGGAACTAGGCATGTTCAGTCCCTTCTTGGACTTTATTTATCTTATTCTTTTCCTCTTTCTGTCTTTACATAATACATGCTTTTGTCTTCTCTTTACCATGGGCTAAGATTAGTGTTGGAAGTTTCTTTTGCAGACCTAGAGTTTCCTACTGTGACTTGTGATTGGGGTGCAGTATTATTATTATTTTATTATTTATTTATTTTAATTAAAAATCATGAATTTACATAGGGCAATATTGTTTGATTCATTGTTATTTTTTCCCTTCCCCCCACCCCTCCCACCCCTCTTTTCCCTCTGTACAGTCCTTCCTTCCTCCATTCTTACCACCCTCCTTATCCCTAACCCTAAACCTAACCCTAACCCTAACGCTAACCCCTCCTACCCCCCCTTATATGTCCTCATCCGCTTATCAGCGAGATCATTCGTCCTTTAGTTTTTTGAGATTGGCTTATCTCACTTAGCATGATATCCTCCAATTTCATCCATTTGCCTGCAAATGCCATAATTTTATCATTCTTCATGGCGGAGTAATATTCCATTGTATATATACACAGTTTCTTTATCCATTCATCAACTGAAGGGCATCTAGATTGGTTCCACAATCTGTCTATAGTGAATTGAGCAGCTATGAACATTGATGTGGCTGTATCTCTGTAGTGTGCTGATTTTAAGTCCTTTGGGTATAGGCCAAGGAGTGGGATACCTGGATCAAATGGTGGTTCCATTCCAAGCTTTCTGAGGAATCTCCATACTGCTTTCCAGAGTGGCTGCACTAATTTGCAACCCCACCAGCAATGTATGAGTGTACCTTTTTCCCCACATCCTCGCCAACACCTATTGTTGCTTGTGTTCTTGATAATCACCATTCTAATTGGGGTGAGATGAAATCTTAGGGTAGTTTTGATTTGCATTTCTCTTATTACTAGAGATGTTGAACATTTTTTCATATATCTGTTGATTGCTTGTACATCTTCTTCTGTGAAGTGTCTGTTCATTTCCTTAGCCTATTTGTTGATTGGATTATTTGTATTCTTGGTGTAGAGTTTTTTGAGTTCTTGATAGATTCGGGATATTAGCGCTCTATCTGAAGTATGAGTGGCAAAGATATTCTCCCACTCCGTAGGCTGTCTCTTCACATTACTGATAGTTTCCTTTACTGAGAGAAAGCTTTTTAGTTTGAATCTATCCTAGTGGTTGATTCTAGCTTTTATTTCTTGTGCTATGGGAGTCCTGTTAAGGAAGTCTGGTCCTAGGCCGACATGTTGAAGATCTGGACCTACTTTTTCTTCTATAAGATGCAGGGTCTCTGGTCTGATTCCGAGGTCCTTGATCTATTTTGAGTTGAGTTTTGTGCAGGGTGAGAGATAGGGATTTAGTTTCATTCTGTTGCATATGGCTTTCCAGTTTTCCCAGCACCATTTGTTGAAGAGGCTATCTTTTCTCCATTGCATATTTTTGGCACCTTTGTCTAGTATGAGAAAATTGTATTTATTTGGGTTTGTGTCCATGTCCTCTATTGTGTACCATTGATCTACCTGTCTATTTTGGTACCAATACCATGCCGTTGTTGTTACTATTGCTTTGTAATAGAGTTGAAGATCTGGTATTGCGATACCCCTGCTTCGCTCTTTCTGAGGATTACTTTAGGTATTCTGGGTTTCTTATTCTTCCAGATGAATTTCATAATTGCTTGCTCTATTTCTGTAAGGTACGTCATTGGGATTTTAATTGGAATTGCATTGAATCTGTATGGCACTTTTGGTAGTATGGCCATTTTGACAATATTAATTCTGCCTATCCAAGAACATGGGCGATCTTTCCATCTTCTAAGGTTTTCTTTAATTTCTTTCTTTAGTGTTCTGTAGTGCTCATTGTAGAGGTCTTTCACCTCTTTTGTGAGATTGATTCCCAAGTATTTTATTTTTTTCGATACTATTGTGAATGGGGTAGTTTTCCTAATTTCTCTTTCTGAAGATTCATCACTTACGTATAAAAATACATTGGATTTATGAGCATTGATCTTGTAACCTGCTACTTTACTGAATTCACTTATGAGTTCTAAGAGTTTTCTGGTGGAATTTCCAGGTTCCTCTAAATATGTAATCATGTCATCAGCGAACAGGGATAGTTTGAGTTCCTCTTTTCCAATTTGTATCCCTTTAATTTCTTTGGTTTGTCTAATTGCTCTGGCTAGAGTCTCAAGAACAATGTTGAATAGAAGTGGTGAAAGAGGGCATCCCAGCCTTGTTCCAGTTTTTAGGGGGAATGCTTTCAGTTTTTCACCATTTAGAATGACATTGGCCATGGGCTTAGCCTAGATGGCCTTCACAATGTTAAGGAATGATCCCACTACCCC
This sequence comes from Sciurus vulgaris, assembly GCF_902686455.1. NCBI lineage: Eukaryota > Metazoa > Chordata > Mammalia > Rodentia > Sciuridae > Sciurus > Sciurus vulgaris. Next base: position 68,493,903 of record NC_136473.1, read on the forward strand.
AATTTTCTCTAGTGTTGTGAGCATGAAGGGATGCTGTATTTTATCGAATGCTTTTTCTGCATCTATTGAAATAATCATGTGATTCTTAACTTTTAGTCTGTTGATATGATGAATGACATTTATTGATTTCCAGATGTTGAACCAACCTTGCATCCCTGGGATAAAACCCACTTGATCGTGGTGCACTATCTTTTTAATATATTTTTGCATGTGATTTGCTAAAATTTTGTTGAGAATTTTTGCGTCGATGTTCATTAAGGATATTGGTCTGAAATTTTCTTTCCTCGATGAGTCCCTGTCTGGTTTAGGTATCAGGGTGATATTGGCTTCATAGAATGAGTTTGGGAGGGTTCCCTCCTCTTTTATTTTATGGAATACTTTGAGAAGTATTGGAAAGAGCTCTTCTTTAAAGGTTTTGTAGAACTCGGCTGAGAACCCATCTGGTCCTGGACTTTTCTTTGTTGGTAGGCTTTTGATGACCTCTTCTATTTCATTGCTTGAAATTGATTTATTTAAGTTGTGTATGTCCTCCTTGTTCAGTTTAGGTAATTCGCATGTCTCTAGAAACTTGTCTCTAGAATGTCTTCAAGGTTTTCTGTTTTTTTGGAGTATAGATTTTCAAAATAGCTTCTAATTATATTTTGTATTTCACTCGTGTCTGTTGTGATATTTCCTTGTTCATTCTGAATTTTAGTAATTTGAGTTTTCTCCCTTTCTCTTTGTTAGTGTGGCTAAGGGTCTATCAATTTTGTTTATTTTTTCAAAGAACCAACTATTTATTTTGTTAATTTTTCTGATTGTTTCTTTTGTTTCAATTTCGTTGATTTCGGCTCTGAGTTTAACTATTTCCTGTCTTCTACTACTTTTGGTGTTGGTCTGCTCTTCTTTTTCTAGGGCTTTGAGCTGTAATGTTAAGTCGTTTATTTGTTGATTTCTATTTCTTTTGTTGAATGCGCCCCATGAAATAAATCTTCCTCTAAGTACTGCTTTCATAGTGTCCCAGAGATTTTGATATGATGTGTCTTTGTTCTCGTTTACTTCTAAGAATTTTTTTTATTTCCCTCGTGATGTCTTCTGTTATCCATTCATCATATAATAGTGTATTATTTAATCTCCAGGTATTGGAGAAGTTTTTTATTCTGTCATTTATTTCTAATTTCAATCCATTATGATCTGATAGAGTACAAGTTAGTATCTCTATCTTCTTGTATTTGCTAACAGTATCTTTGTGGCATAAGACATGGTCTATTTTAGAGAAGGATCCATGTGCTGCTGAGAAGAAAGTGTATTTGTTCTTTGTTGGATGGTATATTCTATATAAGTTGGTTAAGTCTGAATTGTTGATTGTGTTATTGAGATCTATGGTTTCTTTATTCAATTTTTGTTTGGACAATCTATCCAGCAGTGAGAGAGGTGTGTTAAAGTCGCCTAGTATTATTGTGTTGTGGTCTATTTGATTTCTGGAATTGTAAAGGATTTGTTTGACGTACATGGATGAGCTGATGTTCGGGGCATAGATATTTATGATTGTTGTGTCTTGCTGATTTATGCTTCCCTTAAGCAGTATGTAATGTCCTTCTTTATCCCTTCTGACTAGTTTTGGCTTGAAGTCCACATTATCTGAAATGAGGATGGATACTCCAGCTTTTTTGCTGTGTCCATGTGCATGGTATGTTTTTTCCCATCCTTTCACCTTTAGTCTATGGGTATCTCTTTCTATGAGATGAGTCTCTTGCAGGCAGCAAATTGTTGGATTTTTCTTTTTAATCCATTTTGCCAGTCTGTGTCTTTTTATTGATGAGTTCAGGCCATTAACATTCAGGGTTATTATTGTGATATGATTTGTATTCCCAGTCATTTGACTCATTTTTGTTTTTTGACATGATTTGGTTTCCTCTTTATTTGGCTCTTCCTTTAGGCTAGTTCCTCCCGTTGCTGATTTGCATCGTTGTTTTTCATCTCTTCCTCATGGAATATTTTGCTGAGAACGTTCTGCAATGCTGGCTTTCTTTTTGTAAATTCCTTTAGCTTTTGTTTATCATGGAAGGATCTTATCTCATCGTGAAATCTGAAAGTAAGTTTTGCTGGGTATACGATTCTTGGTTGGCATCCATTTCTTTCAGGGCTTGGTAAATGTTGTTCCTGGCCCTTCTAGCTTTTAGGGTCTGGATTGAAAAATCTGCTGATATTATTGGTTTCCCCCTGAATGTAATTTGATTCTTTTCCCTTGCGGCCTTTAAAATTCTGTCTTTATTTTGTATGTTAGGTATTTTCATAATAATGTGCCTTGGTGTGGTTCTATTGTAATTTTATATAGTTACAGAATTATGTTTAATAAGTTTTAATAAGTTTAATTATGTAAACATAATTATTACATGGGTAGATTTTATTGTACATTAATAGATTTTGCATTAGGTAGACTTTTTAATTTTTGAAGAAAAATACTTTTATGTTTACATATGTAAGGGACATAGAAAATATTGAATATTAAACATAAGTAATTATATAAACGTATAACGTTTGAGTGAATTTGGTAGAAGAGGACAATAATGAGAAGTGCTATGTGGTGAAATGCACAGCTCAATCTATTTTCTGAATAATGGGTGAACATTTACAACTTGGCTAAATTCTATATAAATGTTCTCTTTCCCTATGCTGAATAAAATTCTCTTTCTCATTGGTGATGACTTTGTAGTCTCCTCCATTAATGCTGGTTATGTAGTCCATTGTTCTCTTTTGTCTAATTAGTTGTTTTTTTTTTTTTTTTTTAACAATGGTTAAACTCATAGTTCTGGTTTTCTTTCTCTCCTATTTTTATCTTATTCTGAATTCAGTGATATTTTTTCTTCTCCATAGACGTATTCACACGCAACATTCTCTGAAATCTATTGCATCCAAGAAAATGACTAGAATTTCTTTGAAAGTAATATACGTCCTCTTAATTTTTTATATGAAGTAAGAAACACACAAACTGTGGGCTCCCTTCATATTCCTTGGTACTTTTTCCTTCTGTTTTTAGCATCTGTGGTCTCTGGATTTTCATGATCCCAGTGCTATTTTGTGCCTTATGCTGAGAATATTGTTGTTTCCTGGTAAACAGGAAGCAGTGATAATATATTCATAAACATTTTGATCTACTACGGAAGAGACTCTATTTAAAATGTGTGTTCTGAATGAACATCCACTTTACTAGAGGGAAAATCACCCTTAGTTTCTTCCCAGTGTTTAGCCTCTTGTATTTTCTCTTGTCTTATTTCTCAGTGACTCTTGCAGTATCTGTTAATTTGGTGTCATCTTCAGATTTCATTTACAGACTTGAAGATCGTTAATGAAAACTGGAGATAAAACTGGAATTCTGTATCAGTTTTCCCCTTAATTTAATAAGTATGTAATTTTAAATGACATTGCTTAAATTCAAGCCCATATAAAATACTATTTCAAGTAAGTTTACATTTTTAAACATGAGGTTCCTTGGTTCAATTATTTGTTTTATTCATTTTGTCCTCAGTTCCTTTGCAGCATCCTATGATAAGCTTGTCCATTAAAATATATATATTCCTTCTAACATCTGCTCAGAGCATAAGTGCTGAAGCCCTCTGGGGAGGTTAAATGTAATTTGTTTGATTGGATGCTCCAGCTTTTTGATTGTTTTCTTTTCCTTAGAGAAATAGAAACTTTCCAGCTTCAGGTCAATTGGTGAAATGGTTGGATTCAGATGGAATGACACTTCTCCCCCTTGTAAGACTCTAGTCCCTCTGAGAAATCCTTGGGAAATCTGTTGACAACTTGCTGTCATCTATCTAGTCTGATTGTATAAATGACTTAGACACTGATTCCTGGTGGCGCAAAATCTGAATAGTATAGTGATATTTTGAGATCTCAAGTGTATGATAAATAAAGTACTTAAGTAGTAACTATGTTCATTGCTTATAGTTTCTCAGGTCTTTATTATTTTTTACTGGAAAAAGGATTTTTAGTTTTAACCTGATTAGACATCAGTAGCTGACCAGATGTGTTGCTACTGTAAGGTATAGAAAAGAGTACAGTTAAAAAAAATAATTTAAGGAATTTATGAAAATGGAAGGTAAATGAATCAGATTGACAAAGGATATCATAGCCCAAAGTATATGTGGAGAGAAAAGTCATGGCAGGGAAGAGGACTGAGTTGTGGTTGCTGCACACAGAGAGATGACTGACTCCAGTACAAATGGGGTGACTGCTGGGGACCTGGATTGCAAATAGCACTTGCAGCAACAGTCTGGGTCAGCTTCTCAAGGCTCTTCTCCATCACCAGGCATCAGGCAATGGAGAAAATCAATTTAGAGCCTAGAGTGTGGGCTATACGGCTGCAAGAAGACAGATGAATGGAACCAGGAGGCAGCAGAATCTCTTTGTCAAGAAAATGAATTGTATTGCCCACCTACTCTTGTTCCACAATGACTGAATCCACTTTAGGATGAATAGAAACACATTAATAGACAGATACAGTGTCCACCTCATAGGGGCTTCAGAAGATATAACAGAATGGATAGGGAAAAAAATCATAGAAATTATATAAAATGTTCAAGCTGAATCAAAGGGCTTTGTTCTGGGTGTTAAGACTAATGCACTTAACAGATTATATCATTTTGTGTGTGTGCATATGCATGTCCAGGAATGAGTGAAGGGAGGAAAAAAAACCCTATATAAAGAAACATATTGACATTAAAAAATAGTATTCAAAGAATTAACATAGGATCCTATAATTGAAAATTATTGGATATAATTTAGGTGTGTGTGGTGCTAAATGCTCCCTGACATGGTAATAGTTAAGATCTGAATAACAGATTCTGCTAATCCTACCTCTCTTAATCCCCACAACTGATGGTATTTGTAAATTGTAATTCAAAGGTGAATTTGTAAAAGGTAGAGGTAAACTACCACCTCATTATATCTACATGGTGGGAATTTATACCGATTTACAAACATCCATTGTGACAAGAGTCAGGAGACACAAATCACCAGTGTATATGCAGGACAGCAAGCATTACGTGAGGGACAATGGACAATTTGCTGATTTTTACATTAACTATTAAAACCATGGTAATTCTCACCATTACCTTTTAATCATTTCACCCTTTAATACCCATTCTCATTATTTGCTTTCTATAACAATATTCTGAGAATGCTTACAAGCTCATTACTTTTCTTTTTAATGAATAAAAGAAACACAAATGTTTTTCATAACAAGTATTTTTATCTGGACTTCACATTTCTGAGGCCTGTTGATCTTTGTGGAAGGCTAATCCAGGCTTTGAAAGAGAAAACTCTTCTAAGTATACAACCCCACCAAAATTTGAGATTTTTGTTTGTTTGTTTGTTTGACAGCTTTCACTTACTAGGAAGGAAATGGCATAGGAAAAGGAAGATATCTGTAAGAGTTGGATTGAATAGATATGAATTATAAGGTGAAAAAAATGAATATTTTCAAGATCACCACTCAAATCTTGCTATCTAATTGCCAAAGCGAATTTCTTCAGATAATGAAAATGTTCATTTATTTTATCCCAATTTATGGTATGACCTAATTTTTTTCTGGTTTTGAAAGGAATAAAAGATAGGAAACTGTTGAATATTATAAATTTGACCCATAAATAGCTATTTTTTTGTTTAGGGCTCATATATACATGCAATAAAAGAATGACTATTTTCTATAGTCTATTCTTTCTTTTATATTTTTTTCAATCCAAATTAAATGTATTAGTTTCACCATTACTAATTAGAAAAAGACTAGACAATTACTACCTGATCAGGTTCAGGACACAGAGGACTTTTAAACAAGGGTCACTATGAAGACCTTATTCTCAATTCTAGCGTATCTTTAAAAATAAAACATTGCCTATCAGATTTCATGATCCATTTCTCAGACGGGAAGTTGAAGAGCATATTTTTCCTTTGGCTTAAAATGACTTCTTCATTTAGTTTATGAAACATTTTTAGTAAATTTTTCTCAGTATGGTCCTTGGATCTAAGAAATATTTGAGGGCACATATGACTAGAAGAGAGGTACTTATGAAAAATCAAGCATTTAAGAGTATAAAATTAATCCCTTGTTTAATGGGATATTCCATCTTCATTTGGGATTTTAGCACATATAACTCATGCATACTGTAAGTGGGCATTGACCTCTGTTTTGTTTATGTGCAAGACTCTCTACCTATGCTGTTTAGGAACACAATAATTGAATGCTAATGTGAAGTCTAGCTTTTAGACTATACAGAAACATGATTTTCCATATAGCTGTATGTTGAGGACTTGATTATTAAGTATTCTGAATTGGGATCAGCAGTGAGCTCCCATCTCTCAGCAGGGCTTTAGTTTACTCCTTGAGTGTTCAATTCACCGTTTTCATTGTCCTTCTTCAGGAATGATCGGACTTTATGATAGGCAACGTTATCACTACAATATAAGGAGACAACCCACAACAACAACAAGGTATTTGGGGAAAAGTGAGAAAGGTGCTTTTAAATTTAACACTTTAAATCTTCATTTACTAAAGGATATTAAGAGAATGGGAATTGGTAAATAGAACAATCTATTTTATGCAATGAAGTATTGCCTGATTGTAGAATCAAAATGAAAGCCAATCACTCAAGATCTTAAAAAAAAAGAAAAATGGAATTGATCAGCACCAGTTTCAGTTGAAGGCGTGGTATAACCACTGTTTTTATGTTTTCTTTGTGAGATTTTGTCTTGTCCTCCACCATTCTCATGCTTTGCTAACTCCTGTTTGGTTAGATGAATGCTCATTCAATGCCGATGACGTGAGTGCCCAGTAATAACTAATTATTTTGCTAGGAAATGAAGGAATGTCAGGGAACAGAACAACAAAAGGACACCAAAGCAGACCTCTCATGGAGCTCATATTCTAGGCAGAGAAAGGAAAGTATTGCTAAAGAAACAAATAAGCAATATGATAGGTATGGATAAGGCAGATAATCTGACAGGAAGCAGGAAAGGAAATTATAAGAATTGGGAGATTGTAGGTTTCAGTGGGTAGTTAGGAGAGGTTTAGCTAAAGTAAATATTTGAAGAAATACCTTGAAGGAGAAAATACCTTCAGGGAATAAGCCTGCAGATGTCTGTCATAATAATGTCTAAAGAAGGACCAAAAAATGCACAGACCTGGAGGCAGAAAGTACCTGGAAAGTTTGAGGAACACAAGGAAAGTAGCTGGAACAGAGAGACCACAGGGGCATACTAACAGCATAAGCTGGAGAGGTAACAGAGCCAGATTGTATAGGTCTTGGTATATTAGATCTCTTTCTTAGGGTATGAACTTGGTGACGATCTTTTTACAAAGAAGAGTATAAGTGTGTATATATGGATGATCTGCTTTTGCTTTAGCAAGAGCTCTTGGACTGTGTTCTTGAGAGTGAGCAAAGCAAACCAGGGAGGCTGCTTACAGTCTACTGCAGAAGTCCAGGGGAGAGGAGGTGGTGGCTTGGGCCAGGAGAGCCCCTCATAGCAGGATAAGTGGTGGGCAGTGAGTAGATTCTGGATATATTATGAAAGTAGGATTGCTGGATTTGCTGAAGCAATGGATGAGATACATCAAAGAGAGGCATCAAGGAGGACTCCAGGAGTTTTATTTGAGCAAATGGATGAACACATTTTAAAAGTTCCAAAGTTGGGAGGACTAGAGAAGAAGTGGATTTGGGAGATAAGAGCAGTGCTCTATTTTGGAACATTTATATTTGAAATTCTTAAAAGACTTCCAAGAAGAACTGTTGAATAGAAAGATGGATTTAGCATTCTATATTAGTTGTCTGAGCTAGAGATAATTATTTGGGAATAATAAGCCTGAGGTGGTATTTATATAGTCTTAAGAGAAGATAGTAGGAAATTGTATAAGCAGAAAGGAGGGACAAGGACTAAACCTGGGGTACTTCAGAATTTATAACTCCAGGTCAAGAAAAGGATCTAGCAAAAGAGAATAACAACCCAAGGAAGGGGAAAATTCAGAATTTTGTGTACGGGACCTGTGAAGAAGTGTCTTGGTGGAGGTAGAGGCAACTGAAGATTACTAGGTAGAGGAGAATTAAGTAAGTACATGAATTAAGGATTATGGGAGCCAGGTATCTCCCTTCCAGAGAAGATAGTTACAGATATGGAAAGAGATAACAAGACAATGAATTTAGGATATTGACTTACAATTAGTTATTAATAAAATTTTATTTCATGTGTGTTTGTATGTGTGTGCATAGGTATATATTTACATAGACGTACATGGATGTGTAGAAACAACATAGAATTGTGTGTGTACCTCCACTTAATCTTTCTCTGTACTACCATCAATCTCTATTCACATTCTCTACCTCTGTCCACCGAGAGCAAGAGGGAGGCCTCAAGCAATAACATCGAGAGCATGAGTGGACTTGGCACTGAATCTTGGTTTCTAAATCCCATTCAACACAGTAAGAAACCATGATTCCTTGGAGAAATGGCTGATTTCAGGGCTGAGACAAGAAAATACAAAGTAAGCCTGGATTACCTTATGTCAGAAAGCAAGAGTATACTCGAAAGAATTTATGGGGACAAGGTTCTATGACGTAGACTCCATGGGGCATGTTGGTATGACACAGCTTTATGGGACCTCCACTGTCCAATCATGTATGTTTTTGAGCACTGAAATATGTACTGAGAGCAATGTATTATATCTCACAGAATAAAATGGATTTATGGGTCTCTACTGATGAAAATAAATAAAATTGAAAGTTTAATAAGAAAATTTATAGTCTCAATCTGTCTACTCACAAAATGTTAATTGTGAAAGGGAAAATTGTATTTTAATACTGCGGAAGCCTTGCAGATACCCATTAATGCAAACAATTAAAGTTAACGTCATTAATGATGGAACAAATAGAAATGATGTAGCACACAATAAGACGTAATAAGATCACTGTGTCACCTGAATATAGTCATGAGGAAACATTAGACAAACCCAAATTGACAAGTGATCTACAAAATAGCTGGACTGGGGCTGGGGAGATAGCTCAGTCGGTAGAGTGCTTGCCTTGCAAGCACAAGGCCCTGTGTTCGATCCCCAGCACCGCAAAAAAATAAAAATTAAAAAAAAAATAAATAAATAGCTGGACTGTAATTTTTAGCAGTGTTAAGACTGAGGATGTCAAAGGGAGAATGAGGAATGCTTCCACTTCAAAAGATACCTCAGGGTCATGACAACTGAAGAGATAGAATTGGGACTGGATTCACTTTCTATGAAAGACAAATCTTGGGCAATTGGCAAAAATGGCCTCTAAGGATAAGATGGTAAGGAAGTATCAGTGTCAATTCTCTGGTTTTGATCATTAAGTTGTGCTTAGAAAGGAGAATGTCTTTTTTTTTTCTGTAGCACATATGTGCTACAGTATTCAGGGATAATGGATCTTTATGTCACTCTGAATTTCAAAAAGTTCAGAAAAAAGTCTTTGTAATTTTCTTGAAACTTTGTTAGAATTGTGAGATATGCATTTTTTAAGTAATAAAAAAGAGACTGTTAGTTGATCTACTTTATGAATAGAATGGAAGAAGATTGACTAGACAAAGCAAGTACAGACATCTCATTTGAGGAATACCTCTATTGCAGGAAGGAAAGAAATAGGGAAGAATTTGGAGGAGAAAACTTCCAAGATGATTTATTTTTTCCTGTCTTTGACCCTAAGCACTTTACTCAGTTTATCTTATTACATTACCCACCTTACACTTGAAAGTATTTTTATGTGCCTAGTTCCATTATGATTGACATTAGTTGAAGAAAAGGCCTGCGTTTTACAGTTCCCTTATGTGTAGCATCACACTTAGCATATGATAATGTGCTCATCACATATTCAAACAACAGGACTCTTTTCAAAACAGTTACTGGATTTTAGTAAAGGATCTGATGAGTAATTTTCTCCACCAACATGAAAGAAAAAAATAAGTTAACTTCCTTTTAAGGGCAGGGAATTTTACTTGTATAAAATAAATTCTAGATTATGTGGGTGTTTCAATGTTAACCTTTTAGAAATTGATTAAACAGGGGGCTTGTCTTTGAGAGATGGCAGTATTTGGAGACCTTTCATAGATACCAAGGGGGAGAACAGCATATCCAAAGCATCAACCCCAGGGTGGAAATGTTACACATATAGGCTTCTCCAGTAGATTTCTTCAAGAACTTGTCTGACATACTCGGGAAGAAAATATGAGAGTTAATGTGTATGCGGTTGCTTGGAGTTAGAGGAAGAGAGGGGCAAGGTCTGGAAAATTTGTGTGAGTTCATGAGAAATGCAAAAGAAAAAACCTTGATGATATCTACTTGTGAATTCATTTCCACACAGCCTCAAAATAGTCCAAATAAATGAAGGTTCATGCAGTTATTCCCTGATTCACTTAGTAGTGGGTATACATATACTTTCCAAACATTCCAAATATTTGTGGGCAGCCCACATGGTAAATTTCTGCAAAAGCAACCTTCCTAAATAATTTTCTCCAGTCCTTATCTTATCATATTTTTATAAATATAGCTTACAAATATTTAATAGACTGGGATTTTTTTTGTAATTATATAAAAATCCATGTTAGTAAACAAGACCACGTTGAAAAATATGTGAAGAATCCTAGTATGATACATTTTATCCATGAGAAAATGGTGTGTTTTCTTTCTGGTTAGAATTGTAATATATTGTAGTTAGTGTTGGTGGTTTTATTTGAGGTATCAATTAATCAGTAGATACTGAGCTTCTTCCCAGCATGTAAAGCATGTTCATCAAATTTGCAAATGGTATAAATCCTGGACTGATGGTATGTACATTGAATGACAGACGAAGAATCCACAAAGATTTTGACAGTCCAGAGAAATGGCCTAAACCTAACGAAATGAAATATAACACAGATAAGTACATATTCTTGACCAGCCACATATGTATATGATGGGTATATATGATTTAGAAGTGATGCAATTGCAAAAAAATTTGGTACTTTAGTGAACAATCAGCTCAATAGTAGTCTTAGCTACATGATGCTATTGTCAAAATTCTAGTGACTTTGAATTGTATTAAAGTGATAATCCTATAACAATTTGAAAGGTATCTAGAGATTGACCAATTCCTGAAGTCACATTTTAAGAGGAGACGAAAAACTATGACATATTTAGAACATCAAAGAAACTGAACACATCTATCCTGAAAAAGACTTGGGAGAAGGATGGCATTCTTCTTTATATCACATGGAAAAGAGATTAGATTTATTTAGTGTGTTCTAAATAGTAAGAACTCGGACTTATGAACTGAAGGCTTAAGGGGCTACCTTTCAGTTCAGTCATATATAGTAATAAAAGCTGTTCTAAGATGAAAGGGTTCCCAAAGTCTGTAGAGGCTTACTACTAGAACAGTTAAGCCCCAGTATCCTCATCTGTAATGTGAGATAAAAACAGTGCAAAGTGAGAGGTCAGTGGGATGATATATGTAAAATGTTCGTTGCAATGGTGGGAACGTGGTAAGTGATGATACCATGCAGGGTTCATTACCCTTCTTATTGTGGGAGGTGTTGACACTACACCTGAACCAGTGCTAGACAGAATTATAGAGGAGACTCAATGGGTCCAATAAACTAAATGGCTGCTATTTCCAAAGGCTAACTAGATTTAATTGACTAATTAAAACTGGTTGTTTCAAACAGGCTCTGTTGCCATTTGACCTTCTTTATGACCTTGAGTAACTTCTGTTGTCAATTCTCTAATTCAGTGTACGTATAAAGTTGAGATAATAGCAATCCTACCTTGGGTTGCTGTAAAGATAAAAAGAAGGAATATACATAAAGTTTTAAAAATGCTGCTTGACATACTCATTTTTCAATAAATGTTAACCACAGGGCTGAAGTAGTTGACAAAGGATTATTGAAAGAAACAGGACTTGAGGTATATGTTTCAAAAATGTTGAAAATTGAGTAAATGTCCATAGACAGAGCTTGAATAAATTCTGGAGACAGTGTTAAATACTGTATGATCACCAGTGAGGATATCACACCAATTAGGCTGAGGTTGGCTGATGCTGAAAGATGGAAATACAATCAGATGAGATAAGTGAGGAAAAATCTCAGAAGACCTTAGTTTTGGGATGGTAAGTAATTGGGAGGTGGAATTCCATGTGTTCTCAGGCAGAGGAATATAACATACATATGATATTTTAAAATAACCTTGTGGAGTTTTCAGGATAAATTGTCTTGTGCTTTAAAATTACAGATAGTATAGTGGAATCTTTTATGCAAATCCTTTCACTTAGAAATAGAAATTTCCCTGAAATAGAAATTTCTATTTCAGAAAGTCTAAGACTTTTCTCCTCCATAAAGTTTTTCCTTCTGATTCATATCACAGTGGCTTGATTTTTTTTTTTTTTTTTTTTTTTGGTGTGTGTTGAATACCTTAACATTCAAGATGATGTTCTTCTTTATATTCATGTCCTCTGTCATCATCTTTGGAGGCTGAATTTGAACTTAAAATATGTTGCTAAATCACTTCATGTTAAATACATTAAAAAGGTGTTATCCAGAATGCTTAAAATAGGTTTAAGACGAGACCCTTAAGCTAACAAAACTGGCACTCTGAGGAAGCAGGTCGAATAGAGAAGGTCTAAATGTATGTTACATATTACACACACATTCACAGATAAATATGACTTAAAGCAACTCCTTGAAAAAGGCAGTGTTCCATTGATGATATCAAGATTCAATAAAAATAAATGGCTGGGTGATACACTTCAGTGGTACAGTGCTTGCCTAGCATGTACACAGCTCTGTGTTTGATCCCCGGCACCATAAAATTAAATAAATTAACACAACCATCATCATTTGTAATGATCTGAACACTAGTAACTTCTGTTATCAAACATATTATCTATTGGAGAGAAAGGATACATTTTTCTTGGTATAGCTCGAGCCATTGTGCGTACTAGGTTGTTGTTTTATTAAATTCAATTTAAATTAGAAAGATAGAGGGGATTGGGAAAATCATTTTTCTAGGTTAGCACAGGTCTCCCCTGCAAACCCCATCCCAGACTGAGCCAGCAGTCTCTCTGTTTTATTTTTGTGGCCAGCAGGAGTAGAATAGCAAAAGATCTGGCATTTCCATGGAACAGGTGGTTTTAGATTATTGGTCTAGGTGGATTTGATGATATTTTCCTTTTGGTAACTGTTCAGCTATTATGTGACTTTCTTATCTTTTGAATTATACTCCCTACCAATCAGGCAGGCCAATGGGAGGATAGTGTCAGAAATTCTACATCAAAGGAATAAGTATAGACTCTTACAGGGACACACTTGACAAAAAAAGTGATTAAAATAGAAATCCCCAGGGAATAAAGGCTTGAGGATGACCTGCTTGTCTTTATCTTCTTTCCAAGTTCTTTTGATCTCTCATGAAGGGGATTTAAAGGCCTTTGGGCAACTGCTTCTGGTTTTGCCAGTTCTCTCATTCAAGACATACCAATAAACATGCACAAGCCACTCTGCTCCTCCGAGGGTTAGAGAATGAGATAGGTGGGAAGTTTCCTTCAGTAGAAGGCTTTCTCCTCACAAATCAGAAATTCTATCGTATATATTCCTATTCCTCTCAATAACTGGCAAGGGGATCATCAGAATGAGCTATTGCAAAAAGCCACCATAGTCTTCTCAGTTTCTCTGTGATAGTGCCCCAGATCAGAATTGTAAAATAGTTTGGAGAATCTTGGGACATAAAACATGGTGCAGAAAACCAAAGAAGATTTAATTTTATTTATAGAAAGGTAGTTGTTAGGGGGGCGGGGACAATGGAAGAGAGTGGCTTGGGATCAACATTAATCATTTTTTAAGTACCAACCAAGTGAAAACATCTTATGGAATTCACTGCAAGTGACACTGAATTCTTCTAAGCAAATATGTGATGAGTTGATTAAAATAAAAAAAAAAAAAAAGGTCCTGAACTTCTGACTACAGATATAATACAGTGAATAAAGAAAATCAAAAACATGCTTTCTATCTGGCTCAAAATAAAGGTACACTTAAACTTGTAAAAGACAACATTTTTATTTGAATGATATGACAGAACTGTCACAGGAGTGTTACCTGCTATAAAGAAAGCCGAAGAATTATTACCTTTATTAGACCAGTGACACTGAGCTTTAGCCATACATTTCTAACTTCTGTCCCTCTACAGAGACAATTTTCTTTTCTTAAATAAACTGTCATGCTAGTGTTAATATATTGTTGGCTCTCTCATGCTCTGAGAATACTGCTGATATAAAACATGTATATGTTAGATTGGTAATAGTATCTTTAGTGTAGCTGACTAGAACAAATGTGTTTCCCTCATGGCTGTGCTAATGTGATAAAGGAAAATTGGCTGTTCATCAGCTTTTGGCTGGGTAAAGACAGTAGAGATGGAACCACATTCTTTTTTATGCATTAATACCACCGAGAACTTTTCACTAGTTATATTTCATGTGCCTGCATGTTGCGCAAAGATGTTGTAAAACATGAGATAATGCTGCAAATAACAAAGTAGAAAAGCCTGTATCTTTTATAATGATAACAGTCAAACACCAAATGACAGTAACAGGCTGTAAAAAATGGGATGCAAAAAAAAAAAAAAAAATATCAGCACTACTACTTAGAAGAGAAGAATAGATCCAGGCCTATGAGAAGTTGGTGTATGATTTTAGGTTTATTAAAGACATGTTATGAAATGAAGTCAAATGCAACACTAGGTCAATGAATTTAAGAAAAAACATGTTCATGTGAAAGCAGATTGCACAGAATGGAAAAAAAAATTAGATTTGGTAACTTTTTTTGGAAATTACCAAGTAATTATGGTATTAACTTCTAGGTGTTTTGGTTTTGATTGGGGGATTTATGAAAGAAGTTCTTAGGGCAGTAATTCACATAATGATTTAAAGATGTCTAAGAATAAATGTTTATTCTCATTAATTATTGTATGCCCATGTTCACAGGAAAGCATTTAAGAAATATACTCTATTTTTTTTAGAGCAGTTGTGATCTCACAGCAGCCAAATGGATGTTAAAGATAGTTCTCATATACAAAATGTCCTTGCCTATCACTGTCCTCCAAAATCCTGTACCAGAGTGTTCCATTTGTTACATCGATGAACCTACACTGATACCTCATGACCACTCAAAATCCATAGCAAAATAACATTTTTAATGATGCAGTTTGGTTTTAATTAAAGTGTTAGTACCTAACCTTTCAATTGTGTAACATTAAATTTGTGTTTCTCTTTCTTCTCCCCTCTCTCAACCCTGCCCTTCTCCAGAGTCTTTTGTATGCCCTATGGGTGTTTTAGTTGGAGTGCCAATGATTCCCTTTACCTGCAAGCACTTGAACTGAAAGACAACTTTGTAGCAACTAAAGTTGATGTTAAAATGGCTGATTATTTAATTCAGAATTACATACAATCATGAAGATTTTGTTTCAATAGGATCAATGAGCTATTCTGCTTTAAAGTTTGAAATGATTTTTTGGGGAGCTGGTCACATAAACAATTCCAAAAGTGTTAGTGGAATTTAATTGGTTAAATTCCAGGGAACATCAAACTATGACCTGTAGATCATATCTAGCTGGTCACCTGTTTTCTTGAGTAAGGTTTTATTAGAGCACATCCGGGCTCATTTATCTATTTTCTTTGACTGCCTTTGCATTACAAAATCAGAATTGAGCAGTTGTACACAGGAGTGTTTGGCCCACATAGTCAAATTATTTGATTTTCAAAGAAAAAAAATTCTCTGGTCATTTGTGGAAATGATTTGCTAAGCCCTAGTATAAATAGGTATTGAACTACTTGAGTAATTAGCTTAGAATATGCTTAGCAAATTCTTACATTATTCTACATTGGGAAAGAATATCTAAAAATTTTTAACTAGTTACAGATACCGAAAATGGTAAATATTTATAAGATGTAGTTTTGTCCTTAGTAACTTAAATTGAATTATAACCATGTGAAATACATTTTTGGTATATCTGGTTTTAGATATTTCTCCCTGTTGTATTCATTTCTGTTTTATTTCCAAATACAGTCATAACAAATTTAATTAGCATGTAAAGAAACAACATGTCCACAAGAAACTTATGCAAGCATGGTATTCAGTGCTATTACAAGCATGGGACAAATATTATACATTGCTGTGAGTACCCTGGGAGGTACCATCACAGCACAAAACTGCACTATGTGGATTTATATCCAGATCTATAAACATGCAGGGATATCATTGTGCTATGAAAACAAATTGTCTTCACTCTTCCCAACTGAAGAAAGTGAAGAAATGGAGAAATAACTTGAAATTTTTTTTTAAAAAAAACCTATGTGTGGTTATTAGAAAAGTTTATGCACTCAAGATAATAATGGTAATAATTTCTTACAGGTGCATCAGACAAAAATCAACTTCTTTATCAATGGTTTGGAGGAGGATAACACAGCTTTTTATACAGCAACTTTAAGTGATTCGATTACAGATTTTCCCTCCAGTACTGTGCGAATAGGACAGAGTTCAAATGGTAAGATTCTGACTTTAGAATGCTATTAATTTTTCTCCAATTACATTGTTTCTAGAAAAATGTGTCAAACAAATAATATTCAGGTGTATTTATTTTTCTAGGACTGCTGTAACAAATTACCACCAACTGGGTGGCAGATTAATACAATAGAAATTCATTCTCAGGTTTGGAGGTTTATAAAGTCTGAAAAAAGGATCGACCCAGTCTGCTGCATCCTGGAAGCTCAGAGGGTGAAGTCATTTTATGCTTCTGTCCTTCCATGGCTGCTGTGGGCAGACCTTAGTGTTGCTCGACAACTTATAGCTCTATAGCTCCAGTGTTTGCCTCTGATCTCACATGATCTTCTCTTTTCTTTTCTTGCAAGGACACTGGTCATTGGATTTTTAGGACCCACCCTTATCCAGGATGACCTCACAGTCAAGATCCTTAATTACACTTGCAAAGTTCCTTTTTCCAAATAAGGCCACACTGGCAAATTATAGACAGACATGTCTTTTGGGGGCCACTATTCAACCCACTACACTCAGGAAACTTTAAAATTAAAACTTCTCCATTTTAATCAATTTTTAAAGTAACAATAATAAGTAAGAGGCTATATTCTCACTCCAATTTTGTTTGGATTTTAATTTAGGGCATTGTTAAACTAGGACTAAATCATATTAGATTGAGTAATAATATGCACATGTTGTAAACTATATCATATTTTTCCACATGAAAAAGGGATGTATAGTTTAACAAGATAATGTTTACTTCTGAAAAGAGCAGAAGTTGAAATGAGAATTATATTGAAATGTCTAGCACAATGGTCTTTAAAACACCTACATTTTAAAATGGCAGCATTATTACATAATATGTGCTCATTATAAGGAAATTCAAACAATATGGAACTCTGTGAAATAGAAAGAATTTTCCATATTTCCATCTTCAGAGACAGTTTAACTCATTTGTGCTCTTCCAGATTTTTAGTACATTCAGTTAGAGATATGGTTATAAATATAAGATTTTCTAAAAAGGTAGTTATAATATCTATGCTTTATCTGAGCCCTCTAAAAATAAATACTTCCTCTCCAAATGTTATGGAGCACATTTCATGTCAAGATACCTTGTTATTTAGGTGTACCTTCTCATTTCAAATGACTGCACCGTGTGTAATTGTATAGTTGTAACAAGTTTTGAAAACAAATTCCTATA
Organism: Sciurus vulgaris; assembly: GCF_902686455.1. Lineage (NCBI taxonomy): Eukaryota > Metazoa > Chordata > Mammalia > Rodentia > Sciuridae > Sciurus > Sciurus vulgaris. The sequence continues at coordinate 68,511,652 of NC_136473.1, forward strand.
ATGAACATTAAGATTATTTTTAATTTTTCAAAGTTAAGTGATTATTTGATAGAAAATACTGTATCTTTACATTTTATATACTTTTATCTATTTATGTGTATCTGGCATTCACATGCACATATACATATGTATTTGAGCAATTGTCTGGATTGCTCTGTTTCTCAAGACTCTACACTGTTAACAATCTGCCTGAGTTCAAACCCTATCTTCTTACTAACTGTATGATCTGGAAAAACTTATAATTCCTCTAAACTGTAGTTATTCTAACTTTAAGAGGATGATAATGATGGTGATATCCTAAATGCCATAGTGAAGATAAAATGAGGCAATGTTATATATTAAATGTAACTGATTTTCAAGCATCTGGTATGGGGTAGATGCTCAGTATTTATTTATATACGCCTTGTGTATACTGAACCACATTTGCAAATAATACTATTGCTAACATTGTTTTAATTATTTCCACAAGATAAATACACAGAAGTTGAATGGCTGAATTTAAGTATACAATCATTTTATATTTTAATACATAGTAAAGATTATTTCAGTGCATAACATCAGATTATTTCACACAAAAGTTTTGAAAATTTACCTCATTAAAAAATGCAGGCAAGTTCTTGTTTCCTTGAACACTATCTAACCTCACAAATTAACCACTTTTTTCTACTCTTGCCATTCCTCTAAGTGAAAAATATTGTGGAATGTTGACTTTGAATCATTTGGCCATTAATGAGTTTGAGTAGATGACTGCATATGACTTGACCACTTGCATTTCATTTGTGAATTCCTTATTCAGGTTATGTTTCCATATTTATATTTATAATTTCTTACTTATAAATAATTCATTAATGGTAATAATATGTTGCATATGTTTTCTCATTTTTTAAAGATGGCCTGCTAATTTCTTGTTACAGATATTTAAAGCATTATTTGAAATGTTTAATCAAGGCAAAAACATGCATATAAGATTGTATATAATTATTAAGGGTATAGCTTTGATCAATGTTTAGTAGTCATGCACCTGTGTGAACATTTCCAACATCTCAAAGAATCTTTCCTAGCGAATACCCACTCTAAAGATATCTGTGGGTATTTAGTGTAGACCTCACAGAACAGTATCAGTAGAGACCTGGGTACATTAACATTATCTATTCTTGAACTATTAGGCAAACATAATCATGGGGTGGGTATCCTGTGCTTGTATTGTACTGAGTACAGTGCCTATAAGGTTTATCCATATTGTACATAGTTTTATCTTTACCTTTAGAAAATAATTTAGAATTGTTTTCTAAAAAGGATGTTCCAACCAGCAATATTTGAGAATTCTGGCTGTTTCATGATTAGCACTGCCAAATGTTATTGTTGGCCATTCCTGAGGAGGTGTGATACATTTCCTGATGATTAATGGTACCAAGAATTCCTTCAAGTACTTTTTTGCCATGTAGATATGACTTTTTATGAAGTACCTATTCAATCCTTTTTTTTTTTTTTTTTGCCAGTTAATTGAGTAGTTTGTCTATTTCTTGTTTATTCATAGGAGGTCTTTGATATTTTGAAAATGAGTTCTTTGTCAAATACATGGTTGGCAAATATTGTCTTCCAAGCTTCATCTTAAAATTATATTTTCTTAAGTGTTTTCTTTTATAATGAGAACATCCTTATTTTAGTGAAATACATTTTATTACTTCTTTTATACTTAATATTTTTGTGTCCTATTTAGAATGTCTGAGCAGACCATGATATTCTCCTTTACTTTTATTGTGGCAGTTTTGTTATTTTACTTCTCAAATACAGGTCTATTTTCTATCTGGGATAAATATTTGGATGTAATGTAAGATACAAATTGTTTCAATTTTTTTCTTACCTGAATTTATAATTAACCTAGAAACTTAAAAATATGTCATTTCCACAAGTCTAAGGTGGTAACTTAGTCATAAACCTGTCATCTTTATATATGAATATCGTTTTGCTTCTGAACACTCTGTTCTGTTCCAACGGTCTGCCAATACTTGGGTCAAAACTTTTAGTTTTAAGTACTGTAACTTGAAAATTTCTTAATATGTCACCATAAGTTATTCAACTTGTATATTCTTTCAAGTTGTCTTGACTTTTATTTAAATTTTGGAAGCATCTTTTCAGTTTACATAAAAACTCATCTGAGATTTAAATCATTAAGTTGATTTAGGAGGAATGGATATACAACAATAGCAAATCTTCCAGTCTATGAAGATAATGAATTCTTAATTTCAGCAGAACTTTTCTGTATAAAAGTTCTTATGTTTGTTAGGCTTAGGTGTTGGTTTTTAAAAAATTTTCAATTTTAATAGAATTTTTTTAGAGAAGTTTTATGTTCATAGCAAAATGCTATCTATCATCCTCTTTTCAGATGTATAGTTTGTGAATATTTTCTCCCATTCTGTAGGTTTTTCCTGCACTTTGTTGATGTCTCCTTTGGTATGCAAAAACTTATTTTATGTAATCCCATTTGTTTACTTTCACTTTTATTTCTTGTTCCTTTGGGGTCTTATCCAAAAGCTTCTTGCCCATTCCAATATCCTGAAGCATTTTGTTTATGTTTTCTTTTACAGGTTTCATAGAAGTCTTTAATCCATTTTAGGGTGATTTTTGTAACTCAAAAGATAGGGATCTAGTTTACTTCTGCAAGTGGATAACAAATTTTCTCAACACCACTTCTTGAAAAGGTGATTTTTTCTCTAGTGCATTTTCTTAGCATCTTTGTCAAACATCATAGGGCTATAGACATGTGGGATTACTTCCAGTCTCTCTATTCTCTTCTGTTTGTCTGTACATCTGTTCTCACACCAGTACCATGCTGGTTTGATTACTACAGCTTTGCAGTATGCTTTGGAGTCAGTTTGTGGAATGCCTCCAACTTTGTTGCTTCTGCTCAATGCTATTCAAGGTGTTGTGTTTCCATACAAAGTTTATAATTGTTTTTTCTTCTTCTGTGAAGAATGCCATTAATCATTTGAATCTGCATTGAATTTGTAAGTCACTTTGGAGAGTATGGACAGTTAGACAGTTTAACAATATTTATTCTTTTAAATTCATGAGTGAGAGTTGTGTTTCCAGGTTTTATTTGTCTTCAAAAAATTTTGTCCATGTTTTATAATTTTCATTGTAGAAATCTTTCATCTCTTTGGTTAAATTAATTCCTAGGTTGGTCTGTCTTTCCTTTTATCTTTTTTTCTTTTTTGATAGCTATTATAAATGGGATTGCTCTCTTGGTTACTATTTCAGATAATTTGCTACTGGCATATAGCAACATACTGATTTTATGTCCTGCAATTTTTCTGAATTTATTAATTCTAATAGTTTTCTTGGTGGAGTTTTTGCAGATATGTCATCTACAAACAGTGACAATTTGACTTCTTTTCCAGTTTGGATGCCCTTGTTTCTCTTTCCTGATTTCTCTGGCTATGACATCCAGCACTATATTGAATAAAAGTGGGCATCCTTGTCTTCTTTCAGATCTTAGAAAGTTTCCAACTTTTTCCCATTCACTGTCATGTTAACTGTTCATTTATCATAAATGCTCTTTATTACATTGAGGTATATTTCTTCTGTGCCTAATTTGTTTAGAATTACATGAATGGATGTTAGATTTTATTAGTTGCCTTTCTGTATCAAGTGAGATGACCATATCTTCTATTCATTCTGTTGATATGGTATTCTACGCTTATTGATTTTAATACATTGAACCATCCTTGCATTACTGAGATAAATCCCAGTTGATCATGGTGAATAGTATATAATGTGCTGCTGGAATTGGTTTTGGAATTGGTTTCGTTGAGGATTTTTACATCTAAGTTTATCAAGGATATTGGCCTGTATTTTCTCTTTTGGTTGTGTCCTCCCTCATCTGGTCTTGGGATCAGCACAATGCTGGCCTCCTAGAATGTGTTCGGAAGAATTCCTTCCTCTTCATTTTTTTTTTTTTTTAATAACTGAGGAAGAATTGGTATTAGCTTTTTTTGAAATGTTTGGTAGAATTCAGCAGTGAAGCACCTGGCTCTGGGCTTATTTATTTATTTATTTATTTAGATAGGAACAATTTTATGACTGATTTATTCTCGTTGCTTATTATTGGTCTGTTTATGTGTTCTATTTTTTCATGATTCAGTCCTAATAAGAGGTATGTACTGAGGAATTTCCCCATTTATTCTGTATTAACAAATTTGTTTGTGTATAGTTATTTATAATCACCTCTAATCATCTCCTTTATTTCTGTGATCTCAGTAGTAATGTCTTCATTTCATCTCTGATTTTGAACTCCTTCTCCCTTTCTTAGTCCAGTCAAGGATTTATCTACTTCAAAATAGCTGAAACATTTTGTGCCTCACCAGCAGAGAATGAGAGTCCTGTTGCTCCACATCCTCACCAGTATTTGATGTTTTCAGTGTTTTGTATTTTGGCCTATTGGTTATTTTTTTCATGTAATTAAATTAATATTTTTTAAAAATATTTGATTTTCTAATTTTTTTTTACTATTTTATGTGTTCTAAAAATATATATAGTATGTGTTATATATTATCATTTGTTACAATGAATGACTGCAAAATTCATTATTGATTGTAGTAGTTACATAATTTTATTATTTGTCCAAAAAAGGAACTCAAATCTTTTCATTCATTTTCAATAACTGCATAAAATGGACATGGGTTTGAAGTTGCCACCCCCATATATAACAAAAAAAAAAACATATATATAATTTTGAAATAATGCTCAATTTCAGTTTTGTTTTCCTTTGTGACATGAATTATTTAAACTTGTGTCTAGTGCAAAGAAAGAGAATATATGCATATAAATATATGTGATATTGAAAATACATTCAAAACACTGGTTAAATTTCCAAGCTCTGGTATCAAACAAGTCTGGGATTGGAACCAATTTAGTTGTGTTCCTTTAATCAAAAATCTGCCAAAATTAATTTCACTAGTATTGTATAACTATAACTATAATGCCTAATGAAAACATAAAAATATTTAGTTTAAGTCTCTGATTTCTAATCTACAGGTGGTATTTTAATATATAATATGTAAGACCAAGAATTATTGGAGATAATATCTAGAACATTTTGCTTTGTTGTATAGTAAATGTGCAATGACTGTCAACTATTAGTAAACTCTTTGGATATCTATTTTCTGATTATAAAACCATAAAATAATTATAGTCTTTCCATGTGATTTTTAGAGGGATCAAAACCAAAAATATCTATAAAGGACTATTACTTTAATTTGTATATGCTCTTAGATCAAGCTAGACTTGTGTGAAGAAGCAATAATTTAAGAAACTGACATATTTAGAATTTAGTTTTAGTAATTGGTATATTGAAGAATTTTATAAAGTACTCTGCATGCAGAAATTTTTAATAACACATTAAATCTTATGAACCTTATTTCAATATTTAATTCCTATTAGTACTTCTAAAAGTGTTTTATTACACAAAAATGTTGCTCAAAGTATTCGGCAATACCATAAACTTGTCAGTACCATAACTTTGTGCTACAGAGTTACAATGACTTGCTTCCATTCTACTTTGGTATACTAAACATTGAATTAAGGCTTCACAAGGGAAGTTTAGATTGAGGATGATTTACTTTTAAACCACATAAAAATAAATTTCACTCTTGATTAGAAAACATAATTGGAAAGTAATTTATTTCAAATACTATTTAAGTTTTTATTGCAATTTTCTCCTTTACATTTTCTCCAGGCATCTAACAGCAATGGAAGAAAAAGACATTTTAAAATAATTTTTATCTTTTACTCTATCAACTTATAGGTGCAGTTGTACCTACTGTATCTTTTCTCTAATTAGAGATGGCATATAGACTGGCTCATTACTTCTGCCTAATGAGCCAGGCTCCATGCCACCTCTCTAATCAGAAAAGAGATAGGTACAGAATGTTCCTCTGGACTTATTATAAATCATTTTCTTTCTCTCGCTTGTTCCTTTTTTTTTTAATCAAAAAATTAAGTCACTGTCCTCCATAGTTTTGTCCATATCCAAGATGGTTTCATTCAGAAGGGGTAATTGTGCAAGAGATTGCTGTGAGCTCAATTAAAGGTGCTCTCGTGCAGTGCCAGTTCGACTGTGTGCCTTGCAACAGACTTTGTTAAATGAAGGACTGTGGCACACCAAGATGTGTCTTTTCTGTCTTTTCCTAGCTTGAACTTGATTCTCTGTTTCTGCAAGTTTTCATAAAAGTGCTGGCTACTACAGAGATCTTTGAGTTTCACATCTGAATTGCGTAAACTCTCTAGAAAAATTCTTGCCAATGATATGTTCTGTTTCTGTAGGACTTGACTTCTTCTCTTTTAGGAAATTTTCCAGTAGGGGAAAGGAATATTTCTCACTGGATCCTCATCTACACATATTAATTGGATAATCTATACATAATTAGTTAGGCTGATTTTTAAATATAAAAAGAGAAACACCTTAGAATATCAGTATCAACAAATGTATATCAGCTCCTTTTTCTTGGAGTATTTGTTTCCAGTTACAGATTTATTTCAGCGCTTGGCATTGTACTTTTAACTTTGGGGAGTTGAATTAGCAGATATGCAATTATGAGGAGCCAGTAACATCACTGTGGTCACAGACCCAATCACTCCAAAGTATGGATTTAAAACTACAGAACCATGTACGTCACAACTTTTCAGAACTGTTCCTGAACTCATTTATTAACAGAGTGCTAGTTTCCTATTAAAGGTGGAGATTTCTGCATATGTGTTCAAACATGTGTAGTATTCTTAAGAAGGTCATTGGTCATTAAGTAACCAATAAACACTTGTGGAATTTAGAAATAAAAGCCCCAGGAAGAAAAAGATAATCACTTAAGCCAATAACTTGCCTTCCCTTCCATGTTTCCTACTTTATGTACTTCTTAACTCATTTGTTTGTTCTTGATCCTAGAGTTGGAATGTTTCTTGTTTACTTTTGCTCTGCTAGGGGATGGAGCTCAGGGCCTGGTACATGCCAGGCAGGTACTCCAGGTACCTGAGCCATGTCTCCAACCCCTGAATGCAACTTTTAATTTCTATCAATAACCCATGTGTTTACATTTCTAACCTTAGTTAGGTATAGAAAATTTGTTTTCCTTTTAGTTCAACTGAGATTATGCTAATTTTTTTCTGAGAGTAAATTTCTGGGGAATTGAAAAGAAAGAAAAGTATAAAAATTGTTGAATTAAGACAGGTAAATGGAATGGAAAAAGATTATAGGGATAAGGTTCACACAGATATACAGAGGGGCTGAATTAAAAAAAAAAGTTGGTTTCAGATCATTGCTTGAGGATTACATAGTAATCCTATCAGGACAATTGGTCTTTATGCTATTAAAAAAAGTGATGTTAGATGTATACCTCACAACCATGCTAAATAAAAACTGTTGATGAATTGAAGTTTGAATGTAAAATATGTAATCATGAGGTAGTAGAGAAAAATTAAGAAGTGCTTCTATAATCCTGGCATAACAAAGACTTTTATTAGAATGATACCTTGTTCAGAAACATAAAAATGTTGAAACTTCTGACTAATAAGCTGAGTATTTAAAATTGAAACAGGGTTTGTTTTGTACTTAGTTGTCAAAGAATAAAAAAGAGATTATACCAGTGTTGGAAAGGGTTGGGGGTAATCTGGCAAACTATCAGAAGTAGAAAATGTGGAAGGTACATGAGCCAAGAATGCTACTTTCAGGACATAGTCTCAAGAAAACAATAAAAAAGGGGCTTAAATATGGACTCAAATATTCATTGTAAAATAGCAAATAATTAGAATCAAATAAAAACTTCAGAAGAGAATTGATTAAATAAATTTTAGTTAATACTTACATGGAATAGTACATACCATCAGGAGAAAAAGCATGCATTTTATAGGATCATGGCAGTGGGTTCATATGTTATTATATGCAAAAGCATGAGTGTAGAATAATCTCTGAATTTAGCATATGTTTTATGAAAATACATATATATTATAGACATACATTTCATCTATATGTCTATATATTAATGTCTTGAAGGATATATGTCAAAGTAATATTCAGAATATCAGGATTTTACCTGGGTGCAGTGGTACACAACTGTAATTCCAGTACTTCAAGGAAGATTGCAATTTCAAAGCTAGCCTCAGAAAATGAGTGAGACCCTGTCTCAAAATTTAAATAAAAAGTGTGGCGGTGGAGTCAAGAAGGGGACTAGGGACATGGCTCAGTGGTTAAACACCCCTGGTTTCAATCTCTGATACCAAAACAAAACAGAAAACCCCCAGAATGCTAATAATGTTGACTTCTATAACCACAAGTAACTGATTTTCAAATTTGATTTTTGTATAAACTGAAATTATTTTTAGTAAGCTATATTATTTTATAATACAAATTTTAAATATTTTCTACTTTTGGACAAAATTAGAAATGGAAACATTTCACAGAATAGATTCATTCTATCATAATTGAAAGTCAGCGAGAAAGGCCTAATTTTTATAGTAGAATGGTAGTATTGACAATTTTGTTTATTTCAATCTTATACTGGGTACATGGGTTGAGGAAAATCAAATCTATACTGGACATTTATCTCATTGTGCATACATATTATTGCTATAATAGTGTCAGAGAAGCAAGGCATGAAATTTAGAATCAGACAGGTTGGAGTTTGAATCCCAACTCTGTTTCTTAAAAACCAAGTGACATTGGCAAAGAGTTTAACTCCCAATTCAATTTCCTGATTTGTTTCCTCATTTGTTAAATGTATTTTCTATGCATTTTTTGTTATTATAAAGCTTATAAACAATGTATTTGGTTCATATTGGGTTTTGAGTAAGATTTTGGTTTCATAAATATTGTTTTTTTTAAATTATTTATTTTTTATTTTTTACAGACTGCATTTTGATTCATGTACACAGATGGGGTACATCATTTTGTTTCTATGGTTGTACACGATGTAGATTCATACCATTTGTGTAATCATACCTGTACATAGGGTAATGATGTCTGTCTCATTCCATCTTAGATATTACCTTAGCTTATTGACTTTTTGAAACAAATGTTATAAAATAATCATATTTAATTTTTTGCTCAAAATCAAAAGTGACCTAGGTGAGGGAAATAATTTCAATTTAGAGTCATGACATATTAGATGTGCAATGTTTTGTCTAGGTAAATCCATGAAATAATCTTTCTTAAAGGTTAGTCCTTTCTGGTGCTCTTCAGTGTTTCCTGAAAAACCTGGGTTCCACCTGGTGTTATTTTTTCTCATCCCAAAGAACTTCCTTTTCCATTGCTTATAGTTCAGTCTGCTGAAACAAGTTCTCTAACCTTCTGTGCAAATGTCTTTAACTATTCTTTACTTTTGAAGTTGATTTTTACTGACTATAGAATTCTACATTGATTATTTTTATTTCTTAGCACTTTAATTCTCTTGTTTCATTGTGTTCTTACCTGCCATTTTTCTGGTGAAATCATGCACTGTCCATGTCAGTATTCTTGTGTATACAGTGAGTTGTTACTGTTTTGATGTTTTTAAGTTTTCTTTTTTATGGTTTATGATCTCTTTGTGCTGTATCTAGGCATGATATTCATTTTATAAGTTTTTCTTGAGGTGTGCTCAGATTCTTGAATCTGTAACCTGGTGTTTTCATTACTTTTCAAAGTTCTCCATCATTATCTCTTCAAATCTTCCTTTCTCCTCTTTTTCTCTTTCTTCTCTATTTTCTTTCTTTTTCTTCCAAGACCGTAATTACATTTGTGCTATGTCACTGACTATTACACTCAAGATCTTGAACACATTTTTATTTGTTTGTGTTTTGTTATGTTTTTCTTATTTATTCCCTAATGCTTCTGCTTGGATACATTCTATTAACTTGTCTTGAATCCACTGATTATTAGACTCTTGTGTCTAAGTTGCTCTTAAACCCATTTAGAAAATCCTACATTTCTAAATCATACTTTCCATTTGCAGGATTCCCATTTGATTATCTTTGGCAGATTTCTTCTGTCTGATCAAATATTTCATCTCTTTACACATATTGTTGACTATTTCCATTCGATAAGAGCATTTTATCAGATATTTTCAAATTCCTATTTTATAAATTTAAATTGTCATCTGAGTCATGTCTGTATTGACCTTTTCTTCTCTTTACAATGGGTCACATTTTCTTTTCTTGTGTCTTAAAATATTTACATTGTAGGAAAGACATCTTATATAGAAGAATGCAGTCTTGGGTTCATCTCTTATGAAAGACTTCTAACTGTGTAAAATTTAATTCATTCATTTGTGTTTCTTTGGGACCACTATTTTCTGATGGGTCTAAAATAATGTTATAAGTTTTCTGGTTCTTTTTGTTGTTAGGTTGCTAGCCTCATGATGTTTTCTTGAAGATTTGTAGATTCAAATCAGAGGTGGAAGTCAGATTATTATTCTAGAATCTAACATGCTTCCCTTTGCTTTCTTTGGCACTTCTAACTGTGCAATCCTCTAGATTCAGTCATGAATGGTCTCTACCTTTCTGGACAAAAAATGGCAGTAACTGGTCCCCAAGCTTATTTTAGTAAGAGATACTGACCTTATATTTATATCTTCTAATTTTTCCTGAAGAATTTTGTGGGTTCTACCTTTATTGCTTTTAAACTTTCATGTCTTTCTTTGGCTTGCCTGAAATCTATTCACTGCTATTATTTAAAACTGAAATGTGTTTTGTGTTACAAATCTAGCAGCTCATTTTGCTGACTAGTAGTCATGTGACTTCTGTGCAGAGCAATGTCTTTTAACCTCAGTTCCTGAGAGTAACTCAGTCTAGAAAAAAAAAAAAAAACAACTTTTAATCACTTTGTATAGCACACACATTTAGTACACTCTATCAGATATATAATTGTATATATCTTTGTATCCTGAGTCCAGCAATCCTCCAACTCCTTAGGAATCTTCACTCAAAGGATCTCAACTGTCCTTCAGTTCCATGATATGCTTTGTTCCTTCCTAACTCAATGTAAGATTCATGGTCAATCCTTATCATTTCCTTGCACACACCTTGATTCCACTGCCTTTTCCTTGCTTCTAGTATTGCCTTGGTAATACGCCAGAATTGGGTAAATATGCTGAGTCAGGCTGACTAGTCTCATCTTGTATTGGTGACCACAGGTACTCTGATGTGGTCCTACAATCATTCTGTGTTTCCCTCCTCCATTCACTTTCCCTGTCTCATGACCATTTATGTTTGCTTCTCTCCCTCAACTTCTTATTCTGACTCTGGGCTGACATCATCTCCTATTCATTATGAAAATCATCCCAAATCATAAAAGAACTTCTATATATTCCCACTGCTATTTATGCCAGTCTCTGGCATATAATATAGATCTGGCTGAGAATATTTTTCCCATTACTCTTCTCTATTTTAAACAATATTTTACATTAGTGATACATTTTCAGAGGCATAAAGACATTATTATTTTTCCTTTTAAAAACATTTATCTTGACCCCCTATTTCTTCCACCAGCCACTACTACATTCTCTTGCTACTCCTTTTTATCCAAATTCCCTGAAGCATTTTTACCAGACTGATCTTTAATTTCTTTTTTCCAATTCCATCAATTGCAGTCAGTGCTGTAGCTTACCACTACATGTAAACTGCATTCGTGAAATCTGCTCCAAATGCTTGATGATTTCTCTATTTCACCAGAGTAAAAGTCACATCATAAATCTCACTGTTAAGTTCAACTCTTTATCTTATTTGACCCAATAGCATCATGTAATGAAGTTGATTGCTAGTCATTCCATGGTATGCTTCATTCACTGAACAACTAAATATCTATTGCCTCTTGGTTTGTCTCTGAAACTCTAGTGGTTACTTTCAGTTTGATTTCCTGTAACCTCTTTGTATACTTGACTTCTTTTTTTTTTTTCGAGTCTTTTATTATTTATTTATTTTTTCTTTTTTACAGACTGTATTTTGATTCATTGTACACAAATGGGGTACATCATTTCATTTCTATGGTTGTGCACAATGTAGATTCATACCATTCGTGTAATCATACATGTACATAGGGTAATGATGTCTGTCTCATTCCACCATTTTTCATACCCCCTTCCCTCTCATTTCCTTCTACATAATCCAAAGTTCCTCCGTTCTTCTCTCACCCCTCACACTCCCCAACCCCATTATATATATCATTCTCCAGTTATCAGGGAAAACATTTGGCCTTTGGTTTTTTGGGATTGGCTTATTTCACTTAGCATGATATTCTCCAATTCCATCCAATTATTTGCAAATGCCATATTATTATTCTTTATGGCTGAATAATATTCCATTGTGTATATATATCACAGTTTCTTTATCCATTCATCTGTTGACTTCTTAATATTGAGATCTAGACCTTAAGATGCCACAATCTTCCAAGTTTATGTGTACTCATCCCTTTATATTCATCTCCAGTCTTGTAGCTTTAAATATCATCTAAATGGCTTGGCTTCCAAATTTAATTCTATCCTCCAGTGTCTTCCCTCAACTCCAGACTGCTATATATATATATGAGACTACTCAAAAGCTCCACTTGAATGTTTACCTTATATTTCAAAATTAGATTGATTTATTCTGAAACTGTTTTTTTTTTTTTTTTGACCTCTTACTTTGACCTACATTTTGTTTCTTCCATATTCTTCCTCATCTGAAGTGAAGGATTTCACTTACCCACCAATACAGAGCAGAACCCTTAGTGTCATCCTTGTTACTGCTCTTTCTCTTATATCCAACATTTTATGCTTCAGAAGAAATCTTGTTGATATCTTCAAAACGTATCCAGGTTTTGATTCCTTCTCACCACTGTACATAACAAACCTCCCTGTCTGAGTCATGGTGGCTGCTTTTCCTGGATTACATAGTCCTTTAACTGTTCCACCTGACCCTCCACTTTACATTTAGCACAGCAGCCAGAGATGTTTTAGGAAATAGGAATTAGACATATTACTCCTCTGCTCTGAATGCTTGATGGTTTCCCCATTTCTTTTTTTTTTTTGCGGTACTGGGGATCAAACTCAAGCACTCTACCAGCTGAGCTATCTCCCCAGCCCTGGTTTCCCCATTTCACCAGAGTAAAAGTCACCATTCTTACAATGGCCTCTGAAACCTCCATGAACTGATTGCAGTTATTTCTCTGGCTTGTTTTCTTACTGTCCCCCTGCCCCCACCCCATGCTCTCTTTGCCTTGCCTCCTTTTTGAATATGTGAGGTACATTTGTATCCTGTTGAATTTGTGAGGTACACTGCTAGGGTTTTTATATCATACATAAAGCTGACTCCCTTTCCTACTTCAGGTGTGCTTAAAACAACTTCTGAAAGGTATCTACCCTATCTCCCTGTTCACAATTGCAAACACCAACTTCTCTCTTTAGGTCCTCCTCATGCGGCTGGATTTCCGCCCCCCCATAGCTCCTATCTTTAATGTGTATGATGGTTTGGATCTGGAATGTCCCTCAAAGTTCCCATATGTTAAAAACTTTTCCCCCAGGGCAGCAATGTTCAGAGGTGGGACTTTTGAAAGTGAATAGACCATGAGGGATCTGACCTCATCTGTCAAATAATCCATGGAAAACTGAATGAACTACAGGGAGATGGTGAACAATGTAGCCAGTAAGACTATGGGTGTAGGCAGTAAGTTACCAGAGGTATGCCTGGAGGGAATCTCTTGTCCCAGGTCCCTTTCTCTTTGTCTCTTTGCCTTCTGGCTGCCATAAAATGAGCAGCGTTTCTCTGCCGCACTTTTCTACCATGATTTTCTGCTCACCTCAGACCCAAAACAGTGGAACTACCAGCCATGAACTGATACTCACTGATATCATGAGTCAAAATAAAGTTTTTCTCCATTAAGTTGATTTTCTCAGGTACTTGTCACAGCAACAAAATATGACTAACATAACACATATCATACAATTTAATTTTTTTTTTTGTAGATGCCTGTTTCTCTAGACTATGTTTGGGAAGGTAGGGTTTTTTAAAAAAAAAAAAATTGTTGTTTTTTGGGTTGTCATTGCTTTCTGATGTATCTCAGGAGCCGGAAGATTGCCTGTAACATTATAGCTACTCAATAAATATTTGCTGAATAAATGAATGGATGGGTGACTCTGAAGGGCAGAGTACAAGGGATAGAAATCTTTTAATCTCAAATCAGTTCATCAGTCTCATTTCTCTGTGCCTATATTCCAGAAGTGAAATCTAATGAAGCAGGTTGGTGAGAGTGGAAAATGTGGTGTATAAATAGTTGAGCAGACATTGTTAGTAAGGGAGAACTGGGGTCCAAGATGTTTTCCATCTATACCAAAGTGAAAATAAGGAAATTGTGTATGTGTGAAAATAGGGAATGGAAAGGAAGTGAGAAGGAGGAGGGGAGTGTGGAATAATGGAGGGGAGAGAGTAAGTTGGGGCAAATGAATGCTCATTCCTTATTTATTTGCAGTAGAAAACAAATATCCAAGTAGAAATGGCAAAACACCCTTTGGGAGAGAAAACTTATAATTGAAGCTTGATTTAAGACCACCAAATGATAAAAAGATGAGAAAGTGTTCAGAGAAGTTGTTTTCTCTAGAGGCAGGAACAATTCTTGAAGGACAGGATGTAGGGAAAAAGAATATATTATTACAGATAGGTGGTTGGGGAATGTTGAGGTAGAAGGGAAGCTAAGGAGAGTCCCACGGGGGTCAGAAGGTTCAGGGTATTAGAATCCAAGAGAAGAAAGTTGCAAGAAGTTTCAAGAAGTTCTTCAGTATCCATCAGCAGAGTATCAAGGAGAATGAGGAATTATAAAATTGAATATCATACATGGGTTAGCAATTAAGAATGGACATTAAGTGTAGTGACTGTGGCAGAAAAGGGACAACTGGTAATTTTAAGTGAGATTAAATAATGAGGGGAGGAGATTTCAGGGCAGATTTTGGAGAAGTCTGGCTGTGAAGAGAACAGAAATGGGTGAGGTAAACATGGTGTGAGTCTATATTCCCTGATGATTGTTTATTACTTTTGATTATTCTATAAACATCTGTTAATTCTTCAAGGTATTTTTGGCTGATTTTAACTACTGATTCAGGATGTGTATTTTTAAACGTTCCTCAATTCAAGGTATTTATTAATAGTATATGTATTGCATAATCCTATACAATCGTTAACTATATGACTACATTGAATGCTTGCATTTTTGGTTGTTTTCTATAATAAGTGTTTTGTTTTGACCTTTATTTCTTCCTTATGGTTCAGCTACACTCACAGAATATACTTATATTTGCTGTTGATGTCTGAAAACAGCAATAAGAACAAAACCAGAAAAAACATTGTAAATTTTTTTGGCATGAAGCCTTTACTGTAGCAAGCATTAAAAATTAATAAGTAAACTTCTTTGGCTCCTCATTCTAGAACTATCATATTTTGAAGTTCTGAATTTTAATTATTTACTTTTAATTTATTTCAAAATAAAATGTTCTTAGTGTCACCAATGAAGTAAATAGAGATCAGATAATTAACCTGACCCCATCATGCATGATTTTAATTTCAATTTGAATTCTCGATAGAAATTATGAAAGGTCATTACCATGGTCTTGGTTGAATAGACACAAATTTGCTTTTTATTGTACCACATTGAGAATTTATTTCTTTGCTACATGAATCTATTAATAGTTTTGTTAAAGATCAGTCTTTTAAGCTTTGTTACTTTCAACAATGAAAATTCTGTTTAAATTTCTACTAGATATTTTCTTCTAAACATTTTAAGTTATCTTTTGTTATTTATAACCTACTGGTGGATATCTATTGAAAGATATCAATGTCAATTGTTACTTTACTTCTAGTTCTAATTTTTTTTTGGTAAGAACAAAGCTATTCTTGACTCATTATTAAGTACATTTATTTTGATTCAGTATTGATGGTAATATCTGTTCAAATTAGAGACTAGGTAAGAAATACTTATCACTTTGAAATTTTAAAAAGGACTTAAACAATTTTTAAAGATTCATAAAGATCCTCTTCCTTCTCATGTGTTTTTAATGTATTTATTATTAGGTTGAGCCATATGGAGTTGCCCTATTGTATATTAAAAATGGTCAAATATTAGCTATTTAATGGTTCAAACTATTATATTTCTCTAGGTAATATTTTACTGTTATCTTTATGTTGTTAAACTTTAAACACATTGTTTCTGTTTCATTCACTGATGTATCTTTAACGCCCCCCCAAACAAACAAAATTTGTTTTTGGGTATTCTCAATTTTGAGATCCAGTTGATTCATTTTAGCTGCTCTATTAATATTCCATTTTGTTGAAGATGCATATATTTTTACTCTCATGTTGAAAATGTGGGTTTTCTGTTTTGGTAATTTATAAAATTCTAAAGTTAACACTGTCTATGTCTCCTTGTGTGCATTTGTGGGATTTTTGTAGAAAAGGTACCATAAATATTTCTGCAGGCTCCTTTGTGTGTTCCTTTCCCACTTTGTTATATTGTCACACTGTTTGCTGAAGTGGTGTAATCAATTTGTATTCCTACTAGCATCAGATCACTATCCATCTGCCTCTGTTCTCACCAATATGTTTTGTTTTCAGACATTAATTTCCATCAAAATAATAAGTTTAAATTACTCCTTTATTTTTGTTTTATTTTTATTACCATTATTAACTAGTAAAGATTTGAAAAGATATGTTTATTTGGCTTTCAAGTTTTTTCCTCTCTAAAACTATTCTAGTCTGTCCCTGATTAAATTTCCACATGAATTATATTTTTCAGTTTTTTGGTTGGAGTTATGCTTACTATTTATACTTCAAATGTTTTAGTTATGCTGATTCAAAAATATTCCTTTGATGGATTGACTTTTTAACTTTTTAAAGTCATGCAGAGTTTTGAATTTTAACATTGGAAAATATATCAATCACTTCTTTAATTTTTCATATATTTTATATCTTATTTAAGAAACTTTTTCTTATACTGACATACTATAGGCTGTTATTTTTTCCTGAAATTAATTTTTGTGTAATATGTGAGGTAGAGTTTTAATATAACTGATCTTTAATTGGCGTGTATGTGTCCCATTGCTTTTTATTGAATAACTGTACTTTTCTTACCTAGTTTTAAAACCACCTGGATCATATCTCAAGCTCCAATGTTATGAGAGTATGTTTAACATTTTGCTTTAGAGGTCAAGTTGATTAACTTCTTGCCTAGGTTTTGATATCTTGAAATGTAAGTTCTTTCTTCCTAGTGTTATTCAATATGACTATTCTTAGGTCTTATTCCCCCAAATGAGTATTTGGATCAACATTCACATAAAACCCTACAGGAATTTTTTTTCATTAGAATTGAATTAAAATTATATAACAATTTAGTGAGACTTTATTTTGTTATATTGAATTTTCTCATTCATGATGATGGTATATCATTGTATTTATCTGTCTTTTTTAAGTCTTTTAATAATTTTTGCATAAAAGATATTCATACATTTGTTGAAATTCATTTATGGATGTCTCAAGGTATTGGTGCTTTTATAAATAGTATCTTTTAATAAATTTCATTTGATATTTGCTGCTGCATAAAGAAATATGTATTTTTATGTTATTCTTATTTTCATAATTTTAGAATTCATTGATTCTGATAATATTACTATAGATTCTTTTGATTTCTTTATGTAGAAAAACATGAAATTAATAAAACTGTATTTATTTCATTCTAATTCTTATAACTTTGTTTCCTTTAATTAATGGTGGTTATCTAGAATTCCCCATACCCATGTAAAGTGATAGAAAAGGCACTCTTAACTTGGTATTACTTTTATGGACATGCTTTTGCATTTTACCTTTAAAAAAGACTTTTGTTATGACCTTTCTAAGAAATTTCCCACATCTTCCTAATTGCATAGTTTTTTTTTTATTTCTATATATTTTTCAACACATGGCAATTCTAACTTGTTAATATGATTTTTGCATCAATGGTTAAAAATGTGATTGTGCCTATAGTTTTCTTTCTCCTAGTTTCTTTAAGAGCATATTCTGACTCTCCAATTTATGACCTGTTTTACCTGGTTAAAATTTGTTAATTATCTATATGCTTTAGTTCCTACATCTGTAAAATTAGGAAAAAGAAGGATATCTTGCAGTAATGTTTTTAGGAGGATTAAATAACATTGTGTGTATATGTAATCATTTGAAAAATGACCTTTTTAATATGCAGTAATTATTGACTATCTTTGCTATTATCATTAATATCAAGATCCTTTTTAAAACAACACTACTTTCCCCTGAAAGGCATTAAGGGTAAAGAATACTTGGATGTTTATCCTAACATCAGTTTCTGAATGGTTATTTGTTCTATTTCTGGTTTTCTGATTGTTATTGCTTGGGCTTGAGTATGATAGACATTTCACATATATAGCCCTGCTCAGCTCTTTCAATTTCCTCCTTGTTTCTAAATGAATCTGGATCAGATCCAATTCATCAGGGATTTTCCTAAGGAAATCTGCTAAGGTTGTCCAGTACAGTCCTACAATTATATTTCTTATATGATTGTCTTTATTTTAAATCTGTGAAATCTTTGCCCAAGTCAAGACTACAGAGTTTCACTATGATTTCTTCTAGATGCATTATAATTTTAAATTACTTCTATGATCTTTATTGAGTTAAACTTTTGTATAAGATAGCTTATATGAATTGAGGTATATTCGTGTGTGTGTGTGTGTGTATGTGTGTATGTGTGTGTCTATGTGTGTGTACTGGGAATTGTACTCAGGGGCACTCTACTACTTAGCTACATCACCAGCCCTTTTTATTTTTTAAAAGTTGTTAAAATTCTTACCACGTCTCCAAGGCTGGCCTCAAACTTGTGATCCTCCTGTCTCAGCCTCTTGAGTCACTGGGATTACAGATGTGTACTATTGCACCAAGCTTGAGGTATTTATTTTAAAAATAAGATTTAATAGGTCCAGGACCAATCTTGAAGATTTGTTATTGTTATTTTGTGAAAGCATGGTGGATGTTACATAATTTCATTTTTGGATTTTTCACAGATATTATATAGATATATAACTGGTATTAAAATATTGATATTGTAACTTACACATTTGTATAGCTCATTCATCAGTTTTAGTAGGTATTAGTGGATTTCTTAGAATAATCGATCTATAAAAATTTCTATATATTTTTCAATGTTGAAACATTTTTTTTTCTTGCTTAATTACTCTATCTAGTACCTGGGCATTGTCAAGTTAATTTCTCATTTTCTATTTTTGTGTTGAAGTGTTATTCTCATACTTTTATCTATTACTTTAGACAGTTTTCTTTAGTTCTTTGAACATATTTAAAATAGTTCATTTAAATTCTTTCTCTAAGAAATACTCTGGGACCGTATAAAACTGTGCTGAGCAGAACTGCTTACAGGCCACAATCTCCCACCGTCCTGTGAATATTTTGTTTTTACATTTTTTAGAGGTTGATAGACCTTTATTTTATATATATATATTTATATGTGGTGCTGAGAATCAAACCCAGTTCCTCATGCTAGGCAAGCACTCTACCACTGTGCCACAACCCCAGCCCCTGAATATTTGTTTGACAGCATATAAACTTAAATTCTTCATGGAAAAAAAAAAAAAGTCTTTGTTTAGTAAGTTTAAAGTTTAGATGTATAATTGACCCAATTTCTATTGCCCATTTTTTCCTTCATATATAGGTTAAACTTTCTAATTTCTTTGGAAGTGTTATAATTTTCCATTGCTGAAATCACACAAATTTTAAGATGTAATGTAGAAAATTCAGAAATAAGATTCTTTCCATTCTCAGAGTTTGTTGCTGCAGTTTGCTTGTTTATTGACCTTTCTGAAATAATTCTGTAATGTCCACATTATTTTGTCATAAGTAGACATTGAAGTTTATATTTTGTTAATTAAGTGGCCAACCAATGACTAGACAGAGAATTTCTTAAATGCCTAGAACCAGTGAGTTTTTCAATCTTTGCAGAGGGCCTCTGAATGCATGGTGTACAATGCCCTTGACACTAAGCAGGTTGGTATTCTTTGGTCACAACTTCTGCTTGCCTAGAGCCTCAAGGTCAAGCAGAGGTGGGGCCTCTTAGACTCTTCTTGGGTCTTTCTTGAATACATGCATACCTGGGAATGTACACAGCCCTTTGCATGTATGTAGCCTTCTAGATTTCCATGCATATATCAGAACTTCTAGATTTCCATGCTTATATCAGAACTTTGCAAAGACTCCTATGGGCACATTATTCCTTAGCTTCTCCATTTAAGTTTTTTGGTTGGTTTGCTGTTTTTCTCCACTATTAATGGTGCCTTGGTCAACTGCAAGTTTAAGAGTTGCCACTGATTATTTTCAATGACTACCCCCAGGGAAAAGACTGTTCTTAGTAGGTGAATTTTGTGTTAGTTCAAGCCTTACTAATGGTGTTTTTAAGTGTATTCCCAGATGATAACAGTTGTTTTAGGTGTCTTTGAAAGAGTTACAGTCCTCTTCTGATTCTTCCAGGGGCTTCAAGGCTGTTTGCTTTTGTTCTGATTGTAGATTGTTTTCAAAACAACCTTTGCATTTCAGAGAAAAGAATGAGAACAGGAAAAGTTAAAATGTGAGAGAATCTGTTGTTTTTAACCAATATTTGGCCACTTAAAAATAAACACTCCCTACATTGTTTCCAAGTCTTGGGTTTATTTCCAGAGTTCTGAAAAAGTTGATCTAACACTCTTTGCTAGTGTTAGCATTGCTTTTATGGTAGAGAAATTTTCAATTGTTCTCATGTCTGATGACCACTTGTTGTTTGTTCCAACAATATCTTAAAGTTTTTACCCATAGACACCATCATGCTTCATTAGACTTACAAAGAGTACTTAATGTTTTAGTTGCTAAAATGAATGACTTAAAATTTTAAATTTCCATTGGTTTATTACTATTATATAGAAATTGAATTGATTTTTTAAAATATATTGAACTTGTATGCTAAATTCACTTATTAGTTCTTATAGCTTTCATTAAATTAATGGAAATTTTCTTAGTAGATAATCATGCTTTCTGAAAATTGAAGTAATTCCATTTCTTGCCAATCACTCTGACATGTTTTATTTAGCCTTATTGTAGACCTTTTTTTTTCCATGACTTATGTATTAGATTTTTTATCTACAGTTTTCCCATTTAACCACCTTGGCGGTGCCTCCCAGTTGTAATGCAGTACTGCTTCTTTTCTGTCATTACCTACTTTCTGACTAGACAACTATGAGGTCTTTCTTGTATGAGTCATGTCTGTTTCCCTCATCAATTTATATAACGTGGACCTATTCAATTTATATAATGTAGACCATGTGAATTTTTTTCAGAGAGGAATTTCTTTATGGAATGCTTATTCCAATGAGAACTGTTGTTAAAAATTTGGCAACTAGCAAAGGCATGGGTAAAATCCATCCCTAAGACAGTGTCCTTGAAATATTTTATAGCATTTCTTTGTAAATCATAATTTTCCTGTTTGGGATGAATGATTCATTTTAACTCTAGGTCTTTGGAAAACTTTCTCTTTTTAAAAATTCTTTGAAATGTGGATCTGTAGTAGTGGTGATGATTGTCCCATCACCGACTCCAAAATGTAAAACTAAAATGATTTTTAAAGGTTATAAAACCCAGCCCTTTTATTTTATAGATGATAAAATAGATTTCATTATCCCTCTGCAGCAGAGTTTCCCTTTAACTATTATTAAAATATATGAAGTGCATTCCAATTTTTGAGCATTGAGTGGAACACCTCCACTCCTAACACCTGGTCTGACTTCCATCATTTTTCAGCGGATGACTACAACAGCCTCTTGACCGGCCTCTGCTTCTATCCTATATTCTAATCTCAACATTTTTCAGTAAACCTGAGATCATGTCATTACTCTACCCACAGCCCTCCACTGGCTTCTCATTTTACTCAGGATAAAAACCAAAGTCCTTGCAGTGGACTAGAAGGCCTTTAACAATTTGCACTTCCTTCCTCACCAGCCAGTTATTTGTCTAACCTCATCTTCCAGTGGCCTTTTCCTCCTTTATTCTGCTTCACCATGCTGGCTCTGTGTATTCCCTCTTAATGAGCCAAGCACATTGCTTTAGGGGCCTATACACTCACTGATGCCTGCCTGGGACACTTTGCTCCTGTCTGCATGATTCACTTCCTCTCTCCCATTATCAATGAGGGCTATCTATGGAAAAACCATCTCTAATAAAATCCAACCGTATTTTCTATCCTGCTCTGTATTTCTATTTTTGGCACATTTTAATATATGCTACTCATTTATTATGTTTCCCTATCTGCTTGAATGTAAGTCCATAAAAGCAAGGATTTTTTTTGTTATCTTATGTATATTTGGCTGCCATGAATGTGTCTGGCATATAATAGGCTCCCAATAAATATTTGTAAATGAATAAATACATAAAAGAATGAAGTTACCCTGTCATTTAAAGTCATGGTCCAGGTTTTGACAAAATCAGTGTTCATCATTTTTTCCTCTCTTTCAGAGGTGGTAGGCCTTCCAAAATCATGAATTATTTCCCCCTATTTGTTATGACCTGGTTCCTTAAGAAAAATCATTTCTCTAGAGGTTCTATGTAAACCATTTTAAGGTAATATTTTATACTGATAAAATAAGTTGGATAACATGAAATACATGTTAGAAATATTTATTTTCTTCTTAATTCTTTATAATAACAAAAAGAGAAAAATGGTCACTATATCACTTTCCTGTGGCTGAAATGACAAAGTACCACAGAATGGGTATCTAAAAACAATGGATATTCGTTTTTTCATGGTTCTGGAGGCTGGAAGTCCAACATCAAGGTATCTCTAGGGTTATGCTCAATTCGAAAACTGTGGAACAGAATCCCACCACTGGCTTTTTGGTGTTCCTTGGTTTGTAGCTGCACCACTTCAGTGTCCTTTTCACACACCCCTTTCCCTGTGTGTGACTGTCTTCCCATGGCATTTTCCTCTCAGACAAAAGAACAAAGTCACATTGCATTTGGGCCTTTGTTATGATTTGGATGTGAGGTGTCCCCAAAAGCTCACTTGTGAGACAATGCAAGAAATTTCAGAGGAGAAGTGATTGGGTTGTGATTAAATCACCCAATCAGTGATTTAATCCCTTGACAAGGATTAAGAGAGTAGTAACTGAAGTGGTGGGATGTGGCTGAAGGAGGTGGGAATTGGGGCTTGGTTTGGGGTTTATATTTGATTCTGGCAAGTGGAGTCTCTCTCTCTCTCTCTCTCTCTCTCTCTCTCTCTCTCTCTCTCTCTCTCTCTCTCTCTCTCTCTCCCCCCCCCCCCACCCCCTCTCTCTCTGCTTCTTGATTAACATGTGAGTTGCTTCCCTCTGCCACACTCTTTGCCACATTGTTCCTATTTCACCTGGAGCCCTGAGGAAACTGAGCCCTTAAATAAACCCTTCCTTCTCTACAGTTGCTCTGATCCAGTCCTTTAGTTGCAGCAGAGGAAAAGATGACTGAAATAATCTTCCTTAATGAGCTAGTCATCACTTGATTACATCCTCAAAGACCCTGATTCCAAATAAAAACATATTTATAAATACTAGGGGTGAGGAGTCCAGCGTAGCTTTTTGGGGGGATACAATTCAGCCAAGAATAATGAATTTCTTGGTGGACAAGTATGCTTTGAGTGTGGTGGGAACCTTCTTGTTCCATTCGTCAGTGCTTCCAAACTGGTGTTGCTCAGCCTTTGTGCATCCCTAATGTACAGTAAGGTGAGTACTGCAGTTGTTTCAAACACGTGCTTCTCACTCCCGCCACACTTTCCTTGGACTTCACTGAGATGGCGAGTTCCCTTGACTCCTCTCTTTCTGCTGGTTTATCACCTGTCATCTGTCTCACGTTCCTGTCCACTTCAGCACAATGGTACGTCCTCTTCTCTACGACTGCAATCTTACCTTATCTTGTCCCTGTTTTGATGCATGCCACCTGAAAATTCTCAGTCCCAGACACCTCTAATCACTTGATGTTTCTCTTCGGTGGTTCACATGTTCGGGGGAAACATTTAACTTGAAAACTTATGACAATGTGAAGTCATGATCTCTGATTTCATATGACCCTCAGTATACTTCTCAAGGGGCCCTGTATTTTTTGCAGGTCAGTCACCCCACTTGTTTTCAATAGCAGCTAGAACAGCTCTTCATCACCCTCCTTTTCTCCCTGCTTCCCTTCTTCTTTTTTCCATCATTATTATATACTTATTGATCAGTTTAGGGCATGCCAGAAACTTCTCTATGAGCTAGAACTTGACCAGTGAATAAGGGCAATTACTGCTTTGTGTGTCTTGCCAGGGAATTTTATTTAATATCCTTTCATGTTTCATAAGCAAGACTGAGGAGTGAATGGGTATCAGTAGAACAGAATGGGAAGTGCATAGCACAGTGCTACAGGAGCTCATAGGACCCCTCCTGAGCCTCCGAAAGTTTTCCACAGGGCATATGTCAAAACAGACATGAAGGACTGAGGTGGGGCAGGAACATTTAAAACAGGCAAATTCAAGCGTAAAACCTGGGAATAAAATGGCTTGGCAATGTGGGGCCCGAATAATTTAGTCCATAGATCTACAATATAGAGTGTGAAGGACACAGGAGGAGGATGAGGTATGGGTGGGGATAGGTGAAGGGAAGAATAAATTGGCAAATTCAGCAACATTCTTGGCACATTACCTGTTACAAGGAAAATTCATACAGGGAGGAGTGGTTTCCTCAGTCTGTCTTCCCAACCCCTCCCCAAAGGAAATCCCACGAGCACATGTGACTTAGCTGTGTTCATGCTCATTCTTCTCATTTTCCCTCCTTTTTCTAAGAACAGTATATCCTTACTTACTCCCTTCCCTACTTTGTTTATTCTTAGGTCCTGGATTTAGGCCAATGTATTACAAAGCTAGTCATCTGATTGCTAATTCCTAAGTGAATAGTTCACCATGTTTTCCTTATTTCTTTTAGCTACTTAAAAATTTTAAGGTAAATTGTGTTGGAAAAATCTAATGATTTCTACTAAGTTTCAGCAGGTGTTTTGTTTTGTCTTGATAATATCACTTGAAGGAACAATTTCTTGCACTTGTTTTAGTTGTCTGATTTTGGATAAACAGAGAAACTCTACCCAGAGGAAAGTTGGATCAGGAGGCAATTTAGAATACCTCCTTCCTGCAGGCCTCATCTTGTAGGGTGAGAAAGACTGAGACCAAAAAGCAGAGAGGGAGAGCCTATGAATATTTTTCTTTAAAATGCATTAATTGAAAATATTTATGCTCATGAAGAAATATGAATAGGTAAAGTAGTCTATTTTTCAATGTCATTTTAATTTTCTTTCTTTTTAAATTTTTTACAGACTGTACTTTGATTCATTGTACACAAATGGGGCACATCATTTTGTTTCTATGGTTGAACACGATGTAGCTTCATACCATTCGTGTAATCATACATGTACATAGGGTAATGACGTCTGTCTCATTCCACCATTTTTCATACCCCACTCCCTCTCATTTCTTTCTACATAATCTAAAGTTCCTCCATTCTCTCACTCCCCACCCTGCTGCCACCATTATATATCATCATCCATTTATTAGGGAAAACATTCGGCCTTTGGTTTTTTGGTATTCACTTATTTCACTTAGCATGATATTCTCCAATTCCATCCATTTATTTGCAAATGCCATAATATTATTCTTCTTTATGACTGAATAATATTCAATTGTGTATATATATCAGAGTTTCTTTATCCATTCATCTGTTGAAGGGCATCTAGGTTGGTTCCACACGCTACCTATTGTGAATTGAGCTGCTATAAACATTGATGTGGCTTGTGCTACTGTAGTATGTTAATTTTACAGCATATCATTTAAATATGAATAAACATGTGAATATAAATAATACAAACGTATGTACCCATACTTGCAAACATCCACACATACATACTTTTTTGTTCCTGAGTTGTCCCCTCATTGCTCATTAGTCCCATCCTGCTTCTTGTTCCATTCGTCTACTTTGAGACTACTTTGTGCTTATTCTACTCTCCATCTTTATTCATCAGATGGATGCTAAGTCTGTGTGGTTTCCTCTAAGCCATCAGCAAGGAGCAGCAGCAAAGATGAATAAAACATTCTTTAAAGACTCCTCTTATTGAAATACTATGAAAACTTAATAGTTAAAAAAAAAAAAAAAAAAAAAAAACCACATTTGGGAAAATGACCACTTGGTGAATTAGCCATTGCTCCAAATTTAAGTTAGAAAAAAGACAATTATTATTGCAATGGCATTGTGTGTTAGGTCTCATTCCATTTTATGTCCTTACGATCCAAACTATCTAGAGTTTTACCTTTCACTAATTTTTTTTAATTTTAAAAACAAAACAAAAATTTAAAGAGATGGTAGTTTTCTTACATTTTTTTCCTTTTTGTTTTAAATAAATATTTGCCAAACCAATTAACAAAACAATATTATGTGGATTAAAGTTGATCTGTACCTGTGCCTTAAAAGATCATCTAATTCAATGTAGATTCATCTTTGAACCTGTTTGTCTTAGAAGAATTCTCACAGGATGATGAAATCATGTGATTGAACTAGAATGCTACTGAGATATGTAACACAGAGGAACCCATAAGCAGAAGCTCTACAATTCATACTAATTTTTGGAGAGTTTCTAAATGAGCCATTAATCTAGGTTGGAAGGGCATCCAAGCAGACACCCTGGAGTTTGGAGCTAGAGCGGGTGGGATATATGGGTTGTCCGTCTTGATACAAACAAGGTAAATTCTCAGGAAACTCTCATTGGAAGCAGATGACAATCATATTTAGGGCTAATTAAATGATATGTTTATAGGTTTATAAATTATACAGAAATTTGATTTGGGAAGAAAAGTCATAGGTTATATTAGTAAATAAACTGGTCAAAGTATTTGCTTTAACTTGAGTATTGCAATGTCTATGGAGACAAATATGATTATTATTCATGTGGAATTAGAAAATAGATATTGAGCTTTAAGAATTTGAAAGGGCAATGATATAAACATGTTTTAAAATTTTATAGCTTTAAAAGAATAATACTTGAAGTTTTGATTCATTTCTTAGTAAACTGAATCTTCTCATATTTAATATTTTTTCAATGTCTCACAAACACACACACATATATATATATATTTTCTTTTAAGGATTAGAGCAATTTGTTGGAAGAATGCAAGATTTTCGATTATACCAAGTGGCACTTACAAACAGGTAAGAAGATGTGGTATTATAAAACCAAGAGGTATAAGATAAATGCTGAACTCGCATAAACAAGAGTACTATGAAGACTATAGCATTTTTCATGTTTACAGCATTTGGCAAACCACCTAGATAATGTTTACAGTTTTTGCTTTGGCTAAATATGTGGTTGTTATT
The DNA here is from genome assembly GCF_902686455.1 of Sciurus vulgaris. Classification (NCBI taxonomy): domain Eukaryota; kingdom Metazoa; phylum Chordata; class Mammalia; order Rodentia; family Sciuridae; genus Sciurus; species Sciurus vulgaris. Next base: position 68,539,083 of record NC_136473.1, read on the forward strand.
TGCCAGCATTATTCTCTTGGTAACGCCTTATAATTTGATAAAATTCCTTACAACAGATTTTTTTCTCAGAAAACTTGATTTGTGAATATTTGATAGAATTAGGGCTACATTTGTTTAATCATTATATATGAGAGATTCTCAAATACCTAACAAAACAATATGTGCCTTTTAAAGTTACTTTGTTGGAATTTATAACTACTGCAGAAAGTAGCACAATGAAAATGATTAGTTATATTGGTTCATGGGAAAGTCTCAATATACTGGGCTATGAGACTTAGAGATTAAAAAGAATGAATATTTGAAGTTTTGTTATATATTTTTCTATTTCCAGTGAACAAATAATAATATAGACTTGGGATAGCTTTTATGAAGTTTTTCCTCATCTTCAGAGTCAATGCAACTCTTAGTTCTTAAAGACACACAGATTTCCATTCTACTTAGAAAAGTCCAGGTGAAATTTTGCTAAAGATGACCTCTGAAATTTCTTTTTCAATATATGATCTGATGATATGATAGTGTAGCAACATGTACATAAGTCCATCTCATTTACTTTTATTGAGGAGCTAAAGGGATTTTGTGCAGGCTCCTTCAGGGGAGATGTAGATTAGCATGGTGAAGTTTTTAAGTGACAGTTCTGATGGATTTGAGAAGCATTGCTCTGGAGGAGATGCTATGGTCTGTGGCAGTTCCATTACCATTTAAACTTCCTTTTTTGTTAATTATATGCCCGAATAAACGATGCTATAACACCTGAACACACTGTTGAGGAGACTGACTACCACTGATCTTGCTATCTTTCAGATCACCTTTGCCTAAAATGCTGGTTTCACGTTGCAATAGTTCTTTGTGAAATTTTTCCTGGAGGGCAAAGATTTCATACTGAATAGTGACTTTGGGTCCCATTCAAAGCCTGGTGTCAATTGAAAAATATTGATGTGATTTAAAGGAGAAGGTGTCACTTCACATGGTTTAGTGAATGGAAAAGTTGCCTGACTCCTTCACTGCCTTACTGTGATCTGAGGAAAGCAGTCTGGTCTCCCTAGTTAGACATGGGTTCCTGGCATTGGCCTACCTCAAGTGCCTGGAAAGGTGTTGTGTGGAAGAATGCCCATAAATAGAATGACAAATTCTGATCTAGAACAGGTATATTTCCCTTAATGGAAAAATTAAATATATCTGCCTGAAATTGGCATTCTTAGTTGACTATTGGCAGCCACCATGTGATCCCAAGCCATTGAAACATTTCAAGGTGCCAGAATCTGCACAAATGAGTCACAGGAAATCATTGACAAATGGCCTTGGCTTCAGTCCATTCACTAAAACAGAAGCAGAAAATGATACTTGCTTTCTTCTTATTTTCCATGGATGAACTAGAAGCCCTAATTTAAGTCTCATTATTTTCAGTATACTATTGTTTGCTTTCAGTGGTAAATTAGTTAAACAACCTAAGTAAATGATACTTTTCTATTTATCACAAATAGGCACAATGGATGAGTATAATATTTATTAATTTATTTTTGCAAGGCTGGGAATTGAATCCAGAGCCTCACACATGCTAGGTGAGCACCTATCACTGAACCACATCCTCCATTCCCTAATATTATATAACATTTCAATAAATGTCTTGAAAAATCACACAAGGGCTGCATGCTTCTAGCTGTGAAGACTTCATACTTAAAAATTTACTGTTTTTGATTGCTTTTATGAGAATGAGGACATTTATTTGGTGAAGGATATGTTTTATGTGCTATTTAGAAAATCGTTAGAGCTAAGTGATTACTCATGCGAACTTGAGAAGCATGATATTCACTTATGATAATTCTTAAAACTTCTGTTAGTGTTGTTTGTTCTTAAGTCTCCCTAATGGCTCCCACAGAGAGATTCTGGAAGCTTTCTCTGGAGATTTGCTTCGACTGCACATCCAGTCCCATTGCCGCTGCCCTGGCAGTCACCCTCGCATCCACCCTGTGGTCCAGCGGTACTGCGTCCCTAATGGTGCGGAAGACACAACCAAGAACAGAGTGTTACGGCTGAATCCCAAAGCTCATCCTCTCGCCTTCATCAATGATAATGACATCAGTACTTCGTGGATTTCACATGTGTTTACAGACATTACCCAGCTTAATCAAGGAGTGACTATCTCAGTGGATTTGGAAAATGGACAGTATCAGGTAAGTAGAAACCATGGGGTTCACATTACTTTTCTGTGACCTCTACCATGAATTCCCACACGCTTCATATCTTAAAACAATAGAAATGTATTCTCTCACAGTTCTGAAGACCAGAAGTACAAAGTCAAGGTGCCCAAAGGGTTATACTTCCTTCAAAGGTTCTGGGAGGATCCTGCCTGGCCTCTTCCAACTTTGGTGGCTCCTAGGGTAACAGCTTTCAGAAGTGTCATTCTAAACTCTGCTTCCATTTTCACAGGCCCTCCCCTGTTGTTTCTTAGTGTGAGTAAATCTTCCTTCTTCTTTATCTGAAAAGACCCACCCTAAATCTGAAATGATCTCATCTTGTGATCCTTTACTTAATTTTATCTGCAAAGACCCTATTTCCAAATAAGGTCACAATCATGGATATCTGGAGTTACCCCTTGGACATATTTATTTGGAGATACAATGCAACCCTTTGTGTGGAGAAAACTCAATGAGGGATTAAACATAAACTTAGGTTGCATTCCTATAATATATGGTAGCAAAGTATCTAAAAGGTGATATTCAAGGCTTAATTTCTTACATATTTGTATCAAACTATATTTATGAAATGTTTAAATATTCTTTTTTATTAAGCAGTACAAATTTGTGGAAACTGAGGTGCTTATTCTACAGTCGACTAAAGAACTACCTATATGACATTTATTTCATGAAAACAATGCTCTTTGTTCATGTCTTTTTAGCAAACTTAATATTAATTTGTACCGTGATTTATAAAATCTATGAGAAGAGGGACTAATATAGAATTATGGAATGTATTGCTTTTACTGTCGGTCTATGAAGTTTCTGGATGTTCAATAAATATTTAATAATTATAATTATGAGGAAGTAAGTCATTATATTTGAATCCAGCAATTCCATGGTTTGATTTATACCAGTGTGTCAAATTTATACTTCAATGATAATTAACTTATTCATTTTCAGGTATTTTATATTATCATTCAATTCTTTAGTCCACAACCAACAGCAATAAGGATTCAAAGGAAGAAGGAAGACAGTTTAGATTGGGAGGACTGGCAATATTTTGCTAAAAATTGCAGTGTTTTGGGAATGAAAAACAATGGCGACTTGGAAAAACCCGATTCTGTCAACTGTCTTCAGCTTCCCAAGTATGAACATTTTGAAATTAATTTTAATTGACTCCTGATTTAGTAATAACCAGTAGGTTAGCCTATTAACTAGTCTGACGGAGACTTCCGTCCATCAACTTGTTTGAGGAAGATTCTTGTATTTCTTCTCCAAGGAGTTTTAAAGTATGTTTAAAGATCTTGTAAAAGAATTTAAAATATTTCTTGTTTACACTCTCACTGTTGTTTTGCCATCTGATTTTAAAATTGTTTAGCAAGCTATCTATATTAACAGAATTTGCATTTTTTTTTCAAGAAAATATTTAGTATGTATGATTTTCTGTGGGTCCTACATTATTTGTGCCTGAAAATATGGAATATATTTTCCAAGAATGAAGAATTTAAGAATTTACTGATAAGCCAGGCGTAGTGGCACATGCCTATAATCCCAGCGACTCTGGAGGCTGAGGGAGGAGGATCGTAAATTCAAAGCCAGCCTCAGCAACTTAGTGAGTCCCTAAGCAACTTAGCGAGCTCCTGTCTCAAAATAAAAAATTTTGAAAAGGGCTGGGTTATAATGTCTCAAAGTTGTGACTTCTGTTTTGTTGAAAGTATGGATAGATTTTCCTGTGATCATATTTCTTTTATTTAACAGTTTTACTCCATATTCCCGTGGTAATGTCACATTCAGCATTCTGACACCTGGGCCAAAACTTCGTCCTGGATTCAATGACTTCTATAATACCCCGTCTCTTCAAGAATTTGTCAAAGCCACACAGATAAGGCTTCATTTCCATGGGCAGTACCATACAACTGAGGCTGCTGTCAGTCTCAGCCACAGATACTACGCGGTGAATGAAGTCACCATCGGTGGGAGGTAGTGTACCCTACAAGAGTTGCTAATGGAGAGTGGTTTTCCCTATAAATTTTATTTTTTGGGCTGAGCATATAGCTTAGTTGGTAGAGTGCTTGTCTCCAATGCACAAGGCCCTGGGTTCAAACCCCAACACCATAAAATAATAATAATAATAATAATAATAATAATAATAATAATAGTTTTTAATTAGTGTTTTTTTTCCCGACTGAGATTTCACTAGGCAAACTTATTTAAAAATACAATAAGTAATATTTTAGAGTAAGACAAATTCCATTTTAATGTTTTGAAATAATTTTCTACTCTAAGAGATTTGGAGGAGATTTTTATATGTCTTTTCAGTATATAAGATAGCATTATTATGAAATCAAATTTCAAAAGCCAGTGGGTTTAGAAGCTATGATATTCTGAGGGCTGTAGGCATAGCTCAATCTTAGAGTTCTTGGCATGTGGGAGGTCCTAAGTGGGATCTCTAGCTGCATGGGGGAGAAAGAGTTACAATACTCTGAATCTGATTTAGATCTAACTTACTACAGTGTTTGCTTAGTTTGTTTGGGAATATTATTTTCAAATATTGTTGAAAGAAAAGAGAAATAGAGCCATTTTAAAATATTTTGAAGACAAAGAGAAGGAGTTCGATTTGAGTTTGTAACTATAGTACCAGACAGTTTGTAAGTAAGGCTTGGGTCCAGAGTTCATGGCTCTATAGGGAATACTTTTTTTTTTTTTTTTTTTTTTTTTTTGTAGAAGAAAGATCTACCAGGCTCTTAGCAGTTTATAAATTTCAGATCATAACTTAGCACATGACAAAATATTTTTAAAAAGTGATAGCTGCAAAACTATGTCTAATATGGAAATATGCAGAGATTATATTCAGAATTTAATTGTTCTAGAATAACAATATGCCTTGAGAATAAGGGACACCTTTAAAAACAAACCAGAATATATGAGTTTTTTAAATAAAGTTATAGTATAATGAAAAGCTGATGTTATGACACTATTCACCATCTGATTTTGAAAAAAGGACCAAAAATTGAAATTCACTATCTTCATTCTACAATTTGTTCTGAGCCTTGCAGTCTTAAATTGTTCTTTGAATAGTTTCAGTAAATGCCTTTCCTTAATGAATTCTCTACATGGTTGGAGTGGATGTACACAATCCCTCTCCTCTTTCCATGGTGGCTTGAGAATTACCTTTACAATCCAGTGCAGTCTGCATATTAATGGCAGTCCTTCCAGTACTTCAGGATTAATTCAAAACTTCCATGAATAACCACAGGGATTAGAGAGAAACTGATTTTGCATTGATTAAACGTGCTTGTCTTCCTGGTTATAGTCACATAGCATATATATAGACTCACAGCATAGGGTCTTCAGTATATTTGTGTTGACTTAGTATTTCTAAGGCATTGGTGATGATGTTCACAGGTGTCAGTGCCATGGTCATGCTAGTAACTGTGACACCACAAGCCAGCCCTATAGCTGCCTCTGCTCTCGGGAAAGCTTCACTGAAGGACTTCACGTGAGTTTATTTTATGCATGGCAATCTAAACAAAAAAACCTCATAGGAATTGTGTAAATATATATTTAATTTTGATTTAATTTCTAGGTGTCTGTAAAAATAAGTTGATATGAACCCAAAATGTCAATTACTCAAGATAAAGTTTTTATATAGAAAAAAAAAGTTATCAATAAGGTCGAAAATTTTTAAAATGAAGAGGAATTGCAAATGAAGCAAAACCCTAAGGGTTTCTTTTCCTTTAATTTTCTTTCTTGGTTTCATCATCATTATTATATTTTTTTTCAAATATTTGAATAGTCTAATGCTAAACAACAAAAAATGGTTTGATTTCTACTTCTAAAAGATATTAGCATAAAAGTATCTATAAAAAGAAGAATCTTTAGAAGCAGGCCATCTTTGTATTGTGGAGACAATCAAGATTAATTCATTACTGATAGGAAGAGTTTTATGTAATTAACATGATGTATATAGTAAACTGACTTAGGTGCAATGTTACCTTAGTTTGTCTTTGATGGTCAGGGGACATTTCATAGTTGAGGTGGAAATTTATTTGTGTCATTTGGAATAACAGGTAAGTGCAAAAAATTAAAATTTGAGAGAGATTAGTTGGTAGAACTGTCTAACATTGACATCACAATAGCCAACATGAGAGGATACAGTAGCAGTAACAATCATACCAATAGTATACCAAAGTAGAGAGTATAGAGAAAATGGTATTTCAGGCAATTGTCTGGCAATTTCCAAGAAAATGAAGGTAGACACCTACTTCATGTACTTCACAAAAATTAATATGGCGTAACCACTGAAATGCAACAATCACTGTAAATTATTATTGTAAAGAAGAATATTTTAAAATTTAAAGTGAAAATTCTTTATAAGCTAAACAAATGAAATTCAAGGAGAAACAGAGATAACTGGAGCCACAAAGAAAATTAATGTATTGACATGTCAGTATCTAAAATTCTGAACAGTGCAAGGATTAACATGACTACAGTGTAGTGACAAGTGATGGATTAATTGGAAATAATTACATCATATTAAAAGGTAAAGTCCCTAATACACAAAGAGCACTTAAAAATATTAAGGAAAACATAACAGCCTAATAAAAGAGAGTAAATATATGAATAAGCAATTTAGAAGGGAAGAATTGATAATATTCTATAAACATATAAAAAGTTACCTGACCTCAGTTTTAATCAGGAAAGTGCAAATTATAATAAAATATTGTTTTTAATTTCTCAGATTAGCAAAATGTTTAGATTGATAACATCTAGGACTTGTAACCTTGTATACATCATTAATGGAACTGTCTGTCGATATAATATTTTTGGAGAATAATTTTACAGTATCTATTATAACTAAGGTTTCAAGTACAGTAAACTGCATTATACAATTACTGTCATTGTCATTTCTCTAGTGAGAAGTGTATAAAATAGTTATGTTTGTATCTTTTTTGTTAACATAAATATGGACTCCTTTATTAGTGTGTCTTAGCTTTTCACACGGTATTATTGTCTCACAGACTTGTGTGCAATTCGCAAAATTCTCTACCTTCTACACCTTGCCCTCTGCTTGTGTTTTAGCTAATCAGTTCTTTGTGCAGTTCATCTTGGGATACTAGGAAATATCTTACTTTAAAAAACTCATTAGTCAAAGTTTTGGCAAACTACATTTTTGTCCTCTGAGATTCCTCGTCTGATCTAATTTACTTTTGACTTGGCATTAGTTTGACATAGTTTGATACCAGAACACTGTCTCAAGTACAGACTTCCTCTAGCACATCCCTGATGCTATCCGGCTGCTCAGTTTTGCCTCAGGGACTTTGCTTTGGTTATGGCCTCCTGTCTTTCTATATGCTCAAACCAAAACTTTCATGTTCTATTCTAGATAGCCCTTTGAATTTATTTTCCAGATCACAGCTGTACACTGCTATTTTTTTTTTTTTTTTTTTTAGACATTTAGTCTCCACTGATAGTCAATGGATGTTTTTAAAAGTAGAAACCCTTTTCATTGTTTTGGCTTTCTAATGTCTACTGTCTTTGAAATTGGTTTTATGAGCATATCATGAGAAAAGACCTTTGTAAAAAGACTGGTTTTTAATTAGCTTATATGACTTATTGTACTAATTATATACTATATGGATATCATATATTACAAAAAAGAAAATGAATTTGATTGTTTTTTTATTGAACCGTAACTGTGTTTAAATTTTTTGCCAATTTGATTTGTTCTAGATTTTAAAGTGACATTCTCTATTTCCCAGTGTCTTCTTGTGATGCCTTAAGATGCACACTTTTTCCTTTCCTTGTTTTCAGTGGTTTCCTTCATTAAATTTTTCCTTTCTTCCCAAACCCACCAACAGTCCAAGTACAAAATGCCCTGGAATGAATTTAGTACCTTGAACTGAATGCACCTATTATATGTAAGTTAAGACATTATATGGGCCTATTCTCTCTCATGATAACCCTAGTCAACACTTCCTTATGATAGTTAATTTTTGCTTCTCCTGTTTTATGTCGACTAGTCTGTCTCAACCTGCCTCTCTACCCTTCTTTCTTCCTCTGTACTTCTCTGATGTCCTATCCCATTTTCCCCTTTAATTGCTCATATTGAAGTGCTTCATATTTTATGATTCTTGGGTGATTTCATGTTTTTCCTTTAAAATTGAGGCATTAAATGAATCAGGTTCATGATTGGTTTCAGAAGTCCAGTTGGAATTTTCAGATTTGGATTCAGGAGGTGACTGTTGGATTATGAACTAGTTAACTAATTGACTGTAATTTAGACTGAGAATATATCTTAATGCTTCTTATTTAGACAGTAAGCATATTTTGAAAAAACAAACAAAAAAGTAGACTTTTATTATTTCCCTCCTCAACATGTTTTGATCATTCATGAATTTAAGCATAAATACAGAAGCAACAAACAATTTACCTAGCAAATTTTGGCAAATGTATGTGAAGGAGAAAGTCAATAGACTATTAAGGTGAGTAATTTCTAAGTCCTATGATATTTTCAGCTATGTGTTAAAAAATGAGAAATGCTTTTATAAAAGAATTTGTAAGCATGATGTTCTCATTTTGTTATGTTCAACATATTTTAATATTCATGGGGACTTCTGTATCTGAGAAAATTTGTCTCACAGTCATCTGAAAATATACTTAAGTGCTTTTTATGTTGTTCTACTATTTTAGATAATACATTTTAATAAAAGTCATTCATTTCCTACTGGAAACCATGTTCTTTTTAAAGACCTGGATAAAATCCAAAAAGAATGTCTTCAATTCACAGTGTTATGCCAACCATTAATAATATTACTCAATAAACATGGCTTTTATGAATTATATTACAGCCATTTGGCAAACAAAAGAAAATGTAAGCCTTGAGAATATGCCAGTCCTTGGCAGTTGTCTTTTCTGTGTTTTTAGGGGAAGTAAAAATGAATGAACCAGAGAGAAAGGAATAGAATGGTGAATTCAAGACCAAGTTGTCATTCTAGGTCATTTTCTTAATGAAACATTCTTCAATTGTTTAAAAAGTTGATGTCACAGATATGTGACTCCAGTGTGGAAACAATGCTTGTACTGTTTTTTTACCGTAAGAATTTTCACTTTCAGATTGTTTTGGCTTCTATTCATCAGAACATAGTCCAACACTGTGTCTGTTTCTTCCCACGTCAACAGCTGATTGACTCAGGGTGTCAGTTACCTACTCTAAAAGTATCATGCTCTGTTTGCTACCACATTCACCAGTTGATAGACTTTATTTATTTATTTATTTATTTTTGAATTTCAAAAGACAACTTTATCTAGACAGGAACCTCTCAAACAGAACACAGAGAAGTTAGGCAGTAGTTATTAAAATACACTCTTGCCGAATGATTTAACATTAGAACACAACAGAGAGCAGGGAAATGTGGGATAAGCCATCCATCCATCCAAGAGTCTGAGTCACTCACCCACTGTTACCCTGCTGAAAGGTAGCCCCATGTGGGTGACAGTCTCCCCTCCTTTCCCCAATCTCACACCTCTGCCGCCTACCCACACTCCTTCCTAGCATCCTTCAGAGCAGGAAGGGGAAAGAGGCACCATCCTATTTCTTCTCTTTTGGGGTCCAGGCCCACTTCACTCCACTTCAGGTACCAGGAAGCAGGCTAGGTCTATGTCTTCCAGGGGCCACTGGACTGAGGATGTCTATGGCAGTAGGAAAAGGATATAGGCAGGCCACTCCAGGGGAGACCAAAGCCCTTTGGCCAACAGTGCCCAGAGAAAAAGGGCTGTAGCTGGTAAACCAAACAGGGGATAGGGATCTCAAAACACACAGCAGACCCCACCCTGCCACCCAACCTCCACCCACATGCAGGCTCCCAGAGCAGCAGGGCACTCATAGTAAGGCTCCTGAGGATGAGATGACACTGGTTCAATACTTGTAGATGATATCATCCCAGTAAGGGCTTCTGTCAGGACAGGAACCCATAGTGTACTTTGAGCAGGCATCTTGAGCACGGTGGGGCATGAAGAGGCAGTTTCATACCTAGCACATCCTAGGACCACCCCTGGACTATTCCAGCCTGGTTCCAGGGCTGGACCTCAAGGCCAAGGTGGCTCCTGCTAAAGGCAGACACCAGTTCAGACCAATCCTGTAGCTGCCTGTGACCAGGAGGGGGCTCACAGGTCAGTATAATTCCCACCACAGGAAGTTCAGGTGGGTGCTGGGAGGCATCAGGCTGTTGGCACCTCCTCCTGGTATCCACAGGAAAGGCTTGTTTAGGCGTGCAGGCCCCAGGCAGTTGCCAAGACAGTCTTGTAGTGAAGAGGCAAATAAAAACCAGTTTTGAAAGCACCCACTGCTTTGATCCTAATGTTCAAAGTCAAATTCCAAGTCAAGGCAGGTATGCCTCCATGTTGAGCAGCTGAGGGCACCAGTGTCTGGATCTTCGCCAAAATGGGCTCTACCAGCTGACCATGCTAACACCAGGAGAAGAGTCCCCTTTCCTAGCCTAATCTTCAGCCTGCTAGATGGAAGAACCACAATCTTCATATACTGCCTATCTCAGGCCCTTCCAGACATCTCCCAAAAGTTACATTTAGCGTACTGGGTAAAAGACGTTTAGATGGGTCCTGCCCTTGGTGGAAGCCAATCCTCGCAGAAAGACAAGCTGAACAACGGGCTCATAAATTTGTGAGACTTAGCAACCACTGCCCCCTCACAGGCTTTGGGCCTGAATTGCTGGCCTACCACCTGGTGCTGGCCACTGTGGTAGGGCAGATTCACCCCAATCCCCATGGTGCCCAAGGAGAGGATTTCCCCAAGTGTTCAACTTCTGCCCACCCCAGCCCTATCACCAGGGACCCCTCCCCCACCCCGCTTATTGAAGAGTTAATATCATTAATGCAAAAATGAAATCCAGAGGCATACTGAGGATCAATAAAGAGCTGGCTTTGAATTCCCTCCCACAGAGCCTTCTGGGGTTAGCTGAAAATGAGCCCTTCAGCATCTATGGGAGACACTCAGAGTTTATGGTTTCATTTTCCCAAAAATACACCTTTGGGGGCCTCAAACTCTTTCTAAAAATCACAACCAGACATACGAACTTGAATGTTCCCCACCCTTCCACCATCCCTTGTTTCTTCTGGGAAACTCCAAAATAAAAATGGCCAGTCTGGACAGCTCCAGGTCCTCTTCTTGGACATCTCTTCTTCCTCGGGACTGCAGTTCTGATGTGAGTGACGGTGACGATCCAGCGCCGGCCTCCATGGGCTGCATCACATGATTGCACAGCATGCATTTTGTTTCCGGGCAGTTTTATAGAAGGCTTTGGACTGTGTTCCCAGTACTTCTGATTTGGACACCAAGTCATCAAGCTTCTCGCCTCGTTCTAACAAAGACTCCATGGTATTATGCAGAATGATTTTGGTCTCATCTAGTTCGGCCTGTACTTTACACATCGGATCAGCTTCTCGGGGGTTCTAGTATCTACTAAGGTGACCATCCAGGGCTGTGTACTGGATTGTAGCAGGGGATCCTACTGGCCAAGTTATACTGTCAACCTGCTTGGAGAATTCATCTAGTACCTTCTCCAGCAAGGTAAAGGCCACCCGGGATGGGTATTCACTGTCAGCAATGACGACACCTGCAAGATTGTCATTCCGGACATAGACATGGCACAGATATTCTTGTTCTTTGACAGAAGCTCTGCTGCCTTTCGCTGAGCGCTCCACAATTAGTTGACTTGTGAAGGTCATGAATTCCTGAACACTGGACCTCTGGAAGAAACTGAAAGAAGACACGTCGTAAGCGGCTTTGAGCAGTATTGCTTTGGGCTCACTTTTGTAGAGGACACTGAGGCTGTACAGCTTCATGGCGGCAGGACCTCGGGCGGCCTACCGGCCTGGCCACGGGACCCACTCGCAGGCAGCAGCGCGGCCGCCGCCCGTTGGCACCGCCGCCGCCGCCGCCGCCGCCGCCGCCTGACGGCGTCCCAGCAGCAGGCTGCTGACGGGGCCACGCCCGATAGACTTTATATCACACTTAAGTTAACCATCTGTCCTTCTGTCACTTTTTTAGCTTGGGAGATTGATAAATCAAAACTTACTGATAGATTGAGAAACTAAAAGACTACATGATTAATTATTCTTAATATAGCAAGATCAGCTCCCTATTGTTATAGCTCTACCCATTGCTAACTTGTGTGTTTTATCCCTTCATAAAAATAGGAACTAATAGAGGAAAGAAAACACAAGAACATCTATTAACAAAGACCCTGCAAATTCTAAAATGAACTTAGAGCTAAACATTATTTTCTTAGTTATTTCATTACATTTTGGGTTTGGGATACTAAGAATTGAACTCAGGGGCACTGGACAACTGAGCCATAGCCCCAGCCCTATATTGTATTTTTTATTTAAAGATAGGGTCTCACTGAGTTGCTTAGTGCCTTGGCATTGATGAGGCTGACTTTGAACTCTTGTGCCGCTGGGATTACAGGTGTGCACCACCATACCTGGCTCATTACATTTTGTTAGACCTAGAACATACACCTTGGAAGGGCTCAGAAGCTAGCCTCAGTAATATTTACCTAGGAAACCCTAATACATTTTCAGATTATGTTGGCATTTTAAGGCCTTAACTTTAATTTGTGTTATATACTGTAAAAATATAATGTCATATTTCATCAATAGAGAATACTTGTGATATTTCTTCCCAAGAATGACTGAAGCAGTGAATGATTAATTTACTGATCCTATTTTTGGATTGGTCTAGGCAAAACAAATCCAAAAGATTAGATAGTGTTCATTAACTTACAAGCAAAGTTAAATTTCAAAGTAGAATTCATAATTACATGGTATTGAACTTGTGATTCATTAGATACCTCACAAATGAGAGACAAATATTTTTAAATGATTAATTTTATTTTGATACATAATCATTGTTGCTGCACTTTTTTTTTTTTTTTTAGTTTTCCTATTGAGATAATTGTGGATTTATTTGCAGTTACTAGAAATAGTAAAGAGATTCCATGTACACTTAACCCAATTTGGCCCATGGTAACATCTTATAAAACTAGGGATTGTTCTTTTTTAAATGATCTCTCCTGATCCACAGTTTATGTGCCATAATGCATAAAATGTATGCATTTAAATGTGTAGTTTGATGAGTTTTGGCATATGTATACTTTTGTGGAACCACCATATCGATTAGGATGTGGAATGTCACCCTATTCCCAGATGTTCTCTTGAGCTCCTTTGAACTCAGTGCTGTCTACCCTGGACAGCAGAGCTCCCCAATCCCTGGAAACCAACCAGCAATCTTTTATGTCACTACAGATTAGTTTTTTCTGTTCTAAAATTTTATATCCTGAAACTATTCAGTATGTATTCTTTCAGTACACAGGCTTTTAAATCTCATTCCACCCCATCCCTTTAGATCATTTCCTAACTACTTGCATTATTAGCTTTATTGCAATAAAGTATTCTGGTCCACTTGGTCTTAAAGTCAATTATAACTATCCAAGTGTATGTTAAGCTCATAGGAGTGGAATAAAACCTAGGAATTGGAAGGTTGGACTTGCATATTATATGCCAATTTATACGGTGATGTTGCTGTGATATCTTTACACAGATAGCTTCTTACCCTGTTCTCTTTCTTACCCTGTTCTCTTTACCCGTTTTAAGATTTCAAGTGTGGTGGACTGTAGCTTTAAGAGAAATGTGATCAGGTAAAATATGCATCCTTCTGGACTTTCATTTTCCTTTAACATCTCTGTTCACCTTTCATGGGTTCTGGCCAAGAGTGACGCGATGACCAGTGCCTCAGCCAACTAGTGGCACTTCGTTGGCTATTTAGCTATTCTTCCATCATAGTGTGACATCATTACCTGCAAGGGTAGCCAAACCTGCACAGAGCAATTTATTAGTGACCATGAATACTTCTCTTCTCTTATTTTTTGGCTCTAATTTGTGACCCTTTTAGAACATTAATCATGGATTTCATGAATTAACTACAATCAAGCTATCAGTATACATTTTTGTTCATATTATAAATAGCAGAAGCAGCATGAAACATTTTATATAATAAGCTTTTCTCCCATTCAATAATTTGAATGGTGCCAACATCATAATCTATGATGCTTATTATGTAAATGAATATTTCCTGTTATTTCAGAGAATATGTTCCTTTAGAGCCCTGAAGTCCAAAAGTATGAGTCATCATGAATAATTGGCATCATATTTATATTGTATGTCAGTTTTTACCACTACTTATTTTTTCTCTGCTTGCCGAAAGATTTTACTTCAAATGAGTTTCATTTTTGTTTTAATTTTTATGATACTGGTGAATTCCTTTTTTATATAACTAGCATTCAGGCAGTTAATACGCAGAATCTCTTTGATGTACATTTAGTGAGCCAAGGACAGGGATTTAATTTCCTGTCTGACACATGGTGTTATTATTAATCTTTAAAAAACACTTGCACTAGTTCTTTCCCCAAAATAGATTTGTGCATAAATGCATTTAAAATACAAGTTGAAAACATGAAAAAGAAGTTACAAACATTGGGACAAATCAATACTGTCTTACAGAAGACACAAATAGTGATAATAAAATCTAAGTGGTGACATGATTCTTCTGAATTCCAAATAGGACAAGAAACAGAAATACATACATAGGTCCAGCATAATAAATCCAGTGATCACCAAAGTCTAAGATTAGATCCTTAAAGTAGTGAGAGAGAAAAAGACAAATTATGAAACAAGAATTTAAAAGAAACTGGTGATACTATATTTCTCACAGCCATAAAGCCTGAAGATAATTGTGTAGTGTCTTTGAAGTGCAGAGCAAAAAAATCCAATGATTCTATAATAATTGTAGCTAGAGTAACAATTTCAAAACAAAGAATATATTTATTGAAGCAAATACATGTCAATATTATCAAAAGTCAACACCTGCAAAAAGAATTATTAAAGAATACATTTCATAAAAAATATAATATTCCCTGAAGAAAGGCCTGATATGAAAAGAGAATTGTGAGCTAGTAAATCAGCAAATTCGTAGTAACTATAATAAGCATTGTCTAGATTAAATAATAATATTATAAGTGGCAAGGACTATAAAATAGCAAGGTATCATAATATAATCCTTAAAAACAGCATTTAAAGGGAAGAGACAAATCCAGCCTCACCTTCTAGCCATCCTGTCTTGACTGCAAAGAGGTGGGTACTGAGAAGGCTTGTAAAATTTATAGCCCATGGACACAGGATCATTAAAAACTGACACCTAATCAAAAGAATATAGAATATCCCCCCCCTTATGCCTTATTACCACATCACTAAGGGACTACTTAACAGCTCCTTTTACCCACTATACCATGTCTTGCTTTTAAAAAAAAATTACAAGTCATATTAAAAGGCAAACACGGTTTGAAGAGGTAAAGCAAGCATGAGAACCAGATTCAGACATGCAGATTTATTGGAATTATCAGACGAGAAACTTCAAACATCTATGATTTAGTTAAGGGCTTTAATGGGAAAAGTAGACAACATGCCAGAACAGGTGGGTAAAGTAAGCAGGAAGATGAAAATTCTGAGGACCAAAGAAATGCTGGAGATCAAAAACATTATAACAAATGAAAATGCCTTTGATTGTTTCATTGTAGATTGGACCCCACAGAGGAAAGGATCTCTGAGCTTGAGGAAGAACATAGGAACTACCAAAATAGAAAGGCAAATAGAAAAATTATTTTTTGTAAAAAAAGAAGACTATCCAAGAACTGTGGGACAACTAAAAAAAATGTACATATTATAATGGGACTACAAAAGGAGAAGAAATAGTGAAAGGAACAGAAGAGATAGTTGAAACTGTAATGACTGAGAATATCCCCAAGTTAATATCAGATACCAGATCGTGGATTGAAGAACAAGAGAACACCAAGCAGGAAAAATGCCAAAATAGCAATAGTAATAACAACAAACTATGTATAATATGTATTGGTGTATCATATTGAAAGTGCAGAAAATTGAAGATAGAGAAAAAATTCTTAAGAACAATCAGTGGTGATGACTGGGGTAATATCTAACCTATCAAAGAATAAAGATGAGACTTAAACTCTAGTTCTGTTCAGAAAGCATGCAAATGAGAATGAAGTTTAATATATTAGGGATTGAGAGAGGGGGGAAACCTCATCCACCTAGAGTTGTATGACATGCAAAATTATTCTTCAAACTTAAATCATAAATAAATATTTTCCCCTATTAATAACAAAAACTAGGAGAACCTTTGGTCAATAGACTTGTGTTGTAAAATGTTAAAACAAGCTATTCAGAGTGGGAAAATGATATAGGTCAGAAAACCCAGATCTGTATAAGGAAAGGAAGAGAAGGACAGAAATGACATAAGTAACATAACTTTAATTTTTCTTATTAATTGATCTAGTTCAATTAGTTTCTTATTATTTGATCGAGTAACAGTTCAACATAATACTGGCCACAGTGTGTTCAGTGGTGACAGCTTAGACATAAGGAACTTGATTGACAGCAATGATAGAAGTGATAGGAGGCAGGAACTAGAGATACTTTATTATTAGAAGGTACCTGTGCTACCCTTGAAGTGGTAAGAAGTTATTTAAAAGTGGACTTGGATTAGTGGTAAATACATATTACAAGCTGTAGGGAAATCTTTAAAAGAGTTATAAAGGAAAAAAAGTATAATTAATATGCTAAGAAAGGAGATAAAATTACATAAAATGCCCAATTTAAACCACAAAAGGAAAAAAAAAGTTTAAGACAAAAATAAAAACAAAGAACAATGGAAATGAATAAAAAACAATAACTAATATGGTAATATGAATCCAAATATGTCAGTAATTACTTTGAACATCAGTGACCTAAATGCACCAGTTAAATGACAAAGATAGCCACAGTGTATCAAGACATAAAACTCAACTCATTCTATAATGTGAATATTACTCCACTATTAAGAACTAAGATAGTACAAGAACACTCAAGACTAATACCTTTTGTGAACGCAGATGCAAAAATCCTCAAAGAAATAGAAAATCCAATGATGTATTAAAATTACAGTATACCACAACCAAGTAGACTTTATCTCAGGTATGCCAGGTTGGATAAAAATTTCACAATTACCTAATGTAATCTATTACATCAACTGGCTAAAGATAAAAAATCATGATAACTGATAGCTGGGCATAGTGGCACATGCCTATAATCCTAGAGACAGGAGGTAGAGGCAATAGAATTGTGAGTTCAGAGTCAGCCTCAGCAACTTGGCAAGACTTTGTCTCAAAATTTAAAAAAATTAAAAAGGGCCGGGATGTGACTCAGTGGTAAAATGCCCCTGGGTTCAATCCCAGTACCCAAAAAACCCCAAACAACAACAACAAAAAAAAAACCACATGATAGCTTAGATAATTTTCTGCTTTTATAATGATACTTTAGACTGGTTAGTTTATAAAGAAGAGAGATTTATTTTGGTTCTTTGGCTTATAGTTCTAGAAATCCCAGAGCATGGCACTGGTGACCTTGTCCTCTGGTGATGACTTCATCCAACCTCAACTCATGGTAGAAAATAGAAGAGCAAGTGGGTGCATATGAAATACAATGATAGGATAAAGCAGGTTAGGTTAGATATTTCACTATAACCTACACTTACAAGAAGTAATTCATTCCCATGAGAATTAGTCCAGCCTCATGAGAAAGACATTAATCCCTTGTAAAGTCTCTACTTCCTCACACAGCTGCACTGGCTACCAAATTTCAGTGTAAGTTTTGGTAGGGATAAATCACATCCAGACCATAGCACACAGTCATGTCAATAAAAGGAAATAAAATATTTGACAAAATTCAACACCCATTCATGATAAAAACGCTCAGCAATTTAGAAAAAAATAGAAGAACTTCCTCAACTTGACATAGAGTGTGTACAATAACCTAGTGTGAATATCAAGCTTAATGTTGAGAAACTAGAATCTTTTCTGCTCAGATCAGGAACAGTATGTAAATGTTTCCTCTTATCACTTCTTTTCAACAATGAATGAGAAGTCCCAGTTAATACAATAAGACAAGAAAAAAAAAAAAGTCTACATATTTGGAAAGCAGGATTGAAACTGTACTTGTTTGCAAATGAAGTGATTGCCTACATTGAAAATCTGAAAAAAAGTAACCAAAAGAAAGCTCTTGTAATTAATGTAACAGTTTGCAGCATACATGGTTAATATTTTTTAAAAAACTATTGCTTTCCTATATACCATCAATGAACAAGTAGAATTTGAATTTAAAAACATAATATCTTTATATCAGCTCTTAATGAAAATATTCATATATAAATATTATAAAATATGCATTTATATAAGAAAAAAACTACAAAATCATTCCTGATGATAGAAATCAAAGAATTGATGGAGAGAGATTTTATATTCGTAAATAGGAAAATTCAGTATTGTCAAGATGCAAATTTATGTTGACCTATAGAGTCAATGTAATCTTAACAAAAATTGCAAGGAATTATTTTGAGGATATCAACAAGTTGATTCTAAAGTTTATTCAGAAAGGGAAAAATCCAGAAGCCAATGCAACATTGAAGAAGAACAACCCAGCTTCAATATTATTGTAAGGTTACAGTTATCAAGACATTGTTCTATCAGCAAGAGAGCAGGCAAACAGACGAGTGCAACAAAATAGAGAGCCCAAGAAGAAACCCACATAAAGATAGTCAACTGGTCTTAGACAAAGGAGCCAAGGTAGTACAGTGAAGAATAAGCAATATTCTCAACCAGTGATGATGGAAGAACTGGGCATCCCATGCAAAAATAAATTATACCCCACAATAATTAACTCAATGTATCATGCACCTAAATGTAAAATAAAAATCTATACCATTCTGAGAAGACAACAAGAAGAAAAACCAATGACCTTAGTAATAATGACCTTTCAGATACAGAAAACAAGGATGATTTGTGAAAGAAATCAGTAAAAACCTGAACTTCACTGAAATTTAAAACTTTCAGAGTCAAGGCTATACATAGCTCAGTGGTAAAGTGCTTGCCTAGCGTGCATAATGCCCTGGGTTCATCCCTACTACCACCACCACCACCACCACTACTACCACATATGCTAAAAAGTAAAAAAAAAGCCAAAAAACACCTTTTGCTCTATAAAAGACAGTATCAAGAGAGTGAGAAGATAAGTCTTATAATAGTGGAAAATACTTCCAAAAGATATGTCTAATAAATGACTGTCATCCAAAATAACCAAGGAACTCTTAAAAGTCAGATATAAGAAAAGAAACAAGTTAATTAAAAAATAGTCAAAAGATTTGAACACACTCTTCACCAAATAAAATGTGCAGATTACAAGTATATGAAAAAATGCTCAATATCATATGTCATCAAGGAATTACATTTTAAAACAAGATATCATTATAATAGGTATAATATACCTAATATATTAGATATAATATACCTAATCTCAAATAGAGATACCAAATACTGAGGAGGGTGTGGAGCTCAAGAAACTCTAATTCATTGCTGATAATAATACAAAATGGTAGGAGTCACTTTGGAAGGCAATTTGACACTATCTGGTAAAACTAAACATACTGTTACCCTATGATCTAGCAATTGTGCTCACTGATATCTACTCAACTGAGTTCAAAATTTCTGTTGAAACAAAAAAGAACACACTGCTATTTACAGAAACTTTATTCAAAATTGCTAGAACGTGGAAGAAACTAAGTTTTGCTTTATTGGGCAAGTGGATAAATTATGGTACATGCATATAATGAATTAATCAGTACTAAAATGAAATGATTTACCAAACTATGAAAAGATAGGAAACTTAAATGCATAGTATTCATTGAAAAAGCCCTGAAAAGACTGCAAACTTTGAGAGTCCCATTTTCTGACATCCCCTGGAAAAAGAAAAACTATGGAGATGTAAAGAGACCAATGGTTGCAAGGGATCAAGGAAGAGAGAGGGATGAATAGAAATTTCATCAGAATTCTCCAACAGAGACTTTGTAGGGTAGTGAAATCTTTCTAATACTATAATGTTGAGCACATGTGATTATACATTTATCAAAACCCATTGAGCATACAATACCAAGAGTAACCCTTAACATAAACTATAAACTTTGGAAGGATAATGATGTGCCAATGTGAGTTCATCCCTTGTAATAAATATAACACTCTGTTGGAGGATGTTGATGGTGGAGAGGCTGAACACCTGTAGGGGACCGAGATGACCATACTTTCCAATATTGCTGTGGAAAACTGATCTAAAATTAGAGTCTATTAGAAAGCATAGCATTTAAGAGAAAGGTTGCATTTTGAGACCAAAGTTTCTTGAATTATTTAGGAAGAGGGAATGATTTCAAACTTTGAATGAAGTGGAAGTTTCATTCTAAAAAATACACTCTAAAGGAAGATATGTAATATTTAACATCCCAAATCATAGAAGATGAACAGAAGCAAAAACATCCTTGTTCTGAACTAGGGCCAAAATGGAGAAGGAAAAGAAAAAAAGAAAGAGACCCAGAATAGCTAAAGCAATCCTTAGCAGGAAGAGTGAAGCAGGGGGATATCACAATACCAGAACTTCAACTATACTACAGAGAAATTGTAACAATAAAGGCATGGTATTGGAACCAAAATAGACAGGTAGATCAATGGTACAGAATAGAGGACACAGAGACAAATCCAAATAAATACAGTTTTCTCATATTAGACAAAGGGGCCAATTATATACAATGGAGAAAGGTTAGCCTGTTCAACAAATGGTACTGGAAAAACTGGAAATCCATATGCAACAGAATGAAACTAAACCCATATCTCTCACCCTGCACAAAAATCAACTCGAAATGGATGAAGGACCTTGGAATCAGAACAGATACCCTGCATCTTATAGAAGAAAAAGTAGGTCCAAATCTTCAACATGTCAGCTTAGGATCAGACTTCCTGAACATGATTCCCATAGCACAAGAAATAAAAGCAAGAATCAACAACTGGGATTGATTCAAACTAAAAAGCTTTCTCTCAGCAAAGGAAACTATCAGCAATGTGAAGAGAGAGCCTACGGAGTGGGAGAAAATCTTTTCCACTCATACTTCAGATAGAGCACTAAGTTCCAGAATATATAAAGAACTCAAAAAAAACTACACCAAGAACACAAATAACCCAATCAACAAATGGGCTAAGGAAATGAACAGACACTTCACAGAAGAAGATGTACAAGCAATCAACAGATATATGAAAAAATGTTCAACATCTCTAGTAATAAGAGAAATGCAAATCAAAACTACCCTAAGATTCCATCTCATCCAATTAGAATGGCGATTATCAAGATACAAGCAACAATAGGTTGGTGAAGATGTGTGGGAAAAGGTACACTCATACATTGCTAGTGGGGTTGCAAATTAGTGCAGCCACTTTAGAAAGCAGTGTGGAGATTCCTCAGAAGCCTTGGAATGGACCTACCATTTGACCCAGCTATCCCACTCCTCGGCCTATACCCAAAGGACTTAAAATCAGCATACTACAGAGATACAGCCACATCAATGTTCATTGCTGCTCAGTTCACCATAGCCAGATTATGGAACCAACCTAGATGCCCTTCAATTGATGAATGGATAAAGAAACTGTGGCATATATATATATATATATATATATATATATATATATATATATATATACAATGGAATATTACTCTGCCATGAAGAATGATAAAATTATGGCATTTGCAGGCAAATGGATGAAATTGGAGAATATCATGCTAAATGAGATAAGCTAATCTCAAAAAACTAAAGGACAAATGATCTCGCTGATAAGCAGATGAGGACATACAATGGGGGGTGGGAGGGGTTAGCGTTAGGATTAGGGTTAGGTTTAGGGTTAGGGATAAGGAGGGTGGTAAGAATGGAGGAAGGAAGGACTATATAGAGGGAAAAGGGGGAAGGGAAAAATAACAGTATGAATCAAACAACATTACCCTATGTAAATTTATGATTACACAAATGGTATGCCTTTACTCCATGTACAAATAGAGAAACAACTTGTATCCCATTTGTTTACAATAAAGAAAACAGTTATTAAAATGTTCTAACTATAAAAAAAAACCATATATCCAAAATTATTACTACAGAGCTATATATACCCCCATGATTACAACAGCACAATTCATAATAGCCAAACCATGGAACCAGCCTAGGTTTTAGTCAACAGATGAATGGATAAGGAAAAATGTAAATATGCAAAAGGAGTTTTATTTAGCCATAAAAGAATAAAATTAAGTCATTTGCAGGAAAACAGATGGAACTGTAGAGCATCATGTTAAGTGAAATAAGCCAGACTCAGGAAGTCAGGAGTCATATGTTTTCTCTCTTAAGAGGAAGCTAGGAAGAAAAAGAGATTTTTAAAAAAACCACATATAAACAGAAGGGGACACAGTAGGGTACAGGAAGGAGACTCAAAGGAGGGAATTTCTGGAGATTGAAATTGACCAAATAATGCTATATGCACATATGGATGTGCCATAATGGAACACACTATTCTGTTTAATTATTATGTACTAGTAAAAATTTGTCAGAAAAGAATGTAATTGTTAGACTGAAAGAGAAAACAGAAATCATCTTCAAAATGATAATGTCTGAACAAGGCCTGAATTAGGGCAAGGGAATACCTTAGGCACAAACAAACAACAACAAAAAAAATACTAATCTAAATAAATAGTATTTTAATGAAATATTATTAAAAGTCAAATTGATAGAAAGATCTATGATAGAAATAACATAATTTAAAAGATAGGCTACTGTTATTTGTTTTATGACCCTACGTTATTTTGTAGTAATAGCCCAAGGTTCTTGCCTACCAGTGTTGCAAGGCTTTGTCCCTGATCATATAAAGAAACAGAATGAACAAGACGGGACATTATATATAGTTATGTTTTTTGTATTTTCCATTTATTTCCAAATAGAATTTTATTAGCATGGAAACATAGAATGTTATAACATTTTCCATGTATTTCCAAATATGGGGGATAGTTCGTAAATGCAGAACACATTTCTTAATCCTAATCCTCTGCTATGTCGTAGCACGTTACTTAGGCCGAGTGTGAAACAAATCCAAAATACAGGCACATATAAAGTTTGGAAATTTAAGAAAGTTGGCCTAAACCAGATAAATGTTAGGCAACATAGATTTTAAATAAAAGTTTTTCTAGGGGACAAAAAGTCTCATATGAAATGTATAATTATAACCTTATATGCATCTCATTACAGTTTCAAAAGTATAAATCAAAATTTGACAGAACTGGAAGGAGTAATTGATGAATTCCCCACCAGAGTAGAGAACTTTATATCTCATTCAGTCACTGACTAAGCAGGCCATCAAAAACTACCTCAGAAAATCTTCAATAATTGAATATTAGACTATTTTGAAGCTTAAGCTAATAGATTTCCATATCTAAGAATGAAAAAAATATATATTTTTATCAAGATCACACAGAAAATTTATGAATATTAATCATGAACTAATCAATAAAGCTGGCCTCAACAAATTATATGTAAAGTGTAATCACACCATATTGTAGGCATTAGTTGTAAGTAAATCAATGTATTGAGTCACCCCACTATTATGCAAACTAGTCAAGAAAAATAGAGGAAAATCCCCAACTAACTTTATGACCCTTTTATTAATCCAGTAAAATTTTATTGAGTACTCATCTGCTAAGCACCCGTTCTACATCTATGAGCAAAATACAGTTCCTCTTGAACTTGCATTCTCTTAGCAAGTTGGTGGGACTGGGGTAGACAACCAAAGAAAATATTAGATATATAGTATGTTAAGGTTTCTTCTGAAGACATTGATCTTTATTTTGAACTTCACAATGGAAATGTGGAAATCAGGAAACAAAATCAAATGGGGTAGCACAAAAAAAAAAAAAAGAAAAAGAAAAAAAAGAAATATATGAACCAGTCTTACTTGAAAGGTTAAGTCTAAAAATCTTAAACTGGTAACAAACTAAATCTAGTAATTCATAAAAATTATATGTAGTAATAAAACTGGATTTCTCCCAGAAATGCTAGTATAATTTAATATTAATGAGTCTGTTAATGTAAGTCATCACACCAACATATGAGGAAAAAAACGTTGATCATTTCATTAGATTCAGAAAAAAATGCAGTTGATAAAATATAATTCTAATCAGTATAAATATTTTCAGAACACAATGGATTGAATACTTCCTTGATGTGACAAAGTATATCTTCAAGTTCCTAGTAACAACATTGCATAAAATGGTGCATCTATTGCAGCATTCTCTTTAATCAGGAATAAGAGTGAATGCCTGTGATTTGACTTTGTACTGGAGGTTTTAGCCAGCTCAATAAGATAAGAAAAAGAAATAAAAACTGAAGGAAAGAAACAGAACTACTGATATCTGAAGCCAAGATGATTGAGTTAGAAAATGGAAGAAGAGCAAAATGGAGGAAGGATGGATTGCACAGAGGAAAAAGAGGGGTGGGGGAAGGAAAAATAACAGAATGAGACAAACATCATTACCCTATGTACATGTCTGATTACACAAATGGTGTGACTCTACTTCGTGTACAACCAGAGAAACAATAGTTGTACTCCATTTGTGTACAATGAATCAAAGTAAAAAAAAATTTCATTTGTGAAAAAAGTTCCATTTTCCATTATAAAGCTGCCTAAACAATGTACTATTAAATAAAACACCATATTATGAAATTAAAAAAAAAATGGAAGAAGAAAATCTTCAAATCATTAACTATTAGTTAAGTATGGATGCTTAGATATGGGACATAGAAATCAATAGCCACTAATATACCAATATAACAAGCAGAATATTAAAAAGAGCTACTAATTATAATATCAGAAGAACAATTTACCAAGAGCTGTGCATGGAAAATTCGTTATTAAAAATAATTAAAAGATCTAAATTATTAGAAAATTTACATCATATTTATGTAGTGGAAGATTTAATATCACAAGGATATAAGTTCTCCCTATTCATAATGTTAGTTCAATCAAATTCCTATCAAAATACCAAGATAGTTTTCTTTCTGTAATTTTACAAACTGACTCTAACATAATCATAATTAGAAGAGCAAAAATAATGGGCATAAATTTGAAGAAGATATTGAGGGGAAGCATCTTGTTCTGCCTGATATTTGGTCTCATTTTGAAAATTAAATTAATAAAATATCACTTGAAGGATACACAAAGAAATCACTAATATATGAATAGAGACATTTCAAATCTAGGAAGAAAACAGAGGATGATTTAATACAAGACTGTAGGAAAGTTTATTTTTCATTGGAAAAGTTAGGTTCATAACTGTTTTCTTAAAGAACCCATTCCTAACAAAATATAGATATTAAACTATTTAACATACAACACATCCGTATGACTTCTGAATACATGAAGTGTATATTATAAAGGTAGAAGTTGGTGCATGTGGCTACATTAGAGTTTGAAATTTTTATCATCAGAAGCTATTATTTAAAAAAGGGAAGAAAATAACAGACTAGCATCAAAATTAGCAACAGAACACAGATAAATGACAAAGGTAACTTTTGTTTATTTTTCTTTTTATTTATTTTTATTGTAAACAAATGGGATACATGTTCTTTCTCTGTTTGTACATGGAGTAAAGGCATACCATTTGTGTAATCATAAATTTACAAAGGGTAATGTTGTTTGATTCATTGTTTTTTTTTTCCCTCACCCCCACCCCTCCCACTCCTCTTTTCCCTCTATACGGTCCTTCCTTCCTCCATTCTTGACCCCCTCCCACCCCCCCATTATGTGTCATCATCTGCTTATCAGCAAGATCATTAGTCCTTTGGTTTTTTGAGATTGGCTTATCTCACTTAGCATGATATTCTCCAATTTCATCCATTTGCCTGCAAATGCCATAATTTTATGATTCTTTATGGCTCAGAAATATTCCATTGTATAAATATACCACAGTTTCTTTCCCATTCATCAATTGAAGGACATCTAGGTTGGTTCCACAGTCTGGCTATTGTGAATTGAGCAGCTATGAACATTGATGTGGCTGTATCTCTGTAGTATGCTGATTTTAAGTCCTTCGGGTATAGGCCTAGGAGTGGAATAGCTGGGTCAAATGGTGGTTCCATTCCAAGCTTTCTGAGGAATCTCCACACTGCTTTCCAGAGTGGGCTGCACTAATTTGCAACCCCACCAGCAATGTATGAGTGTACCTTTTTCCCCACATCCTCGCCAACACCTGTTGTTGCTTGTATTCTTGATAATCGCCATTCTAATTGGATGAGATGGAATCTTAGGGTAGTTTTGATTTGCATTTCTCTTATTACTAGAGATGTTGAACATTTTTTCATATATCTGTTGATTGCTTGTACATCTTCTTCTGTGAAGTGTCTGTTCATTTCCTTAGCTCATTTGTAGATTGGATTATTTGTATTCTTGGTGTAGTTTTTTTTGAGTTCTTTATATATTCTGGAACTTAGTGCTCTATCTGAAGTATGAGTGGAAAAGATTTTCTCCCACTCTGTAGGCTCTCTCTTCACATTGCTGATAGTTTCCTTTGCTGAGAGAAAGCTTTTTAGTTTGAATCAATCCCAGTTGTTGATTCTTGCTTTTATTGGTAGATGTTATTGGTAGAGGGGAATGTATAGGACAGTCATTTTTTTTAAAGGTGATAAATGAAAGTGTACAATTGTTTGTTTTTACATTTCATATAAATATGTTTACCTTAAATATTGTAATAATATTTTCCCACTATAATATTATTTACTAATCTATCAGGAATATATCACCTGTGATAAGTATTTTTATACTATGACTAAAGACAGTGTCAGTGACTCTATTCAATACGCGTAACCATTATTAAATTCATTATTACTGTATATGTTTATAATTCTCCTGTGACCATTGATCATTTCTTAGCTTTATTCATGCAACAAATATTTATTAAATGCTTTGTATGTGTAGAACATTATGCTACAGTATAACCATTAAATTTGGATTACAGATGCAAATATTTGAAAATATTAAAGAACCTTCATTTGTGAAATACAAAGTAGATTCTCTGGCAGACACTAATTACTGTAATAAACAGAGATGACTTTAGTGCAAATAAAAATTCTGACTTGGTAACCACTAATTAACAAATAATATAAATATAGACTTTTAAAGTATAAAAGAAAAAATCTAAATGCAGCAATTCTAAAGATTTTTTATTTATTAATAATATTGTACTCTAATACTAGAAAAATTTCCAAAATAAAATAACTTTATATCCAAATGGCAACTCAGATGCCTTTTAAGAAAACTAAATTGAGAGAGTCTTAAAACTTAAAGGACAGCATTCATTCATTATACTTTTAAATTTATGAATTCATGTTTGTATGATACATATTATTTTGAGTAGTTGCATGTAAAGAACCTATTAATATAATGAATTCATTTTTTCTACTTTGAGTTCCTTTGTAGAATAGTGTAGGTTATCCTTTACAAATGTGATCTCTATTCCAGGACATATATTTTGGAATATCAATAAGGTTAAATTATTATGGTCATAAAAATGTGGTTTTCGCTAAGCCATTATTCACAAACTTGAGCAAATCATGAAGTCCTCCTATTGGATTCTTAGGAAACGTAGTGTGTCCATATGTATTTTTTATATTTAGTCTCCAGAACAAGTATATCATTAAAGAGAAAGAAGGAACAAAGAAGGCAAGCAGTCCAAAGGAGAAATCAAGTACCAAATAACATATTCAAGATTAATCAGTAAGACTCCAGGGCCCCTCCTGCAAATGGTTCTGCCTCATTCAGCCTTTAGACAGAGAGATTTGTATTTACCAGGCATATAGTCAAGAACTTGTGCTTAAAAGTACATTGAGATCAGTTACATTAATATATTGGTAAGACTGAAAAAGTATACAATAATTTTGCCTGCAATTTTGCTTTTTCCAAATGTGGATTTTGTTTCACATGTTGTTAAAGTTTATTTTGTTGAGTGATTTTTCAATTCTTCCTTTTACTCTTCCTGTAGAATTACAGATGAGGCATTACTTGGATTAA
Source organism: Sciurus vulgaris (assembly GCF_902686455.1). NCBI lineage: Eukaryota > Metazoa > Chordata > Mammalia > Rodentia > Sciuridae > Sciurus > Sciurus vulgaris. The sequence continues at coordinate 68,567,356 of NC_136473.1, forward strand.
AAAGTTTCTAACACTAACTATCACATATTACTACATGAAATGTCAGATGGGCCATAGATGTTAAGTATCCATTATTATTGTGATCACCTGTATCTGATCAATATTGTACGATATTATTAGCAGTTATATAGTTTGTGCTTTTAAATTCAGTACCAAGATACAGATAAGTACATAGTCTCTGGATGTATTATAAAAGAATTCCTAGCCAGGGAAAAGATAATTTCTAAGAAAGAAATTAGTCATTGAAGGATAAATGCATCATCATTTCTATCTTCTCAGTGGAAAAATGTAGTAATTGTTTTGGATTTCCTAATTAAAATTACATAATAATTCATAGGTAAAAATCCATAGGTAAAATACTATTACATTTTCCCTTAAACTTTTAATGTTTTGATTTCAATAAATGTTAGTTAAGTTGCTATGTATGGGTAACAGCTATATACTGTGTATTTCAGGAAGCTGTAAGAAAGGATCCTGAATGTTTCAACCTTGAGGAAATGAAAAATGTTAGAAATAACTGTTTAACCAGATTTAAAGATTATATAATGCATGAATATATCAAAACACTACTTGGTACCCCAATAATATGTACAATTTTTATTTTTTTATGTTTCAGTTAAAAATTTTAAAAAGATACAGTCCTGTAACTTTCAAAAGTAAAAAGATTTTATAAGACCATTCACTTTAAAATAATAAACAGAAAATATTTTTTATTTTATATTGTATATATAAATTATTTTATACTTGTTTGTATTTTTATTTTAATTATACAAATTTATGAGAGAGCATGTTATAATCTGATACATGTACACAGTATGTAATTATCAAATAAAGATAGTATTTTCATCTCTCTAATCACTTTTTAAATTTTTGATTAACCCATATTAATAGTACATATGTATAGGTATAATATGATGTTTCAAAGCATATATATATAATGTATAATGATCAAATTAAGATAATGTTTCTATCTACTATTATGTGTTTGGAGACTTTGAGTTCCTCTTTTCTCGTTATTCATAAAATACCAGGTTATAGTGAACTGCAGTCACCCAGCTATTGTGTAGAATGCTAGAACTTAGTACACCTCTCTGTGTTTGGGGTGTTCATTATCCACCCTATCACTATCTTTACCCTTTGCCCTTCTCAGACTCTAATAATCGCTACTGTATATTCTGATTGACTATTTTTTGAACATCTACATGAAAGAGAACATCTGCATCTGATGTACTTCACTTATATCATTAGATAGATCATTTACCATGTGTAATGCTCTGAGACACTTTCTGTCTAGATTCTCTCTGTAGTTAGAAGTTCTATCTTTGCCTTCTCCGCCAAAATCTATCATTTTTAATAAATTAACTTTGTCATTATATAATTAGAAAGTACCTAGGGAAACTTCCATCAGAAAAAAACATTCACATGAGTACCTTGAAGTTTTTAGTTTTATGAAGATGATTTCTCAATATAGGAAGGAAAAGAATTACACTAAAACTGTATCATTTGAATTAAAACTGAACTGCTACATTAAAAAAAAAAAAAAAAAAACGTGGGAGGGGGTAGCCATGATTAGAGCCTAAGGAAAATTACTATTATTACAGAGTTAGCATCTTGTAACTTCTAATGCATGTGATTGGCTTTTACTGATGAGAAAGAAAAAAACCTGTAGACTTTCAGAGGGGACACTTGGGAATGGGTTAACTAATGACCTCTTTTAGTTCACTAAGTAGCAATATGTGGACCTCTAAAAAGGGAGATTTTGCAATCCCTCACATATAAGCAGATTGCTTTCCTTCCCTTCCCACACAGGTGTGGCTACCTATGCATCTCTGACTTTTGTGGCCAGGGGTAGGAAGATTCCATCCTTGGGTTTCTAAGGTTCTTTCAACCTTTTTTGGGGGGTGCTGGGAATTGAACCCAGGTCCTTGTGCATGCAAAGCAAGCACTCTATCAGCTGAGCTATATCCCCAGCCATCCAAAGTTCTTGTATCTAGATTAGACACTTAGCAGAAAGTGAAGATGAACTGAGCTATATAGAGAATCCACTTACCCCTCCCTCCTCCAAAGAACCTTTTTAATTTTATTTTTTGAATCCCTGGATCCAGTATAACATGGCCATTAGGAGCAAGAAGGACTCTGAAGGAGACAGTCTAGATATATAAATTGAGAACCTGTGATGGACAAGAACTTCTTGTAGGCATTAGGAATATAGTAATGAGTTAAAAACATCAAACATTGCTCTTCTCAAAAGTTGTTACTATCTAGTTTACATTGTAGTGGATAACTACAATTAGTAATTAGTTTCTTTCTCTATGCCTCACTCTCCTGATCTGAGAAAATGGAGTTAGCAACTCCTACTTCATAGGTTGATGAAAGATTTAGTCAGCTCATGGTGAAGCACTGGGACCTGACACCATGGGTCTTAGTTAATCGTATGGCATTGCAAGTATTACTTAGGAAAAGAAATTTGTACCTATTTTATTACTGAGGATAGAAAGGGGAATTATTTTTTTTCTCTCCCACCCTCTCTGTTGCCTCATTAATCCATTCATTTGTTAATTCATTACCTCAGTATGCATTTATTGAGCAATTGCAATGTTTTAGGCATTCTGCTCAGATTCATTAGACATTTAAAATCTAGTCCTTGCTTCTGGAAGCTCAGAGTTTAATAAGAGAAACTGGCAAGTAAATAAGCTATTATTACTGTGATAATCACAGTGATTTTAAAGGTGAAGACAAAAGATTGTTTTCTCTTTAAATGTTTAACAAAATATGGCAGCCCCCATAGTTTTCCTTTGTGCCCCTAAAATTTTAGCTCATAAGGTATATAGTAGGCTTCCGAAAAAAGAGGATTATTCATTTTTTTACTATTCTTGGGCAATTCTTGTGACTTTTAAAAAATATATTTATTTATTTATTATTATCTCTGAACTTTATTTTTTTTTTTTTACTTTTATAGACTGCATTTAGATTCATTGTACAGAAATGGGGTATAAATTTTCATTTCTATGGTTGTACATGATGTAGATTCACACCATTCTTGTAATCATACATGTATATAGGGTAATACTGTCTCATTATAACATCTTTCATACCCCTGCCTCCTCCCTGACTCATTTCCCTCTACATAATCCAAAGTTCCTCCATTCTTCTCTTACCACCCCCCACCCCATTATGTATGATCATCCACTTATCAGAGAAAAACTTTCCCTTTGGTGTTTTGGGATTGGCTTATTTCCCTTAGCATGATATTTTCCAATTCCATCCATTTACCTACAAATGCCATAATTTTATTATTCTTTATGGCTGAATAATATTCCATTGTGTATATATACCATGGTTTCTTTATCCATTCATCTATTGAAGGGCATCTAGGTTAGTTCCACAATCTAGCTATTGTGAATTGAGCTTCTATAAACATTGATATGACTGCATTACTATAGTATGCTGATTTTAAGTCCTTTGTATATAAACCGAGGAGTGGGATAACTAGGTCAAAAGGTGGGTCCATTTCAAGTTTTGTGAGGAATCTCCATACTGCTTTCCAGAGTGGTTGCACCAATTTGCTACTCCAACAGCAATGTACGAGTGTGCCTTTCTCCCCACATCCATGCCAACACCTATTGTTGCTTGTGTTCTTGATAGTAATCATTCTATTTGGAGTAAGATGAAATCTTAGGGTGGTTTTAATTTCCATATCTCTAATTACTTTTTCATATGTTTGTTAATTGCCTGTAAATCTTCCTTTGTAAACTCTCTGTCCAGTTCCTTAGCCCATTTATTGATTGGGTTCTTTCTATTTTTGGTGTAAAGTTTTGTGGGTTCTTTATAAATTTTGGAGATTAGTGTTCTATATGAAGTGTGTATGGAAAAGATTTTCTCCCATTCTGTAGGCTCTCTTTTCACATCATTCACTGTATTCTTTGCTGAGAAAAACCTTTTCAGTTTGAATCCTTCCCATTTATTGATCCTTGTTATCCTTTCTTGTGCTTTAGCAGTCTTGTTTATAAAGTCTGGTCCTTAACCAACATAATGAAGATTTGGGTCTACTTTTTCTTCTGTTTGGATCTCTGGTCTAATTCCTAAGTCCTTGATCCATTTTGAGTTGAGTTTTGTGGAAGGTAAGAGATGGGGCTTTAATTTGATTTAATCCATTAAAAAAAAATCATTTGAAAATAGATTCTTGCCAGGCAAGGAGGCACACACTTATAATCCCAGAGGCTTAGGAGGTTGAGGCGGGAGGATCACAAGTTCAAAGCCAGCCTTGGCAACTGAGTAAGGCCCTATGCAACTTAGAACCTATCTAAAAATAAATAATAAAAAACAGGATTGGGAATGTGGCTCAATATCTGGTACAAAAACAAACAAACAAAAACAGATTCTTTACTTCTCTATTTTTTTTAACTTGTAAATACTAGGGACAAGTCAAGTTGTCTATAATGCTCCTGGTCAATATCATGTACTGAAGCTTTCAAAAGTCACTGCATCCATTGCACAGGAAGACCTGTGAGTAGTGAGTACCTTATAGGAAGATCCCCTCTCTTGTTTCCATGGACTTTATGTATCTTTTGAATAAGAGAGATTTTCTTCCTCCTTTCTTTGCAGTTATGCAGTAGGCATTGAGATTGTTGAATAAATGACTGAATAAATGAGTTGTTCCTTTACTTACATTACTTTACATTTTCCTTTCTGTAAATTTGTACTTTCTCTGAAATGTTGAAGGCATTAAGAAATAAGTGATCAAAATTGAGACTGATGGGAGCAGAGTTGATACAAATGATTTGGGGCCTGTGGATTATCTTTGAAAGATTGTCTTTGCTACTCTGTAATAGTAACAAAAGAACAATTGTATTCCAGTTTAATGATCCAGAAGAGAGAAATGTCATTGTGTGTTATTAGAATAAAATGTAATAACATAAATTTCATCAGTGTCTTCTAGATTCAGTGATTATTGTATGATTTTTCTACCTGAACATGTCAAAGTATTTGGCTGCAACTTAGAGGAGTTGATTAGTAGCTTTTAAGAAGCTATCAAAATGAAAGCTGTTAAATGAATCAGTGATAAAGGTCCTTGACCTTGATATAGCCATTGTCTAATCTTATAATTTGAGCATCCAGGGACATATCAGGGGAATCCAGTTGTTATAGAAGAAACTGAAACCTAATTAAAAGTGACAAATGATCAACTAGAGAGGGGAACAACATTAAATAGAAAACTGTTTGCTTCAGGAGTTGCATAAAATGTAAGACATACACTTTTCAGTATTTTAAATGAAATATTTAAATGATTGATAGAAAAAGATGAACATTATGAATATTCAAAAATGTACTTATATTTCACCCACTGTTATTTCTTCCATTTTGTCTTAGTTTTCTGTGTATTATCTGAAAGGAGTTGTGAGAAACCTATGTGGTCAAATTTTTATAGCTTTATGAAACTTTATAATGGGAGGATCAACTACAAGAGTATTTCTTCTCTTTTGTCTATCTTTGTAAAAAATTACAATATGATAATAGCATAGAATTATCCTTGAGATTAAAGGCCAAAATAGATGTCAGTGAGTCATTTAGTTGTATATGTTTCAAATCATATTTTAAACAGAAATGTAGGCAGTCATTTCTGAAGATCTGTGCTTCTGTATGTTAATCTCATTGTTTAGAAAAAATATATCTTTTAAATATCCTACACTTTGGTGATAACTGACAAACTCTTTCAACCTATATTTTTTACTTGAAAAGAGGATCATTTTACCTGTAATTTATCATCTGTGTATAATTTAAAACTGGAACATTTACATTTCTAAGCTTTTTGTGGTGAAATGTTATACACAAATAAGGTATAATATTCTTGTAACCATCCATGCAATGACAGTTTATTTGTTCCCAATTTTTATTACATTAATAATAAATGTACACTGTGGAAAAACAGTTATAAAAAGCAGAAGTCATTTTTAACCCTACCACTGATAGATAACCTTGGTAAGTACTCTTGCTTTATGTACTTTTGTACCTGATATTATTCTTATTGTAAATAAAGGTGTATCATCTCTCTCTTCTTAAAGTTGTACCTTAATATTTATAGATGAATCCATCTTTATCTAGAAAATAGGATTAAGCTCTATGTGTTATTTAAAACTTGGTTTTAGAAGTGAAGCTATATTAATATTTTTCTCTCTATATAAATGTTTGCATTATATTTCTTTTAAGCATGTTCTTTTAAACCATTTTCTTATTTTGAAGCATTTGCCAATTTTTCTTTTTCTTTTTTCTTTGCTCTTGTAAACCTTATTTTCAAAAGTCTAAGAGCTTTAAATCTTACCTTCGTGAATGTCCAGTGGTATTTCTACATTCAATGGAATGTACACATATGTTGCTCACGGACAAACTGCCCTCCTAGGGATAATATCTGCACTGATCCTCTTTACAAATTCCTGTTATCTTGGTATTTTATAATGATTTTTTAAAATCTCAGGCTTAAAGCTGTAAACTGATAACTGTGGTTATTTTCCTATAACATACCACATTGCCCATATTTCCCAAGGCTGTTAAAAATTCTTCACAAAAACAAGGCCAGCAATTTTCAATAGCAAATAGTCAATAGGACCAAATCTACTTTGGTAAGTCAGCAGCAAAATTCTTCTTTGATTTTGAACATTAAGGAGGCCAGGATTGTGTATTTGGAGCACTGATATAACATTTAGTCCACTCTTATGTATAATAAGGGTTTTTGATAGTGGCTTTTCTGTTGCCAGAAAAAATAAAATCTCCAATGACAGTTTTTTTAGATCATAATTAAAAAGGAAAAAAATGTTGTTTTCACAGAAGTATCAAAGGAATGCTTTTGCTGGATTTGCTCCACTAACTCATGTAGGCAATATCCCAAATTCAAACAGCCAGCAGTTGCTTTGTAGAAGACAAACTGCATCTGTAATCAGTGTGACAGGGCCACAGGTTCCACATCACTTCTACCAACTTTTATTCAGAGAGGACAACTTGAAAAATAAAACATCATCATTTGATGAACAAATTCTGCAATAACAATATTTTTAAGGAAAGCAAAAAACAGGTTTAGATTATTACAGTAAAATTTTGCCTTTGGTCAAAGTTTTACAAGGGACTAAAGTTTTTAAATATTAGGAATAGGACTAATTGCATGGCTAATTGACCTCGGGAAGCAAATTTAATGAGCTCATTTCTCTCCTTCAAATCTGAGGAGTCAGAAAGTGAGTTTTCATCTTCTCTTCCATTTATTCCATTAAAACATATCTTGCCCACACCAACAGTCACTATGAGAAGTAATGATTATACCTTAATGATATCTGATGGCCCCTAGGAAGTAGGTATAAATAAGGCCTCCTCTGTAGTCATACCTACAGATGATGAAATTAACCAGAAATAAACTTCATTCATCAATTTTAGTCATAAATTACTCCTTGCTCCCCTCTGTAGGCCACTTCATCCAAAGCAAATCATGTAACATTACGTTTATGATCTCAGTTCATTATTAATGTTTACAGACAATACATTTCATAAGGACAGTCATTGGTGCCACTCAAATTTAAAAACCAAGTTGCACTTTTACCATCTCCTCTTCCTTTTCCCTCTTCCTCTACCTTATCACTTCCAGATTTTGAATGCATAAGATCTGCCAGGATTTGTTTTGGTTGTTATTTAAATATTACCACTTATGCTAAGATTGTTTTGTCCTTAATAAATAAGATGTTGAATTATTTTCCTTTTAGGGATTATTTTATTTTCGATATTAGGTGTCCCCCAAAATCTCATATTTGAGACAATGCAAGAACTTTCAGAGGTGCAATGATTAGGTTATGATAGCCTTATCCCAATCAGTGAATTAATCCCCAGATAGGGATTGACTGAGCGGTAACTGAAGGCAGGTAGGGTGTGACTGGAGGAGGTGGGCATTGGGGGCATGCCTGTGGGGTATATATGTTGTATCTAGCGAATGGAGTCTCAACTTCCTCGTAATGTCCTGAACTGCTTTTATCCACCAACTCTTCCTCCATAATGTTCTGCCATACCTCAAGCCTTGAGGAATGAAGCTGTCTTTGGACTGAGACCTCTGAAACTGTGAGCCCCCAAGTAAACTTTTGCTCCTATCTATAATTTTACTCGTCAGGTTGTTTAGTTACAGCAGCAAAAAAGCTGACTAAAACAGATAAATAAACTGGCATTCATACCGGTAAAAGTGAATTAAAGGACTAACTGTCCAATGACATTGTACATACTATCTAACTTCCTTAGTTTCTAGCTGTGAATGCAGTAAGAATCAAGGCATAGGCAATGTTCACTGAGGACCAACTGTGTGACAGACATTCTGATAAGTGCTTAGTTTTTAAAACAACCTCATGAGAACAGAATTAGCACTCCCGTATTATTGAATGAGAGAGGGGGAAAAAAAAGCCTAAAGAGTTACAGGTAATTACATAAGAACACAGGCTGGCAAGTCAAGACACAGAAATCAGATGTAATGTACTATGCAACCCAGGGCCCAGATAATGCAATTAAATTACTCATTTTATTTTAAAAAAATGTTTAGAAATATAATTATACATATTTATAGTATATAGTGTGATATTTCAGTGCACATATACAATGTGTAATATCTAATCAGAATAATTATTATATCCATTCCCTCAAATATTTATTATTTCTTTGTGTCAGGAATATCCAAAGTCCTCTCTACTAGCTATTTGATGTATACAATTAATTGTCATCAACCATATTTACCCTACTATGCATAATTAGAAATCATTCTTCCTATGAGTGAATGACTGCACTGCTATATTCATTAAAAATTCTCCTTACATCCCTCTTCCAGCTTTTGGTGACTAGTCTTTTATTCTGTACCTCAATGAGGTCATCTTTTTAGTTTTCACATATAAGTGAGAACATTTATCTTTTCTATGCCTGACTCATTTCACTCAATATATTGTCCTCCAGTTCTATTTATGTTGTTGCAAATAACAGAATTTCATTCTTATGACTAAATAATATTCCATTGCCTATATCTACCAGAGCTTCTGTACCCTTTCATCTGTTGATGGGAAGCAACTAATTTAAATCCTTAATATTTTAAATGCTCTATATAGAGTATAGTGTTTGACAGCATGCATTTCATGTTACTTTTCAGAGTGACCCTTTTACAATGTGTAATGTTTAATATTAGGAAGTAGCACCAGTTGTTGAACTCAGCCATGTGGCTTGTAGCCTACAGAGAACTCTAATTTTTGAATCTGTGATATAAATTTGATTTGCTTATGATTACTGATGGTGAGGGAAAGCTTAAAGAGGCCATTTCTTCTACTTAAATATATTTTGGCCAAGTATTTGTAGCTGATAATGTTCTAATGATTGTTAGCATATCTTTCTTTGTAAAATGAATTTGAATTTATAGCTGTGAGTGGTGATATTTTGCAAATAATCTCATCATAGCAATTATGAATTCTTCACATAGCCATTATCCTGTTTGTGAATTGTGCTCGTTGTGTCTCTTCTCTAAATTCTTTCAACTACAGTTTTCTCTGGACATAAATACCATTAATTAGAAGTGATTTTCACTTAACAGCTGAGCAATGGTCTATTATACTCCTACTGTGTGAATGACATAAGAAGTATAAAAGTCAATAACTTGTACTTTCTGAAAGATATGTTTAACTAAACTTGTCATTTCAGTTCAAGGCAACAGATGCAAGATTAAGTATTAATAGAGTCCTGGGGAGAAGCAAAGTCCAAAAGGTTAGGAATGATATTAGGGACAAAGAATTCTCACCACTCCAAAAAGAATATTACATAAACTTTTAAATTTATCAAAACATAGGGTGTGCATTTTTAACCAATTATTATAATGCAACATTTGCTTGATGTGAAAAGTGTGACCTAACATTTATGTAGCATCTATCTGTATCCTCTTTTAGTCCTAATTAAGTAGAAAAAATTCACATTAACCATTGAATGGCAGCACACTGGACAATTAAGTTCTTTTTCTTTCTCACTTTAAGAATATTAAAGGAAGAAATTGCTCAACTATGAATTGCCAGGGATAAATAAATACTGGCAAACATGCTTTTCACTGTAACTTATTCCCATAAAGTTTATGAAATATGTCAAATTGTCCAAAATATTAAATATTTTTTACAGAAAATATCATAGAATGCCCTTTATTGTCCAAATATCTAAATAGTTTTTAACAATTTCGGAGAGCAAAGAGCAAAAGACCATTTTTATGCAGACACAGAGACATTATTTTTACATGGTTTGACTCTCCTACTTTGGGAAATCACACTGACATTAGTGACATTAGAGATGCACAGCAGGGTTGTATACCTCAGTGGGTAGAGTGCTTACTTAGCATGCTTGAGGCTCTAGCTTCAATCCCCAGCACTGTGTGAACAACAATAAAAAAGTATTTCATAGGAAATGAAGTATGAGAAAAACATTTTTACAAAATTTGGTATTTATTTAGTTATTCTATTTTAAAATCTCACCTTGAAAAAATCTACTTTATATGAAATACAATTTGGTAAAATGTAGTAGGTTTGTGTGTGAGTGTGTGTGTATGTGTGTGTATACAAAGGAATTTTCATATCATTAAGACATTAAAAGTTATAAATACATATATGTATTGATTATAATTAAAAGGTGAAAGATTGTTTAGAAAATCATTATAAAAACATGGAGCAGTCTCATTTATGAGTATAAATGTAATTCTGTGAATAAATTTTTTTTACTTAGCATGATTCACCATTACCCATGTTGAGTTTATCCTAAGAATGCAGGTATAGATTTCATTTAACCTATTAGTGGATTATATAATTTGTCAGTTCAACAGATTGAAGAATCAGAGTTGAATAAAATTTACAATGTATTTCTTTTTAAATAAATGCATCTTGTTTGTTATGCAATAGACATTTCTTTTTAAAATGTTTAAAAATTGTCTACCTGAAACCAATATTCAGCATCATTATAAAAGTTGAAACATTAAAGACATTTACATTAAAGTCAGAAAAAAAGACAAATATTCTCCATCACCACTATGACACATTAATTAACTATTAAGCAGAATGGTTTATCCAATAAAGGAGAAGAAAATACATTTTGAAAATTGAGTTAAACATTCATTGTTTTACAGGTAAAAGGAAAATTGTAGTATCTGATCAGAACTTTAGAATCAATAAATAAAATGAATATGTGAAGGAAAAATGAATTCTTTTTTCAAAAAGGACTATATAACCAAAAAGTAGATAAGGAATATTTGACTTTACTAGTAACCAAACATATACATAAAAAACCAGTGATTAATACTTTTTCTAAAATAAAATAGTGAAAAGATAATTTTAATATGGAAAAATTTGATATTTCTAGAAGGAATAGTTAACAAAATCTTTTAAAATGTTTTTATTCTTTGATAATATGATTTCATCCCTTACAATTTTCTTTAGAAAATACTCAGATACATCTGTACTCCCCCCAAAAAATAAATTTGGAGAAAAACAATTTGTAATAATCACAAAATGTTTGAATAAGTTATTTTGTGGAAAACATGATGAATAATGCAATAAATACACGATATTTAAGAATATGGGACTGTGCAATCATATAGGATGCACACTCCAAATTTTGAAAAGAAAAAAGGTACACATATGCAAGTTTTGGAATGAATTATGTCATGTTACTATTTGGACTTGGTGGTCAAATCACCTGTAATTTTTGTTTTGTATTTGTTGATCTTGTATTACATAAACACACTTAGCTTCTGGCTCTTCAATCCACAAATTACCATGGAAATAACAGATACACATTATAACTAATGAGCTGTAGCTCTTCTTTCAAAGTAAATTGGTGACTGATCACAGCACCTTCAGAACCAGTTTATTCACAGACAGAGAGTTGGTGATTGTGTTGCTTCTTTGTTATCGATATACACGTGCCACTTTATAAACACCATCACCCTCAAGGGCACTGGCTGACAAAAATTAAAGCACTTAATGTTAAGAAAGAAAATACGGGAGGTGAAATTGAAACTGAATGGTAGTGGATTTATAAGAAAAAGTTGATTACTGCTGCCCTTTGAGAGGCTCTAGACGTACAGGCAGGCTACTTAGAGAGGGTGAACATCCCATCATTGAGGAGAGTTTGCCATGCAAAGAATAAGGTGAAGATACCCCAGAGGAAGCGATGCCAGCAAAATCCATACATGACAGCAAGTCTCAGGGATGTTTCACAACACTAAAAGCACAAGAGTCAAAATGTTGAAAGCTGATTCAAATTTTGGAATGAGAATGACAGTTCACCAAGGCATAAGAAAAAAATGGTTATTTAGGATAATAAGGTATGGGACGAGAAGGAAACATTGTTCAACGTACTGTTGATGAGGTTTTTGAAAAGAAATAAAACAGCTCAGTTCTCCAGGTATATAATGTTTAAAAGTATAGAGTACTAAATTAACATTAGTTTTATTATTTTTGGTTTCCCTTTACAGTTATAATTGAGGATAGGGAGTCTTAGTGTTTTGACATTTTTTTAAAGGTCATAGAACAAGCATAACTCATGCCTATAATGATTTTTTTTTCCTGATGTATAAAACATTTTTCAAATACAAAAATCACTGACTTTTAGTGAATATTAGTTTTACATTTAGTGAGAAAGACTGGATTATTAAGAGAAAAAAAATCTGAGGTGATGTTTATTGTTCTATTATGACTTTCTCATTCCAGTGTGATCGCTGCTTGCCTCTTTATAATGACAAGCCTTTCCGCAGAGGCGATCAAGTTCACGCTTTCAACTGTAAACCCTGTCAATGCAACCACCACTCCAGGAGCTGCCATTACAATGCCTCTGTAGATCCTTTTCCTCTTGAGCACCAGAGAGGGGGAGGAGGGGTTTGTGATGACTGCCAGCATAACACTACAGGTAACTAGCAAATAGTAAATTGCTCACTTGACCCCTGAAGCCTTTGCGCAACTATATCCAATGCACATTTATCTATTGCTGTCTTACATAAGAATGTGCTTACATACTGTTAAGTTTGAAACCCAACGCTGGTTCATCAAATTTCCCTAATCTATCTTTTCAGGAAAAGTTTCTTTCTTTTTCTTCTTGTGCTAGGGATTGAACCCAGGGTCACATGCCTGCTAGGTAAGTGCTTCATCATTGAGTTTCATCCTCAACCCGGGAAAAGTTTTATTTTAAAGGGTTCACACTGTTTGACCATATCATAGCTATATTTTGAATAATTCAGAAATGTTTGAAGGAAAAAACAAGTATTCTTTTGTCACTTTTATCTTCCTTATGTCTGTTTTCTCAGGGGTGTTTACATTTGTTCAGATTTGGCATGGACTGGTGATCTGGAAATACTCTTTTATAAAAATACTAAATACAGAAGGTGAAAAAATTCCTATTTGAAAACATTTTGACTAGTCATTGAAAATTACTATTTTCTGAAGTAGAGTATATTAGAAGCAGAAATAGGCAAAGTCCAAATATGTTAAATACAATAGCCCAAGTCTGAGGGATCTGAAAGTTCTGCTATGAAGCATGAATGAATTTATAAGATAATTATTGGTGACACAAGGTATCACAAGGACTTGGCTAGGTGCTAGGGATATGAAGATCAATAAGATAATGAATTTTCTTGCCTTTGAGTTATTGTATAGCAGGAAAGGCAGACTATTTAAGGAATAATTCCAAAGTTGTTCAAAGAGTGCTAGGACATGGCAAATACCATGGGAGTTAATCAGGTGGGGATTCCAGTAAGGAAAACATCTGCAATGGCCTACAGGAGCAAGAAATATGACACCTTTGGAGAACTGAGAGGACAAATGGCTGGCGGTTAAAAAAAAGAAGCAAGGAAGGAAGGTAGGGGACCAGATCACAGAGGGTACCAAGGTCAATAAGATGACACTTAAGGGTTTTACTTGTTAAAGGGATGTAATCAGTTTTGTGTTTTTCAAAGATCCACGTAGTTGTAGAGTAGAGAATGGATTGGAAAATGGTTCGAAATACCAGTTAGTTGGGTGCTACAGTTGCCCAGGTGAGAAATAATTTTGAGATGCATTTAAGGTGATATAGATAGAAGTGTATTCAAAAAACGTTTAGAATTGTAAAGGAAGAGCATTTTGTGAGCAGGAAGTAGTTAGGGGAAGAAACAAGTCAAGACTGACACAGAACTTTCCAGCTTGAGCAATAGGGTCAATGTTAGCACTGTCTATCAAGTTAGGAGATTTAGGAGGATCACGCTAAGAGAGAAAATGCCAAGTACTGTTTTAGGCATGTTCAGTGTGTGCTTCTAAGAGTTATAGGAAGAACGCGCTAATGGGAAGTTGGAAACATAGTTCTGAAGTTCCTTTATTCTAAACCTTTTATGGTGCCTCAGAAAAGATCAGAATCATCTGCATACTTTAGTGGAGACTTAGGCTTATCACTATTGAGAAGTGTATATCTATTCCTATTATTATTTAAGATTTATCTTACCTACTAGGGTGAAAAAAGCTCTGTGATGAGAAATGGGTGTTGTATATTTTGCTTACTACTACATTTCTCAGTATTTAGTACAATGTTTGGAATATGGTGATCACTTCATAAATATTCATTGAATGATAAATAAAGGAGAGATTTCTAGATTGAAGATATAGATTGGGGAGCCATCAGCATATACAAATGGAAACATTTTAGAAATATTATAAATTCATTTAATTAGTCCATAACCAGTATCCATAAATGTGAATTTTTATTTATTTCTGTAGTCTAATATTGGAATACTTTAAACAATATTTGAGTAAAGTGCATAATATTTAAAGGGAAAATCAATAGCTATGAGTTTTATTTCAGCTAATATGCTACTCACATTCTTTGTACTGTAAGACTTTTTCCATATATAAAATGTGAAGGCTCTTCTAACATTTAATGGGAATATTACTTGGTATATCTTAATTTAGTAAGTTTCTATTTGGATATTTGAGTGAAAAATAATGACCACAACAGAAGCATTTACTTTTAATCAAGTTAACTATAAAATAATCAATTACATTAAAAGATTCTCCAATTTTACAAGTTTGCGTTTTGGTAAAATATTTCTAATGCTACGGACCTACTTCTAAGAATACAAGTATCATCTACCACATGTAGAAATTTCTCTTACTTGGTACAGATGAAGAGCCTGGTCCTAGAAATAAAGTTTTAAGTTTTAAAAGAAATTCTTTTAAAATGTATGGGTCCTTACAAAGCATAGCTTTTTAGAAGTGTAGTATTATATAACAGATGGGAGTTTAATGAAGTAAAGCACAGTTTGTAACAGGTTCATTGTTTCATATGCTCTGGATCACTAAATTGGCAGGTAGAGATGAAAGGTGCATTAAAATGGACGTCCCGAAAATTATAGAATTCCCTCAAAGGAATACAGTCTTTAATTTTGAATTATGCAGCTGATTTTAATGAATTGGAAGTCACAATGCATAACCTTTCTCTGACGCAGGGAGGAACTGTGAACTGTGCAAGGATTACTTTTTCCGACAAGTTGGTGCAGATCCTTCAGCCATCGATGTTTGCAAATCCTGTGATTGTGATAAAACTGGCACTAGAAACGGAAGCCTCCTTTGTGATCCGGTGAGTTTTTCTCCATATAGAAGATAAAGCATAACTTTCTCTGCTAGAAAGTAATTTGGAGGATACTGTCCCAGTGCAATTGTAGCCCCTATTTTCCAAGAAGTCCTCTGTTGTGTTTGTATTTCAAGGATATCCTGCCTCACTTCAGGAGGGATCTTGTTGCAATGTTTATCATAAATGTGACTTACAGCACTACTTATGCTGTGCCTTGCACATAAGAAAATTTTATTTTAGTTTTAATTTTGCAAATGTCAAAAAATTGGAGGATGAGAGTTCCAAGTGAACTGGAATGTGAACCAAGAATATGTCTTAGAATTATTGGTGAATTAATGCTAATGAATGATAAATAAGAAATTTCCCCCAAAGTTCCATGGAAGATAGTATAGCAAAGTCATTTATGTGAAGATCCAAATGTACATAATGATAGCCCTGCTTCTAATTTTCTTATTCTAATTTCTTCCTTAACTTGAAAGTTCAATGGATTTTTGTTTTTTAAGTATTCTTATTACCTATATCACAAGTATTGATATATACCTACATGAATGTAGATTCAAACTAATCTGGGTTCATACATCCTATCTCAAGCTAAAGCAGAACCACCATCCTCAAATGGGTGTCTTCAGTTGAAGTTTTTATCTGTTTTTAATGAAAATTGTGAAAGGAGTTAAAAATTGTTTTGAAGAAGCAATTTGGTTATATTAATCTTAATAATTGCATATTGTTATAAATGATTGAGAATGCATGGTGGTGAGAAGCATAAACCACAATCTAGTTATGGTACTTTGGCTTTTAAAGGTACCCCACAAACATAATAAACATATATATATATTTATATAAAGTTATATAACATGTTATATAAAGTTATATAACATGTTATATAACTTTGAGCATGCATGAAAGACTGTTTTCCAAATAAACAAAAAATATAAACTAGGACAAAATATGAACTTAAGAGCCTTAAGAAGAACCATAGTGTGTTAACTAGAGGGTATCATATGCTTCATTGAAGAGATCAAGAATAAAAAAATAAAGACAATTTCAACTATTTTTATGCTATTGAAGGGCTATTTGCTCAGAAAGTCATGACACAATCATCTGTTTATTGATTAGTAAATTCTGACTGCATCTTTATATAACTCATATTTATATATCTGCTGTGAATTTTCAGCATACTTATCTTGTCATTCAAGCTACAATTCAAATTTTGATATGTTTTTTCAAAATATCTTTGCTTACCATATAGTAAGTCTCTGTCAAGTCATTGTTTTGCACATCACCCCATGTTATTTTTATTATTGTCTTTGCATTATGATTTGGATGTGAGGTGTCCCCTAAAATCTCACATGTGAGACAATGCAGGAAGGTTCAGAGGAGCAATGATTAGGCTGTAAGAGTCTTAACCCAATCAGTGAATCAATCCCTTATGGGATTAATTGCAGTGGTAGGGTGTGGCTGGAGGAGGTGGGAATTGGGGCGTGGCTATGGGGTATACATTTTGCATCTCTCTCTCCCTGCTTCCTGATCACAGTGATGTGAACTGCTTCCCTCCACCTCCCTCTCCCTCCATGTTGTCTCACCCCAGTCCCTGAGGAATGGACCCATCCTTCTATGGACTGAGACCTCTGAAACTGTGAGCCCTCAAACTTTTACTCCTCTACATTTGTGCTGGTGAGGTCATTTAGTCACAAAAGCCAAAAGGTTGCCTAAAACACTTTGTTAATTTGTTTACTTCTTTTTCTTCTAACATACACAGAATAGTTTCAGTCATATCATAGCACCTAATAAATATTTGTTGAAAAACATTGTAGGAATGAAGAGAGATTCTGCCTGAGGCCTAATGTCATAGATTAAAACAAAAAATTCATTGAAACATAATATTGTACATTTAACGGGTACAGTATGATAATATGATACATGAATATAATATAATGTGTAATAAACAAATCAGGGTAAAACATGTTTCCCTTTTTTAGGTAGTTTTGAAATACAGATTAGTTTAACTAGTTATTACTTTATGGTATTGTAGAAAAATAGAACTGATTCTTCCACTCTAACTGTATTGTTGCCCCTTAATGAATTTCTTTCTGTCCTTCTTTACATCTGCTCTTATGTGTTTCTAGTCACTACTATTCTATTTCATTCTTCTATAAGATCAGTTTATTAATTTCCACAAATGTGAGAATATGTGGTATTTTTTGCTCTATGTCTGACTTATTTCAGTTAATAACCTCTAGTTTTATCTACCTTGCTGCAAATGACAGGATAATGAAATCTTTACAGACAAATATATTCCATTGTGTACATATACCACATTTTCTTTTATTTATTTGTTTTTGTTTTTGCTCAGGATTGCTTTTGCCACTCTTGCTTTCTTGTGGTTTCATATGAATTTAAGAATTTAAAAAATTCTGTATACAAAAATCATTGATATTGATAGGAATTGCATTGAATCTATAGATTGCTTTTGATAGTATGCCATTTTAACAATATTAATTCTGCCTACCCATGAAAATTGAGGTCTTTCCATTTCTAGCGTCTCATTTAATTTCTTTCTTTGGTGTTTTATAATTTACATTGTAGATGTTTATCACCCTGTAGGTTAAGTTTCTTCCTAGGGATTTTATATTTTCAAAGCTATTGTGAATGGGATTATTTTCTGGGTTTCTTTTTCAGTGGGTTAATTATTGTTGTATAGGAAAGTTGCTGATTTTTGTACGTAGATTTTTGTTTCCTGCTACTGTGCTATGTTTGTTTTTCAAATGTAAGAGTATTTTTGGTGGAGTTCTTATGGTTCACTAAATATAGAAACATTTGAAAGAGGGATAATTTGACTTCCTTCTTACTTATTTGTATCCCTTTTATTTCTTTCTCTTGTCATATTGCTCTGGCAAAAATTTCAAGTAGTGTATTGAACAAGAGCAGTGACAGCAGGCATCCCTATCTTGTTACTGATTTTATAGGAAATGCTTTCAGTTTTTCCCCAATTCAGTAGAATATTGGCTGTGTGGTTTTGTTGTGTATAGCCTTAATGATGTTGATGTATGATCATTCTATCCTAGTTTAGTCAGGGTTTTCATCATGAAAACCCCATGAATTTTATCAAAGGCTTTTTTTCTGTATCCATTGAGATGATCTTGTGAATTTTTCTATCCTTGATTTTATCTATGTTCTATATTAAATGTATTGATTCATGTATCTTGAATCATTCTTGCATTCCTGTAATGAAATCAACTTGATCATGGTGAATGATCTTTTGAATACATTGTCGAATTTGATTTGCATGTATTTTATTAAGGACTCTTGCATCTGTGTTCATCAGAATATTGGTGTACAGTGTTCTTTTTGTTTTTGTTTTATTCTTATCAGGTTTGGGTAGCATGGTAATACTGGCTTTATGGAATAAGTTTGAGAGAGTTCCTTCCCATTCTATTTTATGTATTATTTTAAGGAATATTGATATTAGTTCTTTAAAAGTCTGGTAAAATTCACTTATGAATTCAGCTAGTCCTGGACCTTTTTTTTGGTAAGAGATTCTTTATTGTTATTTCAACCTCATTGCTTGAATTAATAAATTTATTCTTTTTATATTCGTTTGGTTTGATTTTGGAAGATCATAGGTGTCTATAAATCTATTCATTTCTTCAAGATTTTCCAATTTATTGGCATATAATTTTTCAAAATATTTCCCAATGATTCTGTAGATTTTACTGGCATCTATACTAATATCCTTTTTTTTTTTTTTTTTGGGTCTCTACTATTATTTATTTGGGTATTTTCTCTTTCTCCGTTTTGAGTACTTTGGCCATGGGCTTGTTAGTTTTGTTAACCCTTTCAAATAACTCTCCATTTCATTGATTATTTGTATTATTCTTTTAGACTGTATTCATTTATTTGTGCTTTGATCTTTATTCTTTCTTTCCTTTAACTGATTTTGGGTTTGGTTTGGTTCTTGCTCTTCTAAGACTGTGAGATTGATATTTCAGTTACTTATTTATGATTTCTGTTTCTTTTTTATATAATTTATTTATTTTTGCAATACTGAGACTTGAAGCCAGGGTCACTCTACCACTGAGCGATACCCCAGCTCTTTTTATTTATTTATTTGTTTTTATTTTGAAGATAGGGGATTGATATGTTGCTCAGGTTGGCCTTTTGATTCTCCTGCCTCAGCCTCCTGATTCACTGTGATTACAGACATGTGCCACCATGCCTGACTGTTTCTTTAATATAGGCACTTATAGCTATAAAATTCCCTCTTAGATCTGCTTTCACTACATCCAAAGGAATGGATATGTTGTATTTCCTTTTTCATTTGATTCTAGAAATTTTTAAATATCCTCCTAATTTCTTCAGTGACACAACTGTCCATTTAAAGACATAGTGTCCAATTTTCATCTATTTGCATAATTTTTCTAGTTTCTCTGGCTATTACTTTCTAGTTTTAATCAGTTATGATTTCATAAATTGAAACAAATTATTTACTTTTTTATATTTGATAACACTTGCTTTCTGGCCTAAAGTATGATATATTTGGGAAAAAGTTCTCTTTGCTGATAAAAAAACATATATTATGCAGCTGTTGAAAGTAATATTCTGTAGATATCTGTTAAGTCCATTTAACCTATAATGTAATTTAACTCTGATGTTTCTTTGTTGATTGTTTTGGTCTGGAAGATCTATCTATTGATGAGAATGAAGTCTTGAAGTCACCCATTATTATATTGGGGCCCGTCGCTCTTCCTTTATACCCTGTAGTTTTTATTTTATCAAATTAGGTGCTCTAACATGAGTGAACATATGTTTATAACCATATTTTCTTGAAGAATTGCTTCCTTAATATATAGTGAATTTTATTTTTTGACCAATTTTGCCTTGAAGTCTATTTTGTTAGGTCGGAGTACAGACATTCCTGTTTGCTTTCAGATTCCATTTGATTTGAATATTATTTTTAATCCTTTAACTTTCAGTTTGTATATGTCTTTGCCAGTGAGGTGAGATTCTGTGGGTAGAAAACTGTCTTTTTTTTTTTTTAATTCAATCAGCTATTCTGTGTCTTTTAATTGTAGAAATAAAGTAATTTATATTCAACATTATTATGGGAAGAATTGTACTAGTTTCTGTAATTTTTTTTTCTTCTGGTTGTTTTGAATGACTGTGTTCATTTTTCTTCCTTATTCATCTTAGGGGTTTGATGGTTTACTAAACTAACCATGCGTGATTCTTTGCTTATTATCATTTTTCTGTCTACTCTTTTAATAGGATTTATTAGTTTCTATGCTTTCATGATTATGTTTGTCTTTTTTCCTCTTCTGTATGATTCTTTTTATTTATTTATTTATTTATTTTTTGTAAACAAATGGGATACATGTTGTTTCTCTGATTGTACATGGTGTAAAGGCATACCATTTGTGTAATCATAAATTTACATAGAACAATGTTGTTTGATTCATTCTGTTATTTTTTCCCTTCCCCCGACCCCTCCCACCCCTTTTTTCCCTCTAAAGTACCTTCTGTAATGCTGTTTTAGTGGGTCATGAATACCTTTAATTTATTCTTGTCTTGGAAGTTCTTGTTTTCATCTTCAGTTCTGAAAGATTATTTTGGTGGATATAGTATTCAAGGATTGCAGGGTTTTTTTTTTTTTTTTTTTTTTTCAGAGCTTGAACTACATCATTCTGTGTCTTCTTGACCATTAGAGTTTCTGCTAAGAAATCTATTATTCTGAGGGTTTGTCTTTATATCTCTTGTACTTTTAATACTCTTTATTTTTTCTGTACATTTGACAGTTTAATATATCATGAGAAGGCTCTTTCTGATCTTGTCTGTTTGGGATTCTAAATGCCTTCTTTATCTTGATGTCCATATCTTACCAAAGACTTGGACAATTTCCTGCTATTATTTCACAGAATGGGTTTTCTGTGCCATTAGTCTTTACCTCTACTCCTTCCTCTAAACCTAAGAGTTATAAGTTTGGTCTTTTAATGTTTACTCAGAGTGTTTACATGCTTTATTTTTAGCTTCTTATTATTTCCTGTTACTGTCTGAAATAAATGCTAGTTCATCTACCTTGTCTTCAAGCCCTGATATCCTTTCTTCTACTTGATATATATTATTTATGACATTTTTGATTTTCTGAGCTTTTTATTTCCAAGATATCCTCTTGATTCTTTTTTAGATTCTCTGATTTTATTGAATTCCTCTTTCATATCCTGCATTATTTTCCTTAATTTAGCCAGCGATTTATTTGTATATTCTTTGAATTAATTGATAATTTCAGCAATTCTTTGAATTCTTTCAAGATATTTTAGAGTCCATTTAAGTCATTTACCTTTGGAAGAGACATGTATATCTTCTGATTTCAATTTTTTGTGTTTATATGTTGAAGTTTGCATATCTGGTGGTATGGATATGTCTTGCACTTTTATGTGAGGGTGTTTTTAGTGAATAGCTGTCTTTTGAGGTCTAGATCCCTAGTACCACTCAGAAGAAAAAAAAAGAAACTATGGTGAAGACAAACCAGATATATAAGTATAGTAAAAAACACTTAAAGCCAAAAACTAAACCAGCAAAGGAGTAAATAATATATAATAAATTAGTAAGATAAAACTGATAAAGGTAAAGTTAATAATAACAAAATAAAAGAGGAGCAGGGGAGGGAGAGAAAGCAAAAGCAAGACTTAAAAAGAGGAAAAGAAAGTGAGAAAGGGAAGGAAAAGAAGAAGAGAATAAGATAAAAAGTTCAATTAAAGAATAAAAAAGTACATTAAAAATACAGTCAAAAGGAAAGAAAGAAAAATAATTCCAAAAAATTCTTCCTGCCCAAGGTGCTAGGGTTAGAGAAGTTAATTTTGGGACACATAATATTAGAATCTACCAGGTAATATTGTGAGTATTAACTTGCCATTGAGTCCTTTCATATGTTATCTCTGCTCCCTCCAAAAAACTCATCCTACTCAGGTAGAACCCTTTTCCATATTTTCTCTGGTTTAATGGTATGTTGTCTGTACCAGGGCTGCATTCCTCCACAGACTCTGTGTGTGTGTGTGTGTGTGGTGGGGAGGGAGGGAAGGAAAGGAGAAAGGAGAAAGGAGAAAGGAAGGGAAGGGAAGAAGAAAAGAAAAGAGAAAAAAGAAAAGAAAAGAGAAAAGAAAAGAAAAGAAAAGGAGAGAAAGTATCTGGAACCCTGTCTAGCCCCAGTTAGTTCATAACATGGACCAGACAGATAACCAGTCATTCCCAACCCCCTCCCACCAGTCTGTGTAGCTTAGGACATAGCAAATGTCCAAGGTGAACTGTATCCCCAAAGATGTTAGAGAGTGGGAGGAGCAAACAAACCTATGAATTCTGTGCTAGACCTGGTAGCCTCAGAAACCAAGCAACCTACAAACTCACATCTCTCTGGTTTTAATTCTGACCCCATGTGATAGGTCATGCTCCTCAGCATAGAAGGTAGTGCCTCTGATCACCATTTCCTCCATAGCGCAAGTTACCCACTGCTTAAATTTCTCAGTGGAACTGTGACTAAACCTTCTCCTTTCCATTACTATCTTGGCCATCTTCCACACAGTCACTGCAATTGGGTGTCTCTAGGGACCCTAAATTGTGATTGTGTTGAGTATTATGATCTACAGAATAGCTCTGTCCCAAATAATAGCCACCCTCTCTTCCAAGATGGTTTTTGTTATAGCAGTCTAAGAAATGGTTTTTTTTTCTCCAAAGCTAGTCTGCAGTGCAGGAAGATTCACTCTTAGCCCAATTCCCTGCTCTGGATTTAAGTCTTGCAGTACTTGGGGATTTCTTCTGTGCTAAGATTCCTGGTTCCTTGTTTATCATTGGGGGTGACCTGTACTCTGTAGGGTTGCCTTGTGCTTATGAAATCAGGTTCCCTTCCCTCTGGGGAACTGAGGTTGGAACTTTAGACTACTTCATATTGATCTCTGAGTTGCTTTTCTGCTTCTCCGTGCTTTTTATTGTTCCCATCTCTTCTTCTCTGATTCTTAGGTATCTTTTTCCCTTCTTATTCTCAGAAATTGTTTCTTCTCACTCACAGTCATGTGAAGGAAACTTCTATTTTGCAGACATTTATTTTCCAAAATCTAGTCTGTCTTTCCATTGGTGAATTCATTTACATTCAAGGTTGTTATAAATATGTACAAATTTCCTTTTGTCATTTGTTAATTGTTTTTCACTGTTTTGCATATTTTTGGTTTCTTCCACCTCTCATTATTATTGCTATCATTTTATAATTCCATAGTCTTCTATCATAGTTGGGTTAGTTCTTTTCTCTTTCTATTTTGTGTATATTTTCTTCTAGTGAATTTTGAATATTTGTGCTTTCATGATGGTGGTTTTCATTGTTTTGTTTCTAGTATAGAACTTCATTAAGCATTTCCTATAAGGCTGGTCTTGTGGTGGTAAATTTTCTCTATTTCTGCATATGTGGGAATGACTTTATTTCATCTTTATTTTTGTAGGATGATATTGTTTGGTATAGTATTCTTGGTTCTTCATTGGCAGTTTTCTTTCTTTCTTTTTTTTTTTTTCTTTTTTCCTTTCAGTCTTTGGATGCACCGTTCCATTTTCTTCTGCCCTCTAAACTTGCTGCTAAGAAATCTGCTGTAAATCTAATGAGTATTCCCTTTTATGTGACTATTCTGTTCTCTCTCATTTTAGCAATCTCTCTTTGTCATGTCCAAGTTAAATTTTTGCTATAATATGCCTTGGTGAAGATCTATTTTGATGAAATTTCACTGGGGTCCTTTGAGTTTCTTGTATCTGGATGTTCATATCCAAGTTTTGGGAAGTTCCAGCTGTTGTTTTGTGAAATAGGTTTTCAGTGCCTTTCCTGTTTTCTTCACCTTCAGCAATTACTACAGTACAGATATTTGTTCACTTAACACTGCCCATAAGGTTTATGACTTTCTTTATTCTTTTTAATATTTTTTCCTTTTGTATGACTATATTAAGTCGAAGATATGTCTTCAAGTTCAGAAATTCTTCTGTCTGCTTGTTGTAGCCTACTGTGCATCTTTAATTTCAGTGATTACAGTTTTTAGCTTCAGTATTTTGATTGGTTCCTTTTTTATGATTTCAATCCCTTTGGTGAATTTCTCACCTATATACTGAAATTTTCTCATTTCTTTGTATTAGCTATCTATATTATTATCTATCACACAGTTTTCTTCAGATTGTTATTTTGAAATCTTTCAGGCTTTTATAGATTTCCTTCAAATAAGGATTCACTTTTGGAGAATCACTGTTTTTCTTTGAAAATGTCATGTTTCATGTTTCTTCTCATGTCCTTGAGTTGATGACTGTGCATTTGAGATATTTTTGTTTGAGATGGGATGTTAGTTGGGTAGACATTTTGCTTTGGGTTATAGTAAAACCCAAAAGTATAAATTTTTGTGTGATTTATTCATCTTTGATGTTAGCAAGTTCTCTCAGTGCCTCTAGACTGCAACAGTTTATGTAGGTCATTGTGTGACTCTGAGGTATACATAGCTTCTAAAGGTATGTGTCCACAGGCTCCTCAGAATTGTGTATTGCTGACACTGGTGCTTGTGGAGGCATCTGCCACAATCTTGGTGGTGTAAGATATGGATATGACTGTTCTGAGGTCCCTATTGACAAGCAGAGGTGAAACCAAGTGGTATGATACCAGCAACCATGGTCCCCATGACAAATAATGTGAAAGAGACTTCTCTAGTACCTCAGGATGAATGTGGAAGATGTCGAGGCCTGTGGTACTAGCAGTCACAGTTCTGAATTCACAGGATGGGATGGGAGCTTCCCCAGACCCAAGGGTGTGTGTGTGTGTGTGTGTGTGTGTGTGTGTGTGTGTGTGTCCATCCACAGGTAATGATGATATCTATGATACCAGTAACTTTAGACTGGAGGTTGTAGAAAACTAAGGGGACTGTCCCTAGGTATTGTGGGGGTAACTAAAGTTGCTGCTAGGGCTTGCAGTACTTCGCTTTCATGGAACTCTGACACCCAGATAGTACTCTCTACATATCCCTAGAGACAAGTACAAGTAATGCCAGTGCTTTGGGTACCAGCATCTTAAATTTCAAGTCTGTGAACTGTGGAGGAGAACGTCACTCGTTCTTCTGGTTTGAATGTGGATAGTACCAGGTTTATGGATTTGTTATCTGTGGTTCTAGAGCTGTGTATTATGATTGGTAATGTCCCTAGGTTATGTGGTGGGTACAAGACTTGTGTCATTGGTAGCTGTGGGCTGGAGTATTAGGACACAAATGAAACTTTTCTCCTGGTCCCCAAGAACAAACATGGATAATATTTTTTTTTTTTTTCACACCAGAGATTGGAGTCCCAAGGGTGTAAACTAGAAAGGAGCCCTTTTCACTGGGTCAATGCAGATGAAGCCAGGGAATGGGGCTGCTGATAGATGTGTTCCTGGAACTGTGGAACATAGATGGGATATTTCCTAGCTCCTGATCAGCAGGAGTGAGTAAAACTAAGACTTTGCACTGTTGATACAGTCTCAATGCTATGAGCTGCAGAGGAGACCTTCCCTAGTTCCACTGGGGTAAGTGTGAGTAGAAGTTGAACATGCTACTATGGCAGTCACTGATCCTGAAACTCTAGGATGCTGAGGGTTTGTCTTTACCTAGTGAAATATTCACCATCCCAAGACTTCTTACAGTATCAGAGTACCAGTTGCCAGGCCTATAAATCAAGATGGGTTCTAGCTGTGGCTGTTGTAGCCAGCTTGGATTCTGGGGATTGGGGATACACAAAGTGAGTTCCTTCTTTGGGGCAGAGCACTTCACTCCTAAACCAGCCAGTTCCCAAATTGGGTTTAAAGTCTGTGAGGACTGGCATTCTCCTACAGTTAGGATGGTTGACTTGCTGCTATCTTTGGGACCACTGGCATTTTCTGCTTACATTTTCCTAGTAGTGTGGAGTAATCTACCCCACTACCAGAGAGTGAGGTTTGAAGTTGCAGCTTGCTTTGTTCTTTTCTCTAGATTGCCTTACTGACTCTCTAAGCTGCATAGGGCTCCTGTAACTTGCTGATTTACAGAGTTCTCCCTCACTCTCTTTAAAATAGTTTTTCCTTTGTTACCTTGGTTCTTCTCTGTGACAGAGTCATGCATAGGATACCTCTATCAGCATATTGACCCCACTATCTCATAGATTGTTGTTCAGAATGGTCATTAAATAATCTTAGCATCATGTAAAATTGTCACTTAGAGGACAGTTTTTCTCACTGAAGATGTATGTTTATTCAGTGAGGTATTAGACAATTTGGGTTTTTCTTTGCAAATATTTAGCAATGGAGTATCAAGGCAAAAAGTTCCACTATGGTCAATTTCAAGCTATCAGTGAGATATCATTGAATATGGAATTTGAAAGTGGTGTCCTCTAATATGCTATTACAAGCCAGTTCAGACTATTCCAGCATATATTTAGTTTCAGATCCTTTCTCCTACCTCTTATGTGATGGGTCTAATTCTTGAGTGGAATTGTAGAAGTGTAAGTCAAGGGCAATGGCCTTTAAAAATATGGATATTTTCTGGACCTTGATATCATTAGTTCATCCAAGAAACCCTTGAGATCTCCTTAAAACAGAGAAAGCCCTTTCCTCTCAGTCATATAGGTAACCTCAGAAATCTGGTGAAGAACAAGAACTCGCAGCCCTGTGCGAGTACAGGAAGACTCATTCCCACTAGGTATCCGTGGAACAGAGTGGGAAAACTGAACTTCCACTTCACTGACAACATAAGGCAGAATTCCTTCTTTACTTATTGGAAGGAATTCAGAGGCCTAAAACAAAAGCTTTTCAAAAGATCCAGAGTTTTGAACTCCAAAATATATGTTTCAGTGAAAAAAAACAAACAAACACAGTTATCAAAAAAGAAAAAAATGAAAAAAAAAAAAAAACCAACAACAATAGAACTAACATGATGAGGAGGTTAGAATTATATTGTAGGAAATTAAAACATCCATCATAACTGTGACAACTTTTTGTCCCTGTGACCAAAATACCTAACATTGACAAAGGAGACAAAGGAGAAATAAGTTTTTTTGACTCATGATTTTTGAGGTTTTGGTAAACAACTAGCTGGTTTCACTGCTCTGGGCCTGAGGTGAGATAGACCATCATGGTGGAAGGGCATGGCAGAAGAAAACTGCTCAGCTCATGGTAGTAAGGCAAGAAAGAACGGGGTAGAAAAGGGGCCAGAGATAAGATAAATGCTACCAGGGCATACACCCTGTGACCTATTTTCTCCAACGAGGTTCTACCTTCCAATAATCCATTCAAATTATTTGATTTTATTTTTATTTTTTTGACAGTACTGGGGATTAAGTCCAGGGGTACTATACAACTGAGCTACACCTGCATTCCTTTCTATTTTTTATTTTCAGGCAGAACCTCACTAAGTTGTCTAGTCTGGCCTCAAACTTAAAATTCTCCTGCCTCAGTCTCCTGAGTAGTTAGGTTTACAGTCGTGTGTCACTGTACCCAGCCTATTCAAATTATTATTTTTTTCATTTTTGATGTTTTTAACTAGTGAATTATAGTTATGCATAATATGTGGGTTCATTCTGACAATCATGCATGCATGAAATATGATTTGCTGCACTTCAGTTCCCAGTACTTCCTCCTATCCTCCCTTTTGCCTTCCTTTGTTCTTCTCCTTCCACTCTACTGGTCTTCCTTCTATTTATTTAGAGTTTTTAACAGTGGTGCTTTATAGATACACAGAAGGGTGAAATCCACTATGGTATATTCATATATGTACATAGCATACTTTTGCTAAATTCCATCGCACTGTTTTTTTCCGTCCTTTCTTCCTTCTCCTCTATCCACTTGGTCTGCTCCACTGATCTCCCTTTTGTTTAGTGTTGCATTTCTGTGTCTGGTTTATTTCAGTTAGCATGATGTTCTCTAGATCTATCCACTTACCAGAAAATTCCATAATTTTATTTTTTTTGTGACTGAGTGAAAATCCACTGTGAATTAATACTATACTATATTTATCCATTCATCTTTCAAAGGGCATCTGGGCTGATTTCATAACTTGGATATTGTGAATTGTCAATCCAATTCACTAATCCATGGATGAGGCCAGAGCCCTCATGATCCAAGCATTTCCTTTTTAAAAGCCTCACCTCTGGATGTTGCTGCACTAGGACCAAGTCCTCTATACATGAGCTTTTGTGGGACATTTCAGATCTAGACTGTAACAGGAACACACTAGAAAAAAACTAAAAAGTAGTCTCAGCAAAGAAATAGAAGATATAAAAGAGAAGCAAGTGGAAATCTTAGAATTAAAAATTCAAATGATTGGAATTTTAAGATCTCAATGAGTAGGATCAATGAATAAGTAGACTAAGAAGAATGGGCAGAATGGAAGACAAAAAGGAAAGGATTAGTGATCTTGAAAGTGACACAATACAAATCACCTAATCTGAACAGCACAAATAAATGGACTGAAAAAAAAATGATCATGGCATCAGGAACTTATGGGATAATAAAGATCTAAATTTCAGGTCTTGAAGAGTCTAGAAAACATGTAAGGAAGATAGTTGTTCAATTGTTAAAACAATTGAAGACATAATGTCTAAAAATTCTGAAATTTAACAAAATATTATCAACCTACAGTCTCAAGATTAATGAACTCTCACCAATAAAATCCCAAAATAATCTACTCTAAACATTATAGTCAAATTTCTGAAAATGAAATAAAAAGTAAAAGCAGACAGAGAAGTAGTATATTACCTATTGGAGAAACATCAATTTGAATGACAGCTGCTAATTTCTCATCAGAAACCACAGAGGTCAGGAGAAAGTGGAAAAGTGTTGAACAAAAGAGAATTCTCAGTCTGGAACTCAATATAAGTGAAAATATTTTTCCAACATGAGGAAATGCAGATATTCTCAGATGAAGGGAAATTAAGAGAATTTATTTCCAGCCTATCTATTGGCTAAAAGATTTTCTCTAACAGAAAGAAAACATAAAAGGAGGAAGGTTTAAATGTTAGGAAATAATGAACTTCAGAGAGAGTTAAAATGTTGGAAGATGACTTTCCCCTTTAGTTTTTCTATTTGTTGGTTAAAACAAAAATTATATTATTTCATATAGTTTCCAACATATTAGAAGTAATATTTAACATAACTGTATTTAAAATGGAGGGCAAAATAAATGAAACTGTTTTTTACTTTTAACTGGAAATGAGTAAAAAACAGAAGAGTTTGATACATTATGTATATATAATGTATTGCCTAGAACAACTACTAAACAAGCCATACAAAAATACATTCTCAAAGATACTTTGTATTAATAAAAACGGAAATCTGAAATATGTGCAAGAAACTCATAGGAACTAAGAAAAAGCAAAAGGCAGAGAAAGAATGAAAAAAGTTATACTTTACTAATATTAATACAAGAAAAAAAAGCAAGAGTTGCTATATTAATATTAAATAATGTAGATTTCTAAACATTTCCAAAGACAGACATTACCTAATGATAAAAGAGTCATTTAAGGAAGAAGACATACAAACTCAATGCATATGTATCAAACTGCAGAGTTGCCAAATATGTGAAGAAAAAACTGATAAAAATGACAAACAGAAGAACCCACAGTGAAAGCTTCAACATCCTCCTTTCAGCAATTGACAGGACAACTAAACAGAAAATCAGCAAAAGTGATAGAATTAAATAATACCTTTAACCATTAAGAATGGTGTGATAATGGACATTGAACAACAGAATACATACCTACAATGCACATATAGACAATATCCTGGGTGATAAGTAAAACCTCAGCAAATATTAAAAAAAAATGAAATCTTAAAGGAGGATATATATGTTGACTAGAAAAGAATCAAAATAGAAATAAATAAGGGTCAGAAATATCTTTGATTGCTTGGAAACAACAACAACAAAACATTTTTCCACGGATCAAACAAATGTGTCAATAGGAAATTAAAAAGAAACATTGAACAGAATTAAAATGATAATGCAACATATTAAAATTTATGGATGCTGTTAATGTAGTGATAAGAAATGCTGTACTATTATGTGCTTACTTTAGAAACCAGAAAATACCCCAATAATCTAGACTTCCACTTAAAAAAAAAAAGAACAAAATAAACTAAAAGCAAGAAGAATAAAGGAGAGGTTTTCAAGATGGCGGCCTAGAGGGTGGCTGCATTTCATGTTGCTCCAGGACTCAGGAGTCAAAAGAGGAGATATTGAGAGACTTGGGACCAACACAAAGCAGCCGGGTGAGTCTCTCCCGTTGGGGAGTCGTCCTGGATGGGGCGGTAGTCCCGGAATGCAGGGAACTTTGTGAAGTAGAGCTGCCGGCGAGACACCCCTCCCCCCGCTGGAGCAGTGAACTCGGACAACTGGGAGCATCGGAGAGGAGGCCGCTCAGCACAGCGCTGGGACTCGGAGCAACCACTGGGGCTCCGGAGGCTGCCCAGGGGAGGAGCAGCGAGGAGAGCTGTTTGGACTCAGAGTGACCACTCCTGAACACTGGGGACCTGCCTGGAGGAAGGGGAGGAGGAGTGTGGCCGCTTGGATTCGAAGTGACTGCACCAGAGCTACAGGCGGATGCCAGAGGAGAAGCGGCGCGGGGAGCTGTTTGGACTCAGACCACTTCTGAACACCGGGGCCTGCCCGGAGGACTAGGAGGAGGAGCGCAGCGGGTCATCTGGACTCGCAGTGACTGCATTAGAGCTCCAGGCAGCTGCTTAGAGGAGGAGGTGAGTGGTGAGTTGTTTGGACTTAAAGCGACCGCTCCTGAACACAGGGGGCTGCCTGGAGGAGGAGCGTGGTGGGTCGCTTGGTCTCAAGTGGCCGCACCAGAGGTCCGGGCGGCTGCCCAGAGGAGGCGTGCAGCGGGTCACATGGATTCAGAGCCACTCAGAGCGACCGCTCCTGAACACCCGGGGGGTTACCTGGAGGAGGAGGAGGAACGGGGAGGGTCACTTCGACTTGGAGTGATTACCCAGGGCTACGGGCGGTTGGTGGGAGGAGGATGCACACAGTGACTTGCTCGGACTCCTAGTGACCCCACCGGAATACTGGGAAGCTGTCTGGAGGAAGAGGCGTGTGGCGGGTCTCTGGGACGCAGAGCGATTGTACGGGGCCCCAGGTGGCTGTTCAGAGGAGGGGCCGCATAGCCAGGCGATTAGGTGCACAGCAAGGTCCCAGGATCTAGGAGGCTTCTTGGTGGAAGAGCCGCACAGAGACATGCTTAGGGAGGAGCGAAGGTTCCAGGCCTGCGGGCAGATTCTCTGAGGTGGGGCAGCCTAAGGAGATTCATCTGCGAAGGGTGAGGCTCCCAGGCCCAGGAGGTAGGGCCGGGCCCCTGGGAACTTTACAGAGGAAGGCAGCCCAGCCCAGGCAGTAGCTGTAAATTGAGGGAAACCTCTAGGAGGGAACTGACCAGTGACACCTCCCCACCGGGTGAGTCTTCCCTGCAGGGTGAGGTTTCCCCACTAGGATGGTAAAACCAGAGACTCAGGCCCAAACAGGCCTTGCCTCAGCCCGCAGTCTAGTTCCCCTTTGGATGACCATTGGTCAACAAGTGGAGGCACCTCTGCCCACTAGCAGGGAATATACCCCACCTGAAGGCCACCACTCCTAGAGAGGCAGCTTCCTTGTGGCGCACCACATTATCAACTTCCTCCAAGACTTCAACCTACTGAAGGCTAAGAGGGGATATATATAGAAATCTTCAGGGACATTGTAAGTCAATAGAGGAAATCTGCAATATCTCAGTGGTCCACTGATACCTGAACAATATGAGAAAACAAGGAAAGAAAATGCTGCAAACAAATCTAGATGTTACATCAATAAAACCCAATGACAGCATGGCAGAAGAAATGACAGAAAAGGAGTTCAGAATGTACATAATTAAAATGATCAGGGAAGCAAACGATGAGATGAAAGAGCAAATGCACGCACTGAATGATGAGATGAAAGAGCAAATGCAGGCATTGAATGATCGCACCAATCGACAGTTAAAAGAGCAAATACAGGAAGCAAAAGATCATTTCAATAAAGAGTTAGAGATATTGAAAAAAACCAAACAGAAATCCTTGAAATGAAGGAAATAATAAACCAAATTAAGAACTCCATAGAAAGCATATCCAGTAGGATAGAACACCTGGAAGACAGAAACTCAGACATTGAAGACAAAATATTCAACCTCGAAAACAAAGTTGAACAAACAGAGAAGATGGTAAGAAATCATGAACAGAATCTACAAGAACTATGGGATATCATGAAAAGGCCAAATTTAAGAATTATTGGGATTGAGGAAGGCCTAGAGAAACAAACCAAAGGAATGAACAATCTATTCAATGAAATAATATTAGAAAATTTCCCAAATCTGAAGAATGAAATGGAGAATCAAGTTCAAGAGGCTTATAGGACTCCGAATACAAAAAATTACAACAGACCCACACCAAGGCACATTATAATGAAAATACCTAACATACAAAATAAAGACAGAATTTTAAAGGCTGTGAGAGAAAAGAACCAAATTACATTCAGGGGGAAACCAATACGGATATCAGCAGATTTTTCAGTCCAGACCCTAAAAGCTAGAAGGGCCTGGAACAACATTTTTTAAGCCCTGAAAGAAAATGGATGCCAACCAAGAATCTTATACCCAGCAAAACTAACCTTCAAATTTGACGATGAAATAAAATCCTTCCCTGATAAACAAAAGCTAAAAGAATTTACAAACAAAAAGCCAGCATTACAGAACATTCTCAGCAAAATATTCCATGAGGAAGAGATGAAAAACAAAGAAGCAAATCAGCAAAGGGAGGAATTATCCTAAAGGAATTGTCAAATAAAGGAGGAACCAAGTAGTGTCAAATAAATACATAAATAAAATGTAAAAAATGAACCATATGACCGGGAAACCAAATCATATCTCAATAATAACCCTGAATGTTAATGGCCTGAATTCATCAATCAAAAGACATAGACTGGCAGATTGGATTAAAAAGAAGGATCCAACAATATGTTGCCTACAAGAGACTCACCTCATAGAAACAGATACCCATAGACTAAAGGTGAAAGGATGGGGAAAAACATACCATGCACATGGACTCAGCAAAAAAGCTGGAGTATCCATCCTCATTTCAGATAATGTGGACTTCATGCCAAAGTTAGTAGGATAAAGAAGGTCATTTCATACTGCTTAAGGGAAGCATAAATCAGCAAGATATAACAATCATAAACATCTATGCCCCAAACAGTGGCTCATCCATGTATGTCAAACAAATCCTTCTCAATTTCAGAAACCAAATAGACCATAACACAATAATACTAGATGATTTTAACACGCCTCTCTCACCACTGGACAGATCTTCCAGACAAAATTTGAACAAAGAAACCATAGACCTCAATAACACAATCAACAATTTAGACTTAACAGACATTTATAGAATATACCATCCAACCAAGAGTGAATACACTTTCTTCTCAGCAGCACATGGATCCTTCTCTAAAATGGACTATATATTATGCCACAAAGCTAATGTTAGCAAATACAAGAAGATAGAGACACTGCCTTGTATTCTATCAGATCATAATGGATTGAAGTTGGAAATAAATGAAAGAGTAAAACACAGAAACTATTCCAACATCTGGAGAGTAAACAATATGCTATTATATGATGAATGGATAACAGAAGATATTAGGAAGGAAATTAAAAAATTCTTAGAGGTAAATGAACAAAGAAACATCATATCAAAATCTCTGGGACACTATGAAAGCAGTACTTAGAGAGAAATTTATTTCATGGAGCGCATTTAATAAAAGAAGTAAAACTCAACAAATAAACGACCTAACACTACAGCTGAAAGCCCTAGAAAAAGAAGAACAGACCAGCACCAAAAGTAGTAGAAGACAGGAAATAGTTTAACTCAGAGCTGAAATCAATGAAATTGAACAAAAGAAACAATACAAAAAAATTGACAAAATAAATAGTTGGTTCTTCGAAAAAATAAACAAAATTGATAAACCTTTAGCCACACCAACAAAGAGAGGACGAGAGAAAACCCAAATCACTAAAATTCGGAATGAACAAGGAAATATCACAACAGACAGGATTGAAATACAAAACATGATTAGAAGCTATTTTGAAAATCTATACTCCAACAAAATAGAAAATTTCGAAGACATCAACAGGTTTCTAGAGACATATGAATTGCCTAAACCAAACAAGGAGAACATACACAATTTAAATAGACCAATTTCAAGTACTGAAATAGAAGAAGTCATCAAAAGCCTACCAACAAAGAAAAGTCCAGGACCAGATGGGTTCTCAGCCGAATTCTACAAAACCTTTAAAGAAGAGCTCATTCCAATACTTCTCAAAGTATTCCGTAAAATAGAAGAGGAGGGAACCCTCCCAAACTCATTCTATGAAGCCAATATCACACTGATACCTAAACCAGACAGAGACTCATCAAGGAAAGAAAATTTCAGACCAATATCCTTAATGAACCTCGACGCAAAAATTCTCAACAAAATTTTAGCAAATCGCATACAAAAACATATTAAAAAGATAGTGCACCATGATCAAGTGGGTTTCATCCCAGGGATGCAAGGTAGGTTCAACATCAGGAAATCAATAAATGTCATTCACCATATCAATAGACTTAAAGTCAAGAATCACATGATTATTTCAATAGATGCAGAAAAAGCATTTGATAAAATACAGCACCCCTTCATGCTCAAAACACTAGAAAAAATAGGGATAGTGGGAACATTCCTTAACATTGTAAAGGCCATTTATGCTAAGCCCATGGCTAATATCATTCGAAATGGTGAAAAACTGAAAGCATTCCCCCTAAAAACTGGAACAAGGCAGGGATGCCCTCTTTCCCCACTTCTATTCAACATCGTTCTTGAGACTCTGGCCAGAGCAATTAGACAAACCAAAGAAATTAAAGGGATACGAATTGGAAAAGAAGAACTCAAACCATCCCTGTTCGCTGATGACATGATTATATATTTAGAGGAACCTGGAAATTCCACCAGAAAACTCTTAGAACTCATAAGTGAATTCAGTAAAGTAGCAGGTTACAAGATCAATGCTCATAAATCCAATGCATTTTTATACGTAAGTGATGAATCTTCAGAAAGAGAAATTAGGAAAACTACCCCATTCACAATAGCCTCAAAAAAAATAAAATACTTGGGAATCAATCTCACCAAAGAGGTGAAAGACCTCTACAATGAGCACTACAGAACACTAAAGAAAGAAATTAAAGAACACCTTAGAAGATGGAAAGAGCTTCCATGTTCTTGGATAGGAAGAATTAATATTGTCAAAATGGCCATACTACCCAAAGTGCTATACAAATTCAATTCAATTCCAATTAAAATCCCACTGACATACCTTACAGAAATAGAGCAAGCAATTATGAAATTCATCTGGAAGAATAAGAAACCCAGAATAGCTAAAGCAATCCTTAGCAGGAAGAGTGAAACAGGGGGTATTGCAATACCTGATCTTGAACTCTACTACAAAGCAATAGTAACAAAAACGGCATGGTATTGGTACCAAAATAGAAAGGTAGATCAATGGTACAGAATAGAGGACACGGACACAAACCTAAATAATTACAATTTTCTCATACTAGACAAAGGTGCCAAAAATATGCAATGGAGAAAAGATAACCTCTTCAACAAATGGTGCTGGGAGAATTGGAAATCCATATGCAACAGAAATAAACTAAACCCATATCTCTCACCATGCATGAAACTAAACTCAAAATGGATTAAGGACCTCGGAATCAGACCAGAGACCCTGCAGATAATAGAAGAAAAAGTAGGTCCACATCTTCAACATGTCGGCTTAGGACCAGACTTTCTTAACAGGACTCCCATAGCACAAGAAATAAAAGCAAGAATCAATAACTGGGATAGATTCAAACTAAAAAGCTTTCTCTCAGCAAAGGAAACTATCAGCAATGCGAAGAAAGAGCCTACAGAGTGGGAGAATATCTTTGCCCATCATACTTCAGATAGAGCGCTAATCTCCAGAATCTATGAAGAACTCAAAAAACTCTAAGAATTCAAATAATCCAGTCGACAAATGGGCTAAGGAAATGAATAGACACTTCACAGAAGAAGATCTACAAGTAATCTACAAACATATGAAAAATGTTCAACGTCTCTAGTAATAAGAGAAATGCAAATCAAAACCACCCTAAGATTCCATCTCACCCCAATTAGAATGGTGATTATCAAGAACACAAGCAACAACAGGTGTTGGCGAGGATGTGGGGAGAAAGGTACACTCATACATTGCTGGTGTGGCTGCAAATTAGTGCAGCCACTGTGGAATGCAGTGTGGAGATTCCTTAGAAAACTTGGAATGGAACCACTATTTGACCCAGCTATCCCACTCCTTGGCCTATACCCAAATGACTTAAAATCAGCATACTACAGAGATACAGCCACATCAATGTTCATAGCTGCTCAATTCACAATAGCCAGACTGTGGAACCAACCTAGATGTTCTTCAATTGATGAATGGATAAAGAAACTGTGGTATATATATACAATGGAATATTATTCAGCCATAAAGAATGATAAAATTATGGCATTTGCAGGCAAATGGATGAAATTGGAGAATATCATGTTAAGTGAGATAAGCCAATCTCAACAAGCTAAAGGACGAATGATATCGCTAATAAGTGGATAATCACATATAATGGGGGGAGGGTAGGGTTATTGTTAGGGTTAGAGTTAGGGTTAGGGAGGGGGGCAAGAATGGAGGAAGGAAGGACTGTATAGAGGGAAAAGAGGGGTGGGAGGGGTGGGGGGAAGGGATAAAATAACAGAATGAATCAAACAACATTGCTCTATGTAAATTTATGATTACACAAATGGTATGCCTTTTCGCCATGTACAAACAGAGAAACAACATGTATCCCATTTGTTTACAATAAAAAAATACATTATTAAAAAAATAATAAAGGAAATAATAAAGAATGGAGCAGAAGTCAATAAAATTTAAAACAGGAAAAATAATCCATGATAAACTCTGACGCTTTGAAAAGATCAACAAAATTGACACACATCTATCAAGACTAACAAAAAAGGAAAAAATATAGATTATTAATAGCAGAAATGAAACAGGAAGTATGACTGTAGTTCTTGCAGATATTAGAAAGATGATGTTACTAATAACTGTATGCATGTATTATAACTTAGGTGAAGTGGAGGTCTTGTTCAAAAAATGAAATTTGCCACAGCTCACCAATATCAAATATATGTTAGAATAGCCAACAACTACTAAGGAAATTGAACTCATCTTCCAAAAAAGAAATATCGAAGCCCAGATGGTTTTGCTGAAGAATGCAACTAAATCATTAAGAGTAATTAATACCAGTTCTGCATCTCGTACAACAAAAGGAGAGGAACACTTACAATTCACTTTATTGAAGTTTATCCTGTTACCAAAACCAGATAAATGTTGTACATAAAGGAAAATCATAGACCAATACCATTTTAAAATAATTTTTTATTTGTTGATAGGCAATTAATTAATTAATTTGTATGTGGCGCTGAGAATTGAACCCAGTGCCTCATGAATGTCAGGCAAGCACTCTACCACTGAGTCACAACCCCAGCCTGATCAATATCTTTTATGAATATAATGCCAAAATTCTAAACAAGATTTTGGCCAGTAGAAGTCACTGACATGAAAAAAATAATTATGAACAAATACCAAGTTGGTTTTATTCCAAGAATCCAATACTGGTACAATATTTGAAAATCAACCAATGTAATTTACCTTGTTAGCAGGTTAAAGACAGAAAAAACATATAATCTTAATTGGGGCAGAAGTATTTGTTAGTAAAATTCAACACCCAATCATAACAAAAACAAAACATAACAGAGAGCATCCTTCATTTGAAAAAAAAAATTACCATAAAAAAGCTACCTACAGATCACATCCTAATTTCAAGTTACACAATATGTTTTTTTATAAAATCAGAACTGAGACAAGGATATCCACTCTCAGTTCTGGTATTCACTATAGCACTTAGTGGTTTAGCCATCACAATAAAGCAAGAAAAGGAAATAAAAGGCACAGATTATAATAAAAAAAATACAGTTTTTTATTTTTAGGTGACATGATCATCTAAGTAGAAAATCACAAGTAATTAAAAAAAACTTCTAGAACTAATAAATGAATTCCATGAAGTTTCAAAATATGAGATGCACATCTAAAAATCCTATATGCTAGTTATGAGCATTTGGACACAAATTAAAAATAAAAATATGTATTGCTTAAAATATATATTTGTATGCTAAGCATATGTATTTGAATGCTACAACCCACAAAATATAATAAAAGAAACCTATGAAGGTCTCAAGAGAGAGTTATTTTATGTTGATGAATTAGAACACAGCATGGTAAAGGTGGTCACTTCCTCCCAAATTAATATACAGGTTATTATAAGAAATTCCAGTCACTGTCCCAGTAAGATTTCTTTTTGTCAATATAGAAAAATTATATCAAACTTGATGTGGACGTTTTAAAATGGGTAAAAAAATTTTCACAAGATGGTAATAAAAAAGGGAAGTTTCTAATTTAAAAGCTTGATTTAAAAGTCTGATTTAAAAGCTTAATATATAGTTATAGTAATCAACATCATATTGTATTAGAGAAGGGATAAAAACATAAATAAACATAGAATAGGAAAATGAGATTTAGCCACACACAAGTATGGCTAACCAATTTTGGATATAGTTTAAAAGTCTGATATTCCTCAAAGTATTAAACCCAGTTATGCTATGCTCCAGAAGTTTCCTTCCTCTGTACGTATGCAAGTGAAATATGAACATCTTCAGAAAATCTTATTCATGAATATAAAAGTCACATTATTAGTAGTAGTCAAAATATAGAATTAATGTAAATGTGAACTGATGAATGGATAAATAAATTGGAATATAAACATATAGACAAAGTGGAATATTATTCAACATTTTCAACAGTAGAAAGAAGGGAAGTATTGCTACATGCTTTAATAT
Organism: Sciurus vulgaris; assembly: GCF_902686455.1. Taxonomy (NCBI): domain Eukaryota; kingdom Metazoa; phylum Chordata; class Mammalia; order Rodentia; family Sciuridae; genus Sciurus; species Sciurus vulgaris. The sequence continues at coordinate 68,607,039 of NC_136473.1, forward strand.
GTACTAACATCTTAGAAATGAGAGCAGGGAAAGGAAAGAAACAAATAGGCTTTTTCTTTTTTTTTGGATGCTATGCACATTGGTATTTTCTCATGTGGAAAAATAAAGTATAAAATTGTATGAAAGACATCCTTTAAAATGTTAATTTTTTTGTTTAAAAAACATTTTCCAATTTAAATGTTTTTATGTTTCCAAATATTAATTTTATAGTGGGTAAAAATCATTTTCATTAAATCTGATATGTAGTCAGAGCTACATGTAGGAAATGAATATGAATGTAAATAAAAGTGATAGATTTATGAATTTAAAACCTCTATATTGTCTATCTCTAAATCATATTTATATTTGCCTTGATTTTCATTATTTTCTTATGCTCTGGATTTAAAGAGTGTGTGGATCATTGGTACCCATGGAAATACTGTGTCAGGCAGAAATTGTGTAGAAAATATTATTAAAGTCTTCTAAAAACTTACTGGGACAACAGAATACACACTAAAAAAGTTGTGAACAATGTCAGACTTATAAACTATCAAATTGAATTCAAGGACATTTTTTAAATTCATGCAATTGCAATCCTTAATAATATTAGGGAGCATACAAGGAAATTAGGCAGTAGTTCAAGTCTCATTTTGTTATAATAACTTAGGAATCAAGCCAGCCCCAAATGGCCTGAGTGACTGCGTTGTGCACGGTGTGTTCTGGAAGGGAACTTTCCCTTTGGCACTTGCCATTTGAAACGCAATCCAATATCCTAAGATATGGTATGTTTGCCATATTCATCCATAAGGAATATTTTAATGCTTTCTTAAGTGAATGCCAGGATCTTGAGAATAGCATGAAGTAATTCTCTGAGTCACTGAACCCTACAAATACTCATGCTGAAGTCAAGAACATCTAAAGTGAAACAACAATACTAATAAGAGAGAGGAAAATGAAGAGTAATCATTATTTTTATGAAGTTCTAAAATAGATTCCAGGGATTCCTAGGGCTGCTACATGGGGTTTTGAGTATCTGTGTACCTTAAATTGTATATAAGATTCTGTGTATTTTCCTTTCTGTGTTTTCTCTTTACATTTCTGAAGCGAGAACTTTCAACACTTTCATCAGATCCAAAAGTGATATGTGAGCCAAAAGATGGTAATTCACAGCGCTGTGGAGAAGAAGTCCATTTGTCTTGTGAACAGGCAGGGTTATTAGTACAGGTACATATAATGGGAGTTCCCAGGATGCCACAGCACTTCCCTCTTGGTTCATTGACTCTGTGCTTGAGTTTCTTGACATGCATCTTGAGGTAGATCATCCTTTCCCTTTTCCTCATCTAGTAAAATTTAAGTCTAGATGAACCAGACAGAGCCCCAGAGTTGAGTCTTTCTATCAAGCTCAGATTTATGTCCCCCTCCGTTTCTAATTTACACTCTAGGACCTTTGTACCTATCCTTGCAAATCCAGCCCTCTACATTCTCAGATGATCAGATACTATCAGCTACTTTGCTGAATGAGAGACCACATAGTTTATGCCTAGACCTTCATGTCTTTACCAAGCTCTAGGAAAATGTTCCACCTTATATGACTTACAACTCAATTATTGAAGTGTACAAATAGAACTTTTTCTGTACATTGAGGTTTCTTACAATGGATTTATGAACTCACAGTTAAAGTGCACATAGCTGGAGATCTCAGTCTGCTCCTGACTCAAGAAAAAGCAATCTCTCTGGCTCCAACCTGCCCCTCCACTGCCCCTGTCCTTCCATGTGCTACAGTATTCCTGCACGACCTGCTGCAGCTAACCCCACAGATACTGCTGAGGAGGGGAGGAGGTTTCAGTCAAGTACCCAGCATGCCTCTGGCTTCTTGTAGGAGGCATGGAAGAAGTATTGTAGGAGTGCTTTCCTGCTTGGCTTTCTTCACCCCTGCTGCTGGAACTCCTGACTGTTGTGTAATTGGATCTAGCTGAAGAAGCCACAAGTGTTGAGTCACACAACCACAGGAGCCTTACAGTTAAGATGCAGGAGTCTGCCAGGCAGCACTTCCCATGCTTTTAGTGTGCTGTGAATATTCTAAGTATGTTTTTAATAGGCAGATTCTGATTCTGAAGTTTGGGGGTGGGCACAAAGCTTTTATATTTGTTGAACTTCACAGGTTGATGTTATTGCTGCTGGCCTATGCAGCAGTTTTTAATAACCAAGGAACTAGAAAACTATCTATCCAACTTACATTGATGTAAATAGCTAGATGTACATGTGGGGAAGGGAAGGTGTGAGTGTTTACTTATGCACACTCATACAGGGAGGAGTGTGCACTTGGTCAGATATGGGTTCATTCTGCCCCACACTTTGAATTCCATCTCAAAAACAAACGATTTTCTGAGTTTTCTACACCACTGAGCTTTTGTTAAATTTGGGTCAAAATGTGCCCTGTAGTTATGTCCTCAAGATGAGAGGGTCTAACTTAAGCTATTTTTAAAGAAATGGAAATAGAAAACAATAAATTAGAAAACATAAAAGTTAACTGAAAATATAGTTGTAAGTATATAAAAAGAGAGAAGAATGGTTGATTGTAATGCTCAATAAGGCATCAATAGGCTGCAGTAGTAGCACCAGAACAGAGAGAAATGATTAAGAGACATTAGAAAATAGATGAATAAGGAAGGAGACTGGTGTTGAAATGAATTCGATGAAATGGAAAGCCATCAATGAAGGAAGTATTTTTAGGTCCAACGCATGGAAGATGGAATCATAAGGAATAGGAACCCTACTCATAAAAATTGATTATTCTGCCAGAGTGATAATTTTCAAGGAAATACATTAATAAATTTGAGCAGAATATACTTTCTATGCGTAACGTACCATTTCCTACAGTACATCAGTGCTTTCTCATCTGCTCAGAACCAGGTATTTGACATTAATTACCATAACAGGTCCAAAAGTCACTGTGTGAATTTTCTAGAAAGGTTACACTTGTGTGACTCAAATATTAAAGTGTACAAACAGAAAAGAGTAAAGCATTGAGTTTCTTTCACCTATGAGGAGCTTGACCTGGAACTCATGACACAGGGATGTTGGTGATGTGCATTAGAGTGGTGAAGGAAATGAGGGGTCCCTCATTTCCTGGGGAGTTTACTTGGAGCTTACAGAGAGATCTGAAGACCTGGAAACAAGCCATGTGGTCTCTCATTCAGAGAACTAGCTGAGTAATAACTGGATATCCTGAGGAGCTAGAGGGCCAGATTTCACAAGCACAGATACAAAGGGCCCAGGGTTTAAATGAGAGAACAAAGAAAATTTGAATCCAAGCTTCACAGAAAGGCTAGTATTGAGGGAGTTATCTGAGTCAAGATTGTAACAAACTGCCTGAAAGTAAAGTGGATGGATCTGCAAGGGAAATGAGCTGCCTAGCCTCAGCTTGAGTTGAGTTCCTCAGGTTTGGACACATCCATCATCTTATTGGGAACAGTCTCATTCCAAGGGTCAGAATATACACACTTAGCCACATAATATCTCAGGCACTTCAGGTTAGATTCAATAGTGATAGTGGCATTGACAGCAGCACTAGGTAGTGACTAGATGTTAGAAGAATTGATTTAACTAATAAGTGTCCTGTGATGTGAAAGGTCTGTTGCATTGTTACCCGTATTAGCTAAGATAGGCTAAACAGAGGTAAAAAATCCTGAATGTCTCATGAAGCAGACAATATAGACGTTTATTTCTTGCTTTCATAACCTAGGAACTAGCTTTTCCTAGTTGCTTTATGTCTCTCCTCCATATGACAATTCAGGGGCATAGGCTCATTCCATAGCCTGGCTTTGCCTTCCCCTAAGAAGGGAAAAAAACAGTGTGGAGAAGCAACTCCCATTTTTAAAATGTCCTGGTCCAAAAGAGGCATTTACCTCTTCTGTTATGTTCCCTTTGGTGACAGCTGTACATACGGCTCTAAGAGTTGTATGTAGCACTAGAAAAATGTAGTCCCTGGCTGGGTAAGTGCTCCCTGGCTACGGTTGTGTACTGTGAAAGTGGGAAATGGGTCTTGGCAGGTACCCCTCCATCTGTACTCCATACTCATGTGACAGAAATTAGCCCAAGAATGGGAGGAGCATCCTCTTCTACACACACAGCAGACTGGCTTCTCTTCAGTGAACACCCTGAGAATTGAGTTTCTCATAGTGGTTATGGTGCCTGCTTGGGGATGGATGAAGTCTTGGAACAGTGGCAGATGCCCTTGTGGAAACCCATACCATAGCAGCACATGTTAGCAAGAGAGCTGGATATGTAAGGAGAAGTATACCTGAAGAACACTTGTGCGTGGACACATGAGAGAGGTTTCAGGGACCAGGAAATAAGAAAGCAATTACTCCCTCAATCCAGGTTTTTCCAGAGGAGGGCGCAGGGAAGGAAATGAAGCATGGATAGAATTGCAGAGGATGTTTAGGGATTATAGATTTGAAGGCAGTTTCAAAATGCGAGCATTTAAAGACTTTTAGAAATAGCAGCGACTGTAAGGTATATATGATTCCTTGGGGTTAGGATTAAAAGATAAAAACATCTTTTACTTAGATAGGCTTGTGCATAAGTATGTGCTTTTGCAGATATTGATTTGTTCAAGAACAGAATATAGTTTATTTCTTTCCTCCCTTATCGGCCAAGTGAGTGTGCCGATCATTTTCAGGGGTAGATACACTTCCAGAACCAAGGGAGAACTAATGACAGGGTGTTGAGCTCTCTGACATTCTCAATTGAATGGGGTGTGTCACCTTCTAGTGGGTCAAAGTACCTGGCCTTCACCTTGTTGGACCTTCTTTTGACATAATGTGTGGGGTGCTAGATTTTGAAGTGTGAAGACAGACTGGCAGTTGGTAAAAATGATGGGGACCCAAACTGATCTGCATGTTCTCATATATTCTATATTTGTTTTACATTTCCCAGGTGCAGAGAATTATGCCAAGCATTTTTATCAGTTAATTCAGACCTTACCAAAGTTGAAGAAACGATTAATTCATTCATTGTATTATTTTATCCATTATTTTATCCACTCTGGACCTCAGGGAATTTATATGTAACTCCTCCAAGATGACACTAATAATGAAGAGGAGAAAAACATAAAACTTGCATCATTTCCAAAGCCCAGTGCAACTTGAGGTTAGAGTCATGGGGATCTTACCTAAACACACATTCCCATCTCAGTGCATACGCAGCACCCTCCATAGCAGATTACTAAACTTAAATTATCCAAAAGTAGGATGGAAACCTATCCATTCATTTTTTCATATACCAAATCCTATTAACCCATGAAATCCCAAGTTTTCAATTTTGTGAATATTTCAATGACACAGGTGTATTATTAGTTTACAAATAATAATCATTATCTGCAGCTTATGTAATCTTTTTTTTATTCTCAATATATATTTAATTGGCAATCATATAATTACCCTCCTTTATTTTTTATTTTTTTCTTTTATTTTAATTAAAAATCATAAATTTACATAGGGCAATGTTGTTTGATTCATTCTGTTATTTTTTCCCTTCCCCCCCACCCCTCCCACCCCTCTTTTCCCTCTATACAGTCTGTCCTTCCTCCATTCTTACCACCCTCCTTATCCCTAACCCTAAACCTAACCCTAACCCTAACGCTAACCCCTACTACCCCCCCCTTATATGTCCTCATCCGCTTATCAGTGAGAATATTCGTCCTTTAGTTTTTTGAGATTGGCTTATCTCACTTAGCATGATATCCTCCAATATCCATTTTCCTGCAAATGCCATAATTTTATCATTCTTCATGGCGGAGTAATATTCCATTGTATATATATGCCACAGTTTCTTTATCCATTCATCAACTGAAGGGCATCTAGGCTGGTTCCACACTCTGGCTATGGTGAATTGAGCAGCTATGAACATTGATGTGGCTGTATCTCTGTAGTATGCTGACTTTAAGTCATTTGGGTATAGGCCAAGGAATGGGACAGCTGGGTCAAATAGTGGTTCCATTCCAAGCTTTCTGAGGAATCTCCATACAGCTTTCCAGAGTGGCTGCACTAATTTGCAACCCCACCAGCAATGTATGAGTGTACATTTTTCCCCACATCCTCGCCAACACCTATTGTTGCTTATGTTCTTGATAATCGCCATTCTAATTGGGGTGAGATGAAATCTTAGGGTGGTTTTTATTTGCATTTCTCTTATTACTAGAGATGTTGAACATTTTTCATATATCTGTTGATTGCTTGTACATCTTCTTCTGTGAAGTGTCTGTTCATTTCCTTAGACCATTTGTTGATTGGATTATTCGTATTCTTGGTGTAGAGTTTTTTGAGTCCTTTATAGTTTCGGGATATTAGCACTCTATCTGAAGTATGAGTGGCAAAGATATTCTCCCACTCTGTAGGCTCTCTCTTCACATTACTGATAGTTTCCTTTGCTGAGAGAAAGCTTTTTAGTTTGAATCTATCCCAGTTGTTGATTCTTGCTTTTATTTCTTGTGCTATGGGAGTCCTGTTAAGGAAGTCTGATCCTAAGCCAACAAGTTGAAGGTTTGGACCTCCTTTTTCTTCTATAATCTTCAGGGTCTCTGGTCTGATTCTGAGGTCCTTGATCCATTTTGAGTTGAGTTTGTGCAGGGTGAGAGATAGGGGTTTAATTTCATTCTGTTGCATATGGTTTTCCAGTTTTCCCAGCACCATTTGTTGAAGAGGCTATCTTTTCTCCATTGCATATTTTTGGCACCTTTGTCTAGTATGAGAAAATTGTATTTATTTGGGTTTGTGTCCGTGTCCTCTATTCTGTACCATTGATCTACCTTTCTATTTTGGTACCAATACCATGCCGTTTTTGTTACTATTGCTTTGTAGTAGAGTTGAAGATCTGGTATTGCGATACCCCCTGCTTCGCTCTTTCTACTGAGGATTGTTTTAGCTATTCTGGGTTTCTTATTCTTCCAGATGAATTTCATAATTGCTTGCTCTATTTCTGTAAGATACATCATTGGGATTTTAATTGGAATTGCATTGAATCTATATAGCACTTTTGGTAGTATGGCCATTTTGACAATATTAATTCTTCCTATCCATGAACATGGGAGATCTTTCCATCTTCTAAGGTTTTCTTTAATTTCTTTCTTTAATGTTCTGTAGTGCTCATTGTAGAGGTGGTCTTTCACCTCTTTTGTGAGATTGATTCCCAAGTATTTTATTTTTTTCGAGGCTATTGTGAATGGGGTAGTTTTCCTAATTTCTCTTTCTGAAGATTCATCACTTACGTATAAAAATGCATTGGATTTATGAGCATTGATCTTGTAACCTGCTACTTTACTGAATTCACTTATGAGTTCTAAGAGTTTTCTGGTGGAATTTCCAGGTTCCTCTAAATATATAATCATGTCATCAGCGAACAGGGATAGTTTGAGTTCCTCTTTTCCAATTTGTATCCCTTTAATTTCTTTGGTTTGTCTAATTGCTCTGGCTAGAGTCTCAAGAACAATGTTGAATAGAAGTGGTGAAAGAGGGCATCCCTGCCTTGTTCCAGTTTTTAGGGGGAATGCTTTCAGTTTTTCACCCTTTAGAATGATATTGGCCATGGGCTTAGCGTAGATGGCCTTCACAATGTTAAGGAATGATCCCACTACCCCAATTTTTTCTAGTGTTTTGAGCATGAAGGGATGCTGTATTTTATCGAATGCTTTTTCTGCATCTATTGAAATAATCATGTGATTCTTAACTTTTAGTCTGTTGATATGGTGAATGACATTTATTGATTTCCAGATGTTGAACCAACCTTGCATCCCTAGGACAAAACCCCCTTGATTGTGGTGCACTATCTTTTTAATATATTTTTGTATGCGATTTGCTAAAATTTTGTTGAGAATTTTTGCGTCGATGTTCATTAAGGATATTGTTCTGAAATTTTCTTTCCTTGATGTGTCTCTGTCTGGTTTAGGTATCAGGGTGATTGGCTTCATAGAATGAGTTTGGGAGGGTTCCCTCCTCTTCTATTTTATGGAATACTTTGAGAAGTATTGGAATGAGCTCTTCTTTAAAGGTTTTGTAGAACTCGTCTGAGAACCCATCTGGTCCCGGACTTTGCTTTGTTGGTAGCCTTTTGATGACCTCTTCTATTTCATTGCTTGAAATTGATTTATTTAAGTTGTGTATGTCCTCCTCGTTCCGTTTAGGTAATTCATATGTCTCTAGAAACTTGTTGATGTCTTCGAGGTTTTCTGTTTGTTGGAGTATAGATTTTCAAAATAGCTTCTAATTATGTTTTGTATTTCACTCGTGTCTGTTGTGATATTTCCTTGTTCATTCCGAATTTTAGTAATTTGAGTTTTCTCCCTTTCTCTTTGTTAGTGTGGCTAAGGGTTTATCAATTTTGTTTATTTTTTCAAAGAACCAACTCTTTATTTTTTTAATTTTTCAGATTGTTTCTTTTGTTTCAATTTCGTTGATTTTGGCTCTGATTTTAGCTATTTCCTGTCTTCTAATACTTTTGGTGTTGGTCTGCTCTTCTTTTTCTAGGGCTTTGAGCTGTAATGTTAAGTCGTTTATTTGTTGATTTCTACTTCTTTTGTTGAATGCGCCCCATGAAATAAATCTTCCTCTAAGTACTGCTTTCATAGTGTCCCAGAGATTTTGATATGATGTGTCTTTGTTCTCATTTACTTCTAAGAATTTTTTAATTTCCCTCCTGATGTCTTCTGTTATCCATTCATCATATAATAGTGTATTATTTAATCTCCAAGTATTGAAGAAGTTTCTGTTTTTTATTCTGTCATTTATTTCTAATTTTAGTCCATTATGATCTAATAGACTACAAGGTAGTATCTCTATCTTCTTGTATTTGCTAACAGTAGCTTTGTGGCATAAAATATGGTCTATTTTAGAGAAGGATCCATGTGCTGCTGAGAAGAAAGTGTATTCGTTCTTTGTTGGATGGTATATTCTATATAAGTCGGTTAAGTCTAAATTGTTGATTGTGTTATTGAGATCTTTGGTTTCTTTATTCAATTTTTGTTTGTATGATCTATCCAGCGGTGAGAAAGGTGTGTTAAAATCACCTAGTATTATTGTGTTGTGGTCTATTTGATTTCTGGAATTGAGAAGGATTTGTTTGACGTACATGGATGAACCAATGTTTGGGGCATAGATATTTATGATTGTTACGACTTGCTGATTTATGCTTCCCTTAAGCAGTATGTAATGCCCTTCTTTATCCCTTTTTACTAGTTTTGGCTTGAAGTCCACATTATCTGAAATAAGGATGGATACTCCAGCTTTTTTGCTGTGTCCCTGTGCATGGTATGTTTTTTCCCATCCTTTCACCTTTAGTCTATGGGTATCTCTTTCTATGAAATGAGTCTCTTGTAGGCAGCATATTGTTGGATTTTTCTTTTTAATCCATTTTGCCTGTCTATGTCTTTTGATTGATGAGTTCAGGCCATTAACATTCAGGGTTATATTGTGATATGATTTGTATTCCTAGTCATTGGACTCATTTTAGTTTTTTGACATGATTTGGTTTCTCCTTTATTTGGCTATTCCTTTAGGCTAGTTCCTCCCGTTGCTGATTTACATCGTTGTTTTTCATCTCTTCCTCATGGAATATTTTGCTGAGAATGTTCTGTAATGCTGGCTTTCTTTTTGTAAATTCTTTTAGCTTTTGTTTATCATGGAAGGATCTTATCATCAAATCTGAAAGTAAGTTTTGCTGGGTATAAAATTCTTGGTTGGCATCCATTTTCTTTCAGGGCTTGGTAAATGTTGTTCTAGGCCCTTCTAGCTTTTAGGGTCTGAATTGAAAAATCTGCTGATATTCTTATTGGTTTCCCCCTGAATGTAATCTGATTCTTTTCTCTCGCGGCCTTTAAAATTCTGTCTTTATTTTGTATGTTAGGTATTTTCATAATAATTGCCTTGGTGTAGATCTGTTGTAATTTTGTATATTTGGAGTCCTATAAGCCTCTTGTACTTGGATTTCCATTTCATTCTTCTGATTTGGAAAATTTTCTAATATTATTTCATTGAATAGATTGTTCATTCCTTTGGTTTGTTTCTCTAGGCCTTCCTCAATCCCAATAATTCTTAAATTTGGCCTCTTCATGATATCCCATAATTCTTGTGGATTCTGTTCATGATTTCTTACCATCTTTTCTGTTTGGTCAACCTTGTTTTCAAGATTAAATATTTTGTCTTCACTATCTGAGGTTCTGTCTTCCAGGTGATCTATCCTATTGGTTATGCTTTCTATGGAGTTTGTAACTTGGTTTATTGTTTCCTTCATTTCAAGGATTTCTGTTGGTTTTTTTTTTCAGTATCTCTAACTCTTTATTGAAATGCTCTTTTGCTTCTCTTATTTACTCTTTTAACTGTTGATTGGTGCGTTCATTTAATGCCTGCATTTGTTCTTTCATCTCCTCATTTGCTTCCCTGATTGTTTTAATTATGTACATTCTGAACTCCCTTTCTGACATTTCTTCTGCTGTGCTGTCATTGGGTTTTATTGATATAGTATCTAGGTTTGTTTCGGACATTTTCTTCCCTTGTTTTCTCATATTGGTCAGATGTCAATGGGACTCTGTAATATTGTAGATTTCCTCTATTGGCTTATAGTGTCCCTGTAGATTTCCAGTGTATCACCTACCAGCCTTCAGTAGCCTGAAGTCTTGGATTAACTTGATAATGTAGTGCTTCCGAAGAACGCTGCCCCTAGCCCTCTACTGGTTCCAGGGAGAGAGACCTGGAGAGGTCTCTTGCTGCCCAGCCCTGGTCCCAGAGGCTGCTTGCAGGTCAGAGGTCTCCACTGGCTTGGGGACTTGTGGGTGGCTCTGTGTAGACAGGCTCTCGCTGGGCGGTCTGCCCCGAGAAGCTAGCCTAGAGAGGCGCTTCCCGCTGGAGTGTGCTGGGCTGCTTGGGGAAGTCCCTGGCGCCCTGTGCTGGTCTCTGAAGCAACCTGCGGGCGGGCCGGAACTGGCCGCGCTGCTTCTGTGCAGAGAGGCTCTCACTGGGGGGGCCTGCTCCGCGAGGCTGGAGAATCGGTCCCTGTGGGAGGAGCCCACTGCCAGAGTGCACAGAGCTGCCTGGGGGAGACTCTATCTGCCCTGTCCTACTCTAATAAGCCGCTTGAATCTGGGCCTGCCGCCCAGCTGAGCTTCACTGGGTGGGGGAGACTCACCCCGTGGTTCTATTTTAGTCCTAGTCTCTCAATGCCTCCCCTTCTTGAATCCTGGGTTCTGGAGCAACTGGAGATGTAGTCACCCTCTAGTCCGCCATCTTGGATTGCCCCCTGTAATATTAATTAGCAGAACAAAATTACAGATTATCCTATAAATAGAGAAATGGGACAGTATAGTATTTTTTACATATATAAGTCATCCTGTATATAGGACACTGGGGACGTATTACCTAATATGCCAAGTAGTGACTTTCTTGACCAATTCAACAATTACTTTTGGTGGAAAAGAACAAAAAACTTCCAGCAAAAAGTTGCATTACATTTTTCACCATATTTCATCAGTGTCCCTCAGTATAGTGTGTTTTAACATCACTGTTGTTCTTGATATTTGAGAATAGTATGGTCTCTCACATGAAATCTGATATTGTGTTGAACCATAGTGGGTCCAGGAGTGTTATGCTTTCTTGCTTCTGGTGGGTTCTCACTGCACCATTTTAGGTATGCTATGTAGTTGTCTCTTTTGGGACCCAACAAATTTATGAGAACTTTCTTGTCTTTGTTCACAGATTTGTGAATAACCCATGTATTTTCAATACAATATCAATTATTTGAGTGAACAAAGGCTAATACCATTTTTTTAAAAATTCCATATATATGTGAAATGTTTGGAAACCTACCACTGAAATCTTTATGAGTATCCCATGCCTTTGGTCAAGACACATTGGCTTGACTCTATTTCCCATCTTGGGCAAGGGGTTCTACCATATTGTAACTTCTTCCACTGATGACATTTATTTATTTTTATTTTTGAAATATTTTTAGATGTTTATAGACCTTAATTTTATTTATTTATTTGTATGTGGTGCTGAGAATCAAACCCAGTGCCTCACACATGCTACACAAGTGCTCTACCCCTGAGCCACCACCCCAGCCCCTGATGACACATTTATTTCTATTTTACAATGAGAATTTCATTATTTGTATTGAATCTGTATCATACAACCCTCCTGCATATTTTTTCATCAGTGGCGTCAGTTCCAGAAGACACTTGCTTAGTTCATTTTATCTTGTGGTGCTTGTAGATAGGAATCCTGTATTTTGAAGGTGTAACAAATCATAAGTAGGGAATAGACTGTACAGAAAAAAAATAATGGTGTGATTGAGAATTCTCTTCCATTTCAACCATCTGTAGAACCGCCTTACTCCTAGAAAAGAAAGGAAAATGAATTTTGAGTAGATGACCAGAAATATTTACCTGTGCATCCTTTCTACTTGTGGTTTATCTTTATTATAGTATTAGGCATAACACATTGTTTATATTCACATCTGGCTTGCTATGAAACTATAAGGGCAGCACACTAACCATGACATCAGCAGTAAAAGAACAGTATACAGAATGTGTATCTGAAGGGAATGTAGAAAAAGGAACTTTTTACAAAGGTATAGATAGGAATTGGCAAACTAACAAGATGTGGTGAAACAGGGATTACCAACAGAAGGTAGCAATTATTACCCATTTTTTTCTTTTTGTTAGCTGCTAGCAAAACCAGGAAGTGCTGAAGCAGCACTGTGGTGCTGTGTAGGGGTTCAGCCTCAGCCAGTTTGCAGCCTCTGTGGTAGGATCGTGGGGAATAAGTACCCTGGCTTCCTCTCTAGTTTCTGGCATTGGCTTCCATTGGGTAAGTTCAACAGGAAGGTGGAGGGAAAGCAGTTCTATCAACATGGTCCTTAGAGATAAGCATCTTAGAATTCAAGGCAAGTGCAGGAGAGCACAGAAAAATTTTGATGCACAAACAGATTAACAAGGGCAGATAGGTGTTATTTTGTTAGCTTGGAATATCCAGGTAATATGCTTTACATTACTACGCAGTCTGCACTGCCCCAATGTCCTATTTATAGGACAACTATTTTTGACCATTGATAATTCGAAATACCATGCATTCTTCAAAATAAAGTGACCATCCAGTTCTAGAAAGTACTCTCATGAGCGGGTTTCTTACATTACGTATCAGTTTTATACATAATACTTTGTTCAGTGGAGCGTATTTAGTAGAAGTAAATTTCATAGCTAAATTTAGGCCATTTCACAATGAACTTAAAATTATTTTCAAATATTCTAATCACTCATCTATTTTTCTCAAAAGAATAAACCTCTACAAACAATAATATTTTCAAAGTTACTGTTAAGTAACATATTGGTTGCTCAACTTTTTAAAAGGAGTTCTACATTTGGAATAATCAACAAAATAGATGTATTATGCCCAATCATATTCATTTATTCCTAACATTAAAGAATTCCAAATATTTAGGCAATAACAATGTATATATAGTCGAGTGACAAATTGGAAATAGTATGGTTCTTTAATGAAGAGTTGGTTGACATTTGAAGAGTTTGTAGTGTTTGCATATGTCTTTAAGTGCTAAATACATATTAAGGATTCACATACCATAATCTGAATATTATGTGAAGGTACTTTTAAAAATATTTATTTATTTATGATCCCAGGTGGACATCTTCTTCTCAAAATATATTTGAATTGGCACTTTTGCTCATTCAGTAAACTAATACCATGGGAAGCAGGCATCATCCTGCGTAAGCTTATAGAAACTTTCATCACTTTTTCTAAAATTAACCTAAAAAGATTGATAAACCAAACAACTTTCCTAAAATTGTACTTTTATACAGTATTAACTATAGACATGGAAAATAACATTCAAGTGATAAATAAATGCTACTCTAAGATCTTTCATTTTAGTAAAGTCAGAACACAATTTTGATAATAATCTGTATTAACTTTGCAGCTGTTTACAATAAGACCACGTTGTACAGTTTTGCCATTCAGATATTTATGAAATGCTATAATTTAACATGGTGACATGTATTACATGCATCTTTTACAAGTTATAGCTTAAAATCTCAGAGCAAAGTAGACTGACACCAATCCAAAAAAACACAAAAGAAAAAGATAATGCAGTATGAAATTATACCCCTTTGAGAGCTAGAAGAACAATAATTACATTGCTTCCTCTTAAAACCATTCAAGTATGTAAACATTGCTGGGAATAGCAGTATGTGGGGAACCTCTTTTTACTCTTTCCATCTTGAAAACTCAAAAGATTGAGAAAAATGCATTTTGATTCTGCTATGGCTTTACTTGAGCATGCTTCAGAATTTTACCTTTTTGCACACTCCTTAGAGATTATGGTGGGGAAGTTTGGAAAGCAGTTTCTCAGAAATGCTTTTCAGAGGGGGAAGGGAACTATAAAAATACACCAGCCTGACAAATGACAGGCATTGTAGACAGGAAAAGAAAAGGCATCTTGGTTTCACACCAATGTAGGAGCTTTTCTTCTCAAATGAATATTTTCGACAGCTGAGCAAGATGATAAACAGCAGTATCACAAAACACTTAAATGGAAACAAGTATTATGATGTACATTATTCACCTGGCATTCTCCAATTCATGACATTTATATGTGGCAGAACCTACTGCAGATTCATTTATTTATTTTTGAAGTAGAATGAGTACGTTACGACGGTAGCCTGTTACATTAATGTGGACTTTTCTTCTCTAGAGAGACAGAAGCTTAAGAAAAGAACTCATGCGTCTATTGTGGAAATACTTGGTAATCTGAGGGTCCATGTCTAGACCTCAGCAAGCTCCCATCAGGTAGAAAATACTGTATTAAATACAGACAAATGCAGATGTATTTTTCCTTGTGAGTATCAACAGTGATGCAAATGATTATACATCTCATAAATGTGTTATTTGGAAAAAGCATTGATGAACCCAGTCTATTTCTAGAATTTATATCATGATTTTTTATTTTTTTAATTTTATTCATTCTAATTAGTTGTACATGAAAGATGCATTTATACATTTTGATAGATGATACATAAGATAAATACTTTAATATTTGCTCGGTTTGGAAATCCTTTCTTTCTTTGATAGTCAGTGGTGAGCCTTCCAATAATTTTATGACTGAGAAGAAAATAGAATGAGATTATGCACCTAGGAATTCATTGACTTATTCCCATAGTACAATGAGTAGCCAATGCTTAAAGCAGTATTTATCAAATATTAGTGTTCATAAGAATCACCAATAGAGCTTTTCTTAAAATTTGTTCTGTTTAGATATACGTGGCAGTAGAGTATTTTTACATATTATATACACATGGAGTATAACTTATTGTATGATTTTGTGGTTGTACATGATGTTGAGTTTCAGTGGGAACATAGGAAAATTATGTCCAACTCATTCTACTGTCTTTCCTTCCTTCCACTTTGTCTAATCCAAAGAACTTCTATTTCCTCCATGCCCCTGCATTGTGCGTTAGCATTCACATATCAGAGAGAATATTCAGCCTTTGATTTTTTGGGATTGGCTTATTTCACTTAGCAATATAGACTCCAGTTCCATCCATTTACTGGCAAATGCCATAATTTCATTCTTCTTTATGACTAATATTCCATTGTGTATGTATATGTTTTCTTTATCCATTCATCTGTTGAAGAGCACCTAGTTTAGTTCCATAGCTTAGCTATCGTGAATTGAGCTGCTGTAAACATTGATGTGGGTGCATCACTGTAGGATACTGATTTTAAGTCCTTTTGGTGTGTACTGAGGAGTGAGATAACTGGGTCAAATGGTGGTTCCGTTTCGAGTTTTCTGAGGAATCTCTACTTCTTTTCATAGTGGTTGCACCAATTTGCAGTCCTATCAGCAATGTATGAGTGTACTTTTTCCCCCTCATCCTTGCCAATATTTATCATTACTTGTATTCTTAATAATTCCCATTCTGACTAGAATGAGGTGGAATTTCACTGTAGTTTTATTTTGAATTTCTCTTATTGCCAAAGATGTTGAACATTTTTTCATGTATTTGTTGCCTGATCATATTTCTTCTGTGAAGTGCCTATTCATTTCCTTTGTTCATTTATTGATTGGATTATTTGTTTTTTTGATACTAAGTTTTTTGAGTTATTTGTATATCCTGTAGATTCATGCTTTGTCTGAGGTATAGGTAACAAAGATTTTCTCCTACTCCATTAGCTCTCTCTTCACATTCTTGATTGTTTCCTTTGCTATGAAGAAGCTTTTTAGTTTTGTACCATCCTATTTATTGATTCTTGATTTTACTTCTTGTGCTTTAGAAGTCTTACTGAGTTGGTTCCTAAGCCAACATGATGGAAAATTGGGCCCACAGTGCTTTAGAAGTCTTACTGAGTTGGTTCCTAAGCCAACATGATGGAAAGTTGGGCCCACATTTTCTTAATAGTAGGCACAGGTTCATTGGTCTAATGCCTAGGTCCTTGATGTACTTAGAGTTGATTGTTTTGCATGGTGAGGGATAGGGGTTCAATTTCTTTCTGCTGTGTATGGATTTCCAGTTTTCTCAGCACCATTTGTTGAAGAGGCTGTTTTGCTCCAAGGTGTGTTTATGACACCTATGTTCAGTATGAGAGAACTGTATTTATTTGGGTTTGTCTCTCTGTCTTCTCTTCTATTCCATAGGTCTTCTTGTCTGTTTTGGTGCCAACACCATGCCATTTTGTTTCTATGTCTCTGTAGTATAATTTAAGGTCTGGTATTGTGGTGATTCCTGCTTTGTTTTTCTCACTAATGATTGCTTTGGATATTCTGGGCTCTTATTCTTCCAAATAAAATTCATAACTACTTTTTCTATTTCCATGAAGAACATTATTGGAATTTAATTTAATACATTAAATCTGCATAGCGCTTTTGGTAGTATGGTCATTTTGAGAATTTTGTTCTGCATATCCAAGTTCATGGGAGAGCTTTCCATCTTCTAAGATCTTTTTTTAAATTTCTTTCTTTAATGTTCTGTAGTTTTCATTGTAGAGGTCTTTCACCTCTTTGTTAGATTAATTCACAAGTATTTTTTTTTTTTTTGAGACTATTGTGAATGGGATAGTTTTCCTACTTTTATTTTCAGCTTATTCATTAGTGGTGTATAGGAACACAATTGATTTATGGCTGTTAATTTTATAACCTACCACTTTACTGAATTCATTTATGAATTCCAGAAGTTTTCTGGTGGAGTTTTTTGGGTCTTCTAAATATAGAATCACGTCATCAGCAAACAGGGATAGTTTGAACTCTTCTTTTCCTATTCGTATTCCTTTAATTTCTTTCTTTTGTCTAGTTGCTTTGGATAGAGTTTCCAGGACTATGTTGAAAAAAAGAGGTGAAAGAGGGCGTCCATGTCTTGTTCCAGGTTTTAGAGGGAATGCTTTCAGCTTTTCTCCATTTAGAATGATGTTGGGTTTAAAGTATATAGCTTTTATAATGTTGAGACATGTTCCTGCTATCTCTAGTTTTTCTAGTGCTTTGAACATGAATGGATGTTGTATTTTGTCAAATGCTTTTTCTGTATCTTTTGAGATGATCATATGATTCTTGTCTTTAAGTCTAATGGTGTGTGATGAATTACATTTATTGATTTCCATATGTTGAACCAACCTTGCATCCCTGGGATGAACCTCACTTGATCAAGGCGCACTATCTTTTAAATTTGTTTTTGTATGCAACTTGCAAGTATTCTATTAAGAAGTTTTGCATTTATGTTCACTAGGGATAACCAAAAGAACTTTTTAAAAATGAAGATTCCTGAGCCTGACATTTTATTTATTTAAATTTAGAATATTTGTTTGTGGACAGTCAAAGGACTCAATTTCTGAATAATAATTAAATGTAGATTTATATGTTCCAAATTTTTCAGTATTTAAGAATGTTAAGTATACTTTATTGAGATAAATATTTTAAAAACTATGACCATAGAGTAGATTTTCTTTTTTTGCTTGGAGAACAATTTGGGATAAGTATCCTCCAAAGGCTATTCCAGGAGTCATAGTTATCTACTTACCAAAGTGATTTAAAAAATTGATTTCTGTTAACTCCTAAAATATTTAACAATGCCTCCTCAATTTATTTCAGTGATACAGCAATTAATTTCAAATAATTCATTTAGTCACTTGAGAAATATTATGGGGGTAGCTACTATGTTCCAGATACTGTGATAGTCAGTGTGTATATAATAGCGAATAAAAGAATAATCAGGAACTGCTGTTAAATTACATTTTCTCTCTGAGGTGTATTGCTTACTATATTTGTTTTTTAATTTAAATATTTGAATTACCATGTAAGAGTTTAACTTTTTTGTTGCCAATGAATAATGCATCCTGATTTCTGACTTTTTGTGACAATCTATTCTGTCCATCTCCTCAGGGTAGCCCTGACAAGGAACTGTGCCCTGGCCAGTTGTTTTGAGTTCAGGAAGGTCAGACTACTGGGTCTTTCTGTTCCCACTGCAGAACTCTTGCAATCACTTGATATTGAGCAAGACCCACCCAGTTTCAATTGCCCATTCTCAGCCTGACCCCTTGCACTGCGGATTCTCCAGTTTGCAGGACTTTTAAGTTAGATCTTCTTTTACTTCTGTCTGCTTTCCCCTACACAGTTACTTGGTCTTGTGACTCTTGATGGTTTGTTCCCACTTGCCTCTTTTTAGAAACAGCTGATCACCTGGTTTGATTGTAATTATTATTCATGACTTTTTGGGGAGGTTGTTTTCAGTTTCATATATTTGTTTTTATGTTGGGATTTAGGGAGACCTAAGAACTCTAGTCACATAGTCATTTGCTCTGGTTTGTATATGGTTTAAACCTATCTCCCAAAGTTTCACATGTTGGAAGTGTGGTAGCAAGTGCTATGATGTTAGAGGTGGCAACTGTTAAGACCAACTTTAAGAGGTAGGGCCAATTAAGAGTGAGAGGTCATTACTGCCCCTTTCCCTAACTTCCTGTCTGACCATATGATCTCTTCTGCTTGAACTGAACTCCTGCCATTGTGATGCCATCTGCCATGAGTTCTTTCCTATGGTCAACCCAAGACTGTGCCATGAACTTGAACTTTCAGAAATATGAGCTAAATAAACTTCTTTTCCTTATTAAGCATCCAACTTCAGGCATCTCTTTATAGTAACAGTAAACAGACCAATACACCATAGGTCTGATTATCCTGGAGACCCTTTTGACGTCTACTGCCCAACTGAAACTGAACATGTGGAATAAATGGTGTGTTAGTCATCTTTTTGTCACCATTACAAGAACAAAGTTAGAGGAGGAAGTTTATTTTGTTTCATAGTTTTAGAGGTTCAGTCTATGGTCATCTATCTGACTCCATTGCTCTGGGCCTGAGGTGAGGCAAAACATCATGGTAGAAGGGCATAGCAGAGAAAAACTGTTCACTTTGTGGTAACTGGGAGGCAGAAAGAGAGAGAGAGAGAGAGAGAGGGAGAGGGAGGAAGGGAAGAAGGAAGGGAGGGGGAGGGAGGAAGAGAGGGAGAGGAAGGGAATGGGGCCATAGGGAAGAGGAAACCTTCCAGGGCATGCTCCCAGAACCCCACCTGCTCTAGCCATGCCTCACCTCCCTACAGTTAACACTCAGTTAATCCACTCAAACTCAGATAGACTAATTAGATCACAGATCTCATTATCTAATTGTTTCATGTCTGAATAGTCTTGTATTAACACAGTAGCTTTTGGAGGATACCTAATATCCAAACATAACATAGAACTACAAGCCCAAGCTCTTTTGTTATTTTCTGCCTATGTATGGCTTCCATTCTGTCCTCTTTCTCAACCTATGTCACCAAATACTGTCTATTCTTTCCTCCATTTTTTACCTATTCCCTGCAACATTCAACTACAACAACGTAACATTTCCTATGCTCACTCCAGTCCCTCTGTTTCCTGGGGGTTGAAATCTCTTATGGAACGGGAAGAAGAGACACGCAAGATAAGTTGGGATGAATAGAAAATCACTGTGAACAAGCAGCAGCCAGGTATTAGAGAACCTGACTTTTCTGAGCAAAAGGAAAGAAAGAAAGAAAGAAAAAACTAACTAAAGGTAAAATAAGTAGAAAAAAGGACACAATTTTTTAAAAATAGTGAAAACTAGTCAATTAGAAATTGGACAAATAATAGCAAAAATGAAAGAACTCAATAGTTGGTTCTTTGAAAAAGTTAATAAAATTGATGATCTAATTAATAAAAATGAGTGAAAACACCAATGACCAACATCAGGAATAAAAAAAAAGTGTTACTATACTTTTCACACACTTCTAAAGGATACAACAGGATTATTAATAACTTTGCAAATAAAATTGACAATTTAATGGACAGATTAACACAGAGCACAAGATAAAAATAGAAATTACTATAAACCTAAGAAGAAATAGAGAACGTAAATAGCTCCATGTAGAGTAAAGATTTGAATTTACAATAATAATTGAATTTACAATAATATTACAAAAATCTGTCAGCAAAGAAAACTTCAGGCCCAGATGACCACTGATGGATTCTTTAATAACATACAGGAATAAATCAGATTGGTGTCATAGAAATTCTTTCAGCAAACTGAAGAGGAATGTACTTACCAACTCATTTTATGAGGACTCCCTAACTCTAATCCACTAACCTGATAAAGCACTAACATCCCATAAGAATATTCCGTATACACAGTTTTAAAATACCTTATCAATACTTAGCAAAATAAATCCTGCAATATATAATAGCGTAATGCCATCATGACTGATTGGTCTTTATCTTAGGAAGGCAGTTACTTTACTGTTTGAAAATCAGTCGAAGTCAATTAATGCAATGAGTCACAAAAACAGAATTAAGGATAAATTCCATGTAATCATTTCAACAGAGGCTGGAAAACTTTTGGAAATATTCAAAATGTTTTCATGGTAAATAATCTTTGCATATTAAATATAGAAGAGATTCTGCTAACTGAAAAGGGACCTGAAAAGAACCCACAGCTAACATCATACTTAATAATAAACATTAAACATTTCCCCCAAGGATCAATCATAAAATAAGGATATTTGTTCTTATAATTTCCACTCAAAATTGTACCAAAGGTTTAATATAGAGCATCATGAAAAAATAAAAAGTCATGAATATCAAGAAAGAAGTACAACTACTGCTATTTGCAGAGAACAGAATGCCGTCTAGACAGTGGAAACTAAGTTGCTGAGGTGTTCAATGCCACTACCTCCCCTTCAGAATGTCACACAAGTGTCATTGTCAGAATCTGGATGAAAATGAGTCTGTTAGCAGTTTATTGAATAGATTATGGGAGAGGAGCAGACTCAGAAATCATTCTGTATACAATTGCAAAGTTGTGACAGCAGTTCTGCAGGAAGGGGCAGTAGAAACTGGGAGGTATTACTGGGGTCGTATAACCTTAGAACATTCACAGGGTTTGTACGACTTCATTGCATGAGGTCAAACATTTGTTGGGTGACAAATTGAATGGATGAGTCCCTCAAGAAAGAATAGTGGTCAAAGTCTTTTTACAAGAAAAGTCTATGTTCTCTGTCAAAGAAAAGAAAAGAGCATTCTGAGGAATGTAAGTATTGATTAAACAATTTCATTTTTTGCCTTCATTTGTATTTCTTTCCTGTTCAAACAAAGCCCTCCAAATACAATTTAATTTCCAGGATGGATTTCCTGTTCTGAAGTTTTGAGTTTGCTCTTCAAATTCTTTCTTTGTTTGGCAACATCTACATTACATCATTGGATCTTAGCGAGTTCTGTTAGAAGATATAAGCTGTAGAACATTAGATTTTCTCTACTATCAGCCAAATGAGTGCTTAAGAAGATGTACATTTATATTTATGCTGTTATAAAGAATTGCTTCAAATTATTTAAAATATAGCAATACAGAACACAGATAAGTACTATATTCATTTAATCTTAAAACTCTGCTTCATTTTTTCTTTAAACACAAAAGTATTTTTTCTCACAAGAAAAATACACAAGAAATATACACAAGAAATTATATGTGGATTATTTGATGCCGTGAATTTACACAGATAGAATTACATCTGTGAAGGCACAGGATATGTGAGAGAGCTCATGAGGATAATCACATTGTTGTCACTAGTATTGATGTCCTTGACAAATTTGTTGTACACTTTCATGATTGCTATATGTCTTGGGACAGCAGGCTTTTGTTGGATGGTACAAAGTTGGTAGAGGTCCTGGGTATGATCACAAACTAATATGTAACAATCATTAGCAAACATGTGTCCTATTTAGAGAAATTCATAATACATAACAAAATACAAACAAACCCAAACACAAGAAAAAAAAAAAAAAAAACTGGACTGCTTCTCTGATTCTTCTACTGGACTTTCTGTTCTCTACAACATAGGCCATGACCTTAACCTTCCTTGGGTCCAGCACTTGTCTTGTTGTTGGTTTTGGATTTGTATCTTGCTCTGAGCAGGGTGAGTGTAACACAGTGGCTATGAGCAAGAATTTGAATATTGGGCCACTTAATAGCCATCTGGTCTTCTAAGGTTTGGTTTCTTCTGTAACATGAAGGTTCACACCTCTTCACAAATGCTAAAATGACTAAAACGCCTGTCATTCTGGAGCCTACATTATGATGTGGCTTGAAGAGTAGAAGGAAAGTATAATATTCAACAAACATGAAAATTAGTAAATTTGATTATTCAGAGATCAGAGAAGGTAAAAAGTCTTAAGAGTGCTATTTTAAAACAGGGAGTTTTGGTTTGAGAGACTAAGTTAGGGCAGGTTGGGTTGAAAAGGTGACATGGGAGACCTGAAGAACAGGAGGGAGTTAGTCACATGGAAATATGGAGGAAGAGACTCAGGCAGAGGGAACAGCCTATGCAAACCCCAGAAGGTGGGTGCATCCCTGATGTGTTTCAGGAACAGAAACATGGCTCTTTTGCTGGATTGAAGTGAGCAAAAGAGAGAGAAGGGGAGCATTCAAAGTCCTCAGCGTCCTTGTGCAGGCTGCAAATGAGTGGCTTTTTTCACTTTGTAAGTCTTTGCCCACCATCCATTCCATACTTTGGAAAGATTAAAAAAAAAAAGTTGGGTAACCATTCATTTGTTGAGTTCTCCTACCCACTATTTGTTCCGTATCAGTGTGGAATATCTGTACATGATAGAGTAATAGTTGTCCTTATTGGTTTAAGAACTTACTGTGGTTCAGAGATTATGCTGAACATTTTTACATTTATCAATGTTATTATACTCATTTAATAAATAAACCATGACAGGTAAGATTTAAGTTGTTTAGCATATGGTGTATGCCACGGATGGTAATTATGGAACACAATCCAAATGACTAAGCAATTTCCACTGTTTGTTAGGGGAGATTCAGGATGAGTGTTACCTAAATTCTAAGACACGATGACATAGGGACTGGACTCCTAGAACTGCACTTCTCCTACAGCAGGACTAGAGCCTTAGAGCTTTGTTTCCATTTAGGGTAGGCCACTTAATTTTCCTTTGATCTTGTTAGAGTCAGTTCATTTTCCTGTTGACCACATGATACTTAATAGGTGTAGTATTCTTAAATAGGAAAACATGCATAAAACATCTAAACACTAGGTCAGCAATAATGCAAGTGTTCAAAAAGTTATTGATAAGTAAAGGGTGTTAGGAAAAAAATTAAAAGACTCAATTTACTAAAAAATACTTTCATTGGGCATCTGTTACACATAAAAACCTTACTGGATCAGGGGGTGATATGGAGATGCTGCAGGTTATGAACATAGGTAGCTTATAGTATATGCAAGAGAGGTATTTTCAGACAATGCAGAATAATAGTAACATCAGTAATGTGTTGGATGCAGGAATCTAATGCTGCAAAATAGCAGAGGAGGGAAAAATACTTCGACTTAAGAGGTGCTCAGTATTGAAAGAAGTCAGAAATGGGTATCACACATTCTGAAAGGAGCCAGTGGTGCCTGATGAAGCAGGACACAGGGTTGAGTTGTCCCTTTGCTTGAATCCCCACAAAGCTCTTTGCTCCAGTGTTCCTCACAGAACACAGATATACTGCCATTTCTTCCATTGATAAACTTTCTGCATCACAACTCCTCCAGATGTCTTCCCATTTCCTTGCTTCCATTTTCAGAAAAATTCTGAAAAAGACTCACCTATTCCCACGTCTCTATAACCTGTTCTGTTACCTCCTCTGGCTACTTGCATCAGCCTTCACTGTCCTCATTGCACTTCAGCTTCTTCTGGGAAGGTCTCCAAGCACCTCTGCCTCATTAAACCCAAGGGTAATCCCTGGTCTTCATTTCACCTGCTACTTGAGCAGCATTGGATGCACTCAACATTCTCCTTTTCACTTGGATTCTACCAGTGTATTTTCTCCTAATTCCCTGGCTATTTTCTTGGTCTCCTTTGCTTCTTCCTCTTCTTCCCCCTGAAACTATTTTTGGAGTACTCCAGAACCCCCTTTAATGGAACTTTTCTTTCTCCACACTCATTCCCTTGGTGATATTTACTTCAAATGCTGGCTTTAAACTGACACTATGCAAATGAATTACAGTAATATTTCTAGGTAAGTATTTTGACATTTAGCAGATATCTCAGATTCAGTGTATCCAAAGTGATCTAATTTCCCCTCTAACTCTGCTGCTCCCAAAGTTTTCCACATCTTTTTTTAAAAATTTATGTTTTTTTCTTTATTTTTTACAGATTGCATTTTGATTCATTGTACACAAATGGGGTCCATCATTTCTTTTCTATGTACATGATGTAGGTTCACATCATTCATATAATCATACATGTACATAGGGTAATGATGTCTGACTCATTCGCCATTTTTCATACCCCTCCCTCTCATTTCCCTCTAAAGTTCCTTCATTCATCTCTTACTCCCACACCCCACTATCCCCATTATAGATCATCATCCACTTATCAGGAAAAACATTTGGTCTTTGTTTTTTTGGGATGGCTTATTTCATTTAGCATGATATTCTCCAATTTCATTCATTTATCTGCAAATGCCAGAATATTATTCTTCTTTATGACTGAATAATATTCAGTTGTGTATATATACCATAGTTTCTTTATCCATTCACCTGTTGAAAAGCATCTAGGATGGTTCCATATCTTAATGGCAACTCTATCCTTCATTTGCTCAGGCCAAAAGCTATAGTATCATCTTTGAGTTTTCTTTTAGCATCTATATATAATTAATTAGTGAATCGTACTAATTTTATGTTCAAAAATATTCATGTTCTTAGATGCTTTCTATATTTAAAGACTCCCTTTGAATATCTATCAGTGATGTGTGTGTGTCTGTGCATACACCCAAGTGCAGCTAGACAATCTACACAGCTCTGCCAGCTCAGAGTGTTCCATCTTTCAATCTAGCATAGACCACTGGGTCTCTGGGTTCCCTGCCTCGCTATCAGTCTGGGATTTTCCCGGTACTTCTGAATCCTTCTTTTCTGGACCCCATGTCTTCCATCCTTGTTGCTGTTCTTCAATCTTCATACTGCAGCCATGTTACCCAGTAGCTACCCGAGACAGGAAGTTAAATATTTTGAATCCTTGCAAATCTTGAAAATGTCTTTATTCTTTCTCCACCTATATCTGAAAGATTGACTCAACCTAGAATACTACTTTGCAAACAATTTCACTCACAATTTGGAAGGCATTCCCTCTGGTTTTCTAGTGTATGATACAGAACACTTCAGTAACATTCTGTATTTCTCTTATTTGTGATATTTTATTGGTCTCTGGAAATTCAGGTCTTCTTTTTAGTTTTGAAATTTGAATGGTTCATGAGGTTGAAACTTAATGTAGTTTTTTTCCCTATTAATTTTGCTAGTACCTGATGAACCTTTTAAAACTGTGGTTTGATGTCTGAAAAAAATACTTATTTCTTATTCTTTTGTGTGTGTGTATGTGTGTGTGTGTGTGTGTGTGTGTGACTAGGGATTAAACACAGGCCCTCATACATGCTAGGCAAGTACTCTACCACTGAACCACATTCTCAGACCTTTAATTTGAAACAGGTTCTCACTAAGTTGCTGAAGCTGACTTTATATTTACAGTCTCCTGCCTCAGTCTCCTAAATAGCTGAGATTACAAATATGCAATAATGTGCCCAGCTATTTTGTACTAATTTAAAAATAATTTTCTCCTTTAACATTTTTCTCCTATT
This sequence comes from Sciurus vulgaris, assembly GCF_902686455.1. Lineage (NCBI taxonomy): Eukaryota > Metazoa > Chordata > Mammalia > Rodentia > Sciuridae > Sciurus > Sciurus vulgaris. The sequence goes on from NC_136473.1 coordinate 68,633,238, forward strand.
TTTTTTGAAAATCCTATTTTTTAACCTCTTGACTAATATTATTTCTGAAGATTTTTTTCAACTTCTTTTCTAATACTTTCAAATTTTAATTTTGTCTATAGTACTTTTACTATTTAAGAATTAATGTTTTATTTTTCTACTACCTGCACTATTTTGTTCTTCCTCTGGGCTGTTATTTCTCCTCTGTCCCCTTCTAAACTGTTTTCATATCTGCCTTTCGTTTCAGAAATTTTGAATAAATATCTGATGAATCCTTGCTGTCTGTTCTATTCTGTAGTGAAATGGTAAAATACTTCCAAGCATCAAGAGAGCTTTTCTTTGCAGGAGGTCAGAGGCTCAGATATCAGCTCTGGAGTTCATATACTTCATATATTTCCAGCTTTTCTCTGTCAGTTGCCTGACTCCTGACTTTCTAGAAGCAGTGCAGAAGGGGAATACTGGGTGTGGGGGAGGCAGTGCATTTTGACTTTCAGTTTATCCTCCCATTTCTACCCCATACCTTTCCAATTCCCAAGCAGTTGATGAGCTAATATAATGGAGCTGGTTAATTTCAAGTATTCTTGACAATAAGCATGTTGTCACCATAGGTAGGAATAGTTAAAACTGGCTGGGTGCAGTTAAAAATGGGACCTGAAAAATCTAAATACGTTTTCTGTAGAATCCTTCTAACTCATGATTCCCATCTTTGGCACTGTAACTATTTTGAGTTGGATAATCCATTTTAGGGAGCTGCTACCTACATTTTAGGATGTTCAGCAACATCCCTGGCCTCTACCCACTAGATGCCAGTAGAACAACTCCTCCCTCAGTTGGGACAATCAAAATGCTTCCAGGCATGGACCAGTGTCCTCTGGAAGCATAATTATCACCAGTTTAGAAACAGTGTTCTAACTTCAAGTCTGTATCCTCTTCCTTCTTTTAATATTCTGCCATCTCCCAGTCTTAAGGCATTCAGGGGTTCTGTAGAAAAACTCAGTTCTATCATTTTAAGTATCTAAATCAGCTGGCACCTGTATTGTAGCTTTTCTGATTAGTCAAAGAATGTTATCAATATTTATTTCTCTACTGCATATTCTGCCTTCACAATTTTTGCTGAAATTTAATTCTCTACTGTTTTCTTCACTGGTTTCACTAAATTTGTAGATTCTGCTGTTTAAAATATTTTCTAATAGTTGAGTAAAGTTTTGGGAAAAAGAAGTAGACACATACTTAATCTCAGTTGTATCAAAATTGTACCATTGTTCACACATATTTTAACAAATACTGTTATATTCTGGGGTTGTAACTCGGCGGTTCCCTGTAATGTGTGAGGTCCTGGGTTTGATTCCCAGCACCACAATAAACAAAACAAACCCTGAATGTATACATTTTTAAAACAATGGCCAAACTTAGTCAATACCTACATTTTTTTCCCTTGAGGTAGAAAATAACTTTATTGTGAATTTTATTCCTTCTGCCCTATTATTCATCATGGATAAATTTTGTCTTAATTTTATTAATGTGTGAATGAAACTATTTTTAGCAAGGTCAATTCTTTGTTACAAAGCAGAATGTATATAGTATATTTATCCCTTATTTCTGTTTTCCTGGACACTGACTATCATAATCATCCTTATACCTAAGGATCAATTTGATTATAACTGAATTTACTATATTTGGCCTTAACACCTGAGAGTGTATCCTAGAGTGAGGCAGAATTTTAATTTGCAGTTCTTGAATGAAGAGAGAGACTACAAATTTAAATTCTTGTTTGAGTAGTTACTACATGAAAACTAATCTTTCTCTTCCCTTCTAGACCGCAAGTGCAGCAACCAGTATGTTTCTAAATTTTCCTATTTATGATTCTGGTTCTTAGGCTTCTAAATATCTCAGGATGCCTTGTACCTCTGGTGTTCTCTGTCCCACTTCTGATATATTTCAGTGTTTATGTTTAAGAAAGTGTTGTGCTGATGGGATAATTGAAGTTTCAGGACTCTGATAATGGCTACCTAAAAAGATAGTTCTTGTATAACCAATGGATGGCATTGGGTTTTGATGAATGCAGTTCCTTTTTCTTGTAAATAAGAATAAGCACAATAATGATTCCAAATCTTGTTTTGTGTTTTGAACTATACCATGGTAAAATTTAAATCATCCCACTCAGACAACATTCCACACTAATAGTTAAGACATTGTTCATATTTAGCACAGTAATTTGATTATAGATAAATTTATGATACTTCTAGTCTGTAAATCTCTAGAATTCTGTGACTTTCATAGCTCTTCAGTTACCTGTATTGTAAATATGTAAATATATTTTTATTTTATATAGTCTTCCAAAATATAAGCACTCCTAGATATGAGTTTGAGTTATTGATAAAATGTTGTGTTTGATTTTATTTAACAAGCTTATTAAATATATTTTTGTGGAAAAAAAAAGAATAAGCAGAGGCATAATCAACAGAGGTAACCCTGCCAAACTTCTTTGGAGCTCAATCTTATTTGCGTTCAGAACTCGGATCTTATGTTAAACAGTTGAATAAATATTTCCCAATGAAACTCCAATCTATGATAAAGCTGATGAATTCTCTCTGGATTTTTTCATCTGGTTTTCTCTTATTTTTAGTTTATAGACCTCCCGCCCCCCAGCTCAGGTTAAAAATCCTTTTTGAGACTTCTACTTCCAACCAAATAGAATAATAGAAACTGGATTTATTCTCCCTCCTGAAACAACCAAAATATGTGCAAAATATATTAAACAGTTGTTTGCAAGAATTTGGATATGAGGAAAGAGTCCCCTGAGAGAAGATAAATTTTATGTGTCCCTCAACTTCCCAAGATTACTACATTGAAAGAATCTCCAGACTATGCCACAGAGATGTAGAAGCCAGGTGGAGCCAGAAGATTCTCTAAGTTGAAGAGACACAACTGAGGAGTTTCAGGAGTTCAAAGTTAGAGTTTTCAGAGAAAAGGGAACACAGAAAAATAATTTGAGACTGCAGAGTATATTTTAGTATTCACCTGAATAGTGATCATCACATATGTATAAGACTGGAGAAAACATAAGTTAAAAGGACTAAAGTTAATGATGCTTAACACTCATGAAAAACTGGGAAAACTGTTTTTTTTTCCACTAGTCAAACTGGGAGAAACTGATGGTTCACAGGGTATTAGATAGAGTACACAAAAGGCTTTTGACTTGATAGTGAGAATTGTCCTAGACTGATAACTGCTCCATCATCACCTAATTTATCTTAAGAACAACACCCAAGTCACTATTTCCAAATAACTGCTTTCCAGAACAAAACTCAGAAATATTTATAAGAATATTAAACTGTCTAGCACCCAAGAAAAAGTTCACACATCTGGCATCCAATCAAAGATTAACCAAGCTTGCAAAGAAGTAGGAAAATGCATCCCATAATGAGGATAAAAAAGCAATCAGAACTGATACCAAACAGATCAGATATCATAATTATCATGAGGTTTATTACAATAGCTAAAAATAACTGAAGTAGATTACCAGTTGTGGAAAAGATTAGTGATCTTGAAGTCATAGCAATAGAACCTATCCAAAATGAAATACAGAAATGAAAGATAAAAATTTAGAAAAACGAAAACAGTCTAGGTGAGCTGTGCGACAACTTCAGAAGACTTGATATATCTATAATTAGAGTCCATAAAGGAGAGAAGGAGAGGAGGGATGGTGTGGCAAAAGAAAAAAAAAAAAAAGAGCCAAAGAAATAATGGCTGGAAACTTTGAGGAAATGTATATTTAAAAAAAGAAAGTCACAACTTGAAGACTCTCAAAAGAATCCAAGAAAAAGAATTGTGAAGAAAAATATAGATAAACACATTATAATTAAATTGCTACAAACTAAGTATCATTTTATCTTTAGTGATAAAGACAAAATAGCAAAGTGGGCAGAGGAAGGACATATTGCCTACAGAGGAAAACCATAAGGATGACAACAGATTTCCTATCAGAAATCATGCAAACAAGAAAATGGAGCAACATTTTAAAATATAGAAAAAGAATAAGTGATATACTGAGAATTCTGTAACTAGTGAAAATATCTTTCTAAGATGAAGGTAAATTTTTTATGATACATAAAATGAAAATGTATCCAAATAGATCTGCACTGTAAGAAATTTAAAAAAAAAAAAAATCCTTCAGCAAAAAGTAAAATAATATCAGATAGAAATATGTCTCTACACAAAGAAATAAAGTGCTCTGACAATGGTAACTACATTGGTGCACATAAATATTTTTCTGATCACTTAGTTTTCTTTAAAAAATAGTTGACAATTTAAGTGAACATTACACCATAGTAAAATGTAGGATAATGATGATCCAATAGTTAGGAGGGGATAAAAGTAAGTATATATCGTGAAGTTCTTTTTTTTTTTTTTTTTTTTGTCTTTTTTTAGTACATTATAGTTGTACATAATGAATTTGCCATTACGTATTCTCATATACATGCAATATAACAATATAATTTGGCCAATCTTTCCCCAGTATTTCCCCTCCTCTCCCCTCTCTGTCCCCATGCTCTCTTCCTCTCTATTGTCCCCCTTTGATTGTCATGAGATCCCACCACCACCTTTATTTTCTTTGTTCCTCTTGTTTCCACATATTAGAGAAAATATATGACTCTTGACTTTCTGAGTGTGGCTTATTTCACTTAACATGTTATTTTCAAGTTCCATCCACTGTCCTAAAAATGACATTTTCATTCTTCATGGATGAATAAAACTCCATTGTGTATGTATAGCACAGTTTCTTTTTTTTAATTAATTTATTTTTAATTTTTACAGACTGCATTTTGATTCATTGTACACAAATAGGGTACAACTTTTCATTTCTATGGTTGTGCAAGATGTAGATGCACATCATTCATGCAATCATAAATATACATAGGGTAATACTGTCTGTTTAATTCTACTATCTTTCTGTCCCCCTCCCCATCTGACCCCGTTTTCTTCTACACCACTCAAAGTTCTTTCATTCTTTTCTTCCCCCCAACACCCCACCTCATTATGTATTGTTCACTTATCAGAGAAAACATTTGGCCTTTTGTTTTTTGGGTTTGGCCTATTTCACTTAGCATGATATTTTCCAACTTCATCCATTTACCAGCAAATGCCATAATTATTCTTCTTTATGGCTGAGTAATATTCCACTGTGTATATATACCACAGTTTCTTTATCCATTCATCAATTGAAGTGTACCACAGTTTCTTTATCCACTCATCCATTGATGGATGCTGGTTGGTATTCATAGTTTGGCTGGTTCTCTAGTTTGACTGTTGTGAATAGTGCTGTTATAAATATGGGTGTGCATGTATCACTATTGCATAAGAACTTTATTTCTTTAGAATAAACTTTGAGGAATGGTATATCTATCTAGGTCTTGTGTTAGTTCCATTCTTTATCTTCTGAGAAACCTTCATACTGATTTCCATAATGGTTGTACTAATTTACAATCCCACCAGCAGTGTAAAAGTGTTTCTTTTTCTCCACATCCTCTTCAGCATTTGTTATTGTTTGTGTTCTTGATGGCTGCCATTCTAACTGGAGTTGTTTTGATTTGCATTTCCCTAATTTATAACTATGTTGAACGTTTTTTCATAGATTTGTTGACTATTTGTGTTGCTTCTTTTCAGAGGCTTTCGTTTAGTTCGTTTGCCCATTTGTGTGAATAAGTTTCTTACACTACTTGTAATGTAGTTTATCCCTTAGAGGTAGACTGAGATAAATATGTAAAAGAAAAAAATAAAATAATAATAAAGAGTTATACCTATTAGCCAACAGGAAGTTAATATGAAATAATAAAAGAAAGAAGATAATATCAAAGTAGGTAAAAAGAAAAAGGAATGAAACCCCAAACAGATGGGAAAAAGGGAAAGAAAATAGCAATGTAGTAGAGCTAAACCAAACAGTATCACTAATCATGTTATGTATTCTAAAAACTCAGAAGTCAAAAATTAGAAGATCTTATCAAAATTCAAAGTCTTACATTTGTGTGCTGCAAATAGAAAATACATCTCAAATATAATGCACAATAGTTTAAAAGTATACCATGCAAACATGAATCATAGGAAAGCTTGAGTGATTTTGTATCAACATTAGAAACATAGATTTTAGAGTAATAGTATCTAGAATAAAGAAGGAAATATATTGCAAAAAGGCCATTTCATCAACAGGACATACCAATTATAAACATTTATATATCAAAAAAAGAGCTTCAAAATATACAACGCAAATGTTAATAGGCAAGAAAAGAGAAAATCCACAAATATAGGGAAAAAATTTCAATATCTCTCTCTCAATAGTTAAAACAAATGGACAGGAAAGCAGTAAGTATATAGATTGGAACAACACTATTAACCAACTTGACCCAATTGACCTATAAATATAGTTAGCTCACTCAACCCAAGAGTTGCTGAGTACAAATGTACTTTTCAGGTCTACAAAAGCACCTACGAAAATAGACTAAATTCTGGGCCATGAAACAAACTTCCCTCCAAAGATTGAAAAGGATTCAAGTCATATAATATAAGTGATCACAACTAAATTGGAAGTCAACAACAAAATTGTCTCATTTTTTTCTGAATAATATTTGGAAGCTACTACACTTAACCTAAAGATCAAAGAAAAAGTCAAAAGCAAAATTAGAAAATATTTTAAATGAAAATAAAGCATATTAAAACAGTGGGATGCTAATCTAGCACTCCATATTAAGAGATGAATAGCACTGAATACCTGATTAGGTAAGAATTTCAGAAAAACATCTTTTACTTTATAAAACTACAGAAAGAAAAGGTATGACTCAGGTCAGTTATTTCTGAATTTTATTTCTGAATTTCTGAGTAGAGCTTGCGAGGAGAATCCTTTTTATTTTCTTGGCTCATGTTGGTAAAATTGTGTGAGACCAAGTTTGTGTTTTAAGCCTTAAAAAGCAGGAAAATTTCCATGGCCTGAGTGTGAATGTGTATCTGTTATACATTTTAAGATATTGATAATACAGGGAAATTATAACATATGTGTTATAGCAAATTTTGTATTAATGAAACGAGAATAGAGATATTATCTTAAGAATTTTTGGCAGAGTTGCCCACATGGAGAGAATTGTTTTTATTGTCAAAAAATACTTCGATAAAATTTAAGTGCATGGAGGAATTAAGGCAATAATGAATACTTGTGAGAGATTCTGTGTGAAAAAATGAAGTGTGTCAAGTATGAAGAGAAAAGTAGATATGCTTTAGGGCAGAGCAAGGAAGAAGGAGAGAGAAGCCAGGAAACAGTGCCTAATTGGAGTGCAGAGCCTAGGAAAACCCCTAGTTATAGAAAAACCAAAGGGACATTATGAATTGAAAAGTAAAACTCTCATTCCTTCACTCCAATTTTGTGGTAAAGTTTAATAAATCCATATCTTTTTTTTTTTTTTTTTTTAACAAAAGTCCCTATCCTTGAGACGGAAGCACCGGCCAAGGTGACAAAGGGTGGAGCTCTCAGGTGGGAAGAAGATTCCAAAATGGCAAAAGCAGAAATTTAGGGTTAGGGCAACTATGAAATTACCAAGTCATCTAGAGTTTTTATAAATTTTGGAACCACATTTGTCCTTCAGCATTGTAGAATTAGGGTTTCAGGCAGTCTTATCTAGATTTCAAGGGGCAAGGAAGCACTAGTTGATATAGGTAATGCATTTAAATAAAAATTTTACAAAAAACAGTTTTGATGGAGTACACATTTTTTTCTCTATATATGCCCTTCTTTCTTGCTTGCTCTTGATTGCCAAAAGAACACTCTTTACAAGTGGGGAATGTGTATATTTATTCTTGGATAGAAATGTAAGGTATGTCTAATACTTAAGAAAGCTTGCCTTCTATTTGGGGAACAGAACTAATACATGAGAAGCACTAGCAACGGGTCAGGCCCAAATTACTGACATTTGAGATGGGAGAATGTACTTGATGTGGGAGAGTGTAAAAGAGGCCTGTTGGACTTTGATGGCTATATGTAAAACATACCCACCAATAAATGACTTTTATTTTTGCAGGAAAAATCAGATCTCTCCCCTTAGTAATGACCTAGTTTCTTGGTTTTTAATTTTTTACTTTGTTCTTTTTATATATGTACATGACAGCAGAGTGTATTTTCGACATATTATACATTCATGGAACAAAACTTACTCTAATTAGGATTGCATTCTTGGGGTTGTACATGATGTGGAGTCAGGTATTCATATGTGGGGTGGGAGATGCAACCAGGCACGAAGGAGGTACTTCACAGTGCCTATTCATATTCCTGTGGATGTCTTGGATACCAAGGGAGGTTCATTATCTGAGACTGTATCTGGTGCACTTATAATCTTTATTTTTCAGAGTCTTGGATATCTTTACATCGGTTGTATTTCAGAGTCTTGGGTATCTTTACATCGGTTGTATCATTTTATCCTTATATAATGGTTCTAGTGAGTTCCTATTTCACAGATGAGGAAAAATGAGGCAATTATGCATTTTTAAAAGTTCTTTGAGAGCCTTGCCCTAGATATTTATAACCAAATCTAACCTTGTGTGATTTTTTAAAAAAAAATTTTGAAATTCAATATCGATCAAATTATGTCTTTCCACATGTAGATTACTCCCCTCTGATAATCCTGCCTCTGAATGTGAAGAGCTGAATGAAGTCCACGTGAAAGGCAATTAGGGAGAAATGCCAGTGACTATAAGAGATTTGATGTCTGTATACATTCGTCTGCATTGAAGTCTTAAGTTATTATTGAATTTCAAATACATATATCCTCTTATGAAGACTTTTAACTCTTATCATCCTCTAATGTAGTGTTTTCTGTGTATGTGGTAGATGAACACTGCGTATTGTATGCATTTTCATTCTTCTCAAAACAGCAGCCTGAAGAGGAAAAATACTGTTTCAGTTATTTTATATGAAAATGCTTTTAAACAAGTAACTTTTTGCATTATTTACCATAATATAAACCAACTAAATATACTTAATGTGGAATAATGCTGTAAGTGAATGATAAAAATACTGATATATTCCTAAGAGAGAAATTGTGTAAAATATGTGTCAGTCTCATTCAGTATGAATGAATGCTATTAACAAAGCACTTTAAATAAGACCTTGATGGGACAATATTATATAGAAAGACTTTCTTAATTTAAACATCTGGCTTATATAAAGCAAGTTTCAACCATCAAAATCAGCAAATGGGAGGAATAGAGAGGAAGAAGTGTAAAAAATAACTTCTGGCTCTTTTCTCTTTACAGACTCTGACATGTCTATATTTTGATTTCTTTATTTAGTACTTAATGCTTAATTTTTCTTTTCCCTTTTAGTCATATACTACTGACTTCTACAGGGTTTATTTTCATTCAGTTCTATATTTGCAATCTGCTGAAGCTTCCCATGTTTTGTGTCAGGAGGAAAAATACCTTATTACCTTCTTGTCTATTTAACATTTCAAGTTTTTTCTCCCTCCCTCTCTGTCTTGTACCTAATGAGCAAATTATCTAAAAATAGATACGTTCATCATTCTACAAAATGTTGTATCTTCTCTAGATTGGAGGCCAGTGTAATTGTAAGAGACATGTGTCTGGCAGACAGTGCAATCAGTGCCAGAATGGATTCTACAATCTACAAGAGTTGGATTCTGATGGCTGCAGTCCCTGTAACTGCAATACCTCTGGGACAGTGGATGGAGATATTACCTGTCACCAAAATTCAGGCCAGTGCAAGTGCAAAGCAAATGTTATTGGTATGTGTAATGCAAAAGTTTACAGTCACATCTCTATTACCATCTGGAAATAAATTCTGTATTTGATTTCTTAACCGACGAGTAAAGCACATTTTCTAGCTGAAGGCAGGCTGTGGGGGAAAAAAAAAAAAAAAAAAAAAAAACAATTTGGATAAAATTAACTGTCTAAAAATTATTAAATTAATAATTCTATCAAACTACAGCTTGAAGCTTAGTTTAATCAACCCTTTAGAAGTTTCTTTATTCTGTAGATGTATTAGTTCACATGGTCCCATACTAATAAGTCATAGAAAAATATAATTTGCTTACTGCATAGATGTTTCTTTTAGAAAATTAGCACTTTTTCAAAATGTTTTACACTTAATGAGTTCTAAGCAAATCATTTCCATGCTAGTTTCCTTAATAGACCAAAATAAATGGATTTTTTTCAAAATATTCTGTGCTACAGGGTCCTTTGTGATAAATCTTTCCATTTTTTCTATTATATTTCTTTGAACTGTTCCTATGAAATGCAAAATAAGTCAACATAATTCCACAGATCATGTATATTGCTAAGGTTAGTTATAAAGGGCCACATAATTTTAATATTGTAATTCAGTACCAAACTGATTATAATAAACAGCTACCGTCAGTGTTATTTATCATTTTTTTTATACAAGACGTGCTTTTTTGTTTGTTACTCCCACAGGTATTTTTCAGAAATTAGATTTGATTATAGCAATTTATTACATCCAACATTTTTGAGGGGAACCACCGCCACATAAGGACAAAATTTATCAAGTGCCCAAAATGCACTGTGTACATAATGCACTTTGAAATTTTGATATATGAGAATATTATGAGAGGAAAGTTTCCTGATGAAGTGGGTCCTGTATTGTAACTGAACATGTCTTCGTTCACATAAGAAGTTTAAAAAAGACCTTGGCCTTTCTATTGTCACTCAAGAAACCAAGTCATTGTGGGTTTTCTAACACTTGACCTGAACCTTACAATGATGAAAATATGCCTGGCAGTGATAGTAGACCGAGACACACATGTACTTCCCCAGATATACATACATACATACATGTACACACACACACACACACACACACACACACACACACACACAAGTACATATCATTCTAAGTAACATTTTTCTTTTTGTGATAGAACACAATTTCTTATTTTTTCATATATGTAGATATATGTACATGGTGCTGCAAAATTCAGATAGAAAGCATTTCAATTTAATAAAAAAAAATATGAATGTGCCTAATAGTATTATACAAACTTTGGTTTAAAGAAAGATCACATCAAAGTGTATACCATAACTTGCTTTTATGTACCTCAAGCATACAAACACTAACTTTTTAGAAAGAAAGAATAAATTGTAAGGAGAATTTATGTTATGTGTGAGACAGAATGAATGCTAATACCTTTGAATTCAATCTGTATAGGTTCTTCTGTTCTTTAATGTGAGGTATATTTTAAATTCAAGATGTGAACACAAGACTTAAAGAAAGGTCTCAAAAGACATTGAAAAGGTTACGTTTTTATATCAGTAGACTCTTTCCTGTGATGTTAGATTCCAGAGGTTGAGGAAGGAAAAAAATAAAAATTTTAATGACCTCCCTGCCATTACCTATGTTACTGGTTGTTCTAGATTGGTTTTTAGAGGAAAGTATTAATATTTATTTTGTGAAGACTAAATCATCATTTTAATATTCATATAAATATTATTTTGGCAAATGCAATACTTTTAATAAAAATACGAATTTAACTTGCATATATATTTTCTAAATGGGATTAGTAAGTAACTGTATTCAACATTACCTTGTTAACATGAGGAAAAACAAAACCTAGAAAATACAAGGGTATGTTGTATATGCTTCGGAAAGCAAACTGTTAGAGTTAACAAAACTGTTAAATCTTACTAATGATTCTATCACCAGTAAAATACATTAGCACCAATAATTTTATTAAAGTAGGTCATTCATCTAGAATAAAAAGGGAGAAGAATGTGAATTAAATGCCAAGTGTGCTAACTCGCCTGTACTTGTTAACAGTGAATGTGATGCCCTGTAGGCCTTCCTGAGTATCGTTAGGAATAGATTACCTGTCAGGAATATGTATGGCATATTCAAATAAGCACTGCGCATATTTTTAAAACTGATATGATATGAATCCATGTAGACCAATTTTAATAGTTCGAAATGAGTCATAATTCTTGTTAACAATACAGTTATTTTTAAAATTTGCAGCAATAGTGGTCCTTTTTTATTTTCCTTATTGAAATTAAATGATATGCCTTAGGTGAGTCATTCATCACTGTTAAAGAACTTGCCTTCCATTGGAGTTCTTGAATTTTTATCCATATATACATACATATTATGCATTTTCTTCCAGTTTAGGAATGCTTTTCTACATAGGAGTTCCTTAGTGTGCTTTTGACTCTTATTTTAGGACTAATTTTTTCTTGCAATTATAGCTTGAAATAAATGTTTCAGATGCCTTAACTCTGCAGTCAGTTATTTAAATTCATGGATATGAGAAGACTATGTAAAGGGAGTATTTGGCATCTAAACATTTACCGTTCCACATTTTAGAAATTCCTTTACCTTGTAATACCCTTTTTGAGACTAACCTGAGTTGTCAGAGATTTAAGCTTTAGGGACCAAACATTTTTCTCCATTTGTAAAATGTATATATATGTATGTATATATAAAATAAATATGCAACTTTAAATAGATGTAATACAAAGAACAGAATTTACTTAGTGTTCAAAGAGGTATGTTCTGAATCACACAATGTGACAAGCAATGTGATTGCTTTATGAGCCACGGAGAGCATAATTTATATTAATTGAAAATGGTAAAATGTAGTATCATACAAAAGGATTAAAATTAAAATTATTCTGGATATGTTTTATTTATATTAATTATTTAAATATGTAATATTCAGAAATAAGTGTATATGTTCTTGTCACAAAAATAGTTTAACATTTACTTTCTTGATCATGTCACCTTTATTAAAGTTTAATTTACAAATAATAGTTGTATATATTTATAGTCTATGATGTGGTATTTTGATACATATATACACACACATTATGAAATGATTAACTCAAGCTAACTGACATATCTGTCACTTCAAATACTTACATTTTATGGTGAAAAAATTTAAGATCTACTCTCTTATTAATTTTCAAATATATAGAGTTTTTTTAACTATAGTCACCATTCTGTACAATAGATCATCAGAACTTATTTATCTAGTTTAAGTGAAATTTAATGTTCAGCTTAATAGTACTGTAGTAAACATTTTTAGGGAATTCTGTTTTCTAGAAAGCTACCTAATGTGGTAACATGCAATTCTACTATATTTTTAAGTGAACATATTTTGTTAAGATAGTTTTAATATTTTCAAAAAAAGAAAGGAGCGCCAGTGTATGTAACATAAGCACTATTTACATTAAACATTTTTCTTTGCATTAAATAATAAAAATTCTATGGAGCACATTACATGAAAAGTTGTTCATGCGAGCTAAATTGAGCATTGATAGTTTTTTGAGCCTGTAAACAACCTTCTTTGATGTTTCTCATGAAAAACACCCAAGATTTTGTGTCTGTTTTTAATACCTATAATAGCATTATTTGTACTTCTGCTATTTTGAATGGAATTGTTTTCCCATCCTCATCTATTTAAACATATTTTATCTTTAGGGCTTAGATGCGATCACTGCAATTTTGGATTCAAATTTCTTCGAAGTTTTAATGATGACGGATGTGAGCCCTGTCAGTGTAACCGCTATGGCTCAGTGGACAGATTCTGCAATCCTCTCTCTGGGCAGTGTGAGTGCAAAAGAGAAGTCAGAGGACTTCAGTGTGACACCTGCAGAGAAAACTTTTATGGGTTAGACATTGCTGGTTGTAAGGCCTGTGACTGTGACCCTGCTGGATCCCTTTCTGGGACTGACTGTGATGCTGAGACAGGGCAGTGCACTTGTAAAGCCAATGTAGGAGGGAGACAGTGTAATCAGTGTTTGGAGGGATACTTCTACCTACAGCAAAATAATTCTTTCCTCTGTCTGCCTTGTAACTGTGATAAGATGGGGACAGTAAATGGCTCTCTGCTGTGTGACATATCAACAGGACAATGTCCTTGCAAATTAGGGGTAACAGGTCTTCGCTGCAATCAATGTGAGCCTCACAGGTACAATTTGACCGTGGGCAATTTTCAAGGCTGCCAGATGTGTGAATGCGACTCCTCGGGGACATTCCCTGGGACCATTTGTGACCCAATCAGTGGTCAGTGCCTATGCTTGCCTAATCGTGAAGGAAGAAGGTGTGATCGGTGTCAACCAGGTAAGAGACAACTGTGTTACATTTTCAGTGCATGGTGATTTTGCTTTTGTTACCTTTTAACAGGTGATTCCTCTATTCCTGGTTTGGGGCGTCTAAAAATTTTATCTCCATTGCTGCTGTATTTATATACTTATCTAATACATGTTACTATTTAAATTGTTCAAGTAAATCTGGTATGTTTGTGTTGCTATTTGTAGGGGAGAGGCACATTAGATGAATCATAGCCCATCAGAATTATTTCATAATTGAGACAATCTCTCAACTTGAAGAAAATCCCCTTTTAACAGCTGGGAAAAAAAGCAAGAATATATTTCATTTTCCAGAGAAAGGAGAACTTAATTTTCTATATAGCACTGGATATTCAGAGGGTAAACTGAGTTCCTAAATAAAGTTGGCCACATGTTTTAACTGAAATGCATATATGTTCTGGTATCATAGAGAAACATCTAGAATTATTTTCAAATGCTATAAAATCAATTAAATAAAATACTGTTTAATGTTCTGCACAGAAGTCCATTTTTCCACTGGTTTCCCAACTGAAGAAAAAGAGATACTTCCTATGGCTCTCTCTTTGCCTTGATATACTTTTAACTGAAATAATATTTTCTTTATAATAAATTCATCATGACATCAGGATAAATATAAATTTTGTCTGGTATATAATAGTTGTGTTAATTGTTGGTCTGCCAACTAAAATCAGCTCTGAGTTATTAGATTCTAAGAAATTGAGTGTGAGGCACATTCAGAAGGTTGATTTGCCTGGAAGGGAACTGGTAAGACCAAAGTCCTGCTCTGCGTGGTAAGGAATTCTGCTCAGGTGAATGCAGCTACAATTTGCTTTTGGTATTGGTGATTATGATGAATAAGTTGAAAGATACAGGAAGGAATTGATGAACAGCTAACACTTGTTGAGATGTGAGTATCAGAAAACAACCTGAATCACTTTAGGCTCGTGGACCACGTTAGAACTGATGACCCACAAAGCTCATGTTCATTGTAGTCAGAACTTAGGAACTAGAAGACTCCTGCTGATGCAAATTCTTATCCATACTCTCTCTCCATTTCTTTCAGTCTCTTTCTATCCCTTTGAAACAGGGTACTCTGCTTTCCCCTTCCCCTCTAGCTATATGGCCATTCCTGGTCCTGATATTGCTTACAGTTTTACTACCAGCTACACAGAAAGACTCTTAGCTGCCTCTTGGTTATTATTCCAAGAGGGGAATTCTAAATGACTTGGTTTTGTTTGGGTGGCTACTTCTGAACCAATTTGCTATGACTGGGTTTGTCAGGGTCACATAAGAAGAACACAGGAACCACTCCTTCAGGGAACAATAGAGTGGTAATTATACCCAAATACAGAAAGATTGTTGAGAGCCTAATTGAGAGCTATAGTCCATTGTGCTCTTTCAACTTCAGATTCATGCTTCAAACTTTGCAGTTAGTTATTTTTTTGGTATCCTAAGATTATATTGTTTTTCTTCTTAAAATATTTTACTTTTTATAATATCTCTAGTTTTAGAAATAAGGTACCCATCCTGCACAAATAACCATGCTTTCTCTATCTTTTCTAAATTAACCAGCAAAATATAAAAAAAATATATTGAATCCTTTTAAATAATTACCTTTTGTTAAAATTGAGTTTTTCAAGTTGAAATTTAATTGTATGTATAATATCACATATTTTAAGTAACTTTTCAAAATTCAAATAACACTCCAAAATCACCATAACAAATTATCTGCTCCCCATAGTCCTTTCAATGAAATCCTCAATGCATCATTCAGGTATTTATACCTACCAAATAAATAGGTGAAGGATATTTGCTCAACATAGAGCACCCGTGTTTCAAGAAATGGCTTAATCCAAGTCTGTAGAAAACATGAATATCGTGTACTTTTAAAAATGTGTCCAGGCTTGTTTATTTCTCTGTACATTCTTTATCACTTGAAGAGTTCATGTTCAAGATATAATAATAATTCATTTATCACTGTAAATATTTCTGTGATTATGTTTCTTTTCTCTGAAGGTCCTCTGGCCTATAGATGGAAGTATGCCATTGTGTTTGTGTACCACATTTTCTTATCCATTCATCAGTTGATGAAAAAGTAGAAATTCTGGCATTTGTGACAACATGGAGGAAACTAGAGATCATTATGTTAAGTGAATAAGACAGGCACAGAAAGACAAGTACTGCATTGTGTCAGTCATGTGGAAACTTAAAAAATATTGATCTCATAGAAATTGAGAGTAGAATGATGGGTACTAGAGACTGAAAGAGTTGGAGGAGGAAAGGAACTGGGAGAGGTTGCTCAATGGTGCTAAGTTACAGTTAGGAGCAAAAACTTCTGGCATGACTGTAGTCTCCTCCATCTTTATAAATGATGAAAATGCACTATGTATTTCAAAGAGGTAGAAGAAAGGAGTTGGAATGATTTAACCATAAAGAAAATGTTAAATGTTTGAAGAGATAGATGTTTAAGTGGATTTCGACATTACACAATGTATGCGTGTTTTGAAACATTACATGTTAACCCATAAATTGGTATAATTTTTATGTATCAGTTAAAAGTTTAATTTAAAAATTTAAAAAATAAACTTAAACCAAAAAAGTATTAGAGAACATTAAAAATGATGAAAATATTTCTACTTATTAAAAACCCTCAGTAGCACATAATGAAATATGTGGAATATATAGACAATATACCAGACTGAGAGAGGGAAGACATGACCTGGAGCTTTATTTCTTCCATTAAGTGACTCTCTAACATGCCGTACTCTGCTCAACAGGCAGACTCCATATTTTCTTACAACTTCCCATTTCTTGCCAAGTGGCAAGAAGCTTTGTTTTTGAGATAGATGCAAATGGTACCCATATTAGTTCTACTTATATCCTGTTCGTCAGAACTGCTTTTGGTGTTCACACCCAGCTGCAAGAGAGGCTGGTAAATATATCTGGATATACCTTTGTCTGTTGAAAACTTGGGCCTCAGGTATAAGGAATAAGAATAAATTGATACTTAACAATTCCAGTCTTATCGAGAGGAATAATGTCCAATAGTCAAAAAAACTGGCATGCAGAACTTTAGTTAACCTCTGAATAGATGCTTGTAATGACAGTGAGCTTGTACCTTTTGGATAACTATAATGATTGGTAGTTTTTAAAAAAAAATTAGCCAAAGACCATAAAGGCATCTGGATTCCTGATGAGAGACATGAGCAAAAATCTCTTCGTAATTGTATTCTTTCTTTCCTTTTCTGAATCTTCTAGAAGTTTCTTCTATTTCCTATATCTCTGGTTTCAGAAAATTTCATCATATGTGTTTTTTATTAAGTAATTTTTCTTGATACCCAGTACACCCCTTTGCCTACAAATTAGTGTTCTAGAAAAAAATGTACAAAACATCTATACAACCACATCTAGACAAATATTTGACCAAACAGCTGCATTCAAAGCCTACTCACATTGGCACATAAAATTAACCATCACAGGCAGCCTTTTGCATAACCCCTAAGTTCACTGCAGACCTTTAACCCTGGCCCCCAGAAAAGCCATATCTCACATCTAAATTTAGAAATCTCTGGGGTTTTTGATTACAAACACCACTTTCTGGATCATCAAAGCTCAATCAATTCAATTATTATACTCTCCACTGCAAACTCTTAACTGTTTCTCCTAGACATCTGTCTTTGGCTGACCCTTCTCCTCCTCCTTCTCCTCCTCCTCGTTCTTTTCTTCTCTCTTCCTCTTCCTGCTCCTCTTCCTTTTCTCTCTTCATTTTAGCAAATTGGGGAGGGAAAAATTGTTTAGCTGAAAATGCTGCCCTAGTATTTTCTGGGTTGTAATCTTGTCAGGTCTAGTCATTTCAACCATCCTTGATCCCACCCCTTTTATTTTAAATCCCACAACCGCAATCTTATTCATTAAAATCAGTTCTGTCGGGTTTACTTTTAAATATTTCTGAAATTTGACCACTTCTCACTATCCTTACAGATACTTCCCTTGTCCAAACCACCTTCTTCTTTCCCCTGGACTATCTAAATAGTCTCCTAAACTCCCTGTTTCTCCCCCTTAATCTTTCTATAGTCACTTCTCCACATGCTGATAAAGGGATACTTTTCATCCTTTAATTAGAACCTGACACTCCTCCCTCCACTGGTTTTCTACCATGGCTAGTAAAAAATCCAAAGCAAACAGATGTTAGGTGTTAGCAGCCCTCATGGACTCATGCCTGTGAGCTCTCTGGCCACATTTGTTGCTCTCCAGCCAAGGAGTTGCTTTGATGTTGTTCACAGTTGTTTAATGCTGTATATCAGGCATATAACATGGTACTTCCACAGTGGGTGCTCCCTATTATTTACTAAAGGAGGGAATAATTACATTTAAAAATATCTCAGTGATATTTGCCTATCTTTAGGCGTGGGTTTAGCCTAAAACACATAGAGAGGACGTGGTGTTCCACCCTGCAATGAAGAAAGACAACAATACCCTAGGTACCAGTCCATTCATTGTTTAACAAAAGAAGATATGGTATACACATATGCATACTGTATGAATGGGGTAGAGTGTGTTTGAGGATCTTCTTGCTTGTTTCTGTCTTCTAATTTCAGAAATTCTTCCAATTTCAGAAATTCCACTTTGAACTTTGCTTTCTGTTTTTATAGTCTTTTATGGTGAGAGATACATTGAGAGAAGAAACCCTCCTCTGAGAAAGCTTTATCATAAACAGGTGTTTTGCAGTAGCCACCTCTGCAATGTGCACAGTAAAACGTACTGCTGCAGTCTAAAGCACTTCCACTTCTTTAAATATATCTAAGAGTCCTAGATCACATGATGCAGGGCACAAAACCCACATGGTGTGTGTGAGCAGTGGACATGGAGAGTACAGGGTAGGAGGGGACAAACTAGTGAGCCTGAAGACTCTGCCTGCCTTTTCTCTATGGTTGTAAATAGTACTAACCCATGCTAGACTACCACATAGATTCTTGTCCCACTTCCTTAAAAAACATTATTAAGGAAGGTGCATATAATGAAATCTCATGTATTATTAACCTAACCTTAGTAGGAATGTACAAGGAATAGGCTTAATTCAACTAAAATTTATAGGCAATTTGTTAAAGCAGCAGTGCACATTAGAAGGTACATTAGAGCCACATTGGTTTTAATATGCCATTCAATAACTTGAACAGAGGTTAAAAATGCTGCTTAACCTCCATTAAGTATTTTAAAAATGCTTTAATTTAAAATTATTTGGAGTGTGTGTACATATATGAATGTACACATACCCACATTAATAAATATAGCACTAAATATGTTTTCCCAGTGGCTTTTTTCAGTGCTGGATGACCCCGTGATGTTCAGCAGCTGCACTTAATCAGAGGCCAGGCCGGGAGAGGCAGGGAAGGATGTCAAGGCATCCTGAGCCAGTGACCCTTCCTTGTCCTTGAGAACTAGAGGCAGAAAGGGTTTATCAGGGAGTCTGCAGCTTTGGAATAAAATAAAGGTTAATTTATAAAGAAAACAGCTTCCTATGACATGTGTTGTACTAATAGGACAATGCCTCTTGCTTTCCTCTGGAACTTACTTTTGCTTTTATTTTATAACTCATACAGACTATTAGAATGTAAAACAAAGTATCTTGTTTCATTAAGAAGCATGTCCTATTTGTTAAGCAATAAGCTCCCAAACCAGAATGGTGTGCAAGATCCTGACAGTGGAATTAGAATCAGGTGGCTGAAATTTTGTTAAATATGTCAAATTGAGATCTGATTATGACACATCATTGTGTTTAGTGAATCAACTTTCTAAGTTAATGTGTATTTCACAGAGATGATTTAGTTTCAGAAATAAGAACCTCTTTGATAAATTGTAGGTAGGAATGTTGCCATAGGAAACATGGGCCCCAATCTTTGGAGCCTCTAGGAAAAAAGAATATTCCAACAAGTCATTATTTAAACATTAACTTAGAAAAATCTACTTTCTTAGAAAATGTCTTAATAACAATTACAATGACGACAAAGCACAATATTTACTGAATAGTCTTCTGTGTACTGGGCCCTGTAACATGACTTTGCCTGTAAAAAAGAAAATTCCACTAAATATGCATAATGTTTCTGTGAGGGACCATTCTCTCCCCCACTTTAGAGCAGAGGAAATGGATTATAATTTAGGAGAAGAGCCATTTACAAGTCCAGGTTCATCTGATTCCAGAATCTGCATTCTGAAGGAATGAGAATTTTTCTGAATAACCTAATATTTGTCTTAAACATTCATTAAGTAATTGAGGGTGAGTTAAATAGATACTGTGTTTGTAATCCTACCCTACCCTCAAGCTTACCTTAACTCATGATACTGGTTTACCATTTCAGGTCATGGGATATCTCATTCGTTGTAAAAATATCTAAATCATGTGCATAACATGAAAACGAACAGTGCCCGGGGATGCTGGAATGATCAGACACCAAGCTAAATTTAGGAGTCTAAAAAGGGGATTATCTTCATGCACTAACCTGAAAGAATTTTGGAGATGGTTGATATGGCATAGGAGAAAGACTTAGAAGTAAGCCTTTGATAAGTGCTGAAACTGAACAAAAAAAGAAGAAAGTAAATAAGAATATAAAAGTTTTGCTTTGGATTATGAATACACATATGTTCACACATGAATACATATATGTATATTAATTATAAGGTCCCAAATGTTATTAGCATAGTCATTATTTATATTCTTTATTCTTATTAGATTTGATTCTTAGAAAATATACCTAAGAGACCCTTTTTGGGATAGTCACATAAATAGTAAAAGTAAGTACTGTATAAAATAGAAAAGTTCAGTAGTTTCCCCATATTTGAGCATGTTGTTATGTCTTTTGTTATAATAACAGGATATGTAATTTGGGGTTGACATTTTCTTTTTCTAGCTCTGTTGCAAGTGCTTATATGGCAAGAATTATATTTTAAATTTATCAGGCTGGATTCCCATACATCCCTTGCTGTACTCCCTCATAGGCTAAGCCACCCTGTTCAGTGACTCTCATGACTTATGTTTACATTTTCCTTTAGTGTTACAGAGATCATCTCATATGTTAAATACAATAGATATTTAAATACTCACACATACCCCTACCTATTCATTCCATTCATACATTTATTTTTCAACAAACATCTGTGGAAGCTGGGTGCAGTGGTGCATTCTTGAAATCCCAGTGACTTGGGAGACAGAGGCAGGAGGATTTCAAGTCTGAAGTCAACCTCAGCAACTTAGTGAGACTCTGTCTCAAAATTAAAAAAAAACAAATTAAAAAAAAGGTCTGGAGATATAACTCAGTAGTGAAGTGTCTCTGGATTCTATCTCCAGTATAGATAGATAGATAGATAGATAGATAGATAGATAGATAGATAGATAGATAGAAAGAAAGAATAAATTACTATGCACCAGAGGCTGTGTTGGTCTCAGATATTTGATTTTAAATATATTAAGGCTTTATGCTTTTGTGGGAGAAACTGACTCTCTTGTAACTGTAACAATGTGATATGTGCAGTATGAGAAGTATAGAGTATCAAGAAGCAGCCAAATGAAGGGACTGATAATTCTTGAAGATGAGGGATATGCCTGAAGAACTTCATGAAGAAAATGATTGTATTGAGCTGGGCTTCAAAAGTAAATAGGAATTTGGGAAGGTATTTGACAGGGGACAGCAGCTCAGGAAGAAGGAGTAAGGGCAGAGCATTAGAAACATGTAATTAAACTGAAAGTGATTAAAATATTTTTAAAGAAGAGAAATTCTACCTTGGTGTGAATAAAATTAATATGCATTCATTTATTGACACCTGGTCTACTCCTTAATAATTTTTTAAAGTCATCAAGTGAAGGAAAGGTATTATCTTAATTTGAAAATTAACACTATTGACTACACTTAATTCCAACAATTTTAATTTGTAAAACCTTTGCTGAAATGAACTTTTGTTGCATGGGATAGAAGCACAACTCCCTCCCTAGACTCGACTCTTAATATCATGTTCATGTTCTGGCTTAAGGTGAGAGCAGTTTCCTCTAAATGGCTTATAATTAGTGCTTAGCCTCAGCATTGCCCTCCTTTTCTGAAAAAGGCCTAGAGGTTAAACTTGTTTTCTTTCTCCCATTTCAAGCCCTTGGTAAAACCTGGTTGTTCATGGTCCTCAGGAGGGACATTGCTAGGAAATGGGCTCTTCTTTTATGCCCAGGACAGGTACTGTGCTGTGCAAATAGCCACTACAGGAGACCAGCGCCTTGCTAATAACTCAGAACACTGTGGGTTCTGGAAATATTTTTCAGATAAAGAAGCACTGTTTTATGAAATGGGTGGCTCTGCTTTAGTTGGACAACACGTTATCTTCCACTTGAGACTAGCCTCATTGGGGATCAGGGATTAGCTGAAATAAAAAGGGAAAAATAATAATCTTGAGCAGGCTGACTTGTACTCTGCATGGGTGAACGCGCAGCACTACACGATGCAAGGTAATATTGTGTGGTCCTAATGACCATACTTAAGGATGTGGTGCAAAATCATTCATGGGAGGAAATCTCAAAAAGATCAGTTAAAAAGCAAGCAGATAGCAAGATGTGAAACATGAAGTAGAACTAACAGAGAGAGAGAGATCAGAAATGTATTAAGAAATTAAGGTCAGTTATCTTAAACTACACTCAGAAGTTGACTTTTAAGCAGGAGGGAAGGGAAAGTGTTGTTTTCTATAGTTGGAAGTAATAAAAGGAAAGGTAATGGTCTAGAATTAGGCACATTCAGGTGAGGCGAGAAGTAATCTTTGAGCAGGAAGTTACCTGAGTCATCCTAATTAGAACTGTTTAAAAATAGGACAACTTAAAATACTGGTGGGATTAACCTGTATAATCATGCTCCTGAGAGGAGGAGGGGAATTAACCCCAAGGCAAATTCCAACGTAGCCTTTTCCTGGAAGCTCACCTCCACTGACAGCCTCCAAACCTACTTTAACACCTTTTTTGTTCGTCTCTGCTTATATTTCTGATTTTTTCTGTGGAATTCTTCACTCTTCCAAAAGTTGGACTAACTAATCTCCTCCACCAAATTGCATGCCCTTGTATTTACAGATTTATCTAATAAATCATATCTTATAAAAATTATCCTTAATTGGTCTAGAATTCTCTGTGGCTTGAAGCTATTGCTGTAAGACCAAATTAATTCTTTTTCTAAGTATCTATGCTAATGGGTAATTTATCCAAATTGAAGAGCTGTTAGTACATTCATGATACCATCATCATGAATTTAAGGAGCCAGAAACCTTCCCAGGAAGAGAAATTCAAAGTGCCACAATCACAGTGTTCTGGAATTCAAAATAGAGGCCTTCTAAATGTGTGACTTTGAACATATCATGAATTGAATACAGGAACATTTGTTAATTGGTATAGCTATACTCTATTTCTGGAAAAAAATATATTGCTATCAAGGGATACAAAGAACAAATAACATAATCTGGCTATAAATTATTAGAAAATGACAGCATCAGTCATTTCCATCCTAGTGAGTAGAACAGATTTTGAGCTTCATTCTTCCTCTTGTGGAGCACACTATTACCTATTTTATTGCTGTTTAAAGCTGTCTAAGAGAGAATATGCTGGGCCTTCAAGAAGGAAAACAGATTAATTGTTGGAGACTATGAAAGCATGGCTTGTTTTCAGCTAAAGCTTCAAAAGAGTTTGAAAATTTCCCAATTGCTGTTTTTTCTGGTAGAACTCACTCACTGAAAAGATTCACTTTGTGTTCCTAACTCTCTCTCCTCAATATGACCGATATTGTATATATCTTAAATTAGTGATCATGATAATTGCATAATGGTTTTTTTTTTTTTTTTGCCATAACTGTACTCATTAGATTACTTCTGAGCTTCTCTCTCCCATCACTTTAATAAAATTACTCAGAGCATTTTGCATGTGCTTCTGTGTCTATGGGTTTGTGCATGTGTGTAACCAGGTACATGAATAAAAACACATGCAGACACACATCCTGGAAGATCAGGGATCATTTCTTGGTCATATACTTGCTCCATCAATTGTCTGATGCCTTTCTAGTTTTGTAACTGTTGACATCCATCTTTTGTGTCTAAGACATTTTAAGGAACTTGAATGTATTGTTTAATCACCTTTCCTTTCCTTTTGCTATAAGAAAAGAAATATGGATTTGTAATTAATCTAAAAATCTATAAACCATCCATTTGTTTTTAAGTATAGTACTTGTGGAAGTCATTGCCTACTTAGTAATTTGGTTTAATTTTATTAGTTCATCACATGTTTTTGGAGTGCTTACTACATGCAAGCAATGTCCCATGTGTTGGGGAGGCTGATGAGTATGCAGATGAGGTTTCTGTCCTTGTGGAAGTTATAGTGTGGAGAAAATGGGATTGATTATTATTTTTATGAGCACTCAAGAAAATAAACAAGATGCTATGAACTTGTAATGAACGTACCTAAACTGGTCTAGGAAAAGTTACTTGAGGAACACGCCACCTGTCTTAAGTAGCACAGGAGTAAACCAAGCAGAAGAGGTGCATTAGAACCATTCCAGAAAAATCCACAGAAAGTCTGTAGGTGTCAAGAATAAGAAATGTGGCTCTAGTGGACTGAGATGGGGGTGAGCTTGAGATGAAGTTAGAAGTAGGTGAGACTTGAGGCTGTGTTAATGGTTTGGATTTTTTTCCCTAAAGGGAGCAGGAAATCATCAAATAGTTTTAAATAGAGAAATGAGACATTCAAACCACACTTTGAAAGAGGTTGTTCCAAATATGCTTTGAAGAATAGATTGGATGGGAACAAGTGGGATGTCAGTGGATGAGATGGCTTCAGTTCAGGAGACTGGGTTTGACACTGAGTTCTGTTTTTTGTTAACTCTGTCATTTTAGAAGAGTTCATTAATCTTCTTAACCTTCAGTTTTCTCATTTACATAATGGAAATAATAATAACATCTTTGTCATTTGTATTCTTGTGAGAACTAAATGAGATAATGCTTATGTAATCCCTATTCTAGGGCTGGTACATGGTGTTAGCTGTGAAAAAACTGGTGGTGACATTATGTCCCATTGTCCTACGTGAAGATCACCCACAAAAACCTACACAATTTTATGGAACACTTATAAAATTGCTCAGTTTGTTTTTATAGATGTCCTATGTATAGGACAAGAGGACCTCATGGGTTAACTGCAAAGGTGGTAGTGGAGAGTAGAAAAATTCTTAGGAAGCCACGTCCATAGTACTTGATAATTAGTAAAATGTAGGGTGAAAGAAGTAGAGAACTCAAGAGTTTTAGCAAAATACACTTGTGTAAATCTGAATTTCAGATAGTAATCATTTTCAGATAGTATAAGCAAATACTTCATGAGACATATTTTTCCTAAAAATATCATTGTTAGATTCAAATATAATTGAGCATTGTATATTTTATCTGACTTTCCTACCAAAGATGTCTCTGGGACATGCGACTGAATAGATGGTGTACTACACTGAAATGGAGAAGAATAGGGGAGAACAATTTTCAGTGGAAAGAATGTGAAATGGATTTTAAATACACTGAATTTTAGATTCTTGGAGATACAAAAGTGTCATGTAAATTATTTACTCAGTTTTTCTTTGGTCATAGTTGACACACTCATTAAGAACAACTATAACCATATTTATACTGCAAAATGGCTAATGCCAATTCCCAGTATAAATATTCTATTTTTCTGTATAATTAAAATGTTATCTTTTTAATAGAAGACTATATCAAAAGTATTTAATTTTTTTTGTTTGTTTCTTTATTTCCAGGCTTTTATGTTTCTCCAGGCAATGCTGCTGGCTGCCTACCATGTTCATGCCATGCAACTGGTGCAGTTAATCATGTCTGTAATAGCCTCACTGGCCAGTGCACATGCCAAGATGCTTCCATTGTTGGTCAAAGCTGTGACC
Source organism: Sciurus vulgaris (assembly GCF_902686455.1). Lineage (NCBI taxonomy): Eukaryota > Metazoa > Chordata > Mammalia > Rodentia > Sciuridae > Sciurus > Sciurus vulgaris. Next base: position 68,659,292 of record NC_136473.1, read on the forward strand.
AATGTAAAGATCATTACTTTGGATTTGATCCTCAAACTGGAAGGTAAATCTTTAAAAGAGTGAATTATTAAATATTGTAGTTATTTATGTTTACAATTACTTTTTATTTACTAACAGTAATTTTTGACAAAGTATTATCTTTTACTAAACATCTTCTTTTTCAATATATTTTTATTCATTGACATCTATTAAATATAACTGTGATCTCTATTGCTTGGAGTAGGTTGCTGTGTACTGATAGATGTACCCTGCACTAGAGTCTGAGAATAATACTGAATAAGAAAATATCTTTTTTAGCTCAAAAAATTTAGTATCTGGATCTGGAGAAAGGGAGGCAAACAGATATCTAGATAAGAAAACATGTACACAAGATATATGTAGGAGTTCAGATAGCTGGAAATGTGTATATTTGTATACTTGATCTACATGGCCACTAAATTTATTATTTATTCATTTATTGCATCTATTTGTTTTGCTTGTATTTCTATTTAGGTTAAAAGATTGATAGATGAGAAACCTAATTTCATATTTTATGATATGATGTTTTTTCAGTGTGTAAAGTACATTTTGAAAATAAATTAATCACTTTCAAAATTACCCTGTCTTTAATATTCTATTTCTCATTTCCTGTGTATCCAGAGACATTTGCCTTTACTCAGTTGAGTTCATTGTTCTATATTTAAATATATGCTATAATATCACTTCAATCTCTCTCTCCCCAACTCCCTTCTCTCTCTTATGTTAGATTATGAGCTTATCCAGAGTCCAGACTCTCTATGACTTCCTTTAGTGTTCCTTTAACTGTTCTTGTCTACTGAACTCAGAAGATAGATAACATCAGTAGTGTTATGGTTTGGATATGAGGTGTCCCCCAAAAGCTCACCTGTGAGACAATGCAAGAAGGTTTGGAGGAGAAATGATTGTGTTATAGCCTTAACCTAATCAGTGAATTGATCCCTGGTGGGATTGACTGAGTGGTAACTGGAGGCAGGTGGGTGTCGCTAGAAGAAGTGGTTCGTTGGAGGTGTGGCTACAGGGTATTTATTTTGTATCTGGAGAGTGGAGTCTCTGCTTCTGGATCATCATGTGAGGTGCTTCCCTCTGCCACTCTCTTCTATAGTGATGTTCTACCTCACCTTGAGCCCCCAGGAATGAAGTGGACTTCTATGGACTAAAACCTGTGAAACTGTGAGCCCTCAAATAAACTTTTCCTCCTTTACACTTGTTTTGATTGAGTCCTTTAGTCATAGCAGCAAAAAAAGCTTACTAAAACAAGTAAAATCTTTTTCTCAGTATTTGTATGTGTTTAAATATAATTGGTAATTCTGTCTGTCTTTCTGTTGGGAATGGAGCCTGCGTCCTAGCACATGAGAAGCAAGTGCTCTACCACTGAGCTCCATGTTCAGCTCTATCTGGGGTTTTGTTTAGCACTTTTGGTCCTCACTTTTGGTCCTTACATGTCTCATGAACACCACCTCCTTTTGAGTGTATATAGAGTGACAAGGTAATTATTGCTGAAGAACTAAAACCATCTTCCTTTGATTTTCTTTTAAATTTAATTTGATTTATAAAGGCTAAATCACTCTTTAAGTACATGGTACAGTGAATGTTAAAGGAAATGAACTGTAAGAACTTTGATAGTAAAACTGGAGTTGGTTATTGCACTGTACAAAATTTTTATTGAAAGAACATTCTAAAAGTTTCACAGTTGCAACTCTAGGGTTGGTTTGTTTCACCCTGGTTCCATCTCTCTTTAAATTTCCTATCTTTTCCATCATTCTGACCACACTTACTTAGGAAGGAAAGAGTATTCTCCTCAACCAGCTATCTTTCTTCCCACATTTATGCCCATTAATGATGGTGCTATGTGACAGTCTCATACCCATTTCATTCTACCGATTCCTCTTGTTATTCTTTCTGGGGTTATTACCAGAGCCTTGCTCAATGTCCAAGAACTGTCTAATTGTCCCAGCTGTTGACTTAACTTATTTTTCTTTGACTGAAATCTTATTTTCTTCCTTACACCATTTCCTCTATTCTTCAATGTTCTTAAATTCAAAGCTGACCTTTACCTGCCTCTGTTTCTCTCTCACTTTCTACCCATATCACTTTCTACATCAGGTTAATCCAAGCCCAAGAACTGCTTACAGAATAGTGTTCTATCATCTATCACTCTGCAGTGGGCCTGGCTAGCACTGGAGTTGAACTCCCTGGGTTAGAAGGTAGATTGAAATGTTTACCTAAATTGATGAGGAATAGGAAGAGCCAAAGAAAGAGGTATAAGCTATATTATTGGAAGGTACTGAGATGAACACCAAGAAAGAAGAATTCAGTCAAATAAAAGAGATGACAGCAGGATGGAGTCTAGAAGAGAGAGCCAAAGTATGAAAAGCTGGGCACATTTCAAAGAAATAAGAAATCCAGAGTAAGTGTGGGTTTAAAGTGAAAATATCCATGACGTTTTGAATAAATAAAATTGGTTATCTTTACATATCAGCTGACTCATTATATTGATTCAGGAAGGGAACTACCTTTGTAAAATCGCAAATTATCTTTTGAAATTACACTTTTCTTCCATCCTTATTTCTCTTGTCTTTATTCTTAGAAGTTTCCATTCGTCAAGTACCTTATTAGGGGAATTGTTATAGTCTGAATCTGGAATGTACCCTGAAAGTCCATGTATGAAAGGATTGGTCCCCAGCTTGGTGCTTTGGGAGCTGGTAGTAACTTGAAGAGGTGGGGCTTAGTGGGAGGTCTTTAAGTCATTGTGTGTGGAAGGGCGGTGGAGGGGAGTGTTCTGGAAGGAGATAGTGGGACCTCTAATCCCCTCCTTTCTCCTTTTTACATTTTGGCCATGAGGTGAATAGCTTTGCTCTGCCACAGACTCATACCATGATGTTCCACCATACTTCTTAGCAAAAGGGTCAACTAATTTGAAGCCTCTAATCTACTGTGAGGCAAAATAAATCTTTTATCTTTATAAGTTGATTATCTCAGGTCTTTGTTATAATGACAAAAAGATAACTAATATAGGGATGGTATTTTTTTCCCTTCTAACATCTGCTAATGTACTCAACTATTTTTAGAAATCCTTATGCAGTTCTTTGGCCTCTTCATTCATTTAATTCCCACTCCAGGGTCATCCTGGTTTCTCTACTTTTGCAATATTCCTAATCTTATAAATGCTCCTCTATGAACATGACATCTCTTCAATTCTGTCATTCCTGAACCATCACATAACCTGCTACTTAACTTCTTTTACTGCTTAGTCCCTACCCCTACCTGGCCCTCTTTTGGTCTGCCCTTTCCCTGAGCAACCTGATGCTACTAAGATCTTTCCCTTATGCCATACCATGGGCCAGTTGCTGAGATGATTGCCCTCCTCATGTCCTTTTTCTGTGACCTGTGCAGACTGGAAGCCATGCTGTGCATGTACTTCTCATCACCTCATTCCCTGGCCCCTTTAAACTATTGCCAGTCTCTGAACTTCACTTCCTGCCTTTGCCCTTGCAGATTATTTAGGCCTCTGTTTTATAGACAAGAGGACCTGGCACATGCTTCTCCAGATTATCTTCTTTCCACCTTCAATCTGCATACATTTTCATACATTCTTAATTTTTCATCTAATCTTAAAAGAAGAAAACAATGTATTTTTTTTCCTAAAAAAAATAGCCTAATGCCTGTTCTTGACGTGATCCCTCCTCGTTTTCTTCTTTTGCTCCTCCTTTCCTTCTTCCCTCTGAAATTTTCTCCATAAAATCCTCCCCTTATTCTCACTTAAAACTGTCTGCCCTGGCTATAACATTCTACAAATATCCTCTTCATCGTCATCTGAAAACCTCATCCCTTGCCTCTGCCCTATTTATATGAGCCCTGAAATTTACTATCTAATCTCTTACTCTTCTACTTACTTACATTTAAGAACAGGTTTTTTTTCCTTCATTTTGTTCCATTTCCATTTGTTCCTCAGGTTCCACACTTCATTCAAGCCTGTAAATGTAATCAATCAATGACTGGTTCAATGACTTTTTTTCTTGGTTTTTTTTTTTTTTTGGTGGATCTCAGGATCAAAGTCAGAGTCTGGCACATGCTGCTAGGAAAATAGCTTATGATTCAACTATATCCCTGGCTTCCTATATGACTCTGGAAACTCTCATCCAAATCAAGCAAAGGTATATAACAAGATATAATGAATAAAAAGGGTTATAGAAAAAGAGAATTAGACAACCAGGTCTCCCTGGAGGTAATGTAGGAGGGGGATCAGTGGCACTTTCCATTGGAGTTTCATCAGAAGATGTTAGTAGGCCTCTTGAAGGCTGATATGGATCTCTGTCTATAGCTGGGTGTGGCCAGTGCATTGATGTCTACCTTAAACCTAGAAAATTTAAATGAAGAGAGAATAGTCTGGCCATGGTCAGAAAAGTAAACTGGAAGAAAGTGTGCTATGTAGCTTACACTCTCAGAGTTCATCAGGACAAGACCTCAGGAGCACCACAAGAAAGAAAGAGAGCATTAGGTTGTCTTATCGTCTGCATAGAGTGCTGTCTGGAAGGTTGAAGAGGCCTGAGTAGAGAAAAAGGTGAGAGTCCTATGGGCTATAAAATTAGTAAGCAACTAGTTAAAATAGAGAAATATGTGACCACACTGAAAGTACAGGGGAGAGAGTTCCAGGAGGGGGCACAGAGCAATCAATGGAGAAATCACAAAAGTTGACTTTAAACTTAGGCAAGGCCAGAGAGGGCAGTCTGCTTTGAGTTTGCTGGTCCAATGAATGCTGGACCCTCTCACAGCCTGCACAAAAAAGGTATGTAGTAGAAAGAGAAGAAGCCAACCAAGAGTCTCCTCTGGTTGGAGACTTGCTACCTTCATCACATCCTAGTTAGAAAAAAGGCGAGAGAAGTGTGTTCTTCAAAATGTATGATTGGAATGTTGACTAAAACACAGGATTAGATATTTGATTTTCTGAATCAAATTTGTTTTACATCTTAGGGTAATTCGGTCTTTCTATTGCCACAGAAAGGCCAGAGAAGCATATGACTGATTAATTTTGTATCCATGTGGAAGATGAGGAAATTAGCCCCTCATAATACATTTAATGAGTCAGTGAAAGACAAAATAAAATTGATCTGTGATTGCTTCTCATGATGCATGGATCTTCAATGTTGCCCATTCCATTGTCTCTCTCATGATCTCTTCCTTACATGTCCCTATATACTACTTCTCTGATTTGTTTTCCATCTCTTGCTGATCACTCCTTATTAATATGCCCCTTCAATTTATGCATCTGTCCTACGGTTTCAACCACTGCACTCATGTTAATGACTCTTAAAATGATTATCATCTATTCAAATTTTTCCCATGGGCATGAGCTAACTCTGAGATTTTACCCTTGTGTATCTCACATGTATTCCTTTTTTGGGGGGGGGATGCTGGTGACTGAACCCAGAGCCATTCTACCACTGAACCACATCCCCAATTCATTTTCTTTTTTATTTTAAGTCAGGGTCTTTCTAGGTTGCTGAGGGTCTTACTAAATAGCTGAGGCTGACCTCAAACTTGGAATTCTCCTGTCTTAGCCTCCTAAATTGCTGGGATTACAGTGTGAGTGAGTGAGCCCAACCACATTCCATTCATGGAACTAATCTCTTTTATGTTACTTTTCTCAACCACCAACACTCCCCAAATAAACATATGTCTCATGCCATCCTCACCTTGATAAAAGAAATATAAACCTATCTGAGTGGGACTCAGAATTCTCTTTGTATTGGCAGAATTGATTCTGATATTGAGTAGAACTGAATCCACAGGCTGCTGCTAGGAAAAGGTATGGAAGGCAAGGGCCACCATATAAAATGAAGCCTCTCTGAAAAGAATAGGAAGAATACAGCATCCCATGACCACATGGATTCCAAGGCAGTCAGCAGGATTTGCCATGTGCAATGCTTGTGATCTAAGTTGACCCTTCATTTCACTGATGAATTTTGCTGTCTCTTTTCACTTAACAATGATAATCATTAGAGAGGATATCCTCTAGCACAGAAGGTCAGAGAGAAAAAAATATTTCAAAATGTGACAATGAGAATTGCTTGAGTTTATATGTTTATTCATCATTGAGAAGGGATAAAAATGAACTTTCTCCTTTTTATGTTTTCTGGTTTCTTGAATGATAGTGTTCTTGAATGTCTTTGTTGGCTTCTGGTTTTTATTGTATACAGACTCACTTTAGCTATTTTGAAAGTACGTGCAAAAGTGGCTACAATATATGGGAATCCATCTAGCGTGAGAAATTTTTGTTTCTTGAAGGAAAGAGTTCACTCATAGTCTAAAAGTACATGGTCATGTAGTCTAGGAAAATAGCTATTTCCTTATGGTTCAAAAAATTTTAAGTAGGAAGAAATTTACTAATATCAATTGAATTGTCTTTGAACTCCAGGTACTATGGCATATGATTACACATATAAATTTATTAATCACCAAAATCTACAATAAAATGTGTTTTGCTGTTAAGCAAGGAGAAGATAAAATGTCATTGTATTTCTTAATCAACTTTGGAAAACACACTGACTTCCTCTTCTCCCTTTTCCATTTCCATATTCAGAGACTTATTCAGTCCCTCCATGAAGTTCACACATATTCCTTCTCTTCTCCATGCTCTCCTTATTATTCATTGCAATGTTGGCTGTATTTTTTCCTCTTGGTTTATTTTCTACAAAATAAAATAGACCCTCATCCTAAACTGTAGGAACAACAGCAAAAAGCTATCCAAGACACTAATAATTTCTCATGACCAATCTGTTTTCACTCAAAAGTTCATTGTTCAAAAGTTGCCAATCAGAAAGAGGAGGAATGTATTTTAAAAAGCTGATCCAAGTTCAAACATTCCTCCATTTACCTCTGACACATGAAGCAAACATGATTTAATCAGGATTGAAAACAAGAAGGCAAACAGAAGGGTCTGCCCACTGAAAAAAATCAATAAAGCAAAAAAGGTATATTGCATGTGTCCAATCCCAAAACAATGAGACAAAAATGGGCCACATTCACTTTGTTTCAGGGCCATATTTGATACTCTGCATTCTCTGGTGCTATCCTCTTATTGACCTGCACCTGTGATTCCTTTTCCCAGACCCTAAGACTGCTCCAGTTTCTCTGGTATTCTACCATTTCCTTATATAACACCTGCCTGTTACAACCCCAAAGATTCCCCTGATGATGAATCCTCTCTGTGTTCATTAGTCACAGTTTGCCTTGTGAAAGCCTTAAGGAGTTAGGAGGATCACTACTTGCTTTATTTACCAGTTGATGTACCTCGAACTGTAATTGTCCTCAGATGACAGAGAATAGGGCTCTAGGCTCGCCAAGGATCCAAAAGCTCAGACTGCTGAAACACAAGGAAAACTTCGCCTGTCATGGGATTCTTTTTGATTTTACTGCAGACATTCTTCATTTCAACACCATGTTATAGATTTGGTTGGGTAATCTTTTCACATGCCCATTTCCAATTGATCTCAATTGGTCTTTACTCTGAGCACCAGCTCAAGTGACTTCAAATGACAGCCGACAACTTTCTTGTCAACTGATCTCCTTTTATGGCATGATAATGGAAAGTTTGGGGGATGTGTCTCATAGATTCATGCTCCTTTGTGACTGTTAGACAGCTCGCTGTCATCTGGGTCTCATCATCTACCAGTCTAGCCTGAGCTTGCTCACAGCAAAAATATGCCAAGGCATTTGAGGCCTTTGCTTGGAACTACTTCAGTGTTCCTTTATTCTATTTGACAAAGCAAGTCACGAGGCTTGCCCATATACAGGAGTGAGAAAACAGATTCCACTTTTTGGTAGAAGAAACTATACAGTTATAAAGGACATGGTCAGAGGGAAGGTCAAAAACTGGTCATTTTTGTAGTTTCCCATAGTTCCATACCTATATTTTCTCCCTTATTAAAGATCACATATGATCCTGCAAAAAATGTCCGTTTTTTATATATCCACAGTGTGCTTTCAACATGTTGTAATAGGAATAACATGGTGTGGGGCTTAGGGATGTCGTAGTTCCAGTTCAGCTTTCCCACTAGACCAGGTATATTAGCTTCCTTTGCTGATGTAATAAATTACCACAAATTTAGTGTCTTAAAACAACACAAATCTATTATCTTATGGTTCTGGAGGTCAGAGGTCCTAAATTAGTTTTGCTGGGCTAAAACTAAAGTGTCAGCAAGCCACCTGATCTGCTTCTGGAGACTCCAGGAGAAAATCCATTTTCCCAGCTTCTAGAGGCCACCCACATTCTAACTCACATCTCCTTTCTTCACCTTCAAAACCAGCAAAGTAATTTTTTCTCTGACCTCTGCTTATGTCCTTACATTTTTTTCTCTCTCTCACCCTCTTACATTTCTAAAAAGACTTATGATTATTTTGGGTGTTCTTAGATAATCCAGGATAATATCTTCATCTCAAAATCCTTAACCACATCTGCAAAGTAAGGAAAGATGTTGAGAAGTTCTAAGAATTAGGACTTGGACACTGTTATGTTCCATGATTCATCATACTGTGCCAAAAATCAACCATCTGTGGCCCAGGGCTCAAATCTGGTCTGCCACCTGTTTATGTCAATAAAGTATTATTGGAGTACAGCAATGTCCATCCTTTACATGTTCTCTATACCTACTTTCTGATTACAGCAGCAGAATTGAGCAACAACAGAGATCATATAACCCACAAAGCCTCAAATACTGTCTGGGCCTCTGTAGATAAAGATTGGAGACACTGTAACTAAATTACTTCCTTCTTGGACTAGTTTTTTCATCTCTAAGCATCATAAAATCATAACATTATAGACTTGGAAGAATCTAAGAGTAATTTTGATTGAATTCTATCCTGTACATTTCTCTGCATAAATCACCTTTTCAAAAATAAATGGTCAATGCCCATTCAACTTCTGCTTCAAAACATGGAACTAAAAAGACCCCAATGTCTTGTGAAGTGGTGCATGTTTGTTTCCAAAAATTATAATCCTGAGTCAGATAGAAATATGTTCTTCATATTGACAAAAAGTTTCAATCCTGTGATTTCCTTCTAATTTCTACCTAACTTCTGCCCTTTGGGCCAGAGAGAATGAGTATAAATTAAATGTCTCTTCTACTTTAAAGTCCTTTAAAATTTTGAATCCATTGTCATATCTCAAAATGATTTGTGTGATTAGGTGGAATATCATAGTAGAGGGAGGGAGGGTTCTCAGATACAGAACCTCACTAAGCAAGTTCTTCTCTAGATGATAGGAATGGCTGGTACCATTGAATGAATGAATGTCAGTAACTCCCCTGTCCAGTTTTGATGAGTTCCCATATTCATGCCTAGGAATGCTTTGCCCAAAAGAGTGTTTTGTGCATTATTAACTTCTCCCTCTCCTATGAGAGTATACAACCCCACTTCCTCTGCTAGTGAGCTATGTGAGTATGACTTTCAGCTCAAGCAAATTGGATCACCTGCCTCCAAGTTCTTTATAATTCTGATCCCTGCTCTAAGAGAATCCAGATGCTTTCGTAGACTGCCATGAAAGAACTGAGAAGCTCAATGATACCACACCTTCACTGCACACTGAAAATGCACTTAATTCTGGGAAAGCCACACCCTTCTACAATGCACTGAAACTCTTACTGTATCCTGCACAGGGGAACTGAACAGAGAAATCTCTAGTCTTAGGGATCTAAACAGAAACCAGCCCTTAAAGAAAAGCTGTCTATTCCTCAGGGGTGAAATTAGAAATGGTGCAGAGTTATGACAATAAAAAGGAGCTCAAAAGTGCTGAATTTTCATTACAGATGCAGACCACATCTGTATTTCCATCTGTCATTCTAAGTCTAAAGCTTTCCCAGTGCATTATTCAACAATATTTGTTGAGACTTTACTGTGTGCTATCTTGTGTGCTGGGGACTAATGGGCGAAAACTCCTGGCCCAATTTCTCCAATTTGCCTTCAAGCCCCTTTATCATTCACTAATAATTCTTGTCCAAAATCCCTCAGCAATTTGATATCTGTTCCTCCTTCATTCTTTATGCTGAATATCTTCATCATCCTTCTGTCAACAAATTAGAAAGTCAGGAATAACTTCATGTCCTTCTTCCCTTCTCTTTTCAATTTGTCCCCCACATTCTATCATTCTATATATTAACCATTTCTTAATTCTACCCCCTCATTTCCATTACTGATTCCCCTTACTGATGTACTAATTTAGGAATATTTGCCTTCTCCTTACTTTTCCAGCTTTATTTGTCATCATTCCCTGTTCTGAATTAATATCCAAAATTCTAAATTTCTTATATTTTTACAACCTCTCCTGTTTTTTTTTTTTTTTTTCTCTGTATTTCTTCCCCTCTCTGATTTGCCTGGCTTGTTATTAATTATTCATCTTTAAAAATTCAATCCAAGAATCTCTTACAAGATTTCTTCTTAATACAGATTGACTATCCTTTATCTGAAATGCTTAGAACAAGAAGTGTTTTAGATTTTGTTTTTTTAAAAAAATTTGGAATAGTTCATACATGTAATGAGATATTATGGGGATGGGACCCAAGTCAAAACCCCAAATTCATTTATGTATACAACACACACACACACACACACACACACACACACACACACACACACGGATATGAAACCTATCTTAAACACATATTCCAAAAGTGATTTTATGCAATATTTTTAGTGTACCTGCATTTTGCTTTGATTATGACCCATCTCATGAGCTCAGGTGTGAAACTTCAACTGAGGCATCTCTTCAATGCACAAAGAGTTTTGGATTTGGGGGGGCATATTTCAGATTATGGATTTTCAGGTTGGGGATACTCAACTACTCCATTCCTCATCTCTTCTCCTATACCAGACTTAGTAGTTGCTCCTTTTCTGTGCTCCTAAATAGTCTGCATACATCTTTTTTAAATGTACTAATTATTCTTTCATATTAAATTGTGAGACCCTTGAGGACAGGAGCAATTCTTTAGTATTCATTTTTATGTCCTCAGTGTTTATTCCAGTCCTGGAATATAACTGGGTCCTCGGTGAAGGCTATTTATGTCAATCAATGTTTAAATCAACTTGACAGTTCCCATGAGTTGAGGCTTCAGACAGAAGAGTGGTGTGCAAAGAGAAATGTCAACAGAGTGATCAATATTTTGAAGTATCTCCCTGGACCCCCTATAGCAACTCTCCCTCAGATGATGAAGTTTCTAATAATGATGTGTATTATTGAAATGCATTCATTTCATTAATAGTTATGTTTCTGCAATAATAATAATTAGGATAACTCTTTCACTTACTGTTTGTGTAAATTAGAAGAAACTTCCAGGAAAGGAAAATACATGAGATTTGTGATTGAAGAGACAGAGGTCAATTAACATCTTTCCCATTGTATCTGGTAGATACTCAGTTACATAAGGGCCTTAATAACTCTAACAGCAGCGTGATGGTGGAGATGAGTGTGCTTTCCTCCTGTTTTGTTTATCATAATGAACTGGTCAATAAACATCACAAATTGTTTATCTATATAAATCTTGACAGATTACTCTTTATGAAATCCATTTAGCAAGTGAGGTTTTCCCATAAGGATGAAAAATGAAGATTTTAAACAGATTGCGGGAGAAGCTCTGGCTGTACCAGGAGAGTCAGTGTAATAAAGGTTTCTTTATATTAATATTACAAAAACCATTTATCCTGGCAAAATCAATATCACAATTCATCTTAGTTTGGTGTTTCTCTTTCTAAGTTTAAAATGTCTTTTCCTTTATTGTGTATAATTTTGTTTTAATAAATGTGAAATATATTTCATTTAGGAGGTACTCTCGAGGAGGGATAACTTATAAAATGACATCAAACTTATAGCTTATTTGCTAAAGAGTCTTGGAAATTTTTTAAATTATGTTTGAGTGGCTGAGAAATTTACAGGAATCATTTTACTTAAACCTTAATTACAAAATTATCCCCTGTGTCCTTTGGTCTAGAAACAAACTACAGTATTCAGAGAAGTCTTCTCTGATGTACTTCATTAAGGAAAAATTCTTTTGTACTGAAATTAAGCAATTATAACAAGTCATATACATTCAATATAACAATTGCTGGGAGAAGAGACCATAAAATCAGGCATAGACACGTTTAATTACTCAAAGCATTGCATGCTTTCCTAAGAAGTGATTTATTTGTTCCATTTGGATTTGGAACTTAATATCCCGCGGATATTGACATAACTGACTTGGAGTTATGCATGTAGCAGTTGGCTGGAAGAAAATAGAACTACATCAAGGAAAAGAATTATGTTATACACTGGAAACTATTACTCTAAATGTACTGTATGTAAAATAAGTGTGATTGTCTCATGAGTGAATGGTAATAAAAACTGAAATACTCAAGAGATGCTTATTCATGAGTAGTATAGTGATATAAAAATAAATATATATATATACACACACACACACATATATGCTAATGCATTGAGAGAAGCGTGCTTCTTATTGTTTATGTTCACCAAGATTACATTAAAAGCCTATGAACAATATACTCTAATAGCATATAATGAAATTAAGAGCAAATCAAATATTTCATTGCTTCTGTAATTCCATTTTAATTTCAATGCATAATTTTCTTCAGCTGTAATACATAACCTAAACAAAATATCTACTTGAAATGGAATTCTGATGCAATTCATGTAGATAAAAGACCTAATATACTTGTTTGTAGGAGAAAAGAAAAGTCCTTTTATCATGACCATAAAAAGGGCAAACTACAGTATAGTGGTTTTCAAGAGAAATTGTACTTTATTTATTCCCAAGGGGATATTAGTCCATAAAACAAATTTGCAGCTTATTTGGCAGTCTTAGCTTTTATCGGCCTTTTTAAGGGTGTTGAATGATTACCCAAGAGATCACACCGTAAAAATTGCAGTGGGGTAAAGTAACTCTACCCACCATCATCTTTATTAGAACATACAGGTGAATCCATTTACTGTTGTTTTAAATGCACCACATAGAGTATTCCAGTTTAAATGCCCTTCTTGTGATGATTTTGCATTACTAATACTTTGTGGCACCAAATTGCTCATCCTAATCAATGCCATGGGCATAGTCTGTGTTTGAATAATTCACTCTAGGAAACAGGTTTTGGTTTCTGTCATGCCAAAGTGCCAGTGCTGTTTTTTTGATGAACAACTTTAGGTCCAAGAAATTTAAGTTCCAGTGGAGCAATGTCAGAATCTCAGTAAATTAACACATCTCCTAAATCAGAATAATGCTCTACTCTCTAACCATTCTGGATAAATGAATTTAGTGCCTAAAATAGCAAATGAAATATAATGTCTACTGGGGCATCCATAGTATTTGAACCTGTGTTGCTAATTTTTTTTTAGCAAAATTTAGTCTTTATGAAATGCAATATAGAATTTCAAAAATTTTAGAGAAAGCAGTGATTCACCCCCAATATTCTATTTCACAGCTGAATAATTACTTCAAAAGTTGATTTATAGGTACCTAATATAAATGTTTGGCTGACAGTAGAACTACTACTGTAGGAAGGCAAAATTTATAGTATCTTTAATTGAACAGCTGGAATTCAGGCTAATGCAGAAGAGGCATCATGGCATGAAAAAAGAAGGAATATAACAATTTGGGGGGGCATTAATTAGCTTACAAAGCAAAGACATTCTATGGTTTTTATCATGAGCAGCATCTTCATAAATAGCTGTTCTGTTTTGTTTTGTGTTTGTTTAGCTGAAGTATCCTTTTTCAATATGTCAACTAAAATAGACCATTTACTCCACAATGTTATTGATAGGTATAACTTATGCAATGAATTCTTAATCAAAATGCTATTCTCTTTGATAGTTTATTTGTCTTGTTTTCAGATGTCAGCCTTGTAATTGTCATCTCTCAGGAGCCTTGAATGAAACCTGTCACTTGGTCACAGGCCAGTGTTTCTGTAAACAATTCGTCACTGGTTTGAAGTGTGATGCTTGTGTTCCCAATGCAAGCCACTTGGATGTCAACAATCTGTTGGGTTGCAGCAAAAGTAAGTGAACTCTGGCCCATGCTGGTGTAGGAAGCACCTGGACCCAGGGAGGGATGTCTCACTTGTGTTTTTGTTGTTGTTTTTTTTGTTCGTTTGTTTTGTTTTTTCTCCCTCCACTTAGAACGCATCAGAGGTTTAGAAACAATATGAGAAATTTAGGTGAGAATTTGTTTTTCAAAATACACTAAATAAAATTAGTGTGATTTTCCTTGATTAAATAATTGAAAATAATTAAGTGATTATGTATGTAGTAGGAAATTTCTAAAGTTTCATTGGACCATTGGAAATAACTGGTAAGATGATCATATTCCTGGTTTTCCCCTGACTCAGGATTTCTTAGGATTTGAAACTTTATGTGCTAAAATCTGAACAGTGTTAGTTAAACAGAAATGGTTGGTAACCCTATTACAGGTAATTTTCTATAAGATTTATTCACATTTATTATTAGCTTCATATTTTCCATCCCCTAAATTTTATGAACACTATTCTATTATTTATTGATATTATCATCATTTTTCATAGTATATTGACTTTTATGATTGATACTTTCTCTCTTTGTTACATTAATTATTTTAACATCTCTAACTTTGTATTTTTATTTTTTATTTTTGAATATTCAGTACTTATTCATATACATATGCATGAAGCAAATGTTTTCTGAGCACTATGTCACATGTTAAGAATATTGAAATGATATGGAACACAGTCTCTGTTTGTAAGTTGCATATATTCAAGTGGTAGAAACAGGTTACATATATATACTATGATAGAGGTGTGTGCTTAGTAGCCTCTTGACTCAGCCTGGACTGAGGCATGTTTCATTTAATCAAATTTATGATTTTAATTCCTTTAAGCCAAAGATTCATTTTAGTACCTTTTTATTTCTCAACACCATTCTCCAGGACCTTAAATTGACCTCTCAAGGTCACCAGCAGTCCTACAGTTTCATAACATTGATGTTTTCTCTTTACTTCAAGATCACATATCCTTACCTTTTCCAGAATTCCTAAGACATGTCTGCTGGGAGTGTGTGGTAAGGAGCCATTCTACAATGTATTGTGCTATGATATTCTCCTTGGGATGTCCTGAGACTGTCATGAGTCACAGTGTTAGGAAATGCCACAAGTCATGACAGATCATCACAAGCCAGCATACTTGGAACTCTGCTGTCTATTTAAGGGGGATAGAGAGGGAAAGAGAGATAAGTAATGGCCCATTGGGCTCCACAGCAACTGTACTAGGTTTTGAGTTAATGAAAGGTAGAGTATGCATAGTAAGATTTTGTACCTGTGTATTTCTCTTCAGTATCCTGTATTTTATCAATCCCTCTGGATTTTAGTATAACTGTAGGTACTTCTTTATCTCTTGGGAAAGAACTTGCCTAACTGTCTTTGTATTTCTGTATAAGCACTAATCTGTATTTCATTGACCATTTAATATTTGTTATTCATTAATTATCTATCTAATTGGTTATTTTTTTGTGCAGTAAACCTTCCAGCATATTGATGACTTCTGATTGGTTTGCCATTAATTCTATATGTAAATGTTGTACCTGCTCCATGCTTTACTTTTTACTGACCTTCCATCTGAGGTAGAGTCTAAGAATCATGCCTCAGGTAAAACTGAGTAATCTGGTCACTGAAGACCTAGCTTCCATTTCTTGGTAGTGATAGATATTTATCTTTATCTTAAGCCTTTACTTCTCTGGACCAAACATTCCTGGTCCTTCCAAGTGTTGGATTTGTCATGATTTTAAGAACTTTCATATTCCCAATTATTCTTCCCGGGATAGATTTGTCTTGATTTTCTAGCCTTTTAAAGTTGTGATCCTTGATATTAAACATATCCCTCCACCTGTTGTGGTTGTTACTGCTATTATTTTAAGTTTGTATTTTTAAAAATCTGTACTGTGTAAAGTTGAAAGTTTTAAAAAAGCACTGTGTAAAGTTGAAAGATCAGCATCAGCAGAGGTAATTCAGTTTTTAAGAATTGGAAAGGTTGCTCCCTTCAGAGGAAATTGAAATCTGGTAAGAGCAACAGACATTGAGAGTAGTAAGGGGCAGGAAATCCTGATGGTGGGATGAGTGTGAAGAAACCCTTCTTTCCTGTTCCACCTTGATTTCCAAGGTACTTTTAATCCTAGCAACAGCCAGCTGGAACAAGGCCTTCACAAAGATGTGATGTGATCCCAGGGAATGTCCTTCTATGTTTTAAAACTATGAACTACTTCATACTAATATTTGACTCTGTGTCCCATGAGTGTCAAAAATGTATCCTTAAAAATTAAAAGTCTTCATGGTGCCCCTCTACACAGGTTAGGAACTCTGGATGATGACTATTATAATATTTTCTACTTCCCTAGAGGCCACAAATAATAGTTCAACAATACCACCTGTTTTTACTTTTTATTTCTTTTTTTCTTTTTTGGGTGGGGGACAGGAAGTCAGAGTGGAATTCTAGAATATTTCCAACGTGTCTGAGGATTAAATTCAAATAAAATAGTTAGACTGACAGTATGCTTCCCTATTGGGTGGGTTCCTACTTTCCTATCAGTGCACATTTCATATTTTCAAAATGATGGTCACTTTCCATGATAGGAGCAATAGAAGCAAAACAGGGATTAAATAGTTGAATCCTTTTGCATGTTTCCCTAGTGAATGATCCAGGTTGTCCTAAATGTCTGTTTGTGTTCTTAAATAAAATTATATGTGTATATGTATGTGTATACATATAATTTTAGTGAAAACAGTGTTAAGACTTGAATACAAATGAGCTGTGAATGGCTCAGTATGCATGCAGGTGTGTATACATTGCTTTTTAAATTATTATTCTTTTTTGTCCATACTTTTCTTTACTCATCAGAGAGCCCTATAGTTCTTTTATTAACAGTTTTATTGAAGTATAATTTATATATCATAATTTAACCATTTTACATGTACAGTTTAATGAATTTTAGGAACTTTATGGTTGTGTACACATAGCTATAATACAGCTGTATACTTTCTATTATTTCAATAAAATTCCCCTGTGCCCATATATAGTTCATATCCCCTTCCACTTCTAAACCCCAACAACTAGATATATGGTTTTGATGCAGCGATTTTTTCCTGGAAATTTTGTATAAGTGAAGTCATACAATATTTAGGTTATTTGCAATATTTAAGTTTTTGTATGTAGCTTCTTAGCAAAATGTTTTTGAGATTCATCCATGTTGTTGCATTTCCTAGTAGTTTGTTCTTATTGATTGCTGAGTAGTGTAGCCTTTATGGATGAACAGTGCTTTGTTTATTTGTTAATCTGTTGACATATGGATTGTTTTTAGTGTTGTTTGTTCTATCAACATATGGTTACAAATCTCTGAATACACCCATTTAAAAAAAACAAAAACAAATAAAAAACTCTTGGATATACTTGGGAGTAAAAAACTGATTTGTATAGTGAGTCTCTTTTTAATTTTTAAAAGAAACTGTCAATATATTTCCCATCATGACTATTCCACCTTACATTTACATCAGCAATTCGTGGGAGATCTAATTTCTCTACAGTCTCAGCAATATTCAATATTGACTGTTGCACTATTGCCATTTGGTAAGTGAGCTGTGGTATCTCATGTTGGTCATTTGTATTTTTCCAAACTAATAGTATTGCTGAGCAACTTTTCATGTGTGTTATTTGCCATTTGTTTTCTTTACAAAATGTCTCTCAAATCTTTTGCCCATGTTTTATGAGTTATCTTCTTGAGTTAAAGAATTGCTTATATATTTGAGATGCAACTTGCAAATATTTTCTCTGGTGATGTGAATTCTTTTTTCATGTTCTTAATGATTCACTTTAAAGAATCCAAACTTTTTATTTTTATGAATTCTAATCTAGCAAGATTTTTCTTTATGGATTAAATTTTTGTATCCTAAGAAATCTTTGATTTGCCTAAGAAACAAAAATTTTCTCCACCTTAAAGTTTGATATTTTAAGCATCCATACACACACACACACACACACACACACACACACACACACCTGTTTATGAAATATTTTGAATTAATTTTGCATATATCATGAAGTAAGCAAATGAGTTCTTTATTTTCATTTTCTGGCACATGAATATCAAAATATTCTTGTAACATTTGTTGAAATTATTATCCATTTCTCATTGAGTTGCCTGAGCTTCTATGCAAAAAAATCATTTGGCACCATAGTTTACATGTTCAATGTAAAAGACTAGAATTTTTTCCCCTGATATTAGGCACAATAGAAGGATGCCTACATTAGTATCTGCCATTCAACATCAAAATAGATACGTTAGCCAGTGTAATTAGACAAAAAAAGAAGTAAAAGGAATTCAAATTGAAAGCAAAATTTTCAATTTTATGATGATTTTTCTATTTTTGCAAAAGATACAAAATTTTTTGTTTTATAAACCAGCAGGGAACCATCTGAAAAATAAATTAAGAAAGCAATTCCATTTACTATGTATCAAAAATTTAAGCAACCAAATGAAAAATTTGTATTTTGAAGACTGGAAGGAATTAAAGAATATATAAAATAATGGAAAGAGATTCCATGTTTATGAATTGGAAGACAATTTCATTAAGACAACAATTCTACCCCAAACAATGTACAGATTTAAGGCGATTCCTATCAGAATTCCAATGCCATTTTTTTTTTTTTTTTTTGCCTAAATAGGAAATCCTATCCCCAAATTCAAATATAATCTGAAAGGCCCCCAGAATCCAATCTTGAAAAAAGAAGACAGGATTCATACTTTTTGACTTAATACATGTCTACAAAGCTACAGTAATCATAACAAAGTGGTACTGCCACTATGACAGACATATAGTGGAAGCTAGTCCAAAATAAGGAGAAGAGAGAGGTGGGAAGAGAGAGGGAAAGGAAAAGGGGGGATGGATTCCATCAAAAAAGAGAAAATATCAGTGGAGTAGATGAAGGGGAGTGAAGGGAAGGGAGCAGACATGGGATAATGGAAGAACAGCAGGATGAATTTGTCTTCAATTTCCTATATACATATGTGAATATATCACAGTGACTCTCAACACTATGTACATTCACAAGACACTAATTAAACAAACAAAGTAGATACAGAGATGAGTAGAGGGAAGTAGCAGGGGCAGGGTGAAGGGAAGGCAAAGGGGAGTACTAGGGAATGAATTAGAGCAAATTATATTCCCTACTTTTCTAATTATGTCAAAATGAATCCTAAGGTAATGTGTAGTAAAAAGAACCAATTAAAAAAACAAAATGCCAGGCTTGGTGGCACATCAAGTGGCTCAGGAGGCTGAGGCAGGAAGGTCATGAGTTCAAAGCCAGCCTAAGCAGTTTAGTGAGGTCCTAAGCAGTTTAGCAACTTGACAATACCCTGTCTCTAAATAAAATACCAAAACAGGACTGGGGATGTGACTCAGTGGTTCAGTGACCCTGGTTAAATCCCTGGTACCAAAACCTAAAAAAAATTAAAAAAAAATGAAATAGAGAGCCCATATATGGTTAGTTGATTTAAACAAGGGTACCAAATCATTTAATGAGGAAAGTATAGTATTTTGATTAAATAATGCTGGAAAAACTGATTTTATTTATATTTGAAAGAATGGACTTGGATTTTTATAGCGTGCGCATGTACATGCACATTCTTAACAATGAACTTATATAGAATTTCTTGTATATGACATTAAAAGCATAGGCACAAAAAATTGATAACTTTAACCTTCATCAACATTAAAACTGTCCATTAAAGCATACAATAAAGATAGTGAAAGGATAACCCACAGTATGGGAGGAAATCTGTATGAATCACATATCTAATATAGACTTACTATATCTAAACAACAAAAGTAATCTAATGAAAAATGGACAAAGAACTGGAATAAATATCTCCCTAAGGAAGATATACATATGGTCAATAAGCACATAAAAAGATGCTCAACTTTATTTGTTATTATAATACTGTAAATCAAAGTCCTGATACACCCACTTGATGAGCTATTATTAAAGCAAATGAGTTTGTGAGAATGTGGAGAAATTGAACACATATGAATTGTGGTGGGAATGTAAAATGGTGCATTTCTATAAAAAATGGTTTAGTGTGGTGGTTACTGAAAAATTAAACATCAACTTACCATATGATCCAGTAATTCTGCTTTTAGTACATAACTCAAAGAATTGAAGGGAAGGACTCAAACAGGTATTTGTGCATCAGCGTTCATGAAGTATACACATTAGCCAAAATGTAGTCCATCATGGAATGAATAGATAAAGAAAATGTGGTAATACATGATGGATTTATTCACCCATAAGAATGCAATTCTGATGCATGTTACAACATGGATGGACTCTGGAACATGTTAAGTAAGACAGACACAAAAGGAAAAATACTGTATGATTCCACTTCTAAATACCTAGAATAGACAAATTTATAGACACAGAAAAAGAATATCTTACAGGGCAGATAGGCTCACAATGAATTATACATGTTTTTGTTTTCTTAATTGAGAATGTCTTTATTTTATTTCTAATGGGTATTTTTTTCTAGATTCAGAATTCTTGGTGACAGGTTTTTCTCTTTTGGGGACCATTCAGTTTGTTTCTACTTGCTATAGTTTGGAATGTCATTGAATGTTTTGTAATTTTATGTTGAAAATACATTGTTAGATTATTTTTAGTAATTTGTATACACTTAAACTGTGGGAAACTATCTCCTCTGCAGTGGAGCAGTGTGCAGCCGTGCTGTCTCTAATTGGCTTTTAAATTTTAATTTTTACTTATAGACTGACTGCCTAGAGGTCACTCTGTGTCTGAGTCAGGCAATGATTTGGGCAGTCCTTGTGCTCAAATACTTCCAGACTTCTGGAAGACTTCCAGCTTCTGCTGATCAATATGCATGTGGGTTGGAAATACATTCAGTCACAGTTAGTTCTCAAGCCTCCTTGGCCTTCACTTGTCACTGATTCTCTTGGCTTCCCCCATATATTCATAGTTCCCCAGTGAGCCAAGGATCTATGGAGAGCTTTCCTCAGCCTTAAATGGCTTTCATATCTATAGGATTACCTGGTTTATTCTTTGGTAAGCTTACAATTTCTGCAGGCTGGGAGGATATCCTCAGGCTAGCATAGTTATGAATTTTCATCATTGTTCCCAGTTGAGCTTGCCACTTTGAGCTGGCAAAGCTTTGAATTTTTGCCCCCAGTCCCAAATCAAGTCAGTCCTCCTTGGTATTAAAGCTGCTTTTTATCAGTTCTACTCTAGCAAGGTTAGTGCACTTGACCATGGAACTGGTGGTAAGGGAGCAACCCCAGACTTGAGCTACTCCTACTCAGAGCTCTACTAGTTTGTCAAGGATAAGTGTTCCCATATTTTTTTTTTCTGCTTTTCATTTATTTAGGCTCCTGGAAACAGTTATAATTTTATTGTGCTATCAAAATGTTCTTCTCTAACCAGAAGATCCTAATTTTCTTTTTCTCAGTAAATATGTTTTATAATTTTCTGGTGATTGTTTTCTTTTTAATCTCTTCTTTGGAAGATATTCTTAATTTCTTCTTGTTCATCATGACAATTTGTTCCCTATCAACAGATCATGGAGCTGGGTTTCAAGTCACATATTCCTGTGTAGTTAAGTTTTTGACCAACATAAAATGAGTAGAAGTGATGGGTGGGGCTCCTGGATGTACCCTGATAGGCACAGGCATGTCCTGCCTTGAATGTGGACTTGACAGTCATTCAACTGAAACAATGTAGGGATGACTTTAAGGGAATCTAGGCACCTGTACTTAGAGGGCAGTATCCTCAACTGAGAGATAACTTTCATCTAATATTCCTGATTCTTCCCTGTTTCCAACTAATCATCTTTTGAGCAGAATCAGACCCAGATCAGTAGTCCTTCTCATCACTGTTTTCTAAGTAATATAATTACTTAGGATACAGTTCATAAATTTGGGACGCTCACAAAGAATTGATGTCTGGAGTTCCTGCCAGCCACTATTGCCATGTATTATCTCCTCTTGTGAGTTTGGATTTGGATAAGAAAAGCATTACACATTTACTATGTATACACACACAACCTATAGTGTAATTACACAATGTTATTTCTATTCATTGTCCCTTTGATACAAGACCATGTACTGTCTGGAGTTCTGGCATTTGACTTAGGAGTTCCATGTACCAGCACTCTTCCATTAAGGTACTAGAACAGAATGTAATTTTTCCATTGTAAATATTATTTATGTGTATCTATTTCCAAAGAATCCCTTCATAATTGTTAGCATGTAATAATCAAGAAGAATTACTATGTAGTTTGAAGGTAGAGAAAAAGAAAGTGATATTTACTGAGTGATTGTACATATACAACTATATTACATATAGGTGAATACATACACACAGTTTCTTCTCCAAATGACTCCAAGATAGATTTTATTATGCTCTTACAATAGAAGAGAAAATGTTCAGAAAGTCCAATCCATTCTTGACTATAATCATACAACTACCAAAGTTCCCAAACTGCCATTCAAGCTCATGGTTCCCAAACAGATGGATCTAGTCACAATGTTATACTTTTATTCCTTAAAAGCAAATCTGCATATGCAGAGATCATTCTTGGCAATTTTGATGAATGAATGTCTAAATGTTTTCTAAGAATTATGCTTTAAGCACATAGGGGTAGGTTAAGTTATCTCATAATCAGGATTTTATAATACTCATTCTTAAAATGATGTTGAATCATCTAAACCTTCAGGCCTATGATAATTCTCCCTTAAATGCCATACAGGTGTTTTTATTTACACTGCGAGGACCAGATTTTGGTTGGAAATGGTTACAGCAAGGAACAAGTTCATGTTTGAAAAGAATCTTTATAGCTGGATGCAGTGGTACATGTCTGTAATCCCAGGAGCTCAGGAGTCAGAGACAAGAGGATTGCAAGTTCAAAGTCAGCTTCAGCAACTTAGTGAGACCCTGTCTCTATATAAAAATACAAAAAGGGACTGGGGATGTGACTCAGTGGTTAATTGACTGGGTTCAATTTCTGGTACCAAAAGAAAAGAAAAAACCTATGTGTATGAATGACTTTTGCATGTAAAACAAATCATTTTCTATATCCTTTGGCATGGGATTGAAATATCTCTTTTAGTCATCCCGAATGTATTTCTCTGTCATAGAAAATAGTTGGAAGGTCAGTTTTGATTGCTAGAACTCTGAAATCTGTTGTGGGTGTGGCTGCATGCAGAGTTTTTCAATGAAATCATGAAAAATCATTTAAAAAGTTGAATTGCCATGGAGTGCAAGATTTTTTGAGAATGCTACTAGTGAGGCAATTTATACCTCTTTTTGGTTCAACCCAAAGCAACAGAATTTAAACCCTCAGTCAAAATTCAGTGAAAGGACCAAATACACTGTCAGGGTGCAACCAAAGTGACCATGTCAAATATAGCACATCCCCAAATTAAAAATAGACAGTGCAATTAAAAAACGTTTGTTTTCATATGTCCTTTTGAAATTGCTACTACTCTTGTCCTGTATCTAAATAAACATATGGACATTAAACATTAGTACCATATAATATACATTTCAAGGAATAAGACAAAATGTGAACCATGAGAGTACATATAGAGTTTCCACTGTGTCTAGCAAGAGTGTATTGAATATTTTCCCTTTAAAAATATGATACAATTTTTTTCTCATTTAGGAACCAATGACAATATCTTTGGGAAATCTATACATATAATATATGTAATTTTATATATTTCATATTCAGTGCTCTTAAAATACTGTGTTAAAATGATATTATGTTTTTAAAAGGGAGCATATCACTCATGGGTACTGCTGAAGTAGCTGTACCTCTTAGCTAAAAGTCTTTCCTGGTGTGCAGGATGGCTGTACTCTACTATTTTGTATTTCACCCTGCTCTGGCCTCCAAGACTCTGATCTGTATCATCAGGCTTACCTACTTTGGGGAGTTTAGTTAGTTGACTTCAGCTTCTAGGAGGAACCCCCCTAGCCATGCAGTGGGCAAGTGAGAAAAGAAGTCACAATATTGAATCCCCAGTTCCCTGTCTCAATGCAGAAGTTGTGCACTAGCTCTATTCTTTCACAGGAGTAATAGCTCTTGTCTGGTGATGTTCCTTATGCAGCCTTTTCTGTCCCTGAATCGTCCTTTAGGCTAGGGATAGCACACAAAGAAGAGTTAATGTAGCAGGCCCTGTGATTATCTTTCGAAAGGGCTGCTTACTAGGCTGGCCCTTGGTTGGCATCTGGAAACTTGAATTTCATGAGTTTTTGAGTTCTCATCCTCCCCAAAACTGATAAGTAGATCAGTACATCTAAACTTTTGTACAAACTCTTTGGTTTATTATTAACATCTACTTTCCTTCTGAGAGCCCAGAATTTTGGTACATGTGGGATAGAGTCTGTCTACATGAACAGCCCCAGTAGAAATCCTGAGTCCTGAGTTTCTGATGAGTTTCCCCTGGTTGACAACACTTCACGCAAGTTTTTGCAATGCAATTCAGTATGTACAATGTGACCACTGGCAGAGGACTCTTGGAAGCTTGCCTCTGGTTTCCCTAGACTTCACCAATGACATCTCCCTTTGTTGATAGTATTCTGTAAACATTTGTAGTAGTAAGTCTTCACTGCGAGCAGGACTATATAATGAGGCATGTGAGGTGAATCTATAGTTCATGGTAGTTGTGAGAACCCCAGACATATTCAGTAGAAGAGCTCTGCTTTAACCCTTCTCTGGACTACTGCATCACTTTTTTGTCTATCCTTTTAAAGGGTTCCTTTATTAAGCTCTCCCCAAATTATTTAATTTAACGTAATTTCTCTTTATTCTGAGGCTCCTGTGTAAGTCGCCAAGTGAATATTTCCCATAAAAATGCTTGTGATTTATTTGATGGATTCATTTCTTTAGATGATTTTTAAAAATTTGTTAAAAGGATTAATGGTTTAAAAAGTAGGGTCACTCAGTAGTCTGCACCTTTGACATCTTATTCAATAAGAAAATCTGATTAGGTTATGCTGTTCTAAGTGGATGGGGATTATATATACATCTTGGTGCTTGATGTCCTTTAAAATATTGAGATGCTGTTTTTCTCTGTTGTGTATTCTGTGGGGAAAAAATAAACTCTTACCCTCGAAAATTAGGGAGTTTTCTTGAAGAAATAGGAAAATTTCTAGGGGACTTCCAATGTTTTCATAATAAATATTTATATTATACAAATTATAATTAAAATGTTAAACAAGTGTTCTTATATACATGATAAAGAATTATGTCACATCTTAAAAGAAACTTTAATATAAGTTAGTAGATTCACATGGCATATGAAATTGTTAATTGGTGAAATTTACATTATTTAACATTTCTAGTTATTTATACTGGTTAATATTATTCTTTTCATTGTGTTCTGTGAAGCAAGATAAGGTATTGTGTTTAATGGAATGGAAAATTTCCTCATAAAAAGTCCAAAGAAATATGCTACTTAAATTTCAAGTTTCAATGGAATGTATGTCAACTTTGAAATTAATTAAATAGAAAATAAATTTTATGCATACTTGGATGATTTCCTGAAAAAAAAAAAAGGCCGAGAAAGTAATGCTAGATGTAAACTATTGTGGTTTTCCTCCCAACTATATTTATGTCAGTTGCTTTGACCTACAAATTTGTTTTATGCTTATAGATAAAAAGCTTTGTTTTAGAGAACTCATGATGCATACCCTTTGTTTATTAATGTCTTGGTAAACCACATGTCGTCTTGATAAAGTAATCCTGAATCAGAAAGACCTCTTTGCTGGATATCTTACTTCAGTTCACTTGTGTGTTTATTGATTGCTTTTGCTAATAAATGCTCTCTCCATTGTAATTTAGCTCCCTCCCAGCAACCTCCACCCAGAGGACAAGTTCAAAGTTCTTCTGCCATCAGTCTCTCCTGGAGTCCACCTGATTCTCCAAATGCCCAGTGGCTTACTTACAGTTTATTCAGGGATGGTCTTGAAATCTACATTTCTGAAGATCAATACCCATACAGTGAGTTTAAGGGTTTGGTGATGGAAAGATTTAATATTCTGAGAATTGATACATTAGTCAAGTTCTCTGACATTGAGGATGAATGTTGTGGTTTTTCTCTGTTTAGCACAGAGGGTTTCAAGCAGAGAGGGAACTACAAATTTTGGTAGTAATCAAATAAATGCAATAAAATGTGATGCATATTATTTAGTAAACATTCAAAGCTTATTAAATTCTCAAGGATAAAAAGGGATTCCATCCAGCATTGTGGAGAACCTGGAACATTCATAAACTTCTGGGATGTCTGTGTGGGTTCACATGGGCAACTTTTCATGTACAGTAAGTTACTAAAATATATGAAAAACCTTTCCTTTTTGAATACCATTTGATTAATCAAAAATACTTCAGGAAGTTTATCTCAAGTGAATATTCATTAAAAAGACAAAAATCACAAAAGTGTTCATACCTATATTTAATACTGAAATATTAGAAATGATTCATATATTCAATAATTTTCAGAATTATGGCATATGGCATAACAGACCAAATCTGACATATTGTTAACTAAATCATATGCTATGATAGCCTATAAAATAATATATTTTCAATGAATGAAAAATATTCATGACATTGAGGGAATTAAAAGTTACTAAAAATCCATCTATGAATTATAATGTTTTAAGTTAAAATTCTGGAGCACTTAACAATAAAATGCTTCTGTAGTTTTCTCTGTGTGCAAATAGTAAGAAAATTAATCTATTTCTAAAGAATTAAAATTTTTGGTTTAAAAAGGGAGCCTTATCTGGGATCAGAATGTCCAAGCAAATAATGTAATATTATACACATATATTGCTATTTTCATAATGATAACAATAGGAACTTAATTTGAAAGAGGAAGGATATGAACAAGCCAGGAGGGACATCTTTGCATCTACAACTTTTAAGAAGATTTTAAAATGAAAGCATGAAGGTCAAACTATCAATAAACTATTGACTTTAAAAACATTTTCTCAATTGTTTTAGGCACAACTTTCCTAAAGACAGAATGAAGAAATAGCAATTTTGAGATTCTTCCATCTCTGTGGTCTCTGATTTTTGCTCTAGTCATGTTAGCTATAGGCTAGTTTAGGAATCTAGTTTAGGAAACCTTGAAATAGCAAATTGCAATTCAAGTTTCTTTTCTGTTCCCTTTAAAACTCGACTTTCCAAATTCTACTTTAACATACATAATTAGAAAATGTAGAAAACTGTCAAAACACTGACATTCCACAACCTTTCTTAAAATGGCTACAGGAGGATGCTTTGTTGTAAAATATGAGTTGACGTTAAAACTCCTGCATGGCATACAGTTTTTGTACCTATTGTAATTGGTTACATTTTGATCCTAATTTTGTATTACTTGCATCTAGTTTGTTACTTCCGCCACTTTCTCCTAACTCTAAATGTCTCTTCCGTATTCCACATCTTCTTGAAGTTAATGGAAACTCTGAACTTCATGATGCAGATTGCAGAGGGAAATGAACATCTGTCTACATCTGCCATCTTGGCAAAGCATCCCAAAAACCTGCTACTAAAATGTTTATTTTCTTCCAAATATCAGCATGATCCAGGTGTCCTGAAACTTAAACTTTTGTGATAGGGGAAGAGAAGAGTTATAAAAATATTGAAAATGATTTTGAAGATGACAGTACCACTGGTTGAATTATCTCTGGCATTGTAAATTAGGGTCACCCTAATTTCCACACAGCTCAATTCAACAGCAAAATTAGATGTAAAACAATAAAGGTTACCATTCAAACCCATGTTTTCCATAGTAACATATTGTGATCTATTTTATAGAACATTATATGTGAGTACAACAGTCTGTCTCTTTTTCATGATTGCACTAAAATAGAATCAAATAATAGTTTGTTACATAATAAATGTCTATTCATTTACTAATCAGACATTTATATAATCCTATTAAACAAGGTATTATTTCCTAAAACTGTATTTTTCATTAAAAATACCATTTCTGGCATTTCTTGACAATCACTATAATTAATGATGTGAAAATTATCTGCATGATGGCATTTAAACAGTAAGAACAATTGGTTAACACTGTCAGAAACTTGGTACCATTCTAATAATACCCTCATGTTTATTACTCCATTTCCAGTGCATGGCTAGCATGTGTAATATGAAAAGGAAACACTACTTATATCCAGCTGAATAGACACAAATCCTTGGGTTAAATAAAGGCATTTGGAATTATAGGTGGAGAAGCATTGACCTTTTCAAAGAAAATTAACAGTGTAGTCTTCCAACCAAGTTTGAGCATTTGGTTGAGATCATTATAGAGTTTTGTTAGAACAGAAACTTCCTAGCTGACCATTATACTACAGGATTCTCCAGGACAATAGTTTCTATCCTAAGATCATGATATACTACTGTATTATCATTTTTAAATCTTTTAAAATTCATTGTTTTTAGTAGCAGGTTAGGTATAGTCAATATTTCCCTTAATAAAATTTAATTGGTTTGCATTCTCTCATGCTTTCAGAAGTAAAAAAGTATAGAGGGCAAGTTTGCATTTGGAATGTATGTAATCAGCAACTGATGTTGCTCCTGCTGTAGCCCCAATTTGGCTTCCTCAGAGATGTCATGTCATTGGTGGGAAGGGAACAGTTTAGAGGAAAATAGTACTCTTGTTAATGTTGCTTCTCAGGGTTACAGATTTAGGGAGTGTTCAATAAATCATATTCTTTTTTATTTGGTTTTGAAATGGGAAGAATACTAGATATAATAGTTATATGGAAGTTAAAAATTATTTTTATTACTGATGAAAGCCAGATTAGGGCATATACCCTCTCCTGTGGAAGGCAGTTTAGAAGACAAACCATGCTTTGCATCCTCCTCCCACCCCTGTAATTCATAAGCAAATGCATTGTTGCTACTGTTGGATGGCATGAATAGGGAAGTCCTTCCACAGGGAGACTAGAGAATAGTTGTTACTACATGAGATAATTATGCATATCACCTGGGGATATTAACATAGGGTTTTAGGCAAAAAGAGTATCTTAGTAAATCTGGAATTTCATTTCTAACTTTAATATTCATTTCCATCTTTAATATCATCATCATTCATCCCATAGTACATCAAGCGTAGCAAATGGTGGGACAGTTCTGTCATACCTGAGAGGAAGGGGCAGAGGACTCGAGGAAGGGAAGAGAAAGAAAACAGAGGAGGACAGCCATTGTTTTTATAAGGTCCTTAATACTGTTCATTCTTTCTTAATATTGGCTTAATGGAGACCTCCTCCCCATCTACACACACAGTGCCACCAGGGAGCAGACAGCAGTCACTCTGACATTTCTGTTTCATAGCCTGAAATCCCCATTTCAGATCTGTGCTGGCTGTTGCTTTAGAGAAAGGGGATTTCAGGCACATGGAGGATCACGTTCAGTCCTTTCTCAGATTCGGACCTTTGGTGGTAGTTTGCTGACCATTGGTCTAGTGTACTGGCATTTAGCAAACCATGTACACAGAAGAAGCAGTTATTTCAGTTTCAGACTGCAAATCTTCTTAGGCCTTCTATCAAAAGGAGATTATAAAGGGAAAAACAAGGCTAAATTTTTAAATTATTCTTTACTATGCACGATACTTCTTTTTGCATTATACTGAATAATGGAAGTAAACAATATTTGCTTTTTCCACTTTTGAAAATGTGAAATGTAATCTTATTCAAAAAAGTGGATTGGCATAGTTTATAGTTAAACAATATAATGGAAGGGAAATAGGAAATGAGCCTGTACCAGTTTGTGTAATATAACGCTCTTCTTTCTGTTCCTTTTCATTTCAGATACTCAACACTACTTAGATACCGCCCTGTCACCGTATACCTCATATTCATATTACCTCAAGACCACCAATGTGCATGGTTCAACAAGAAGTGCAACTGTCATTTACAGGACAAAGCCAGGAGTCCCAGAGGGACAACTGAACTTAAGTTATATCATTCCTGTTAGCTCAGATTCAGTGACACTTACCTGGAGTACACTCTCCAATCATTCTGGCCCTATAGAAAAATACATTTTGTCCTGTGTTCCTTTGGATGGCGTTCAGCCATGTGATCCCTACGAAGGTCAGGAAACCTCAGCCAACATCTGGAATCTGGTTCCATTCACCAGGTACAATTTTTCTGTACAGGCATGTACTAGTGGGGGCTGTTTACACAGCTTTCCCATAATGGTGACCACTGCTCAAGCACCTCCCCAAAGGCTGAGCCCTCCTGAGATACGGGAAATCGGTTCCACAGAACTTCATGTAGAATGGTCTCCACCAGTGGAACCAAATGGTAAGAATTCAAGGCCTAGACTTCCTTTCTTGAACAAGAATGAGAATGAAGGCCTTTGGAATTGTTCAGTAAGAGTCTGGCACCATATTCATTTATGTAATTGTATAATATTATAATTGAGAAATAATTCCTAAAGATACAAGATACTATTTTTCCTGGTTAGTGGAACAAGTGTATTTCTAATCTCATAACAAATTCCATTCAATTAAATTGCCCCTTAAAAGGCTAATATTATGTTTGCTCTTAATGACATCTGCCATAGCACAAATGATGTTTATAATTGGAAGCTCACTTCTGAAATGCATTATATTTGACTGTGTCACAAGTTAGGGCACTCATAAGCAGTAAATTTTCTCTTTTAAGCAAGAAAAGGATATAAAATAATACAAAAAATATGTATATAGGCTTGCTGACTCCATTAAGTTAATTTTTGTGTTCATACAATTGAACCCTTGGTTATATAGGCCAGACACACATTCATAGGGTTTTAGTCATTTATATCATGTATATATTATGACAAAATCTTTTCTCAGATTTTTTAAGTTACTTGGTAAAACTGAATAAAAATTAAGTATAAATTTTGTACAAATGGGGCTTACACTAAACAGATAATTAAGCTAAAATCTTCAAATTTGAAAATATACAATAGAACATACAATAATCAGATCCCCCAAAAGAACCAGCCACATTTGATAGAAATTCTAACCTTCTACCCTGACAAAGTTTAACTATACCTGTGATAGATTATAGGTATTTTGTTATTTGTGTACTCTCTTTCAGTTGATTTTTTCCTATGAATATGACTTTAATAGTGTTTCACATATTCATTTGTCCAACAGTTTGTTATTTTTCATAAATTCCCATCTAGATTACTGAATTACTAGATACTCAAAAATCAACAGGTAAACTAGAGTAATGAAAAACCCTACTCTTCAACTGGTCTGTGTTTGTCCCATCCCCAAAATAGCCTCTTTGTCTGTGTCACCTTGGTTCACTGTTTTACTTTTCTAGGAATAATTATAAGGTATGAATTATACATGAAAAGATTGAGATCTACTCAAGAAAGCCAAGTGTTTCAGAGCAGTGGCTGGCTCAGTCCTTACCCATTTGCAGACTCAACCAGTGAAAATGCACTAAAACCTCCTCAAGCAGCAGCAGTCATCACTGGCTTGGAGCCTTATACAGAGTACGAGTTTAGGGTCTTGGCTGTGAATATGGCGGGCAGCGTGTCTTCTGCCTGGATCTCAGCAAGAACCAGAGAATCAGGTAAAAATCAATGCTTCAAACTCTGCATTGAAATCCCCTGAATGAAATTGCTGCCTGAAATTAAAGTCAACAGTGCCAAAACAGAACCTTTAGAAATGCAAGTTTTATAAACCTATATGGGCCATGGAAAAAATGTATAGATTGGTTATATGAGAAACTCAAGGTCATAAAGAATTTGCAGAAAGTTTGAGGGAAAAAATTTCCTGTTTTTGTTATTAATTTATGGAGAGGAGGACTTTACTATAGTGAATGCTTTACCAAAATATCCTTTGGTTTCCAGTGCTGCAGTGGATTGCCCCTTGGCCATATTCCTGTTCCATATTCACCACAGTGTACGTTTAGCAACATGGAAAACTGTTACCAATTTGAGAAATCTTTAAAAATTTTTTTCTCTTTCTCAATCAAATAATTTAGATTGTACCTTGTATATAATACTACAGAATCTGTAATTCAGAAGTATGCTTCTAAGCACTTATCATTATGGCAAGGAAGGAGAGAAAAAAATTCATTTCTTTATAAGGTATCTTCATTAAGGCAAATGAGCTATTTTTTAATCTTCTATCTTATTCTCTATATTACACACCCTTCAAATTTTATGAGCATTTTAAGAAAACAAGTACACTTTTGTTATGATTTGAACCTATAGATATTCATAGAAACCCAGATCCTGATCTAAATATGATCTGTTAGGACTGTGGAGGATGAGGGTAGCTTTAGGTTGATGTCCAAGGGAATCACTTCATGAATAAAATGTGCATTGTGCTTGAGCATCTCTTAATGACTACCAGCCACCTTGGACAAATAATAGGGCCATGCTAGCAAAGTGATGAGGCATGGCATTCTAGAAGGGGAAAATCAAGGTCAGAAATGAAAAGTAATGGGTGAAACTGCAATACTGGACCCTCATGATCTTATGGGTCACTGGCTAATGAAAGTGCGATGAGGTCCTTTGATAATACACCTTTGGTTAGCACATTTAAAATCCATATTAAGATCTCAAGGATGGCAGGGGGAAAATGTATGGTGTGTATGTACCTTGAACATTTCAATCGAGACTTACTGAAAACTTGGAGAATTTCTTCGGGGTTATTTAAAACATTTTCAGCTTACCTCTTTCTGCATTGATTTGGTTCAGTGAAATACTTCCGCACATGAGAAATCCAGTGTATTCTTATGTGTTGTTTGGAATTTTGTGGTCTGAGACATATTCTGTTTTGAGATTTCTTTCAAATATTCACAATATCTAGAGTTTTCTACCCAGGTATGTACTAGCTATCATTATGAACACAATCAAAGTCCTCTAAGATTTTTATTTTGTAAATGAAGAATATCTTAGCTGATCATGCAAAAATGGAGCTTATCCTTGCCAATGACATTTTTAAAAGTGAATATCTTTCATGTGTATCAGTATATTCTTGGATTTTTTTTTCCAACTCAGAGTATTTTATAAAGAAGAGAGTATTTCAGAAACTAGAATAAATATGTGAGTAAGTTGGAATATTGATAGGGACAGCAGTCATTGTTTTGATGTTGTTATTTTGTCTTTGATAGCTCCTGTGTTCATGATCCCTCCTTTAGTCGTTCCACTTTCCTCGAACTCTCTCAACGTCTCCTGGGAGAAGCCAGCAGAAAATGTTACAAGAGGAAAAGTTGTGGGGTACAACATCAATATGATTTCTGAACAATCACCTCAACAACCTGTCCCAGTGGTATTTTCAAAGGTATTGTTATTTTTAACTAATTTTCTTTTATTTCTGAGTTTGCAGAATTCTGTAACAGATTCTCCCTATGTATTCACTAAACAGGGCATTTTTCTTCTAAACCTGAAGTTCAATGTATAAGGCTCTGTATTATACATTACTTATTTTTTGTAATATAAGCGTATATTTAAACAAAGTTGGTATGATTTTGATTCATAAGACTTGTTTTTTCACTTATCCTTACACATTTTGTAAGAAGTTAACTTTTGGTAGCTAAGCACTTTCATATTATTCTGATACAAAACAGTATATTAAGCCAATCTGCAATCGGTTGATATTTCTATTCTTTTAGAGGTCTAAATAACATTGAAAAGAACATCATATGGTATATTTTATACATATTTCTATTTCCTTTGAAAAAAGTTGAAGAATTATCACAGCTTTTAAAAATTATAAATATGTTACAGGTTTTGGATATATACTCATATATTACCTTCTAACAATTTATACTCCAGTAAGCAGTAATGAGAATACTAATCATAGTTTATCAGTTACTAAGCTTTACTGTATCCATGGACTAATTAATTTGATACACATGATAGTCCTGGAAGATTAGAGATTCTTGTTCTCTCCACCTTATAGTTGTGGTTGATATACCTCATTAGCCCATTTTTCCAGCATGGGGATGGCCAGTGACAGAGGCTACTTACATCAATTGGATGGGTCATTCTGTGCATTTGGCTGTCCAGTGTGTCTTCTGAGGGAGATGCTCTTTGGTGTGCACTAACTGATATAAAAAGATCTTCACATTTTATGTCTGCTTCCAAAGATCTAGCCACATTTTTCTTTACCAGACTTCCTACTTTCTGATCTTCCAATCTTTCTCATTTTATACCCATGGCCCATATAGACAAGTGACTATCATATAGTCCACATATATTTACCCCTGAGACTCTTAACCCTTAGAAAATATAGAACAGATGAATGGGACCCTGCTGCCTGTTGAGAGAATTTCTTTTCACTGCTGTTTTTTAGGACCTTCTAAATGGGGTTACAGAGTAGCAGCTACTCATTTTTGATTTGCAACCATGTATTTAAGACAACCATCTGTGAGCTAAACTCTCTCTCTCTCTCTCTCTTTTTTTTTTTTTTTTCTTTTCAGCTCTTGAGGGAACTTCACTGGATTTGTGGGTCACGTCATGGCTTCTTTCTGTGCTTCTACCCAACCCCAGATGTTCACTTACATTTTATGATGAATTTATATTCAGCCCCCTTGACCTTGAGACTTGGAATGTCTGAAAGAATCCAGTTTCTGTGAAGTTACTCTGACCACCAGGTCATTTGACGTTTCATAGTTGGGCATTTTGCTTTTACCTGGTAGCATGCAGGCAGTGTTCAGCAAATGGTATAGACTTTCTATTAATGATAAGCTCTTACTTCAAACACTAGGGATTTACCCTGTGACTCTCTTTCCATAAGGATCTCAAAGCATCTTTTTCAATCATGATTACTTCTAGCACTGTAGACTTTATTAGGCTTTAGATTCCAAATGGCTCCTCTGCTTGCAGCATGGCTTGGATCCGTGCAGAGCTCTTTCTTGCTCTGGAATGCACTCATAAGTGGCATCATTTCACATTGTTTATTACCTTGGTCAGAACACTACCTAGGTGTGGAATACGCTCCCTGTTGAATGTGAGGAAGTTACTAGACTGTGCTTCCTTCTTAGTGGTGGTAGATGCTAGATACAATAATTTTGTCTGTTCCTCTGGAGTGGGTGTCCTAGTGTTTCTCAATTTGAATTCCTTTAAAACCTTCACTAATGTGGCAGATCTCTTAATCTTTATAAAGTTATCTCCCACTTTCTGGAGCACATGTCTTACTAAGACCTATACCATACTTTTTGTTTCTTGCTTATCTGATTAATTTAACATGATCTTATTGATATAAAGGACTGAGACTGTCAAGGAAGCTTTTATAGTTTGCCTTAAATTGGTGATTAAATATCCTCAGATTGTCTTTCTCCAGTACATTGATAACAATGCAAGAACCATCTGATTATATAGAACTGATAAGTACTACTTATCCCTAAGTAGTCCTAGTAATTATGAGTTCACCACCAGTGGAAGTTTAAAGATTTTACCATTAGACAGTTCTGTGGACTATCAGTGCTCTGCTTACTACCTATAACAAGGTTCTCATTGTCAGCCAGCTGGATTGGTGACCCAACTCCAAAATATCATTGTAGAAACTCCTTCCTAGGATCATTCCTGGAACCATTTTCATAGGTCAGGTTCCCCAGAAACCATACACTATGCTAGAAGACTAGCATGCAGAAGGTTTATGGGAAAGAGTTCTTAGAAACAACACTTGTAAAGTAGTACAATATGCAAGATTTCATTCTTCTTTATGGATAAATAAGACTCCATTGTGTATACATTTTTTTTTATCCATTTGTCTGTTGACAGGCACCTAGGCTGTTTCCATAACTTGGCTATTGTGAATTATGCTGCTGTGAACATTGATATTACTGTATCAGTCTATGCTAGTATGTTAACTTTAGTTCTTTTTGGATTAATATCAAGGAGTGGGATGTTGGGACTAATGACTTGTTAACTAACTCAGGCTGACTCCTTACTTCCTGGTGGGTGAGCAAGATCAAGGCCTCAAAGGTGGTTTCAAAAGTTAATGACAATAAATCGGACCACCGTCAGGGATTGGTTAACAACAATTCTGCGAACGTGATCAGCTCATGCTTGCCATATAGTCCTATGGAACTCTCACCTGTGTGAACCCCTGTGCCTTGCTGACCTTTAAGCTCATTGGTTCCCGCCTAACCTCCACCCTACATAAAAGCTTGTTTCCTCAAAAAACAAGTTCCTGCTGTGACTGGTCTCCCTGACGCCTCTGATTGTCCTCCACCCGGAGGGCTGGGTGAGGGCTGGGTACTGGCAGTCAGTCAGCCCTACCTTTCCCGGTCTGGTCTTGTTGGGGAGTGCTCCCTTCCCTTGTCGCTGGTCAAGAAGAGCAAGGGGGCTAAAGACCCCAACAGTGGGATAGTTAATTCATATGGTGGTTCCAATCCTAGTTTTTTAAGGAATATCTATCCTGCTTTACAAAGTGGTTATACAAATTTGTAGTTCATCGGCAATACATGTGTGTACCCTTTCCCCACATCCTCACCAGCAATCATTGTAATTTGTATTCTTGATGATTACCATGCTAACTGGAATGAGGCAAAATGGCAGTGTAGTTTTGATTTGCATTTTCCTGATAGCTAAAGATGTTGAACTCTTTTTTATATATTTTGACCATTCATATTTTTTCTTTTGAGAAATATCTGTTTAGATCATTTGCCCCTTTATTGATAGGGTTTTTTCTTTTTTATGTTGTTTTTTGAGTTCTTTATATATTCTGGATATTTGTCTACTTCAAGAGTAGCTGGCAAAGATTTTCTCTCACTCTGTAAGTTCTCTGTTCACATTTCTAATTGTTTCCTTTGCTGTGCAAAAGCTTTTTAATTAGATGTCATCCCATTTATTAACTCTTGGCATTATTTCCTGAACTTTAGGGATTCTGTTGAGAAAACTGTTGCCTATGCTTATATATGTTCACCCTTTTTTCTTCTAGGAGTTGTATAGTTTCTGGTCTAGTTCTTTAGTGTTTGATTCATTTTGAGTTGATTTTTGTGTAGGGTTGAGATAAATGTCTAGTTTCATTCTTCTATATATGGGTAACCAGTTTTCCCAGCACCATTTGTTAAAAAGGCTGCATTTTCTCCAATGTATGTTTTTGGTGCCTTTGTTAAGTATCAGATGACTGTACATATGTGGGTTTGTCTTTATGTCTTCTACTCCATTGGTCTTTGTGTCTATTTATACACCAGTATCATTCTGTTTTGTTATTATAGCTTTGCAGTTTAATTTGATATCAGGTATTGTTATGCCTTTAGCTGGTAAATGGATAGAACTGAAGAACACCATGCAAAGTAATAAGCCAGACTCAGAAAGTCAAGGGTCAAATGTTTTCTCTCATATGTGGAGGTTGGAGAGAAATAAGGAATACAAAAAAGGGAACCATATGGAAATAGAGGGAGAGAGGAAGGGAACTGAAGGAGAGGAAAGAGGGGTAGGAAAGGGGAGGATCTGTGGAAAGAAATTGACTAAATCATACTATGTACATGTATAAATATATCACAATGAATTCCATTTTTTGTATAACTATAATGTACCAGTTTTAAATGACAATAAATAGGAAGGCCAGTAGAGTGGAGGAACAGGGTCTTAGACAGGGAAGAGGAGAGGGAGAAGAGAAACTCTGGGGATTGAAATGGAGCATATTATATATATTATATACATTTAGAAATATGTCAAACTGCACTATTATGTAGAGGTATAATACACTAATAAAAACTAATAAAATAGAAGGGAGAACAACAAGGTAGCACAAGGTGATAAGAGGGAAGGAGAAGAAAAGAGCAAAGGGAGGTACTAAGGAATTAAATTGATCAAATTATTATGTGCATGTATGTATATGCACAATAAAACCCACTACTCTGTATAATTATTATGTACTAATAAAAAATTTTAAAAGATGCAGATTAAGCCAAATAATAAGTTGAACTATGATGTAATAATGCAGAAGGCCTCAACTGATCCTATGGGTAGTTCTGGAACTGTAGTTACCCCTGAGGTAGTCCCAAATGGAGTCCAGAGGTCAGACCTTTGTACCTCTGTTTATTTGCTTCCTAGGGCTCATAACATATTGCATAAATAAAATGATTTAAAACAACAGAAATTTGTTCCCTCTGGAGGCCAAAAGTCTAAAATGAAGCTTCTTTGCTCCTTCCACTGACTGGAGAGTGCTTTTTTGCTCTTTCCAGCTTCCAGCATTCTCTGGTGCTACTTGGTTTGTAGGAACTTAATTTCAATCTCTGCTTCTATTATCACATCACCCTTCTTCTTGGGTGTCTTGTCTACTCTGCCTGTTTATCCTTAGTTCTCCTATAAAGGTACCAGTCATTGACTTTAAGGCTAACAATAAATACAGGATAACTTGAGTAATGACGTCTGCAAAGACCCAATGTCCAGAAAGCTACATTCTGAAATCTTCAGTGGCCATAGGTTTTGGGAAGATACTCTTGAGTCCACTATTAATAGATTTGCCATTTTTCTAAGTCTTGTTCATAGACAGAACATGTATAAACACAAAATTTTATTTTATATATCAGATAGAAAAAGAGTCAGTGATTTGTGATTCCTTGCTGTGGTTTTCCATTATTTTGAATGTTTGATTCATTTACAGCTATTCTTGTGATAAAATCCTAAGTAGTACAATACATATCCTTCAGTTTAAATAATGTAGTCAACCAATCTGGCATGTTATATTATTTAGGATAAATTTACAATTATAACTGATGTTTGGTCTTTCATTGTTACTTTTTACCCTATATTTATCCTTGGCGTTTTATTTGTTTTTACCATTTTTTTGCTTTTATTAGGTTACAAAATTTTAAAGCTAATACCTAGGCAAATACTTCAAATTTGATTTATTGTAATCTTAAAGGAAAATATCTAAAAATTTCTCCAAAAGTTGAACTTTCTAATTATCTATATTTACATTTCTTTATGGAAGATTAATTTATATGAATGTATACTCATATCACTTAAAGACAGGGACGTGTTGTTAGGAGATATGTCGTGCAAACACCATAAAGTGTATCAGTAGGTGGCATAAGTCAATCACTCCACATGGTCTCTTGATGCAATTGAGACGTGCAGTGCACATGAGATGTGTGAAGCTGCTGCTGGTGTAACACAGCACACTGCTTTATAGGAAATTTTGTTTTTATAAGTAGAGAATTACACTCTAATAATAAAATGAATAATATAGTAAATATGTAAAGCAGTAACAGTCATTTGTTAGCATATCAATATTTTGTCCTATACATAATTGTATGTGCTACACTTTTATAGTTGATAGTTGGCAGCAGAGCAGATTTGTTGACACCCAGGTCCCACAAGTAATTCCTTATGCTACAGCATGTCAATGGCTATGACATCACTAGGTGATGGAAATCATTCAGCTTTATTATATCTTAGGGGACCCTAATCATATACTGTCGGTCCGGTCCATTGTTGACCAAAACATCATTATTTGCCATGTGAGTGTATGTCAATAGTCCTAAGAAAAATAACTTTGTATTCATGGTTGGTGATGTTCTGTTTTAATGACTTCTTTTCCTTGATATAATTCACATCCACAGCCTAAGCAAATTTACATGGCTGCTTTTGATCAATTCTAGTTATAAGGATGGGGCCAATTCTCAGTGTTGGTGGTTTAATTACTTGTTTGTAGACTACAGAGTTCCTCTCTGTCTCCTTTGCTCAAATCTGCTATTTTCATTTGGAAGTGCATGATAAAGACATTATTTCAAAAAAATATAACTTTGATCTAATCTGTATATGCTTGTTTATATAAGAAAGATAATTGAGAATTAACCTCATGTGGATACTCACTAATATATTTAATTGTTTTCCCTTTTTGTTCTGTTTTTTTTTTTTTCTTTTTTCAGAAAATGATGGAATTGATTTAACATAGTGACATTGTTCTGTTCTAGTGCCATCAAATAGCATGGGGCATTACCACACTGGGTTACTTTTGGCCAAGTCCCATGGTTTTGTTTGGACTTTTTTGCAGTAACAATGACAATGTCACCATCTTTATCTCTACTATTGGTGACAATAACCATACCACCACGCTGCTTTATGAGGCAATAACTTGGTTTCCTCATTTATCCACTCAGGAACTGGATTATTACCTCATAAAACAGTGTGATTGTACAATTATCAATTAAATCCTGGCTTGTTGAGACTCTTTAAAAAATCCCTTTTCCTAATAGTAGTTGGCCTTAATTCCCTGTGTCTGGATTCATGGAACTTTGCCTGCCAAGATTATATTTTTTGCACTGATTATCTATTATCTGATGATGATTATTATTATGTTTTGCCTTGAAGCTGTTGCACACGGCTAAATCCCAAGACCTGTCTTATGTTGTAAAAGGACTGAAGCCTTATAGGATATACAAGTTTACTATCACTCTCTGCAATTCAGTTGGTTGTGTAACCAGTGCTTCGGGAGCAGGACAAACTTTAGCAGCAGGTAAGTGAGTTTTAATGGATTATGTAAAAATAGGTTGTATATTTATAAACAAATACCTACAAAGTTTCTCAACTTTGAACTTTGTCCCCTAATGCTTTCTTTTGCTAACTCTGATTGTAATCTACCTTGACATATTTAAACAAAAAATAAAGTTAGACTTAAGAGGTGCCCAGGAGCTGTGTCCTAAGAGCTATAATTGATGCTGAATGAGGGTAGCTGCAGGGCTCAGCCACCTGTGCTCAGAAGGCTTCTTGTGAGGGCTTCTGCATACTTCTTCCTTCAGACCTAACATTTTTTGTGGGGTTGGGTCTACTCAGTCCTGTCCCATGGGGATATGCAGGAATTACTAGGTTGACTTCAGATCATGTTTTGTCTTTACTGGATAGGCAGTTGTTATTTAATTTTTTATGATTAATAAACTCCTTAGTTTATAAAATTAAAAAAGAAACTAATTGTCAAGTATAACCCTCTTCAGAAATAGTGTGGATCATTTTTGCCTGCCTCACTTAGAACCATAGAGCTTTATATAAACTTTGATTACATGTGTCACTAATACCTGTATAATTCAATGATTTAGCATTTGTAGCATATTTTCAAATCAAAGATTTTCTGTCAGTAATTCCATAAGGCTTAGTTTCTCTTTAAGGACATGTCTAGATATAGAGAGGTTAAAAGACTCCTAGATGAATTACAGATATAAGCACCTATTAACCAAAGTATTCCCTAGACCTCATTCCTAAATATCTTCATCCTAATATTAATAGGTATAATTCTATTGAGTTTTTGTTCCTTGTTCTGGGAAAAAACTTACTTGGCTCAAGTTATTTCACTCAAGTAATTTTGTTTGTTCTAAACTTTTATTAATATGAATGACTGCCAAATTTGTGAAATCATGATTTATTATCTCTACAACTGAACTCTTTGTATATTTATACATTTAATCTTTATTTATTTCAGGTATATGAAATACATCTCAGAATGTCTGAGTACATTTAGGGAGTTCCTAGCCTTCTTATTAGACTATTTATTTTTATACACTGCATTAAGGGTTGCTGAGTGTGAATAACAAAGGAAGAATACTCTTCTCTTTTAGGAATATTGACACAATTTTGCACAAAATTTGAAATAATAATCAGTTGTATGGGCTGGAGAAAGTGAAACCAGAGTCTTAGCACATACCAGAGACTGGTCTGAGGTAGCATTAGGAGAGACAGCCCCTAAACATAATTGAGCAGAACTAGAATTCCAGCCTCTCAGGGTTATAGAATACATAAAAGTCATCTAGTGTGACTAGATAGCCAGTATC
Organism: Sciurus vulgaris; assembly: GCF_902686455.1. Classification (NCBI taxonomy): domain Eukaryota; kingdom Metazoa; phylum Chordata; class Mammalia; order Rodentia; family Sciuridae; genus Sciurus; species Sciurus vulgaris. The sequence continues at coordinate 68,701,118 of NC_136473.1, forward strand.
AATATATTCTTTATAACACTCCCTTCAGGGTTTGCCCAACCCATGCCTGATACCTTTACTGGTAGGGGAATGACTACCTCTCAGGCAAATCTACACCAACTTTAGATGCCTCTTTCAAAAGTGGTTTCTTAAATTGATTGAAAAAAATCTCCCTGTGGTTTCTACTCAGCATTCTTAATTCTCTTTCCTTGAAAGGTGGTGTCAGTCTAATTTATCCTCCTCGTGACATCACTCCTGGGAACATTTTCACAGCATTACACCACCCCAAGTAGTCTCTCCTTTAGGCTGCCCACCGTGGTACATCTTCTGCACTTGCATGTCTTAGTTTCTAGTACTATGCGGGCACTCTCTGCTGCGTGATCTGATTGTGTGGTGAGGAGACTGTGGGTTACTCCTTACCACTGGAGAGACTATGAACTAAAACTAATCTGTGCCCTCTGGATTGTCTCCCTAAATGTTTTATCCTGAAAAATAGAACTTGGAATTGTCTCATTCTTTAAAGGGTATCAGATGCGAATGTTAGCTTTATAAAGTAAGAGTATATTCTTATATTTTTTCATAGAGTGAAAAGTAATTTGTACTACTTTGTGCTTATCTTTATTTCTAATTTTTAAAATATATTAAGGGGAAAAATTAGAAACTTCTATGCAATGGTTTGAATTTGGGTTTTGACATTTAGAAGCTGGGTGACCTCAAATGAATTATGTAAATTCTGTTTCTTGGTTTTTCAATTCAAAAATTAAGATAGTATATTTTGTAAAGGTTTCACAAGAATAAGAAAAGCTAATGTACCTAAATAATTTAAAAAGTTCCCATTACAGTGTAAATTCTCAATAAAAATTGGTTATGATTATTGTCATAAAATTATATAATGTTTTATTGGTGTATAAATGTTATGGAATTTCTAGTGCTATCAAAATCAAAAAGTTTATTATACAACTTTAATTTTATAACAGTATAGCATATCTGCAACAATGGCATGTCTGTTTTAAAACCAATTTTATTGCAAAACAAACTTTAAAAAGAGTCTGAAAGCATTTTATTATTTCTGCAAGAAGTATATTGGTCAACATTACAACTGTGCGTTTCAAAAATTTGCCCCCAAACTACTAGTTTCAAATTTGTTATTTGCTGTATAGTTATTATTATGCCCAAAACAAAGCATTAGTACATTTTCTTGTGAAGGCTCAATCACTGAGCATCTATATTATAGGAAATTCAAAGATAATCTGGATAGTGCTGGGGTCAAGAAGTTGACACTTAATAAGTAGGATTAATACCAGGGAGAGGCATGTTCTAAGGTCTGTCAGGAAGGCTAAAAGAAAGCTATAGGAACAGAAAATGGGATAAATGGTTTTGATTTGGGATATTGTAAATTGTCTCACAGAGTGATGCTAGAGATGGACTAAATGTTTGGTCAAGTTTTTGCAAATATTTACTGAATAAATCATGTACTAGTGAGTATTTTAGATGCCAGCACTGTCCCAGGTACTGCTGTGATGAGAGCTGGGGTTAATGAAGACTTCTCTTGCAGTAAAGTGAAGAATAAGTAAGAAAGAGTGTGAATAGAGTCTGGTAGTCTTTCCTAAGAGGCAGTAAGGGACTAAATCAGATGAGTAGAAGTGAAAATTAAAAAAAGGGAATGGAGTGCTATCATAGAGAAGAAATCCTTGGGTTGACAAGAGGGAAGACTAGAAGATGGTGGGAAATATTGTGGCCCTCTAGGGTAGCCAGAACAGAAGCTGGAATGTAGAGGATTGAGCAGTGGCAAGAGATGATGATGGTAGATTTCAGACATGTGATACTTTGATTTTTGCCAAAGCTTTCCATCTACCCAGTTTCCATTAAAAAAAAAATGCATTGATTTTTATTTCCATTTGAATTCCTTTCTTTCCTAAAGGAAAAATTATTTTAGTGGTTTTTTGGGGTGGGTGAGGGGAGTTGGTTTTCATCGTTCATTTGATTTTGGTCTTTTTGAATCTTTTTTGTTGTCATTTATTTTATTCTTGTGCAGGGCATTCAACTTAGGGCAAAAGTTTGTTTTAATCCCTTAGTATATTTTGTGAGAACTATCTGACCCTTTGTCTTCCAAGAAGAAAATAATGTCATTTACATGAGAGTAAAAGGAAAATAACTTTTGCCTATACTTTATTATATGATGCACCATTTTCAGGTACTTTTAGGTCAGTGAAAAGGAATTTATTTGTTTTATTTAAATATGAGGAAACCCCATCAAATATAAATTCAGTATCCTTCTTGCCTCTTTTATTTTCAGTAGGTGGGTAATTTTTTTTTTTTCTAAAAATTTCCCAAGATTAAATAGCTGAATAGAACTCATGGACATTACTGAAATAAATGATGTGAAGGCCTATCTTTTTGAATAATCAAGAAGTTTGTAGTAGGAAAGGAATAAAAATTGATTTGCAGTATGATTTTCCTGCTCCATTGTTTCTAGTAATAACAGTGTAATTTGGAGGTATATATTATTCCAGCAAACTTCAATGGACTGAGGGAAGTTGAACTCTTATAACTAATATAGTGATACAGGCTCATTATCAGAGATGGAAAGAGGCTAGATACCATCCAAAATTTTTGAAAAATAGTATTGAAAATTAGAAGTGCTATTGAGCCTTTAAGAAGCATTGAATCTTGGGAAAAAAAAAACACATTTCCTCCTTAAATCTTGGTCACAAAATCAAAAAGATACTTGTAAAATTTTATCTGGCTGTTTCATTAAAAAGCTTGAGAGTTATAATTGGCTCTTTTTTGTTTTAAATATTTTATTCCAACTGCCTTTGATTAGAATGGGTTCATCGCATCCTGGATATTATACTGCTCTCCTCTGGTTTTGATGCTAGTGATGAAGTCTGAGAACTGATTTATAGAAGGCATTCTTCCAGGACCAGCTAGTGTCTCTCCTTTGCAAAATACCAAATTGGTGTTATCAGTGGCTTTGGATTTGTTTCTGGTTGTATGAGTGTGACAATCTAATGACATGGGCCCTCTTAAAATTTTTATTGTTTTTTCATAAAAATTACCCTTTTAATTTAGGAAAGTTGTTGTATTTTCCCCTTTTTCAAACGGAGTCCCCTCTAAACCTTCATTTTAAGAAGTGCCTTTTGGAGTTTCATTCCTGAAGGAACAACATGATATTTCTTTCGCCTGTCATAAATTGACCTCTAACTCTCTGAGCTTAAGAATGTCCATCTCCCATTAAGCAAGTAATTAGTGGTGCATTAAGTTTTTGCTCTGAAACCTATAGTCTGTTTGCTGCTGGGTTGAAAACACACATTGTTTTGCATGCAGGTACATAAGTCTTTTCATTGGGAATAGGACCCAGAGTGATTAAACAAGCACTCTTAATATGTTAATTTATAATTTTAATTACAACAATCTTGTATATATAGTCATTAGTGAATACTAATATAAATATTTTTCTACCTTTTTATTCATAATGCATAAACCAATCATCCAGTTACTTCTCTGAGGTTGCCTGTTTTCACTTCATAATACAATCTTTGTTCTTAGTTATGAATGCATTTTGTTCGTTCCTGTCTTGAATAATCCCTCATTAAGCTAGTCACTTTCTGCTCCATGCTAAAAAGGAAAAATTATCATGCAAATGTGGCATGCCATATTAAAAAGCACATTACCAAACACTTTTGTTGCTGTCCTTCAATTAGTTTCCCTTCTTTGAATTTAATTCCATTTGTTGTTAAACTACTGACTTGATGTATGGACTCATGAATCTGAGGCTGCTGCCAAGAAAGTGGTGGGAAAAAAATCAAAGCCTCTTGGAAGAGCTGTAGAGGCGAGCTGAAATGAATTTGCTTCACCTTTGACAAGAACACTTGAACAGCACTGGAATCCTCTGATGATTCAACTTGGCTAATTATCCAATTATTTATTTCAAGAATAAAAGCAGCGTTTTACAATTAGAGAAGTGTAAAGCAGCCTGAGAAATTTAGTAATGACAGATGACTTAAGTAACTTCTCAGATAAACAGTATCTGTGCAAAAACTTGTCTCACCAAGTCTTCTCAGGCAGCAGTTCTTGTATCTTAGCATCACTGAAACTGAGTATGCTGAAGGTTTTTTTGTTTGTTTGTTTTGCTCTTTCAACAGAAATTATTTTACACTCATAACCACCATGTCAAATTTTCTTGGCTCTTAAGCAACATTTAAGTTGTATTTCTCTTGATTAAAAGCTTTTGGTTCAAAGCAATACTTTTTAATTGCCTAATGATATAAGTCAGTTCTTAGGAAAGAACCGCACATTTAGGAGTTCATTTGCAATATAACTGAAAAATTCATTGCATGGCAGTAAAACAATTTACTGTTAATTACAAGGAGAAGAATTTGCTGTAGCATGCTCACAGATTGCCATGAATCATGCAGCACTCCTAGAGATTTATAACAGATGTGTAAGTGGGATGAATTAGCAGGGTTTAATAACAGAGACACAAATCATGCAGACTTCAAGGAGCTTTAATTGATATACTAGAATGTGACGGGCATGAATCACTCAGCCATTCAACAGCACTGTAACATATGGTCAGCTCAATATGCTGCATCTTAAATCGGTTGGTGAGTCGTTGGTTGTCCCATATGGTGGAAGCAATATATTTTTCATGATTAAAAAAAATACATCCATTTTTTAAAGAAATATGATTGCAAAGCATGTTTGTTATTGAACAGTCACCTGAATGCCAAACTGTTTTTTTTTTTTATTGTTTTGTTTTTTAAATGATTCTTTTTAAAAACATGGCAGCTTCCCAAAATAAATAGGGGATAGTACTTGTAATACCAGATCGCTGGAGGCATTATGGGAACCAGATCGGTGCTTGTTGGCACACTTGACCCCCAGCAAGCCTATAGAAAGCACTGCTGATGGTGCCTGTGATTGTCAGGGAAATCCTTCAGACTTGGGCAAAACAAACAAAATCAAAGGATGATGTCACTTTGGAGAGTTTAGGGATACCCAGCTTGGCAAACAGAATAAATTGCATTCAATGGGAGATCTGTACTTAGCGGGGTAAGAAAGTGGCTGTGATAATACTGGGGGCCCTAATGTTACAATTGGATGTACCATTTTATGCTGATTCCTTATTTAAATGTTCAGTCCTTCAGGAGCCTTCAAAAAAATAAACACTGACACACCATCACACAGACAGTGCCACCGGTTCCATGTCATTCATGAAAAATAATTTCAGTGTTTGAGTACAGGTATCCTGGTTGAAGACCATCACCAGTAGTGTGCAAACATGTTTTCATTGGAACTGAAATCTGGCAGCTTTCAGAAAAGCTTTTGCAGCATTAGTAAATCTGACAGACTTGAAAAAGGAATATTGCAGCCTTAGAACTGTGGCTGCCAGGATTTAATGTCAACAATTAAAATTTATTTTGATCCTTACCTAGTGTTTATTACTATTTGTATACACAACAGACCTTACTAATACAGAGATGCACTATTAGATGGAATTACCATCTGTTCAGAGTGAAATGCTGGCATCTGTCTTAGATGCTAAAACTAAAATGATATTATTTCTAACAAAACAAATTAACTGCTTTTTACTCACTGACTTCAATTTTGAGTGTGTTGATGTACCCAAGGAAAAGGTGTTTTTGTGAAACATGTAATGACCTTGGTCATCAGGTCTGCTTTTAGATGTGTGACTTTGTCAGGGTATCTACTGGTCTTTTTGTCTTTCAGGAATGGCATTCGGAAATCAGATTTTCAAAAACACAGTCTTAGTTTTATAATGTACTGTATGCACATTCTATAATAAGGCATTAAACAATGCAGTTAAAATATGTAAAAATTGACTGAATCAGAGAGGTTCTAGTATACACAATATTTTGACAGATGTGCCCTAAAAACTGTAAGGAAAGAAATTAACCAGGCAAAAATTCATCTGAACAAAGTTGCTATAGGTCCCACAGTGACACCTTTAGGAAAATATAAACTGTATCTTCTCTGTTAGGCTATTTTAAATTTTCTCACATGCTGACATATATAAAAGATTTACATTCAGCACCTCTCAGTTTTTTTTTTTTTTTGAAAGCCTTAGTATCCTATTAAAAAAGGTCTCTAGCTTTTTGAAGTTAGAGAATTTGGAGGATCAAGGACAATGGTAGTTTCCAAGCTGATGTTAGATCACTGATGGTACTTTCTGAGAGGCCAGACTTCAATTCTATATATCACAAAATAATAAATTGTGTGACACCAGCATTTAATGCATGTACACAGTGCATTAACTGTAACTGTAGTACATTTATTTGTGCTGGAGGAGACTTGAAAATGATTAAAAAATCAATACTTTGCTGTCAGAGAAGCAAGTGTTACGATGCATTTAAGTAGTTAATTGCATAAGACCCATAAAAGCTTCAAGTTTGGGTAGCAAGGATGCCATAATTACAGTCCAAGCAACTACCTTTTATTAATGGTGGACTTTAGGGAACAGTGGTTGCTGTCATCATTGCTGCTATATATGCAGTTCAGAAATAATGGATCCCCTTCTCTCTTTACCTGTAGGATGCTACTTAGGTACATACAAATCATCAATTATCACCAAAATGGTAATGAGCTAAGGCTGTCTTTGTTCACCCAGCTCACTTAAGTTCTCTAACAGTAATGCCTTTTTTAGCCTCACTTTATGTCAGGGAACACACAGACCAATCCTAACATTTATATTCCATACGGGGGTAAAGAAACAGTAGCTGAAAGCTGAAGAGAATAAGCCAGAGGGCTCCTGCCAGCTTCCTCAAGGACTAAGGAGATCAGTATGTCGCACACCCCTTGGTGGTTTACTAATTGAGAAGCACTAGTTTAAAATGTTCATTCATAGAATTTGAAACTGGAGAGACCCCAGATACAACCAGTTGTGTCACCGCTTAACAAATGAGTTAACTGAAGAACAGAGTTCAAATAATGCACTACTAGCCAATGTTCCATGAGCAGTGTTTTACAGGGCCAATCTAGAACCTAAATTTTTTCTCCTTTTCAGGTCAGTCCCACTGTGTGTATCCACTCATGAAGGTGACTAGTGAACAAGGAAATGGCAAAATGTATTTTGTTTTCTTAAGTCAGAAAATAGATAGTCAATATGGCAATGTCGGGTGATCTCTGAGTTTGTGGGGAGAATATCTTTCTCTTCTGGATACTGATTAGTGAGCAGTTACAGCCAGGCAGTTGCCAGTTGGGAAAAAACCATGACTCCATCTCCTGAATTCTTGTCTGCACCATAGTCTCAGCACCCTCATGCAAGTGGTCTGATCCAATAGTTAGGCAAATTGCATTTCATGTCACAGTTCTACATCTTTGAGAAAGTCCTAATTATTTTCTCTTGACAAGGTGCCTAAGGTTGTGTTAGGTTAATCTTTTCCCTACATATCCCTGAAGCGTGGAAGCGCTGGTCACTTCTGGATTTATGTTTTCGTAATAGCAAGTGGATGACATTTTAACATAATGAATGACACAGTCAGGTAGTCTTCATAAACAACAAATTCTTCCCTGAAAACAAATGTAGAGATTTGATTACAAAGACCTGCGTAGCAGTAAGCGTGTCTGCTAGTTCTTATCCTATGATGCTCGAAACTCACACTACATAAATTTTGCAAGTGTAAATTTATTCATTACAATATGCCATTAATCAGATTATAAAGTAATAAATGCTGCATAAAGAATGTAGATTAGCAGAGCATTTTATAAAAGTATCTTTATAAATAGGAGAGATCTACTAGAAATTGGATTACAGTGCTGTTGAAAAAAACTCCAAGAACATGGTAATTTCATTCCAAGTGAAAGCAGACATCATATATTATTCTTTGAAATGATGGATATTGAAGATGCATTTTATGCTTTACATTTACAATAGAATTTTCTAAGTAAATATAGATACATCTTGAATGTAGGTAAATTGCTTTCTTTTACAACATGTAATTCGAAAGATGCTTTTGGTTAGAAGTAATATTGCCTTGTATTTGTATAGAAATTTGTTTTATAAAAACTAAAATAATCATGCATTTTTGTGGTAACAGATGTTATTGTCAAATTATTTTGCCAAAAATTTATCCTCATGTTGTTTATGGGAAAGCTTAGCCAGATATAAATTTTATTTTTGTAAAATCTTAACAGCATTGGAAATTAAAAAGTGAAATACAATTTCTAAATATCTACAGAGCCCTTTCTGTTATTTAATATTATCTCTTAATTCACTGTCTTATAATTAAGAAATATAAAGACTATATTTATTTGTAGCCATAATCCTTTTGCCTTTATAATCTAACAAATAATCCTTCATTCCCTCAATCTCTCTTGGTGATTCTGTGTGTGTGTTGGTGGTGGGGGAAAGGCATGCAGCAGGCCAGTCGAGTTTAAGTGATTGACAACTTCACTTAATTCCTCCTTCTGGTCTTAGAGAAAAGGATGACTCAGTAGGGCACTCATCCTTTCAAAAAAGTTTGGGTGACTGCTCCAAGTGAAACTGTATAATACACCAGCTGGACTTTCTTCTTCTTCTTTTTTTTTTTTTTTTTTTTTTAAGGAAAAGGATAGCAAATATACTCTAGTTCAACTCATTCTCTGGAGTTGACTTCCTAAGAACAGCGTAATTAATTGCTTAGTGAGATAATTCCCCTGGGACAAAGAAAATGCTCCACAACTTACTAGATTTTGAACAGTAGACATTAATTTGTGGACTCTCAATGTAAGAGTGTCTTTATTGATTATAATCTTTTTTGCCAAAATAAAAGCAAGTGCATACTCTCACTTTTAGGAGGTTGTCTTTTAAAAAATAACTACAGAGTTGCTGGAGTTCCTTTAGATTTTTGACTCTTAATTTATATTTCTGAGTAAGAAATGATTATGGGTTGTGCTACCATTGAGGACAGGATTCTGAATAGTATGGTGGTGCAGAACTTCATCGCTCCCCCAATTCAATAAGAGTAACGTAAAGTTGCATTGAATGTCAAACAAAGGTCAACCTGAAGGAGAGATTGCTCTTTAAACAATGAAACTCTTCCACCATCAAAAAGTACAGGAGGCTGATTCATGCTGCCTGTAAATATTTAGTTCAAATGAAATGAATCTCGAACATTTACTGTATTAGGGTAAGTTCTATTGGGTTAGATGGTATTTTTCAAACTGAAAAAGTTTAGGACCCTAGTCCCAGAACACTACACAGTCTTAAGTGGATAGAAGAACTCAAAATATGATTTTTTTTGTGTTTCTAAAATGTTCAAAACTGAAAATAAACTTTGTAATTGTTCCTTCACTTGCATCTTGGAGTCCAGGACTGAAAAATCTTGGGCAGCCCTGCTTCTTTGGTTAAGATCATAACCAAGGTAGAAATAGAGCAGACTGCTTAAGTCTGGACTTAGGTTCGGCCTCTGTTCCTTCTCAGCTGTGTCAATTTAAGCAAGTTAGTTAATCTAACTGTCCCTCAGTTTTCTCTCCTATAACATGGAAATAACAGTAACACCTAATTTCTAGGACTGGTCTAAAGATTAAATGAGGTAATGGACATAAAATGAACAGAGAGGCCTGATGAAATTTTAATATAATGGTGGAATTCCAAACTCTACTGAAAGTCGTAGTGGGAGAAGAAGTTTATGGATGGTTTATCTTTTTATTTTGTTTTGGATTATTTTGAAGTGGGGTGATAGCTTGCAGAACGAAATCTTTGCAAACCCACCATTTAGCTGCTTTTTGGCACAGAATACTAAGAGAAATCATGCATATAATTTATAGATTTATATGTATATAAAAATATCACATGGGTTTCAGTGGCAGAAGATGAACGGAATTGTTAATTATCTAAGTTAATGAACTTTTTGTTCAGTGCCTCTTCTTCTTTACTTAAAGTTAAAATAGAATCCCAAGTAATTATTATCTTTTAGAAAGCTGGCCAACATCTAAAAGGTAACACATAATAATTTAAGATGTCTTAAGGTAGGTTTCCTTTTATAGTTCCAGCGTTTCAGTTCTTGTATTCATATCATTTTGATTTGCATTTATTGAAATGGGCCATAGCTCAGTGTCTATAAGGCTATGTTAACACAAGTGTAAATTAAAGTCCACAGCCTTATTTTGAGATATTTTAAAGTAGGTTTGTTCATTATGACATTTGTTCCTTTCTTCACTTTCACCTATCAAATCCAGTCAACACACTTAGAGTAAGAATAAATCTCAGCCCACTAACTTACCTATTCAAGGAAAAGGAAAAATCAAAACACTAGCACATTAGTCATAATTTTCAGCAACTCAGGTGATACTCTTATTCCCTTTCCCTCAGGTTGTAGAGAAAATCTTAATTTCCGTTTCTCTTGGAATTTCTTTGGAACTCCCAAGAACTGCCATTGTCCTGGGACCTTGAAGCACTCCAGGCCCCAACATACTTGAGGGCACTGGGCACTTGCTGCTCTGTGTCTGAGGTCACTGCTGGTGGCACTGCTGCGTCAGGGACAGCAGTGCTCCCGACTGCTTCAGGATCAGAGCCTGGCCAGTCTTCGGTGCCTGTACCAGAGTTTGTCAACTGCTGATCTACAAATGTTCTATTTGGTTTTCAGAGTGTTTTTACTTATTTGTTTGTTTTGATTTACATCCGTTCTAAGTCTGATGAAAATCAGAAAATTGTATATGAAAAGGCTTTCTGACCAAAGAAGATATAGATTTGGTAAATAAGTATATGAAAAGATGCTCCACATCATATGTGTTGAGGAAAGTGCAAATTGAAACAAGAAAGTAGCAGAACACATTCATTTCTGTGGCCAAAATCTGAAACACTGACAAGACCCAGTACTTGTGAGGATGTGGGGCAACAGGAACTCTCCTACATTGCTAGTGGGAATGCAAAATGGAACTTTGGAAGACAGCTTGACAGTTTCTCCCACAACTAAACATGCTCTTACCATATGATCCCGCCATTCTGCTGCTTGGAATTTCCCCAAAGGAGTTGAAAAATTGCATACACACAAAAAGTTGCACATGCATGTTTATAGCAATTTTATGAATATTGAAACATTGAACTCAAGATATTTTTCAGGAGATTAATAAAACTGTACATACAATGGAATATTACTAATATGGGCTATCAATAATGAAGAAACCTTACATACTTACTAGTGAAATCAGATTGAAATAAGTCAATCTGAAAAGACTGCATACTATATGATTCCAATATGTGACCTTCTGGAAAAGGCAAAATAAATATTTAAGAGAGTAAAATGATGAATGGTTTCTAGGGGTTGGTGATGGGATATGAATGGCAGGCACAGAGGAATTTGGGGGCAGTGAAAACACTTTATAATACTATAAGAATGGATAGTTGTCATTATGCTTTTGTCCAAGCCCCTAAAATGTACAACACAAAGGCTGAATCTTAAGGTAAAAGATGAACTTCCTGTGATAATGATGTGCGTATTTAGGCTTATCTGTTATAATAAACCACTCTAGTGAGAGATATCAGTAATGATAAGAAGCTATTCAGGGGCATGACATATACCATAAAACTCTATCCCTTCCTCTCAATTTTGCTGTTAACCTAAAACTACCCTAAAAATTAAAGTCTTAATAAAACTACTTTCTGACTTTTCTTTTTAAATGAACTAAGAGATGTGGCATCCTAGGTCCTCTCTTCCTGTATTACCAATTGATTGGCACAAATTAGTGACAGTTCACCCTGCCCAGTTCTTCTCAGATCCTCTACTCCCTATTATTTTCCCAACTAGTCCATTTCAAACACTTTTGTTACATGCTCAGCTCCTTAGTTGTAACACCGAGTTAATGTGATGTTATATCAAGAGACTCTGTGTCTTTTGTCATCAGAGCTAGCCTTTAGCTGCAGTTTTCACTGAGGAATTCTGTAGTTCCTAGGCGAGGCAGCTCCCACTCAGCCAAAGGTAATTCTGCAGAAAAGGGGGTAGTCTATGAACCACTGGAGGCTGAAAGGTACAGAAACTAAGACAATGGAGCACATGCTTGCTAAATGGACTCTGGATGGGACATCAGCTGTGGCTACTATAATCTACTATTTATTAAGAAAAAAATTGAGAAGTTATTTTCAAGAAAAATATTTATGAAAGATTTTTATTAAGTAGTTTTAGTCATTTGTGTTTGGTCACATTGTAGATAAACTCTAGGTTGTATTGTCAGTTCTTAGAACCATATAGATACTTGTGACCACAACTGATTTGATTTTGATGATCTGATGTGTACAAGTGCATGTATTGTACATATGTGTGAATATTTGTGTCTACAGATAGAAACCAGATTCTTGAAAGTAACAAGAATTGTTCTATTATTTAGCACCTGCCCTCCTGAGGCCTCCTGTGGTTAAAGGAATCAACAGCTCGACAATCCATGTGAGGTGGTTTCAACCTGAAGAAGTTAATGGTCCCTCTCCTCTATACCAGTTGGAAAGGAGAGAGTCATCTCTACCAGCTCCCATGGCTGCCATGATGAAAGGAATCCGTTTCACAGGAAATGGATATTGTAAATTCCCTGGTACCACTCACCCAGTTGGTATAGACTTTACTGGTAAGTGTTTGACACTGTTTTACTTAAGAGATGCTAAAAGCCAAGGTGTTTTCTATTATTTTGATATCCCTTTACAATAGAATTTTACTATGCTTATTTATAGAAATACTAATTCAGTCTTCTTATAACCATAGCCTGATTGTATCAACACATCTATCATTTTAGTATTTTGGGGGCAAAAACTAAGGTGAGTGAAAGAATGAAAAAGAAATCTGTGGAGGAGCAGCCTTGTTGGATCAAAATATGTACTAAAGATGATGGTTCTAAGACATTATCAACTAGAATGTGTTTCTCAGAATATCATTTCTGAATCCTGGGGGCAAGTACATTGGACAAATGCCCCATGCTATATAATCTTGTCAATGTGCATCAGGTCATTAAAGAAAGATAAGAAACCTATTTAACTTTACCTGGATAAGCATTCCTAGCATATATTTGATGTACTTTTTTCTTTTTTTTTTCCATTTTTAGTGTAATAATTATTAATATCCCATGTTTTGTGGAGAGCATTGTAGGAAAACTAATTTCAGGGAAAAGAATCTTCTCTGGGCCAAGACTACAGTGAAGCAAGGGAGGCTCTTGCCCAGGCACAAAACTTAAAGGCACTAAATAACTCTGGACTAATATAAATAATATTTTAATGCAACATTTACAAAATGAAAATCAATGCAAAAAATCCACAAGAAAATCTTAATAAAATTTGAAATAAAATAAAAATTGGGCTCTGTACTTTTGTGACCCTGCCTCACTTGTCTTACCCTTCTTACCCTACTTCTTGTCTTACTAGTACTAGAATATTCTGGAAGCCCTATGACCTCTTTAATTATTGTTCCTAATAGAACTATTCCAGAGTAACTCTAGAGAACTGTAACTATTTATGGCGCATAGTTTACTTTTTCAATTTTTATTGTATTTTTGTCTTTAATTTTTCCATTACTTTATGGCAAATGGTTTATTTAACAATGAGGCTGGCTACTGATGTATGTTGGTAATAGATCATGATTACATTTTAGCCAAAATATATTGAGATTCTTACTTATTTTCCCAGTTCTATCAAAATCATCACTAAGTATCAGTAATTGAACTGCTGAGTTCCTGTGCAATGTACTTCTGCTTAATGTTCTTAAAGTGGCAAAAAGAAAAAAGTAGGTATATAAAAAATTATGCATAGATAACAATTAAAACTTTTTCTCACATGGAAGTAGCAGGTAACTCCCTGGCTGAACATTTGGCTCCTGATATGTTTCTTCAAGGAAATACCATTTGTTTCTGTTCAGCAGGATCTACTCTGCATAGATGTCAGCTTGGATTTGCAGGCTAGCCAGCACACAGATTTTTGATGGGATCACCTACTGTTGCTGCAGTGAAAGATAGAGTGGCCCGTCCACCGCTAATAAATTTAGTAGTCTTCGCTCTCTCTCTTATCGTCCTCATACACTGAGGTGCAATGGCTAGGGGCAGATGCAGTGTCTGGGAAGTTTTCCAAATTCCTCTTTAAAAAAGTTAGGCCATAAACACTGGCCTCAGTGAGCAGTATCCTTCTGTCTCTAACAAAGTGCCCAGCTGCACGGAAAATGTGCTTGGAGTACACATCAATTGAAGGACAGGTAGGGAAATCACAGTTTTGGCTCCAAGTACTCCCTGGAGCCATGGTGATTCCTGGAGAATATGACGTTCTACTGTGTTTGGTCACATTATAGGACATTGCTGATTCCCTTTTTACTTTTAAGATTTTTAACTTTTAAATAACCAGGTCTACATTCAGTCATTAGTTGGATCCTTTGGCTTAACTGCCAGATTTGGTAAAATAATTTTATTGAGAGATGTCATGGCTTAACTAAACTCACACAATTAACGAGTTAGTACATGTTTTCAAAATTAATGTGGTAGCTTTGTGTCAGCTTGTATCTTTCATAAGTGGAAAGATAAGTGTATAACAAACATTTTACATTTGTCTCACATATATATAATATATATATATATTCATTTTTCCTACATTTTTATTGGTGCATTACAGTCATACACACTGATGGGATTTGTTGTTACACATTCAAACATGCACATAATATACAATAAGACAATATAATTTGGCCAATATCATTCCCCAGCACTTCCCCCTCCTTGATACCTTTCCTCTTTCATTTTTATGATTATTCTTACCTTCTTTCATTCAACCTCTCAGCCACCCCATAGAATATTTTCACCCTTATAGTACATGAGGAAATGAGGCTCTGGGAAGGAACTTGCTCATGGTACAATAGTCACTGAATTTCAGGGTTGAATCAAGAATTGGATACTTCTGATTCAAATGCCAGGGCTGTGCTATAGTGGGGACAGGAGCTTTTAAGAACTGTTCCTTGGAAATTATGCAATGAGACATAAAATATGTAACACATGAATATGAGGTGAAATAATTATCAAATATTTCTTACCTAATACTACTAAGTGTTTTGGATTTGTCTTTTAGTTTATAGGCAGAAAACAGTAAGTAGAATTAACATTATTTATATTTTTATTTGTGTTCTCAAAGGCATTTTTTTTTTTTTTTTTTTTTTTTTTTTTTGCGGTGCTGGGGATTGAACCCAGGACGTTGTGCTTAAGCACTCTACCAACTGAGCTATATCCCCAGCCCCAAAGGCATTGTTTTTTTTCCCCCATAGCAATTAATCCCAGAATGCTTCTAGAAGCTAGAGTGTTATGTGAAAGAATGCTTTCAACTCCTATTCCTTTACAATTATATAGTTTTCAGATTCTGAGACAAATCTAATAAAATCTTGGGAACATCTAATTGATGAATTACATATTAAAAGTAAGTTTATGATAAGTTAAGATGTTCTTTATTTTTAATTGTTCATATAAAATATCAAACATTAAAATGATTCATGAATGTGAATGAAAATGTCAATTAACAAAGACAAATATATGGTAATATGTGTTATTATATATATATGAGAAAACAAATGAGATTTTTCCCATCAATGACAGGGTTTGTAAATGTATTCACAACACATTTCATGCTCATATTGAAAATCTCAGTACAAAATATTTCATCTCACTATTAGAAATTAATCTCATACAACTCTTATCTTTCATACTTACTTTAAATATTTTTATCTTATACAATATAACGATAAGAGTTCAAGCCTAACATATAGCACATGGATAGAATTTCAAAGGCTATCAGAGAAAAATGACATGCCAGTTTTAGGGCAAACCAATCCAGATTGATTTCTCAATCTCAGCTGATTTCTCAACCCAGATCCTCAAAGGGATCTTAGAATAATATATACCAATCTTTGAAAGAAAATGGATGCCACCTAAGAATACTACACCCAGCAAAATTAAGCTTTGGAATTGATGATCAAATGAAAACCTTTCATGATAAACAAAAGTTAAAAGAATTCACAACTAGAAAGCCTATACTAAAAAAAGTACTCAAGTATTTCATAAAGAAGAAATGAAAAATAAAAGTGAAAACCAGCAAGAGGAAGAACTACCCTAGAAGAATAGCCAATCAAAGAAGAAACTAATTTAAATTAAAAACCAAAAATAAATCAAAATGACAAGGAATAAAAATCATTTCTCAAAAATAACATAGAATGTAAATGGCCTAACCTCATTAATCAAAAGAGATAGATAGACTGGCAGATTGGATTAAAAAAACAAGACCCAACAATATGCTGTCTCTAAAAGATTTACCTCATAGGCAAAGACATCCATAGATTAAAGGTAAAGGGTTGGGAAAAAACATACCATTCATGTGAATCTTGTAAACAAGTGAGGGTTTCTAGCCTCATACAAGATAAAATGAACTTCAAGACAAAGTTAATTAAAAGGGACAAAGAAGGCCATTTCATACTGCTTAAGGGAATTATATATCAAGACATAACAATCATAAATATTTATTCTCCAAACAATGAAGCATCTGCATACATCAAGCAAACCCTTCTCAATCTCAAGAATTAAATAGACCACAGCACAATAATACTGGATGACATTATCCCACCTCTGTCATCACTGGATGGATTCTCCAAACAAAAACTAAATAAAGAAGTTATTAAACTAAAAAATATAATTAATAACTTAGAGTTACCAGAAATATATAGAATATTTCATCATCAGTGACTCAATACACTTTCTTCTCAGCAGCACTTGGATCCTTCTTTAAAATAGACCATATCTTAGGCCACAAAGCAACTCTTAGCAAATATTAAAAAAAAACAAAAACAAAAACAAAAAACACTTGCATTCTATCAGGTTATAATGGAATGAAATTAGAAATCAATAATAACATAAAAAATAGAAGCTACACTAACACCTGGAGACTAAATAATACATTATTGAATGACCAATGCATAGCTGAAGAAATCAGAGGTGAAATTAAAAAAAACTACTTACAGGTAAATATGAATAGCAATACAACATGTCAAAATCTCTGGAATTTTGATTCTAAGAGGAAATTTCATTGCATTGAGCTCATTCTTTAAAAAATAGAAATAAAATAAATAACCTAACATTATATCTCAAAGTCCTAGAAAAAGAAGAACAAATCAACACCAAAAGCAATAGTATACAGGAAATAATTAAAATCAGAGCTGAAATCAATGAAATTGAAACAAAATAAAAAACAATTCTAAAAATCAATGAAAAAAAACTTGGTTCTTTGGAAAAATAAATAAAATTGATAAATGCTTAGCCAAGTTAATGAAAAAAAAGAGAAAAATCTGAAGTTAGTAAAATTCATGAAGAAAAAGGAAATATTACCAAGGACACTACTGAAATACAGATGAATCAGAAAGTATTTTGAAAATCTATACTCCAATAAATAGAAAATCATGAAGTCATTGAGAAATTTCTAGATACAGAAGTTTTTAAAAGAAGGATCTTCTGTAATTTAGTAAATTGAAATTCTATTAATTCATTTGCTCTTACATGTACAAGATATGTTTGGCAAAATGTTTTATCCTAGGTGAGTAATACGCAATATTCTATATTAAAATGTGTTACTTAATTTTGTTATTAAAAATAGTTAATCTACCTCACACTAAGATATTTGGCAGACTACTATTTTTGAGAGTCTAATATTGTTCATGTATTACATAAAGGGTTATATTGCATGCCAATGCTTTGAACCACTGAAATTCCAATTCTGTTAATACAGAATATTTAAGTAAATCCCTAAAATTCAAAACTAGATTTAAACCAGAGCATCAGTGAATTTTTTTAAAACAAAGATTTTTTTAAAACAAATTATTTCAATATGAATCTTTCATATAATATTATAATGTTTATCATTTAAGATGATTATAAATTTACTAATGTTAAAACCTTAGTGTTTTAGACAATTCATCAACATAAAATGGATATTCAATTTTTGGATTTTGTCCATGGGTCTAAAGAAGCAGAAAATTCTGTACTGTTTCATGACAAAATGAGACAGCATTATAAATACCCATGGTGAAATACTCCCCTGATCATGTGGTGCTGATGATACTTTCTCCTTGGAAAGCAGGGATAGCAAACACAGGCACCACTCTCTTATGCAGCTGGAAGGTGTGATATCAAATCTCTGGAGAAAAAAAATTGTCACGCTTTTTTTTTTTTTTTCAGGAAAGCAGAGTAAATCCACTTGATTTATGCAGAGAGTTTAGTTCTTCCCATGTAATGCTAGTAATCCAAATGGAACTTGGTAAGAACAGCAACTAAAATATTTCTCAGATTGGCATTCTAAAGGTGACCCTTTCTCTCCTTGTAACTCCCCCGTCCGCATTATCAAAAACAGATCTGTGATCATTTGGAGGAAGATTCCACTATTGTAGTGTCCCGATGCCAATCACACCAGCCTTTTAAACTGCCTTTACCGGTGACCCTGCCCAGAAATCAGGAAGTGCCTTTGGGGAGATCTTTGTAGCAAGCCACTGGGGAGACAAGCACACATGTGCACCTGGATGTAATTCCCTTTTATTTGTCTTCACGAGAAATGTGATTACTGATGTTGAATATCTTGCAGATGAGAACTCTGTACCGTTTCTTCATAATAATGCTGTTCAAGGACACTAAATGATTGTCATTCATTTTTGTCTCAGTATTCACCTTCTCCCAAATGGCTAAACTGAAATGCTGTAGGATACAAAATGCAATTAATTACCAAGAAATGAAAAGAGCAATGCAGGGCTCCCAAAATATTCTTTAAAAGCATGTCGATTATATCTGTTACTCTGGTGTTTATGCTTTACTATTATTTTGTATTATTTTTTGTGAATTGGGACATTTAAGCACTTCATTAAAAGAAAGCTGATTATAAGCAGTTCTAGTGAAGGTGCAAGTAGGGCAAACTTCTTCAGATAGACTAATTAGTAAAAGCATATTAATTCTGACCTTCAACACCCTTGGTGTCCCAGTATTTGTTTTCTTCAGAGTGGGAGCAAGTAATATTGCCAGGAAGTGCTTTTAAAAAATTTTAAAAAGGCAGAGCAAAAACAACTGAACACAACCCCAAGTCTTTCCAAGGAAGATTAAAATCACAAATTGTGCTCAACCTCTGATGTTAGATTTTCAGCCATAGTCATTGAGGCCTAGCAGTTTGTTGAAGAGGCAGTAATGACAGAAGGACAAAGACAAGAACAGAAACATGGAATGAAAGCAAAGTGAAGGAGAAATGGCTTTTAGCCAGTGTGAGACCGATGTGTTTTCTGAGTGTGATAAGAGCAGGAGAAATGAGAACATCTGGTAGAGTTCATTCATGCAGACTGACAGGGACAGGGGTCTGAATGCACCCTTCTTAGAATGACACAAGTGGGACTCACCCAGGATAACTCGGAATGCCAAGAATAAACTTTACAGACCTCTAGTTTTTAACAGCATTTAATAGTGAAGCATAAGTATGTGCTTAGGAAGTGCTTTGGGGTTACATTACTCCAAGGGAGAGGATCATTTTTCCCCATTCACCAAATTCATCATAAAGTCCAGCTTCTGTATGCATGTGTTTTAGCTTTTGTAATTTTAAAGTGATTTTTGGGGGTATACTTCTATAATTTTGCTTTTTGTTTGAAATATTAATTATAGGTATCCAATAAGCTAAACTATCACTGACCAGCATGCCAATACAGTAGAATAATATTTTCACTGAAAAACAAACTTTTAGTTAGCTACAAACACTCTTTTAATCAACTTCAACATACATTTTTCCATCTCTTTTGTTATTAAAAAAAGATAAATCATCACCGTTACACACACTGTACACACTCATGTCACGCTCCTAAACACATGCTTTTCATGGTGTCCTAGGGTTCTTACGCAGTCTCATATTTACCTTCTTGAGCTGTTCATTGGCTTTTCTTCTAATATTTTGGGCATTCTGGATTTTCTCAATGACTTCACTGCTATTTTTAAAAGTGTCAACACTTAATGATATTCTGTACTGATATTAACAGAGATTAATTTGAATTCCCATTTCATCCAGCTTAAATGGATAGAGAAACTTTGAGCAGAAAAAATCCATAATGGTTACCAGTGGTAGTAAACCTACCACCTCAGAAGGGGATTGCTTTTTGATTTTTATAAAAATGAATTTATATATATATATATATATTCTTCAAAATTTTAAACATTTAAAGAATTATAGTTATTTTATATCAGGGTAAATATAACACCATTTAAAAAGTATAATTTTATTTCCACTCAGAAGATTCCAGTGATATCATTGCAGAAATGCAGTATCTTTCAAAACTGACAGCTAGTGGCCTGAGGAAATGTTTTACAAGATCATGCATTACAGTTCCACTTGGGGGAAGTGGGGGAAGTTTCAAGTAATATTTGACCACATCGAAGGTCTGTACACTGAAGGAGGTCTGCACACATAGCCCTCAGGTATTTGAAGACTCTGAAGGGGAGGCTCAGTTGCTGATACTCTCTTGACTGTAGAGCAGTCTCAGTTTGGAAGTCCTTTGACTGGAGTGCAACTTTACAGGGGAGGCGTGGATGAGGAAGGAGACAGGGAGAAAACATCTGCTTACACACTTAGACCATCTCCTTCATTCTGGGCAGCGGCAGTCATATTATTCCTGCAAAGAAAGGGCATCCCAGGAGGAATTTCATAAAGGAAATATATGGGAATCATTTAATGATTCTCCCTCACATACAGACAGAATGTTGACAGATATCTCTGTCATAGCTTCTTATCCTCTCTTTCCTTCTCTGAACCTGTTCTGTTCTTTCTCCTGTGCTTGCTGTCCATTGTGGGTGTTATAGATTGCCTGAGACAGGAACCAGAGCATGTCCTGAACACTACTCCTCACTTCCCTCCTCACGTTCCAACTATTATCCCCTCTCTGGCTGTTCTTCTGGTACATTTCTTAGAACTATGCCTCATTCTACCCCAACCTGTGCTGTGGGCCTGTCTGCCAACAGACTCACTCTTCCCTATGCCTCCTTCAAACTGATGATCTTTCTCATTCCCTTGTTTAATGCTTTTTAATAGATTATCAATAAAATGCCTTGCACATATTCTTTTCTGTCAGCCTGCTACCTTTCATCCTCATCTCTACATCCGTATGCATCCAGGTTCACTGTCCAGCTTTATGGTCCTCTTTAAGTCCATCCATTTATATTCTCTGAGATGCCGTGGTCTTTGACCAAACCAGTACCCTTAACTCTTCTGCCCTCCCTTATTTGAAAGGTCTTCTCTTTCCTTTCTCCTGCTTAATAACTATTAAATAGATTTCCAACAGTCCTCATTCTCTTCCTATACCAAATCTGAGTTAGGCTTCTTTCCTATATATATTACCACAGAAACCAAGAATTTCTCTATTATAGTCCTTGCTACACTCTGTTAGAATTGTTTCCCCAGTTATCTGTGTCCCAAATAGACAGAAATTATGACTGTCTTCTTGACAGTTATAACATTTGTGCCTTACACAACATAAGACACCCACCAGATGTTCGCTAAATGTTTGTTGAATGGCGAGTTAAGTAAATGAGTGATAGAAAGGGAAAATCTCAAAGATCACTTAACTATGAGAATTACTTAATGGTACAATTCCCTGTGCTTTAGAGTGTATTATACATTTTTTAAAAGTTTCAGTAGCTTAGAGCGATAGCTCCATTCATTTGGTCTCCATTAGCCTTAAATGTAGAAATAGATTTAAAACCCTATAGCACATAGAGACAAAATAAAATTCCTATTAATGATCCTTGTTGATGGTGATGTTGATTTTGTGTTGATTGCTATAGCTACAATTACATCAGAAATTGTTTTCTTCTTCACCATAGTTATCACACTGGATTGCTGGGAACCAGGTTGTTGTACATCTTTTAGATACAGGATCTCTTTAGGCTTATTAAATTTTGAGGTTAATGAATATTTTGATGCTTTTACCTATACATATCATTAGGGCTTATTGCAATAGGTTTAAGATGACAGTCATAATAAACATATACAGTACAATAAAAAGCACTTTTAATCTTGAAAGTGCTTTATAAAGAACAGTGATCAATGCTATGGATGGATTAACAGCATAATACTGATTGAATTCTATTTCAAGGGCAATGAAGGTATTGATGTTAACAATCTAGTTCGTAAGGATGAGGGAAGTAAAGAGTGCAGGTTCTGGATTTAGATTTATCAAGTGTAAAATCTGGCTCTCTGGCACACTGGGGGGTACAACTTGCATAAAAGTCACCCCCCCATTCTGAAGCTCAGTTTCTTCATCTGCAAAATGGACTCTTGCAAGGTTTCAATTCAGGAGTATCAAAGAATTGACAAACAGTACCTTAGTAGTCATCATTTTGTATGCATTTATGGTTAACTTTCTGTAATTCAGGACTTGAATTATGGGTCTCTCCATTTCATATATAAATTTTATGTGCCTAAGCCACATAAAACTTGAAGCTAGTCTTTTATGACCTTCTTCTACTACATAGCCCTGATTGTTCATTTCATTTTACTCAATCTATGAACCTCTGACCTTTTTTTTTTTTTTTTTTTTTTTTTGCCTTTCTTCTTTCTTTAGAGCTTACATGTTCCATGCCTCATCTCTGAACTTCTAGTGGCAATATTTGAAATTCAATATGCATGGGTAAACCTAACTATTTTTTCTTCATCTTCACAATCAATCTTCATAAAAAGTAAGGCTGTGTTAGCTGTCTATATTCTTATCTAGCAATCATGCCTTAATCTTCTATCATGTGAATTTTTTCTCCTGTCTTTATTGTAAATATTTTCTTCAAGATCTTCAATAATTTTCAAGATTATCTATAATTTTTAACAGTAAATTTTAACAAATATTTACCCTCTATGCCAACAAAATGTGTTGGTGTCATTAAGAAACATGAAGAAACAATGTTTCTTACCAAGTTTTCTCTTCTATTTTCTGCAATCTGTGTTTCAAGTCTTTGTATTTGCCTTTGCTTTCAGTATGCACCTTCATATGAAGGAATTCAAGTGTTCACTCAATCCATGTGCAGGTCTTTTTAAAATTTATTTTGATTCATTGTAAACAAATGGGTACAATTTGTTTCTCTGTTTGTACATGAAGTAGAGTTGTACCATTTGTGTAATCATACATGTACATAGGATAATGATGTTTGTCTCGTTCTGTTATTTTTCCTACCCCCCCAGCCCTTCCACCCCTCTTTTTCCTTTATACAATCCATCCTTCCTCCATTCTTTCCTCCCTTCCACCCCCCATTAAGTATCATCATCCTCTTATCAGAGAGATCATTCGTCCTTTGGTTTTTGGGACTGGCTTATCTCACTTAGCATGATATTCTCCAACTTCATCCATTTGCCTGCCCATGTGCAGGTCTTTTCTTAGTTTTACTCAGTCAACTGGATGACTGGTATTATAAAAAATGGATATTAAGCTGCTATTAACATTGATGTGGCTGCATCACTATAATATGCTGACTTTAAGTCCTTTGGATGTAAACCAAGAAGTGGGATAGCTGGGTCAAATGGTGGTTCCATTCCAAGTTTTCTGAGGAATCTCCATACTGCTTTCCATAATGGTTGCACCAATTTGTTTTCCCACCAGTAATTTATGAGTGTACTTTTTATCCCGCATCCTTGCCAACATTTATTGTTGGTTGTATTCTTGATAATTGCCATTTTGATTGGAGTGAGATGAAATCATAGAGTAGTTTCAATGTGCATTTCTCTAATTGCTGAAGATTTGAACATTTTTTCTTCTATTTGTTGCTTGATTGTATTTCTTCTTCTGTGAAGTATATGTTCAGTTCCTTAGCCCACGTATTGATAGGGTTATTTGGTTTTGTGTTGTTAAGTTTTTTGAGTTCTTTATGTATCTTGGAGATTAATGCTCTATCTGAGGTGCATATGGTAAAAATTTTCTCCCATTCTGTAGGCTCTCTCTTCACATTATCGATTGTTTCTTTTGCTGAGAAGAAGCTTTTTAGTTTGAGTCCATTCCATTTATTGATTCTTGATTTTACTTCTTGGGCTTTAGGAGTCTTGTTAAGGAAGTTAGATCCTAAGCTGACATGGTGATGATTTGGTCCTAGTTTTTCTTCCCTTAGGGGCAGGGTCTGTGGTCTAGTGCCTAAGTCTTTGATACAGTTTGAGTTGAATTTTGTGCAGGGTGAGAGATAGGGTTTAATTTCATTTAGTTATATGTGAATTTCCAATCTTCTCAGCATCATTTACTGAGTAGACTATCTTTTCTCCAGTGAATGTTTTTGGCACCTTTGTCTTGTATGAGATACCTGTATTTATGTGGGTTTGTCTCTGTGTCTTCTATTTTGTAGACTTCTACATGTCTGTTTTGGTGCTAATACCATGCCATTTTTGTTACTATGGCTGTGTAGCATAAATGTTTATAGCAGCTCAATTCACAATAACTAAACTATGTAACCAACCTGGGTGCTCTTCAACAGACGAATGGATAAAAAGATGTGGTATGTCTCTCTGCCTGTCTGTCTCTCTATATATACTCACACATACACACACACACAGTGTAATAGTACTCAACCTTAAAGAAGAATGAAATTATGTCATTTGCCAGTAAATGGGTAGTGCTGGAGAATATCATGCTAAGTGAAATTAGCCAATCCCAAAAAACCAAATGCCAAATGTTTTCTCTGATATGCAGATGCTAATTCACAATGGTGTTGGGGCTAGAGAAGAATAGAGTTACTTTAGATTAGGTAGAGGGAATTGAAGGGAGGGGAGGGAGTGTGGAGATAGGATAGAAAAACGAATTCGACATTATTACCTATATATGTATATAACTATATGACTGGTGAGATTCTACATCATGTATAACCAGAAGAATGAGAAATTATACTCCATTATATATGATATATCAAACTACTTAAAATGAATACAAAAAAATTTTTAAAGGATATTAAGCCAAACAAGTACGGTCCCTAATGGAACTTAAAAGTCTTGCAGTAAGATCATGTATCAAACACACAATTAAATAATTAAAAATGACTTCTGTGTCTACAGCTATGAAGCATGTCAGAATATCCTTCTGATAAGAAAAAAAAAAAGAAAAATAAAAGCTGGACAAAAATTCTTAAAAGGTAGTAAGGGTATCATTGAGTCACTACAACTACCAGGATTTGGAGGATCAAGGTTCCAGAAATAAGGAACACTGTAAGGTTAACCTTTTATCTATCTTTGTTTTTCAGTTATCTTTCATTTTCTAATCTGTATATTGCATAGTCTAAGAAAAGTATAAACAAAAATATGATTTGACAAAAAATTAGAGTTCAGAGCTTACCAAGGAAGAGGGGGACTGGTAAACATGCCAGGCTTTAAGTTGAAATCCTAGTGTTAGTTCTGAGATAAAGCCTTAATTCAGCTCAACTACTTGCTAGGATCAATGTTATCTTCATACCAGAAATATTTAAATATTTGCTGATAGGAAATTAATCAGAGACCCCAGAGTCTTATTTTTTCTCTACAGTGTTTGGCAATCAATTCAAAATTATCAAGACTTACCAAGAAATAGGATGAAATAATCAAAAGACAACCAAAACAAAACATAGAAATATATGCTTAAGTGATTCAGATATATCACATATACACACACAGATGCATGTATGTATGTGCATGTAATGTCCAGATACAATCTTTAAAATAACTGTTTAATACTTTTAAGAAAAACAATTTGCAGAATTTAAACTGGGAGCCAAAATGTTTTAGAGTAAGAATTCTAGGACTGAAATAGTAGCTGAAATTAGGAACTCACTAGATAAAATTCCAATTTCGTCTCTAGGAAAGTAAATGACATTTGCTTATCTTAAACAACTATGAAAGTTGAATAAAATATACAAAAGACTGATTGGCAATCATTTTGCAATGATAATGCAGAGGTACTGTGTTTGAGTTAAGGGAATGAAAGGAGGTGAGCTACACATTTGTTCCAGCTTTCTTCTCAAAGGCATTTTCTAAATTGCATACTGGAAATATGGAGCTCAAGCAGAGGCATTAGTATCTCTGGTTGAGGAGAATAAACCTGGAATTCTGGGCTGCAAAGGTAGTTTGGATTTGGTGGGTTGGTTCAGAGAGAACATAGCAATACCAAAGCACAATACAAAAAAAATCTGCATGAAATTATTCTTAGGTCTTCAGTCAACTTTTAAGATAATATTCTGAGAAACCAACAGAGCATCTGCTTGGTAGTTGGAGCTAAGTAGATGTTTCAGAGGCAACATTGAATTGATGTTTCAGAGGACATACCTTGGAGTGTGGAGTCAGTTAGCATGGAGAGACCTTACAGAATACATGAGCCTCCCACAAATCCACACTTGAGTAAATTCCATGTGCTAGAAGTAAGGGCTACATCTTCAGTGTACCAACAAAACTGGCAGATACAACCTAACAAAGCCTAATGCTAACCCTGATAAAGTCAAAGAAAGCAACCTGGTAATTTTACTGTCTGAAGAAAAAATTTATATTCTTCAATAAATGATAAGATAATATAGAACCCTTACTAAAGTATATTTTATTATAATTATGATACATAATAATCATACAGATTAATGGGATTCATTGTGATATTGCATACATTATACACAAAGTGTTGATCATTACAAGGATCCATCCATCCTACCTTCTTCTCTCCCTAGCATGCTTCCCAGTCCCTTAGTAATCCCTCTTCTGCTTTCAGTTATTTTTTTATTTTTTAAAATTTACATATATTTTTTGTTCTTTTTGGTTTTCCTTTAGTCTTCATATATGAGAAGAGGTCATGTGATCATTGTCTTTCTAGGTCTGGCATGGTTAGGTGAACATTGTGGCCATCCACTTTATGCAAATGACAGGATTTCAAAAGATTCTTTATGGCTTAATGATACTCCATTGTGTATACATATCATATTTTCTTTATCCATTCATCTATTCACAGGCACATAGGATGATTCTACATCTTAACTATTGTGAATAGTACCAAAATAAACGTGTATGCAGTATCTCTTGCATTCTGACTTCTTTCCCTTCAAATGCATACCAGGAGTAGAATAGCTGGATTGTGGTATTTCTATTTTTAGATTTTGATCAACCTCCATACTTTTTATAGTAGCTATACTAACATAGTAGTTCCCCCAACAGTGTATAAAGTTCCTCTCAACATTTTATTGATAAAAAAACATTTATTTTATTCACCTGAATATTTTATTTTTAAAATTTTAAATTTACTTATTTATTTTTTGTTAATAGTCATTTTAACTGGGACAAGATGGTACCTCATTGTGGTTTTGATTTGCATTTCCCTAATGGCTAATGATGGAGAGCATTTTTCATATATTCATTGGTTATTTTATTTTTATATTTTTTTATTTGTTCTAATTAGTAATACATGACAACAGAATGCATTTATGCATTTTGATAAATCATATATAAATGGAGTATAATTTCTTATTTTTCTGATAGTACATGTTGTAGGATCACTCTTCACCTTATTCATTGTTTCTTTTGCTGAGAAGAAGTCTTTTAGTTTAAGTCCATCCCACTTATTGATTCTTGTTTTTACTTCTTGCACTTTAGAGGTCTTGTTAAGGAAGTCACATTCTAGGCTGACATGGTAAAGATTTGATCATACATTTTCTTCTAGTAGACACAGGGTCTATGTTCTAGTGGCATTCTCATTTACCTCTAAATATATATATATATATTTTATTTCATCCTCCTACCTTAGCTTCCCAAGCTGCTGGGATTGCAGGCATGTGTCACCATGTCCAGTTTTTTACCCAAATAATCAGACTATTTGGTTTTGTTATGTTTTTCAAGTTTTTGTATATTCTGTATATTAACCCTCTGAAAGATGAATAGCTAGCAAATATTTTTTTCCCATTCTGTAGGTTACCGCTTTACTCTAGATTGTCTCACTTGCTGTGTAGTTTAGTATAACTCCGTTCGTTAGTTTTTGCTTTTGTCTTCTGTGTTTTTAGAGTTCTTTACAGGAAATTGTGGCCTATTCTAATATCATGAAATTTTTCATGTTTTCACGTAGTAACTTTAGAATTCAGATGTGACATAAACATCTTTGATTCATTTCAATTTGATTTTTGTACAGAGTGAGAGTTAGGAATTAAGTTTTAATCTTCTGCACATGGATATCCAGTTCTCCTGGCACTGTTTGTTAAATGGTCTATCCTTTTTTCAATGTGTGTTTTTGGCAACTTTGGCAAGCATCAATTGACTGTAGATATGTGAATTTATTTTTGTGTTCTCTATTCTGTTCCTTTGGTCTGTGTTCGTTTTTATGTTATTTTTGTTACCATAACTCTCTAGTATTTCTTAAAATCAGGTATTGTGATGCTTCCAACTTTGCCCTATTTGCCTAAGATTTGTTTAGCTATTGGGGGTCTTTTGTGCTTTTGTATGAATTTTAGGATTTTTAAAAATAGTTCTGTGAAGAATGTCATTGGTATTTTGGTCGGAATTGGGGAATTGCATTGAATCTATTGAATCTATAGATTCCATTAGATAGGGTGGACATTTCAGCAATACTAATTCTTTTTACTAGTGAACATGGGAGACCATTTCCCCCCTTTTGCTTTATTATTATTATTATTTTTGTCATCTTCAATTTTTTTTCATCAGGGTTTTATAATTTTCATTGTAGAGGCCTTTCACTTCCATAGTTGCTAAGATTATTTCTGGATATTTTATTTTGTGGGGCTATTATAAATAGGATTGATTTCTTAATTTCTTTTTCATCAAAATTGTCATTGGTGTATAGAAAAGTTACTGGTTTTTGTATGTTGGTTTTGCACCCTGCTTATGTACTGTTGTAGTTTGGATGTGAGGTGTCCCCCAAAATCTCATGTGTGAGAAAATGAAAGAAGGTTTAGAGGGGAAATAATTGGGTTGTGAGAGCCTTAAACCAATCAATGAATTAATCACCTGAAGGGACTGAGTGGTAACTGAAGGCAGGTGTGGTGTGGCTGGAGGGGGTAGAGCATTGGGGGCGTGGCTTTGGGGTATATATTTGTATGTCAAGTGGAATTTCTCTCTTTCTGCTTCCTGATCTTCATGTGAGTCATTTCCCTCTGCCACACTATTCTGCCATGATGTCTTGCCTCACCTCAAGCCCTGAGGAATGGAACTTGCTGTCTATGAACTGAGACCTCTGAAACTGTGAGCCCTCAAATAATTTTTTCCTTCTCTACAGTTGTTCTGGTCAGGTCCTTTAGTTACAGCAGCAAAAAAGCTGACTAAAATATGTACTGAATTCATTTATCAGTTTTAGTAACATTTTTGGTAGAGCCTTTAGATTTTTTCTATGTATAGAATGATATCATTAACAAACAGGAATAATTTCTCTTCCTCTTTTTCTTTTTATGTGCCTGTTATTTTCTAAATGCTCTAAAATTTCTAGTTTTATATTTAATAAGAGCAGTGAGAGTAGACCTCCTTGTTTTGTTCCTTATAGGACATGCTTTTAGTTTTTTCTCATTTAGTATGACGCTGGCCATAGTTTTATCATATATCATCTTTATGATGTTGAAATGTGATCCTTATATACCTAATTTGTTCAATGCTTTTATCATGTGGGAATGTTGAATTTCATCAGATGCTTTTTCTATATCCATTGAAACGGTCATGTGATTTTTATACTTCATTCATTTATGTGATATATTATGCTTATTGACTTGTGTCTGTTAGACCATCCTTGCGTCCCTGGGCTGAAACCAACTTAATCATCATCTATGATCTTTATGATGTGCTGTTGATTTCAATTTGTAAGTATTTTGTTGAAGATTTTTGCAGCTGTGTTCAGGAGGGATATTGTTCTATAGTTTTCTTATTTCGTTGTAGCTATGTCAGATTTTGGTAGGAGGGTAACCATTAGCTTCATAGAATGAGTTTGGAAGGGTTCCCTCCCTTCAATTCCATGAAAGAATTTGAAAAGCTCTCTCTCTCTCTCTCTCTCTCTCTCTCTCTCTCTCGTTACATCTAATAGTGTTTGTTTTATAACATTGCATGCTCCATTATTAGATGCATATAAATTTATAATCATTATATCTTCTTGATAAATTGATTCCATGATCAGTATATAGGGACTTTCACACTGTTTTGTCTTTAAGTCTATTTTCTTAGACAAGTAAAGTTACCCCTGCTTATCTTCAGATAGTGTTTGCTTGGAATCACATTTTCCAATCTTTCACCTCAGTCTGTGTGCATCCTTCCCTGTGATGTGGGTTTCTTTTAGGAAGCATATTGATGGTTATTGCTTTTTAATCTGTTCACCAATTCTGAATCTTTTAACTGGAGAATTAAAATGATTACCATTAATAGTTATCAATGAAATGTATGAACTTCTTTCTATCATTTTGGGTTTTTTTTCCTGCTCATTTTCAATTATTTTGTTCAATTCATCCTCTGTTTTTCATCTTTGTGTTTTATGACTTATTGTTTGACAGAGTTTGATTCTTTTCTAGTTCTCATGTGGGTATCTACTCTCCATGTGGTTTCTGTGCTTTTGTATGATGGTATTTACCTTCCTTCTACTTCTGAGTGTACGTAGGACTCCCTTAAACATATTTGTAAACTGATTTGCTGGTCATGCCTTTTGTGGAAAATATTTCTTCTTTAATTCTGAAGGTTAGCCTATTGGTTAATCTTAATTAGCAGTAACTTCTTTCGGGACTTGAAATACATTGTTCCAAACACTCCTGGACTCTAAGGCTTCTGCTGATAAATCTGCTGTTAGCTTACTGGGTCTGCCCCTAAAGGGGTTGTGACTTGACACTTGTCTCGGGCAAAATTTTAAATTCTTTCTCCTCTCTTTTTGACAGCTTAACTCTTTTGAGGTGAGGATCTTTTCTGATCATGTCAATTTGCAGTCTGAATGCCCTCTGTCCCTAGATGTCTGTCTTCTCCAAGATGAGGGAAGTTTACTCGTATTATTTCACTGAAGAAGTTTTCAATGCCCTTAACTTTTATTTCTTCCTCTTCAGGTACACTGATGATGTAGGTCTTTGATCTTTTGTTTTTCATATGTCTTCTATGCTTTCTTTCCCATTCTTTTTTATTTCCTTTATTTCTCTCAGAATATTTCAAAAGAGGAAGCTTAAGCTCTGATATTCTTTCTTCCACTTGATGTAGTCTGTTGTTGAGGTTTACAACTTGAATTTTTTCTCCTGCTTATAGAGCTCTTTATTCCCAAGGTTTCTGACTGAATATTTTTTTCAGAATCTCTGTTTATTGAATTTCTCATTCACATCCTGAATTATCTTCCTAATTTTATTTACCTGTGAATCTGTGTTCTCTTAGAACTTATTGAGGTTTATTTATTTATTTATTTTTTTATTTTCAGTTCTTTTTTGGGCATTTCATCCACTGTAGTGTATTTGGAATACGTTAATAGAAAGTCGTGGACTTTATTTTTTTCTTTTCTTTTTTTGTACCTATTTCTTCTGTTCCTATGTGAGATTTGTATATCTGATGACATAGATAGCTCTACCACTTTTGGGGGGATGGCCTTCTTAATTAGTGGCCTCTTCCTTAAGGTGTGTCTTGGAATATCAATTTGTTATGCAATGTTGAGTTTATTTCCAACTAGGTACTATATTGTAATCTTCCTTTAGCTTCTTTGGCTGTGATTATAGAGTTTGGGCATAGTCATATTGTATCACAGAGAGACTGACTTTTTCTGCAGGTCACAGACAGATAAGAACTCTCAAACAGTTTAAGCAGGAATGGAACAGACAGCAAAGGGTGTATGGGTATGTCCAGGGTGGTTACTCCTACAATGGGAGTGATGGCCATATCCCAGTAGAAGTATGTGGGTTTCTGTACTGACTTTGTTACTTGAATAAGACTAACAAATTGACTTTTAAAATAATGGTCAGGAGCCAGAATCACTTGTCCTCTGATTACATACTGGTCCTAGTCCAGGTACTACAGGAGGGAAAGGCAGGAGTGGGAAATAACAGCATCCTTTCTGTGTCTCTCACACCAATCTTGTCATCAGTGCATGTCAGACAAGGTTCAGAGGTGACAGTGGCTGGAGAAGTGTCATTCCTTTCTGCTGCTACTGTGGGCATTCCTACCAGGACCAGAACCTCAGACTCCCCCTAAATATGCACACCTAGAAAATGGAAACAGCCAGGAAGCTTTCCTCTTCCTCCATTTTTCAGTTGTAGTGCCCACCAGGGATCCAGTGGTAGTGAGTTGTTGCTGGATCCTGGAAGAATTCCTCTCCGCTGAAAAGTGTTCACAGGTGTGAGACAGAGAAGAACTCAGCCATGACTGGACAGTTTCTCTCCAGACCTTCTTGTGGTGTGGGACCACAGCTGTGGCTGAGGCAGCATTGCTTGAAACTATACCAGTACACCTCTGGGCAGGGGAGCAGTGGACAGTTCTTTCTACATCTGATTAGCAACAGGCATCCTGCATGGCACTGGGAGAGGAGTGACAACCTGCACAGGCACCTGCCTTCAGTCCTGGCACCCAGGCAAAACCACACATAATTAACTGTGCCCCTGGTCTCAGAGGTTGGACTCTCTAATATCTGGTCTTTATGAAGGGCACATGCCTCTCCCCTCTGCAGTACAACACTCATTCCCCACTAGGTAGCACTCTCAGCAGGTTTGTTTCAGAGTCATTGCTGTGAACCAAGCCATCCCCTGAGCTGCAGTGAAATGACTGCAGAGTCTGTTATGGTTTACATATGTGGTATTCCCAGAAACTCTTGTGTGAGACAATGCAAGAAAGTTTAGAGGTAAACTGATTGTGTCATGAGAGCCTTAAACTAATCAGTGAGTTAATCCACTAATGGGGATTAACTGGGTGGTAACTACAGGCAAGTAGGGTGTGGCTGGAGGAAATAGGGCACTATGGGCATGCCTTTAGGGTTTATATTTCATTCCTGGTGAGCAGTCCTCTCTCTGCTTCCTGATTGCCATGTTCTGAGAAGCTTTCTTCCTCCCCACACTTCCACCATGATGTTCTCCCCTCACCTTATGCTGAGAGCAATGGAATCAGCCACTTGTGGACTGAAATAAATGTTCCCTCCTCTAAAACTGTTCTTATCAGGTCTTGTGGTCACAGGGACAAAAAAGCTGGATAGAACAGGATCTCAGAAATGGTAGTATTTAGGGCTTTCTCACTTCTAAAGCAGTCCAAATTCAGACAGTAGGTCCTCTTCCAAGATTATTTCCAGCTACAGGTTTTTATGTCATAGTAATGGAAAGCTGACTAACACAGACACAGTGTCTGAGATGTGAGCAAGAGGTTAGTAATACTATATGTAATCATCTTTGTGATCCTTAACATAATGATGCATGTTTTTGAAGATATGAAACATTGTACACCAGACACTCCAATTTATTACATTCTTATCTCTGGGGAAATAGCTAGAAATGTTCATTTTGACCCCTCTAGATCTTTTCTGTTAAACAAATATGGCTACCCTATGATCCACTTATTCTTTTCAGGGCTATATGTCTTAGATTAAAGAGTTGGTCCACACAAAAGGCATGAAAATAAGTATTCACAGTTCCCATATTTACCATAACTCCAAACTAGGAACAGCACAAATGTTCATCAATAGGTGAATGAATAAATAAAATGTGGCATATCCATACAATGGATTATTATTAAGCAATTCAAAATAATATACTGATATAAGCAGATTCGTTAAATCTCAACTTATATGCTGGGTAAAGAAAACAGAAAACTTCTTGATAATTGCACTTACATAAAGTTCTTAAAAAACCCGGCTGCGCAGGGTGGTGCATGCCTGTAATCCCAGTGGCTTGGGTGACTAAGGCTAGAGGTTCACAAGTTTAAAGTCAACCTCAGCAATTTAGTGAGATCTTGTCTCAAAATAAAAAATAAAACAGGTTGGTGATCTGGCCCAGTGGTAAAGCACCTCTGGGTTCAATCCCTGGTACCAAAATACAAAATAAAATAAAACAAAACTTAAAATTCAAACTAATCTCTAGGGACACAGAGGAGGTCAGTAGTTGCCCAGTTTTGAGAAGGGTGTGATATAAACATTTTGTAATTTCTGTTGTGTTGGGGTTTTACAGGTGTGCACATCTGTCAAATTTATTGAATTGTATTGCTTAAATTGATACAGTTTATTGTACACAAATTATACCTCAATAAAAATCAATAAAAGGAAAAGTTCTTCAGGTGATTCTTGCAATATTCAGATATAAGAATCTCAGATCTACAGTATGATGAACAAATTTCTTTAACTTTGTTTAGACAAAAAAATAGCCAATTCTTTTACATTAATTGCTGGTCCTGAACTCCTTTGACAGAAGAGTAAACAGTGTATGAACTTTAGATTAGAAGTAACGCTCCAAATTTCACCTGAAATCAGTTGGTATCCAGAATATATAACAAAGCTTAAGAAAAATTTGTTCTATGAAAGTATCCTGACGGCAAGGATCTCATATAATATCAATAAAATAACACATTGTTCTCTGTAAAATAGGGTTTCTTTTGATCTCATTCACATTCAAACAGAAATTTTATAAGCAGAAAAGATGGTATTGCCTATTTTCAGGTATTTTATCATAAGGAATTTAATCAGTATAAATATGAAATACACATTTTAATATGCAGTTGACCAGTTCTTGCTTTGATGCAATTGCACCTCTGTAATGTATTTTTCATAGCTCATATAATTGGTGTTAATAGGGTATGTTATTAAGTTTAACTGTGAGAAAAATAGTTTGCTGAAAACTGATTTCTTCTGCATACTTACAAATTCAGTAGTCAGAAAAAAATTAGAGAAATACAATTAAGGATTGCAAAATCAATTTGACACTCACTTAAAACGTGTTGAGTGGAGGCAGCAAGCAGCAGCTTACATCTGATGCTGGGCTCTCCTTGTTTACTTCATAAAATTGTGCAAATTAGAACTTTAATTTCCAGAGCTGTTAATGCCTCATTAAAAACTTTCAGCAAATATCCAATTTTGAAGTTTTTTTTTTTAATATATATAATATGCACATTATCTCTGTTATGTGGACCACTATAAGGCTACCACTATAATATTTAGGAATATTAACCTTAATTAGAGATATGTAATGAAGAAAAAAACTTAAAATATCACATCTCAGGAGGAGACACTGGCAGTGTCTGAGAATTGTTTTCCATGTAATGAATTTCCCTATTTTCTTTGTTACTCTTGGTGGTGTTAGTGTTGGATATGCACTGGACCTTCTACTGGATTAGGAGTATGTAGCTGAATTCAGAAGACATGTTCCTTGTTCTGATCAGCTGTGTGGGATAGAATGTTTGGCTGCTCTTAACCATAATTATTCACTGCTATTTTTCTGTTCAATAGTATACAATAGCCAAAAGTAAGTAATCATCAATAACAATTTTAAAAATCCTCAAACATTAGGTTAGAACTTACAAAAACAGTTGAATTATAGATATGAATTTAGTGGTGGTTTAAGACATGCTTTGTGCTATAAAGTCTAGGATTAGCCCTTCTTACCATGATGCCCCTGGTTCTGTCAAGGAAGGACACAGGACCATCACCTTTGTACTGTGGCCCTTGAACTGCTGATCAAAGTTAGGACAAGTATGAACAGCTGATCCATGCAAAAAGGATCCTCTTCTCAAGGGAATTTGGGATTAGAATTCAGAACTAACCAGTCAGTCCTTTCTCTTTTGAATGTGACCTCTATAAACTAATTGAAATGAGAGGCGGGGTTAGCTTACTGCTGTGTCAGTGATGGCTGGGAATGAGATAGGGAGAGAGAGAAAATGCTGAAGCAGATAACAAAGAGCAGCAGAGAAATGGGAAACAGATTCCTGAAGGTTTTCCCATGTAAGAATTTTATCCAGGAATAGACTAGTCCTGATCTTAAGTTCCAGAACATACCATCATCTCTGGATAATAAAATCCTTCCTTTTTTCCTTCCCTCTCTCCCTCCCTTTCTTCTTTCCCTTTCTTTTCTTCCTTCTTGAGATAGTTTAGTTTGAATATACCAGAGATTTTTAACTTTAAAAGAAGCCACCAGTATTTGAATAAAAGTTGAAGTCATGGAATGGATTAAATGACTAGGGATCAAGGAAAGATCTTACAGGATAGGAGGCATCCAGGGATAGATAGCAAAAAGCAATGGAGAAGGAATAACCAGAGAGATAGGTGAAGAAGTAAAGGAGTCTTTGTTGTAGTATCTAAGTCTTTAATCCACTTTGAATTGGTTTTTGTGCAGGGTAAGAGAGAGATAGAGGTTTAATTTCATTTTGCTGCATATGGATTTCCAGTTTTCTCAGTACCATTTGTTGAATAGGCTATCTTTTCTCCAATATATATTTTTGGCACCTCTGTCTAGTATGAGATAACTATATTTATGTAGGTTTGTCTCTGTGTCTTCTATTCTGTACCATTGGCCTGTCTACCTGTCTATTTTGGTGCCAATACCATGCCATTTTTTGTTCCTATTGCTTTGTAGTATAGTTTAAGGTCTGGTATTGTGATACCACTCTTTTTGCTAAGGATTGTTTTGGCTATTCTGGGTCTCTTATTTTTCCAAATTAATTTCATGATTGCTTTTTCTAGTTTTATGAAAAATGTCAATGGAATTTTTATAGGAATTGCATTAAATCTATATAACAGTTCTGATAGTATGGTCATTTTGACAATATTAATTCTGCCTGTCCAAGAACATAGAAGATCTTTCCATCTTCTAAAATACGTGTATGATTATATTACCAGTATGACTCTGTACCATGTTCCGTCAGAGGAAGGAGAAGTTGTGCTCCATTTGTGTACAATGTGTCAAAATGCATTCCACTGTCAATTAGAACTAATTAGAACAGATTAAAAAATAATAATAAAAAAGAAGTAAAGGAGAATCAAGGCAAGACATGGTCACCAGGATAATATCTTACCCAACAGCTAGGCAGATGAACAGTTGAACACAAGCTGTTGGGGTTTGTTAGTATCTATATTCTGTATGCCATGCTATCAGACCAAAAAAAAAAATTACTTTAAATTACTTATTTTTTATTGTTTATTTTTTATTTTTTGGTACTAGGGATTGAACCCACAAGATCTTTACCACTGAATTGCATCCTCAGTCATTTTTATTTTAAGCAAAGCTTTCACTAAGTTGCTGAGTACCTTAATAATTTGCTAAGACTGGCCTTGAATTTGAGATCCTCCTGCCTCAGCCTCCAGAGTCAATGGGATTATGGGTGTATACCACCATGCCCAGCTTGATAACACTATTTTAAAAATATATGTATTTTATAATGTTTAGATCCTTTCCCAAATTTCTAATACAATGTAAATTTCCAATGCATATTCATTTACTGAATAATTGTAATTCCTGGGAGTTTATTTTCAAAAAACATGCATTTATTTTAGTCAAAGATATTCTTAAAACTGCTTAAATGTGTTTTGTTAATATGTCTCTGTATGTTTTCAATAACAAGTTAAGTTAAAGGTATGTTTTCCAAGTATTAAAAATATCTCCAATCCAGGTTGCTGAATAGGTTCTGGGATAGTTAAAATTCTAGGAGAATACTTTGCTCTTTTCTTGATCAGGTCTTCATTCTCCAAAGGGCTGTATTTAAACTATAGGTCATTTCTCATTGGAATAGCTAGGGAAGATTAGCTGTATTGTTACTGATGCTCTTGATATTTTCTTACTGTGTAACATTGTAGCAACACATTCTTAGCCAATCTGATAAGATAAAATGTTCATAATACTTACAGGATAAAAGGGTATCATCACTACTTCAGAACCTTTTAAATCCAATCTTCTGATCTGCATGAGATTGCATTTTTTTTTTTTTTTTTTTTTTTTTTTTTTTTTTTTTTTGGTCTCATTGGCTCTTTTCCCCAAAGGAAGTCCTGATGTGGCTATTGGATTTCTGACTTGTATTTTGACAGTCCATCGGCAGGTTGGATTTTTTTTTTTTTGTTCCTTTTCTGCTCAACAAATACAATAGAAGATCAAGGCTTCCTGCATTGTAGTCACTGACTTTGCCAAATCATTTCATATTTTCTCTAGATTTGACCCTGGAAAATCAAATATTAAGCAAGTTTGACAGTCCAGCTAAACTCCACAAGGTCATTTATCACATTATATACAGTAATTGATTTTAAGTTAATTGGTCATTAGTTTCACGGTTCATATTTCTGGTTTCCTGGTGAATTTCCAGAAACTTTCATGTGAAATGGAGAGCTATGTTACATAAATAAAATTCAGCAAAACCTCCCTTTCATTTTAAGTACTTTTTTTTTTTTTTTCCTCCATGCCAGACATGGAACCCAGGAGAACTTTTTTTTTTTTTTTTTTTTTTGACTCAGGATCTTACTAAGTTGCTTAAGACCTTGCTGAATTGCTAAGGCTGGCTTTGAACTTGTGATCTTTTTGCCTGAGCTTCCTGAGTCACTGGGATTACAGGTGTGTACCACCATGCCCGGCTCCAAGTATTTGCTTTTTAAAAAGCTAATATTACTGCGTTCTTTAAGCCATAGACTCAGACATGGTTTTGCACTCTTCAGTACATTTCAATCAAAGCAGAAGATCACATATTTTTTTTGTCATATTAAAATAATTTTAGAGCTGGGGTGGTAGCTTAGTGGTAGAGCGCTTACCTAACATGTGTGAGGCACTGGATTCAATCCTCAGCACCACATAAAATACATAAATAAATAATTAAAAAGTATTGTGTCAATCTACAGTTTAAAATAATTTTTTTAAAATAATAATTTTAGCTGGGCATGCTGGCACATGCCTGTAATCCCAGCAACTCAGGAAGCTTAGGCAGGAGGCTCCCAAGTTGAAAGTCAGCCTCAGCAATTTTTCAAGGCCTTATGCAACTTAGAGAGGGCCTGTCTTAAAATTTTTAAAGTCAGGAGATGTAGCTCAGTGGTTAAGTTCCCCGGGGTTCAATTCCTGGTACTCCTCCTGCACCCCCTTAATAAAATTTTTAAAACATCACCATTTGTAGGTACAAATAAGATTCATTGATTCCCTTCCCAATTTATTAAGTACCCAATGTTTATAAAACACCCCCCTAGGCACTGAAACTAAAAGAAAGAAAGATTAGTAAGTTAATTTTACTAATTGTTGTCCTAAAGAGCTTTGCTTTATACCAGTTAACATCTGAGAAAGTCAGTGGTATGATGCAGAAAGAAAGAAAGAAAGAAAGAAAGAGAGAGAGAGAGAGAGAGAAAGGAAGAAAGAAAGAAAGAAAGAAAGAAAGAAAGAAAGAAAGAAAGAAAGAAAGAAAGAAAGAAAGAAAGAAAGAAAGGCAACTACTACCTGGGTTGTATTAGCAGAATTGTCAAGGATGAAATAAATAAAGCAATTATTGGACTCAGCTTAGCAATCCTCAGCCTTTGATAGGAATATTGTGTTCCATTTGGGAAGGCACACTTTTTAAAACATAGACAAATTTGGCAGAGGTTTCAAAAGAAAGCAACAAAAAATGATGAAGGGCTTTGAAAATGGGGCCTATAAGAAAAGGCCGGGAGACCTGAGGATGTTCAATCTTGAGGAAAGAACACAGAGGGGACACATGATCACTGTTTATGGATGCATAAAGAGGGGTTATGGGGAGAAGAGGGACCCATTTTTCTCATTAGTCAACAAAGCCACTTCAAGAAGTAATGGGTTTAAAACACGTGGGGGGATTTTCAGGTAAAATATTAGATTAAATTAGGTAAAATTTAAATATTTAAAGTTTATGATTACAAGCATAATTACACTGTGCAGATAAAATCAAGTTAGAATCCACGTAGGAATATAAAGTGAAAACAAGTCAGATCTGAACACAGGGGATTAATAATGAAATGAGCTTACATTTGCATAAAATTTTGGCATATATCAAAATACTTATATTGTTTTATTGATCTCGGAATGTTCTTAAAAAGTAGGAGGAGGAAATGAAATTTCAGCAAAGTTAAATATTATTGCTTTTTCAGGACCAGGCAAGCAGGACTAGTAGCCTGTTCTTTAAATTTTCTGTCAGTGTATTCCATCATGTCTTTCTGCCTTTTCATTTATAATCTGATTTTAATTGTAGAGTAGTATTGTATTGTTGGTTCTTTGTCTTGTTTGGTGTTTAAAGTGCCAACTGTGTTCCATGAGTTTCCTTTTTCACATTAATTACCTAATGTGAGAATTGGAAAATATAAAACCTATAGACCAAGGAGTGATTTTGTTTCCATGAAGGAGCAAGAAAATATGATTGAGCTTACATTGGTTTTATCTATATCTATTACATATCTTCTGCTATTTACAAAACTATGAAATAAATTCAAACCTTTTGGCATTACATTTTGACAAACCACTGCCAAACCAAATATGGTCTCTGGAGTTAATACAGCCTGGTGATAATCTTGCCTCCACCCTTTCCTGGGGGAGGAGACATCTCCATGACATCTCATGCATTTCACATTCCTGATCTGTAGAAGGAAAATTATATCTTCTGGATTCTTCCAGGATTACAATGAGAAGCTAATGAGAACATACATGTGGAATCACTTTGATTTATTCAAAGAAATAAACTATAAGCTGTAATTTAGCATTAACTTTGGGGGAAAAATTTATCATTTTTGATATGTTGTTTTACTTTGATAATTCTCTTCCAGTTTCATTTTCAACCCTATTTCCTTTTCTTTATCCATACTCCTGAAACTAATGACAGTGTCTTTGTGCAACTTATTTAAAATTTACTAGTCTAATGTGGCTATTCAGTAATTGTTCAGTGGGTCACTGAGTAAATGAGTGGATGAATAAATATATCCTCTTTTAAAAAGTTTTTTTTTTTTTTAGTTGTACATGGACACAGTACCTGTATTTTACTTATTTATTATTTTTATGTGGTGCTGAAGATCAAATTCAGGGCTTCACACGTGCTAGTCAAGTGCTCTACCACTGAGCTACAACCCTAGCCCTGAATAAATATTTTCAGTGGGGTACCCCCATATTTTTGTTGTCAAATGTCCCTGAAAGATCTGTATTGTAGCAGTTTGGTCCATGGTGTGATACTTGGGAAATGGTAGAAACTTGAACAGGAGGGGCTTAATGAAAGGTCCTTAAGTCATTAGAGGTATGTTCCTAAAAGGAAATGTGGACCCTCAGCACCTTCCTCCTCTTCTCTTTTGCTTCCTGGCCATGATTTTAGCAGTTTTGCTCTGCTGACTACTGTTGTTATTGATATGGTCCCTTGCCACAGGCACAAGGTAGTGGGACCAATCTATTTTTTGACTGGAAACTCCAAAACTGTGCCCAAAAAAACCCTTTTTCTCTTTATAAGTTTATTAGCTTTGGTATTTTGTTATAGTAATGAAAATCCTACTATACAGAAACCATGTCTGAGATGTGAGCAAGATGTTAAAAATATTACATATACTCTTGAGGTGTTCCTTAATGTAATGATGCATTTTTTTTCTTTTTATTGGTTCTTTTTAGTTATACATAGCATTAAGAGTCATTTGATGTAATTATAAATGCATGGAATATAATTTGTTCTAATTCAGTCCCCAGAGAGTCCCCTTCTCCTTGTTCTCCTTCCTCCTGTTCCCTTCCCTCTATTCTACTGATCTTTCTGATATTTTTTTTTTTTCCAAATTAGTGTCTTGTGAATATACATGATGATGAGATTTACTGTGGTATATTCATATATGGACATAGGACAGTGTAGTTTTAAAGATGTAAAGCATTGTACATCAGACTGGGAGAGCCTGAGAATCTAAGAAACTCAAAGTCTTTTGGAGAATTTGTAGACCATTATAATGCTTTGTATAAAGAGAACTCTTTTTCTCAGCAAAGGGAATTAACGGATGCCAAAATGTTACCAAGGCCACTACATTGGGTGCTGAGAGCATCATGGAGTCTAAACCTTATTGGACTCCTTTCACCATGTGCACAAATTGCATAAAGTAATCCAGGAGGCAGGCTAAATGGAAAGACTGTCAGTATGCTGAGCTTACTAGG
The DNA here is from genome assembly GCF_902686455.1 of Sciurus vulgaris. Taxonomy (NCBI): domain Eukaryota; kingdom Metazoa; phylum Chordata; class Mammalia; order Rodentia; family Sciuridae; genus Sciurus; species Sciurus vulgaris. The sequence continues at coordinate 68,743,061 of NC_136473.1, forward strand.
GAACAGGGAATGGAGGAGTTTTAGGGAGATGTCAGCTTCTGTAGGCTCCTGCGATGCTCAGTAGGGTGCCAGCCTCTCCCACAGAGCCCACAGTGCCCCCAGCAGTGTTGCTGCAGGAAGGCTACAGCAGGGAGGCTCACCAGGAGTATGCTGAAGAGCTTAATGGCCCCCTGTGTATGTCAAAAGAGTTCTAATTTTTGTTTTCTTCTAAGATTATATTGCAGGTTCAAAATGGTAACATTCTTAATTAGAGTTCCTGGAAGTTGCATAATATACTCAATGTATTACTCTTTCAGAACACCAAGTAACAGATTCTGTTTGCCAAATCATGAAGCTTGGTGGAGAATGAAAACAATAATTTGAGTAAATGGGATCTCTGTCCCCTGATCCCTGGTCCCCATTTTTTTTTAAAGCTCCTCACAAAGTTTAAAATGCAAAGAACTAAATCTCCCAAGGGAGTAATTCTGTTTCATCAGAGGGGGAAAGACATATGTTGTTACTGATGAAACCTCTGTTGTGGAAGCAGAGTCAAAAGTGGAAGTAGGCAGTGCTGCCTTTGGCATCTCTGCAGCCCAGCTCAGTGCCCCAGGTCTCAGAAACCCATGGCAATCCTGTGTATCAGGCCCCTGTGCCTCTTCCTGGGGCTTTTCCCTAAGACCTCCTCTTCCTTCTGATTCCTTGTGGGCAGTTGCCTATGTCTCTTCAGCAAAAAATGTACCTGTCCTATGCCTCATTCCTTTAGGCCCCTGATGTGGACAATAGACTGATCTGACAGATGTCACTTTGATAGAATGTCATGTTTCTAGACTTCCCTTGACCTCACTAGGCCTGTATATTCACTTCCTCAGAGGCCTTCTAGAAATAATTTCTGAACTCAGAACATGAGGTCAGCTTGTGGTTGGTTCTGTGAGAAAACTACTGAACTAGCTGACCTTATTATGCCTGTATGCACAGGTAGGTGAAAATTTATTTATTTTTATTGCAACAAATATTTATTGAACAACAATGAAGTATAAGGCACTGTGATAAAACATAATACTAGGCAAAACAAAGCACAATTCATGGACTTAAGAATCTAGGAGGTACAGTATGCCACATAAGTACTTGTCTTAAAAATATTTATTGAGCATTTCCTATGAGTCAGGCACTGTGTATGGCACTGAAGAGCCTAATTAGACAAAGTATCTCTGTGGGAGCTGCATTCTAGTGAGGTTCAGCAGAAGAGATGAAATCCATGCTAGAATTTATTTTCCACTAAAATAAAAATTCTATTTTCCTATAAGATGTTATAAAATCATTCATCTTCAAATCTTGTATTAAGAAAGCTATACTGTCTTTGATCACATTTGATAAAATTCATAGACAACCATACCGTTTCATTTCAAATATACTGAAAGCAGCCTTTGAAAGGGTGTTTGTGTTGAATTTTTCATAAAGTGAATTAATTGCCCTCTAATTAATTGTGTGTGTGTTGTGTTTACTTAAAGCAAAGTTTTCAGGCCAAATGTGCTACCCACTATAAAGAAAATTATTTCCATGTGTGCTTTGAAGATTCACAGGTAGAATGGAGGTGGGAGCAGGTACACAGATATGATTGAGGAACAGAAGTTGGGAGGAGTAGAGAGACAGGGCATGACTCTGGAGCTTTTTAGGTAAGGCATGAGATTGGAAGATCAATGTTTATGTAAATGAGAACTTGGGAAAAGTACTGAACAGCAGGATCATATTATCAAAAATCTGGCTGAAAGGTTTTGAACTCACTGAACTGAATCAGTTTAGAAGTACATTTTAGGAAGACAAAATAAACATCAACACCATGGTCTATTCTAATGCAGGATCTTACTTTGTCTATTTTCCAGGTGATAAAGCACTGACTGTTATTAGTGTTATCATCAAGCATATTGAGCATTCAGTCTGTAAGTTTATAGCAATACACAACCATGTAGTCCTGGAACTAGAACAAAAAAAAAAAAAAAAAAAAAAAGAAAAAAGAAAAGGAAGAAAATGAATTTTTTTCCCCTATAGAAGGGAAGAAAAATTCAACACCTTGAGTTAGCTGAGACTCAAGGGTCCATTATAACTTCAAGATTTTTAACAGCCTCTTCTAGGGAATGGGAGATGAATTTTGCTCCAAAGCGGTGACATGGGCAAATGTAAACCCCTGGGAGCAATTTCAGGCAAGTTGAGAGTCCATTCTAAGCAAAGTGGACAGAATGTGGAAGATGGAATTCCCACACTTCCTTCCTGACCTTGGCTGATATTCCTCAGCAGTTGGCAACTAAAGCAAATTGTGAAGCTGAGAAAATGAAGAATAAGAGGGGGGGATAATTCATAGAAGAGTATAAATAGATAATAGAATGAGGCAGGGAATGGTGCCACAGATAAAAGTAGACACACTTCGTTGGGAAGGTGGTGGGATGGGACATGGAAGCTATAGGATTGATGTAGCAAGAGGAAAACCATATAACTTTTTTAAAGTTTATTCAGTTTTAACTAAGAAAATTCATCATGCTGTTTGGTTTCCTGTCTGTTTTATTCTTTGCCACTCTACCCTAGAATCAATTTCCTGAAATCTTTCTGGGCTTTGACTACATATGACATGTGCTCATTCCTTTCACTAAAGAAGAGCATTCTGCCCTGAATGAGAAGCACGGAGAGAATAGGTGATATAATCTACATGTTATAGCTAGAACAGAGTCAAATAAAAATTAAAAGTCCATCAAGTGATCAGAGAGAAGTCAGTAAAAAGGTCAATAAAAAGCTCAGAGGAGCCAAAAGGGAAGACTTGGTATGCTGAAAAATGCCAGGAGAAATAAAAAGCAAAAAAAAAACAAAAAAAAAAACAAACAAAAAAAACACTGTAGCAAGATCTTCTGCCTGTGTCCTCAGGGAACTGTGTGATAAAATTAATTGAAGCTCATCCCCCATGAGAAAGGGCTGCAGTTGAAGCCATAACTGCACCTACTACACAGCAATAGTGCTTCTTAGGACAAAGATAACTGATTTTTGGTTTAATTTTTACAAGCTGGTTAACATACTGAGCCAAACATTTTATTTTCTTTTTTTGCCTTTATTCAATTGAATATTGTGTTTTTAAGCAATATAAAGCGTCATCTGGCACATTTGAACAACTGTGTGTTGAAAGGTCTACAATTTGTCAGCCACTATCCTAAATACCAGCATACAAAGTTCAGTGAAGTGTCCTTTTTGTTTTCAAAACTCGTAATCTGGTAGCAACATGAGATTGATTTTTACATATGGTTCATATAAGACAAACTGATGCCAACATAATCATATTTTCTCTGTATCTCATAAAAAAGTGTTTTAGTAAAATATTTAATGGAAACGAATAAATGCATAAAGATTTTATAGATATTTCTTTAGTAGATTTGACTCCCCCTTTATATGAAAGCACCTTTCCTGTCCTTCATATTCAAAATATGTTATCTTTGATTGAATAAGCCAACCGCATTAGCAACACATATTCATGTTGAAAACTTTATCAATAAAGATTACTCTAGTAAATGATCTAGTATAATTTGGTTCTATAAACATATTATTTCTTGTCTTTGACTGAAATGCTATAAGTAAAATGAATAGAGCAAAATAATCACATATTATTTCAGTTTGTCTTAGTGGTCTGACCTTGTCATATCTCCAAATGACCATAATTTTGCAGTTCAAAGGAACATATTTTACATATCAACAAGGAGCTTTGAGAGAATTGGGTCAGCAATTTTAAGTCAAGGTTGTGGGGTATGAGGTAGACCTTTGAATCAGTCTTTATTTGTGTCTCCTGTTTGTTTTTTCCACATTTCCCAGTGGGGTCTTTCAACCTATAGACATGAGAGTCCTAACCAAAATAAATTGAATAACAATTTCTCTCTGGCATGCCTCTTCATTGAGAAATAGTTTATTATTTGAACTTTATGGTATATATACATGTCATAAAGTATGTGATAGAGATAGACATATATATATAAGTTTTCTACTTTTGAAATTTAAAAATAATTTATTGTGCAGTACATGCTGTTCTTATATGGCTTTGATGAAAATACTTGACACGAATTAGTATTTATTTTTTATTTTTTTAATTTTCTAATTTTTTTTTTTTTTTTGGTTGTTGATTGACCTTTATTTTACTCATTTATTTGTATGTGGTGCTGAGGATTGAACCCGGTGCCTCACACATGCTAGGCAAGCTCTCTACCACTGAGATGACCCAAGTCCCAATATTTATTCTTATAATTGCTAAAATATCAGTTTGCTAAGTCCACCATAACAAATCACCATCAACTGGGTGACTTCACAACAGAACTTTGCTATCTCACAGTTCTAGAGGCTACAAGTCCAAGATCAAGCTGTCTGTGGTGTTGGTTCCTTCCGAGGGCTCGGAGGGAGAATCTGTTCCAGTTCCTTCCTCAGGTCTTTGTGGTTTGCTTTTAACCTAGGTGTTCCTTGGCTTCTGCTGTGGCACTCTGACCTCTGCCTTCATCTTCACATGGTGTTTTCCTTGTGTGAGTGTCTGTATCTTCATGTGGCATTCTTTATAAGAACATTAATCCTAAGGATTAGGGGCCTTCTGTAGTTCAGGCAGATCTCATTTAAACTAACTATATCTGCAAGAGGCCTGTTTACAAATGAGGTCATATTTTGTGGTACAAAGAGGACTTCAACATAGGAATTTGGGAGGGGGTGGACATAATTCAAGCTATAACAATCACTCTGCATAACTGATGAGAAAGTAAAGAACTGGTTTGATGCAGGAAAAGATAACCTATCAAGGAAAGGAGTATTCTCCAAGTAACTCCTTACATTTAATTTAATAGAAAACCATGATGTTGGCAAATATAGCATTGTATAGTATAGAGACTAATGCAATTGGAAGGCACATTAAAAGCTCTAATAACTAGTATATGTTGAAATATCCCGTTTTTATCTGAAATTCATCCTGAAAATGCAACATAACTAATTGGACAATTGGTTTTAGTGTGAGGTCTTTTTTACTTGTAGAGACAGCATAGCATTCTTCTTTTTAGTTTCCCTGAGAATATTTGAGTTTAGACCTCAGTAGCACGGGGATAGTAGCTTCATTATCAACTCCAGCTGATTTTAGTACACTTCCAGTGACAACCACAGTTCACCAACTCAAGCTATTGTTCATTTTCCTATGTGACTTTATGAGGGTATTAATATGCAAGAGAGTTCCTTGATATTAATCAAAGCTACACAATTGTCTTCCAGGCTATTACAATATGATAAAGTAATCACATAAAATACATAGCATGATAGACTTCATGTGTATTTTTTCATGAATATACTAAAGGCTAATCATTAATGGAAGGTTTGACAGAAACTCATTGTTCAATACACAAGAAAATCAATTTTGAACTATAAATGCAGAATCCCAACAAGCAAAACTTCTAATCATATTTTTAATTTTTCCACTGTTCATGGTTGCTTATATTGATAAGGCTTAGCATATTAAGATGCATGTATGATTTAATCCTGCTAAGATATCAATGAATATATCATTGAGTATATGCCAACAATGTGCAGTTGTTTTCATGTGTACGCAGTCCCAGTGGAAAAGAGCCATTGACAGTAGTCATTTTCTTGTTTGGTTCATTATCCTAGCTGTATAATATGGGAGTTATAGTGAGTAATCATAAATGCCTCCCTTTAGCTCTAAAATGTATGCTTTTGTTATTTATGAGAACAGGTGATTGGCTAGTCAGTTAATGTAACTGAGATTGGAAATCACAGAAAGGGTGAAATCAGATGTAAATTGGCAAAAGGGTTGAGTTAATATGGCAGCTCATCCTTGAACATAGACCGCAGTTTCTTGACCTTTGAAATCTTACACTAAATATAATAGCTTATATATGGACAATCTATTAAGTTGCTTACTTCACTTTTAATTCTATTTTCAAATGTATAAGATAGGTTCAGGGTAGAAGAGTAAACTGCTGAAAGTCATATAGGTAGTTCACTATAGAGATGGAACTCAAGTATATAAATATCTTAGGCTGCAAGACATACATTGACAGTAGTTTGCCTTTGCTACATGATTGCAACAGAGGTATACAGTTGCTGTCCCCATCTTCTCAGTATATAACTTATTCTTTGAATGAGTATATAACTCATTCTTTGAATGAGTTATAGCTATCCTTATGGTTAGATTGTGATCTATCACTTTGAGAATCCAACTCTTGCTGGCAAGAGAATCACAGTTAAACTACATTTTTAAAAAACAAACCAAGTTAAAGTTTTATGTGTTTGTTCTACTTCACTGTGGGCCTCACCCTTAGGCTCACTTCAACATCTCTCTTTACCTTCCATCCATTTTTAAAAAAATTTTTACAGACTACATTTTGATTCATTTTATACAAATGGGGTACATCATTTCGTTTCCATAGTTGTCTTAATAACCATATTTTAGAATTCTTACAGGCACAGTGTCTCATCATAATTAAGTCAAGCAGGGTTTTGTGGATATGTTTGACTACTTCTGAAGGCAATGATATCTATTTTATGGATAAAATGTCTTCTTTTTGTGATGTATGTGCATTTAATTTCATTCCACTATGAAAAAAGATATGCAGTATGTGGGAGAATTTTTATCTAGTTATTTTTTTTTCTTTTTCTTTCCGAGGTAGATTTTAAGTTGCTTTGACAAAATTGGCTTCATATGAGCCCAAATTCACTGTATAAGCTTTAAATACTAATTTTCACTAAATTCTTTATCAAATTAATACAGTTGAGAATTTCAGTTTTCTTCTTTATTTCCTTAAAATAATATCTCTTGCCCTGCTCTGCTAACTAAAACATTGCTGTTCTTTCTATAGTAATTAATTAACTAAATTCATCATCTTAATTTCCCATTTTTTCATTATGTTTATTAGAATACATTGTCAAAGGTTTTTGTGAACTTCTTCTTTCATCAAACTATATATGTCCCTTCATTTTAAAATAAAATATGGAAAAAATATGGGAGGAATTTTCATAACATTTTATATCCTTTATTCTTTCCTTTGGGTTAGAAACTAGTTATTGAATTTATTCATATTTTAGATAGAGTGTTATAATTTGATAATCAAGAGTTATTTTTACAAAGCACCAAGAACAATTTTTGTCTTTAATTATATTTTTACAGTATTTCTAAGTCAAAACAATCTGCATTAGCGTTCACTGGCAAGACAGAAAAACACAATACAGTGCAGATATCCTACAAGAAACATGATAGATCCAATCATCTGATTCATTATAATACAAATATTGTAATCAATCATAATATTCAGTGTTCTATAAATCCACAATTCTGTGAAAGGAATAAGAAAAAAAGGAATTAAGCTATCAGTGAGTTTACTGAAAAAGGAAAAGAGATTTCCTGATTATCATCATTCAGAATTAGTCAGACATATACATGGTAATCATTCATATTTTAAGCAATAAAATGAAAATCAAAACAGAGCCCTGAAAAGAATAGCCTTTTATTTTTATTTTCTCTAAGATGTGAAAAAAAAAAAATAGACTTAGGTGCTAATTTAATTCCCATTAAGTTAAGAACATAATGGATTTCGGGAGGATTAAACAGGAAATGCACGTGACCTCATGTTTCCATCCTGGGACTCAATGCTTTCTCCTCTCTCAGCAGAGGGAATTGACTATCTGTCAACTATGACAGTAAGAGAATCATGTGCTTATACTCTGGTGTCCTGTGTCTTCATACACACTTAATACAGCTTCTCCTTCTGCAGTTCCTCCATGAACACCATCCCTGAGGACTTCCACCTCTGTCCTTTTGTGTAAGTTCACCCAGTTCAGTTATCCCTGTAGGTAGACACAATTTAAGTCTTCTTTGTTGGATAGGATTTGAGAGGGTTATAGAGATGACCATCTTGACAGAAACTACTCTGTAGAGTACTGGGTCCTTCCCAAACCCCTGTCCCATAGAAGACAGGTCCAAATGCAAAATGAATTTGATACCAAATAAATTTAGAAATAGTGTGTTAAGTTAGGCAGATTTTTGTTGTGTTCATTATCATTTTTATTACTGTTGTTTCATAATTTCTAGGATATTGAATATGTACGTAAATATTCACGGTGAATTTTAAAAATAAGGGGATATTTGCTAAGCTTCTTTGACCTTAGAAGTCTCTTTCTCCATTTCCCACCCCACTTTGCTTTTATTTTAATATTGCTCTCAGCAGAGCTTCACGTATCAACATTTTGGGAATTTGAGGATGAAGATATGCTTTTCCTATTAAAAATGAATTCTTATCCCACTGGGACAGAAAACACATTAAGCTTTTATCAGTCTTTAACATTTTAACATGGATTAGCCATTCTGCTCTTTCTGGATTAAAAGCACTTGAGAGCAGGTTTTCACTCTATATGGGAGAGGAAACGATGAAGTACCCTATGTCTCCATGGAGAGAATTTCCAGATGGAATACCAACAAACACTCCAGAGTTAGCAGAGGACAACTTCATGTCACGTGATCATGTGGCAAAGCTACTGAAGTTAATAACATATAGAAAGTTAGTTTGCCTCTGTTTCTTCAGCCAATAGAAAAAATTTACTAGATAATGTCTATTATCTCTATTAACTCTAACTATACAGTGAATCTGTTTACATTTATGGCCAAGGGTGGGTGGAAAAAAGAGTTACAAGGATGGCGGAGACTATAAATTGAAACAGGCAAGACAGAGATGAGTGTGGCCTTCGATTTGCCAAGGGCTGGCTCTGCAGGAAACATGGCATTCATCTCCCAAAGCAACCCAATCTCACAAAAAGCTATGGAGAATTCATTAAAGGCTACACCTGTTTGTAAAATAGATATGAAAATATGCATGACATGTTTCTGGCCTTCAAGGAATTTGTAATATGAAAAAAATAGATGAGAAACTATAAGCCAGCAAAACAACCTAAGCATGGGAGAGAGTAAAATACTCATTTCTTCTTTTCATTCAAAAGGCAGTCTTCCCAAGAAAGGACAATAAGATAATGCCTTTTCTCTTATTTTTAGGAGAAGAGATAAAAGTAACATATAAGAGCAGAAAGAGATAAGTGTCATATTATGTCAGAGGAATGGGAGATAGTACATACAGTGATGACGGACATGGATTTTATGACAGCCCACCAGCTTTCTGGGTTAAGCTCTATGAATTAAAATCTCATCTCTGGCACAGTACTTGTTTGTGATGTCCATTCCACCATGTATGGATGGTGGTCAAGGTGATGGTTGTCATGCCTGTCTGAACTGTGGTGAGGACTTGTGTCAGACATCAAGAACAGCACTTGAAATACACTAAGGATTTAAGTGCTTATTACTATTAATTTAAAACTGTACCCAATTGGAATTATCATAAGGGTTTTAAGAAGGAGGCATCAAGAGATAACCTGTGAAGAATATGTTTCTTGAGATCCAAATGTATCAAGCATGATATTCTAAGGAGAGGAACAATCCTGGATAAAGGCATGAAGAAGGGCAAGTTTGAGAAATGACACACAGATCAGTTTGCATAAAGCACTAGTCCTCTGCTGGGTATTTCAGTCATTTTCGTGGAGAGATAGTAGAAGATAATTAGGGAAAGTTTAGAGTTTGGAGGTTTTTGAAAGATACATAGGAGGAGGTGTTTCCATCCAATTTGATTTTATATGGCACCTAGTCAGTGTTTGTTCAGGGGAGTTATATCAAAAGCATTGTAATTTTAGAAGCTTAATCTCAAAGTAGTACATAAATTTTTTAAGCAGCCCATTATATGACAGTTAAAAAAAAGTACTTGAATTGGTCCTGGGAGGACATGGTTTTCTGCCTACTCTTTATACCTTTGGAATCAAACACTAAACCTCAGTTTCTTAATCCTAAGGAAAGCATATCTCAATCACATAATCATTAAAAAGTAAGTTAGAGGAATAAACGATCTCGTGATGCTGAGCATATATGGATATTCAATCAACTTTTAGCTATATATTATTGTCTCATTAAGATGGGAGAAATAAAACTGGGGAAAAAATTACTGCAATGACGAGGAACCAGTCATCACCCTAATAAAAGGCATCTACAATTTTCTCATGATAGTTGCTTCACCTGCTCTGTTCACTGTGCTATTCAAATTCTTGGCCCTTAAAGTTATCAACTTTAAACATCCTATCTCATTTCTAGGTTATAGTGAATTTCTCAAAAGTTTCCAGAGTCCCTGAGGTTATTCATCCTGAGTTGCATCTTCTGAGTTGACAACTACAGAAAGTTTAAAAATACACTGACTTCTGAATCAGCATCTTTTTCTTAGAATATAGATAGCAAATCTGGTTGTCAGTTATTTTCCAATCATTCTTCTGACATGCTGAGGCTCTGTAATGGCTCCAAGAAAAGGAACAGAAGCCATCCTACAAATAAAAGCAAAATTAATAAAAGAATGCAGGGTAATTGACAGTTTTGCTACAACAGCATTTAATTTGGATTTGTTTTGATACTTATCTTTCCCTCACTGATTTTTAGGTTCACCAATGCTTTGTCTAAATCTTCCCTTTTACTTCTGGATTATGATATGATATATAATTTGGGTAATTTTCTAGAATCACCCTTTAATATTTTGTAAGTGGCATGCAGCACAGATGGATATTAGCAAGGTCTCTGTATAAATGCCAGCAATTGGGGTGGCAACATTGTCCTGAGAGTTTTCTCATGAAACAAATCAGATAAAGAAGGGAAAGGATTGCCAAAACTGGCCATGACAGATGAGATGGATCCAATAATCGACATCTCAATGGAGGCATATATATGATTCAATAAGTGTGACCTTCTTTCCAACTCACTTCCAGGAAGTATATCCTAAAGAGGTGCCCAAGAGACAGGTCTCTACTCCCACTTTCTTGCCTGAAAGGAAACAGTATTCTCCTGCATCTCATCCATCCAATAAGTATTCATAAAAAGAATTTGACTGATATTAGAAAAAGATAACTTTCATTTTAATATCATTAAAAAGAGCTCAGGCCTGACCTAAGCTTTTCCCTCCTCTTTCCCCTACTCAGTTATTTCTTTGAAATATATTGTTAGTACCATGATGTGACCTCCAGTGACTCACAGAAAGTTCACAATAATAATTTGGATTGTTAAGAGATTGAGGCATTTGAAATATATCTTACTGTAAACTACTGCTCTGGAGACCTATATGCATAGCTAAGATAGTTGTATCTGAAAACTCTTGCATGCTCTTCTCTGTCATGCCATTTGTAAACAATGGCATGGGAAAAGTGATAAACTTCTATGGAATCATCTTTATCAAGCCTACATTAGGAATTGGAACTTATTCCAACCCAATCACATTTCCTATATGCCTTTGGATTATCATAATTAACAACAGCTTCTTAAATAATAAATATCCCCACACACTAGACCAATGAAATACTGCCTGCAATGAAGGCTTCAACTGTAACTAAAACTGTTTAATCAAATTTAGTGAGATACTCATGGATCTTGCGCATTTTTCATGTTACATAGCATTTTTTTCTAGTATAAAAAGGGAATTCTGCTTTTGTGAGCTTACAAGAAACAATAACTTTTATTTCCATTAGATATACTCTCTCCTGGCTTCAGTTTCCTTTTACAAAAAAAAAAAAATGGAAATAACATGGTTATTTGGAGGATTCCTGATTGAATGCATAATGTCTGACACAAAACTCTTAGTTGAGGGGAAAAAAAGAATTGAGTCTCCAAGAATTAGCAGGACTATTGAAGGAAGCCTAAAACTTAGATTATATGTATTTTAATTCTTAGACTGTATTCCTATTTCAGCTAGGGGGGAAAGCATCAAAACACATTTTTGAAATGTAAATTTCTAAAGTTGAAAAAATTAACCTAACACATTGTATGCTCTTTGATTCAGTTAAATTGGCAGCTGTCTTGAAGAGATGAAAGATCGAGGCCATTCTTAGATGATGTCCACACAATGCCAAATAGTGATTGAATGAAGCCCTTGTGGAGGAGATCAGCTAGTCCCACTCCTAATTCCCGAGATGAGGAAATGGAGGCCAGGAATTTTGTAGTGATTTATTTACATCGAGAGCAAAGTCCCTGTTGCTAGTCAGAATTCCAGCCCAGTGATTTGGCACCTTCTCTCTTTGTCCTGAAATTTGGTTTCTCATAGCTATATAATAAAGGACATAGAATCATTAAAAAAAAAAAAAAATAACTGATGAGATAAAAGTGTTGATTCAGAAGCTACTTTTACTGCGAATCAGACTATTTGCAGTATGGCTGAAAACTATGGTATTGGGTGAAAAGCCCTTTGAATTATCAAGTTGAATATTTGAAGTTTGTCTACCAAAATGTGTACACTACTTAATGTAATATTCCTCTTCATTTTCCTCTTTAGAATTTCCCTAATTTTCTCCCAGCATGTACCCAATTTTCTCTTACTATGGAGAAAATGTTAAGATTTTATTTCTGGAACATGGAAGATTAGAAAATTATAACTCCCAGGAAATCAAAAAGGGGAAAGGATCTGATTGGGGCTTTTCTGACAGAAGAGGAAAGCCCAGTGCTTCTGGAGGATTAGATGGTGTTTCATGGTCTTTCTCACTAACAAATGTTTTTAAAATCATTTGCTTAAATAAAAACTGATGATGACAAGTGAAGTAACAGGAACTGTGAAAAACATAGATATCCTGATTCCTACATTCCTAGAGCCATTTTGATATTCGGGTTTAAGATCTGAAAATTTCTTTCTCATTCAAGAGTGCCTAAAATTATTAGTTTTACAGGAGCTTTTTGAATCATAAAAAGCTTAAAGCATAGCCATCATAATCTAGGAAACAAGGAAATGTGTCATACATTTGATGAAATTTTCATTAAGGTTATTAAAATAATTTTATTTTCAAAAGAATATGGTTTTGTTAAATAGAAACATGTGCAGGCAGCCTGTTTTATCACCTAATGATACCAGATAAATGAGGTGTCGCTGTTCATGGTCTTGGAGCAGAGACATGAAAAACCCCTCTCCACACTGGTAACCCTTAATTATGCTGAGTTTTTGGTGTGTCCCTTCAGGAGAAGGTCATGGGGTCAACAATAATTAGGGGAAATGGCATTGTGGACATTACTGGGTGAGATGTGGTATATTTCTTACTTTCAATTATTGCCTCCTTGTTTGAATCATTAGCATTTGGCAGATTTGTTGCTGAGTTTGTTGTTCTGATTTAAAACTTGGTGTAAGGTTGAATATATTCTTATCTTGATCTTATATTTCTGCCATGACTTGCATTTCTTGCTGAGTTTCTGACTTGAATGGCTTTCTCCCTCCCCCCCTCTTTTCTTTTTCTTTCTTTCTTTTTTTGCTGAATTTTTTATTTGCCTTCTTGTATTGCTCACTTCTCCTTTTTTCTAATATGTCTACTTTGGCCTATTGTATTTCTCTGACCCATTCATTCATTAGGTTTTTTTTTTTTTTTTTTTTTTTTTTGGTTATTCTCCTATTCAGTAAATATGGCACCTGATTGATACACTTCCTTTTTCACTACAGGATTTCCAACTTATTGCGTTTTCTGTCAGTTTTGATACTGCCTGAGTAGGGTTTCTGTGCTTTGGCTAATGTGCTGTTGTCTAAATTTGCAGTGTTTCAGCTCATTACACTGACTTTAATTTTGATGTATTTGTATTTTATCCAGTTCAAGTCATGTTTCTTTCTTCTATCAATTTAATTACTTTCTGCCTGGGCAACATTGTGTTTATACAATTGCTGCTAAAGCCACAAAAGATTTCTATTTAAATTACCACTCAGAACATCAGCAATTCAGCCTAGAGGATTCTCAGAACATCTCTGATTGATGTCTTACCTTTGTGTGGGTAAAGAAATCTAGAATACTATGAAAGGTCTTCTTTATGGAACTTAGTCAAGCCTGGTTTATGACCGTGGAGTCATTAACACAGGAAATGAGTGTAGGGCTATCGGGTCACTGTACTGCTTCTTGGTGAGGAAAAAAATATACGACCCATCTCTATTTTGTACAAGTCATGCCTTTACAGCAGGAAAAAATATTTTTATAGGTGTTTAACTTATATTTAGCCTGGCTCTTCAGACTCCAGCGTTTCTCTTCCATGCATGCATATATGTAATATGTAAGTTACTGAGTTTGAATCTTGTTCTTTCTAATGATTTTGCACTTAAATTTGGAAGTCAGCAACATTGAATTCGCATTGTGTATACTGCACTGTAACAACTGGGCTAAGAGCGAATGATATGGTAAAGATGGTAACTGCACCTGTTTTCAGACTTCCAATAATGAGGAAGAAAGGAAAAGCATACAAGAAATAGGTTTGCAAATAGAAAGAGTGAAAAGACCTCAATAAATACATAGGGTTTAAAGTTGTACATCTCCTCAAGGAATAGCAATGGTAATAGCTCTCAGAAATGCTCAGCATACAGGACTCTAGGTTTTGATGAACCTATGTCACAAAGCTCATCCATTGGCTACTGAACATGATCAGCAAATGCTTTTATTGTTCAGTTCTCTTTTACAGAACTTAATATGTGTACACAGAACTTACTCTTTGCCTACTCTGTTTGTATCATTCTATATTTTCTGCAGTCAACAGTTATTGAGCCCCTGCATGCAACAAAACTTTGCAGCTGCTGTTGACCAAGGGGAAGGAGACAGGATGAAAAAAACTGTCGCTTCTTTTTTTGACGTTGAAATGACTGGACACTGCAAAGGGGCAGCAAAAGGAAAATAACTTCCACGTAGGGAACTCTTGCCATGTGACATGTGCTAAGCCAAAATTTTATTTGTATTCACATTCATTTATTTGTATTTGTATACATTTATTTGTATTTATATTTGTTTCTTCTCTAGTATTGGCTCATCTTTCCAAGCTTTAGTTTTCTCATGAGTGTGACAGGCATCAGTGAAATGTGAGAAACAAATACAAAGCCTTCCTAATGTCTTGGCTCAATACATGTTAGACATGCACTGAGTTCCCTCAGGGTAAGGGATTGTGCTTTCACTGCCGTCTTTTCAGTGTTCAGTTATTTCACTGTCAACTAAACCTAAAGGTCTGGATTTTTTCACATCCAAGATTATGATGACATTCCTGTATTTGACTTTGACAGAAAGTGTTTTTCTATAGTTTGATTGAATAACAATAGGTTGTCAAATTCTCTGATCCCTGCTCTATACCCCTCCTCTTTCTAAGGCTAGAATCAGTAAACCTCTACCTTTAGGCCCATTCTATCCTGTTCCCCCAGTTAGTGCTGAATTCACCCAGAAGATTCAAATTCATGCTCTAAGACTCTCAGAAAGCCAGTCTTTTTGAAGAATCTGGCCTTGACTTTTGCATACTTTGACAAAGACTTCTTACCACCTTCCCCAAATCCACACCCATCACTCCAGTTGTCTGTCTTGGCTCTGATAACTGACTCCTTTCCTTTCTTAAACACCTGCCCACTACCCTAGAACTCAGATAACTGTTTCCTGGTTCTTGTCAAGCTGTACTCCCAGACTGAATTCTAACTCTGTTCTCATCTTTGGATCCCAGAATCCTATAGCACATATCCCTTGCACTTGTGCTACCTACAAATTGTACTCACCTGTCTGGCTTTCCAAGTTTTAGCTGTTGTGTTCATCTTTCAGTCCAAATTGGTCTAATCCAGCCCTATCTCTTTACTCTTTCATTAATCTGTGCCTATCTGTTGTATCACTGCTATATTGGAAGACAAGCTCATCAGCGTCCCTGCTCAAATGATTGAGATTGGTACTTTCCTCCTGTGCTTGGAGCTGAGTGTAACCTGCCTATCCATGAAAAAAGCATCTAGGCTCAGACCTACCTTTCATTCCAGGTCTGATCTTCCATACTACACAATTTTATCCATGATATGATACAATTTCTGTAGACTAGCTAGACTAGCAAAGCATTACCATTTTGTTCTTGTGAACAAAATTTTTGTTAAGATTTTTTTGTGCTCCAAGTCTTCTCCCTGACAATTTCTTTTAGATGGAATTTTTTTTTTTTTTTTTTTTTTTTTTTTTTTTTGGCACCCTTTTGGTACTCTGGAACCTCACTGGAGTGCATTCAGTACAAACTTGTCTTATTACACACTATGTTCAACATCAAATGATGTGACTGATATTTAGGTCAATAGGCAAAGACTATAGAATTTTTATGAAATATAAAGTGACACATACTGTTGTAAGGAACAACCTACATAAAATTATATAATATGTGAGTTTCTTATTCCTCAAATAATCTAATTGATTGTTCATTGGGCTCACTCAGCCAAAAGTAGAGAGAAACTTTGTACAGACATCATTAGTTTTTCTCCATTTAGAGATTAATCATGAAGAGCTCTGGCTCTTTAATTCTGTAATTTGTATATTTAATGGGCTGCTGCAGAATCTATGACAGTAATTAGCATAGCCTGAAAACTCATTAATACGCAACAACATGATTAATGCAGCATTAATGCAAACATGACTGAAGTTATTTGGGTTATGTAGTAAGAAGATTAAAGCTAAAATGTCCTGTTTGTTTTACCAGTGGTGAGTATAATAGGGTGGCAAAAAAAATAAATAAATAAAATAAAAGCAGGTATCAAATTAGTTGTTTTAAAAAAGAAAAAAAGGAACAAAATTTAAATCAAGTTGAGTTCCATCTTCATTTTGCTCTCAACTTTATCAGATTTGGTTCTCTACTTTGTATTTATTCATTTATTCATAAACTTATCATTACTAAAGGTAAGTTTACATTCTACCTTTTAGTTTAACCTAGTTAACCTTTTTGCAACTTTAACATAATATTATTAGTTTTACATTGAAAACATCTTGAAATTATACTAATCTCTGACAAAAGAGTACACATTTTTTTGTTTTGAAATCAGTGTATGTTATGGGCCATGCCAAATAAAGGGCTTGTTTCTAATTATATAAATGTGATATATCCTCTTCTCAATACATTCACTACTTAAGTAAATACTCAAATATTTTATAAGATGCTACCATCAAACTCATATGACTTAGTGAAACTTTATCCAGTACTACATGTAAAAAGTGATGTTTTGGGAGGTAAAACTGTAGAAGTTTTTCTTGTTGTTTTTGTCCTTTAATAGAGCCATGTTAAAGTCCTTTCTATTCCTCTTTAATGCGATGCTCTTTACTATCTATCTTAAGGTTTAAAAGACTTATTTCTCAATATTTCAGTCATATGTCAAGCCATTTATTACATCTGAAACAAAATTTCCATTTTCAGGTGGATACGTCAGTTTTCAGACCATTTAATCAACATTAGACAAATTAACATTAAACAAATTAACATTAGACAAATATTTATGATTTTAGTTTTTCAATAAAAAGTCAGGTGGATATAAACTAAGTACCTAATTCTTGCTTAAGGCTTATGCAGGAAAAGTAAATCTGTTGTGATATTTGAACTTGGAAATAAGCATTTTGGAGGGGAGACTGTCCTTCAAACTAAGGCCTTCAGTAGATAGGAACAAAATTGCATGGTAGGGAAAAAACCACATAGACATTACCTGCTACCAACACATGGCACTATTAGTGGTGTGTATCATGACTACTTGGAGGGCGAATAGATTTGCTAACAAACTCTCAGAAGATGGTCTGTAATGAGAAGCACCTCTGTTAATGAAATGAAATATGCTTGCTCTACTTGAAGTATCTCCTCAAATTTTCTCTAAAATTTCTTTAACATCCTGTATGTAAAATATTTCAATTAACTCAAATGATTATTTTATCCAGATTTACATATGTGAAATTGAATTATAGTAGAAACTTAAAGAAACATTTTTAGAATGCCTATTGTTTTGAAAAGCTGGTCTTTGTGTATGATCTATTCAATAGTATATTATACTATCCAAGTGATCCTTAGAAAGCTAAACAACTAAATTCTACTGAAATATACCAACTTTAAACTTATTTTTAAAAAGGGATTCCCTAGAAACAGGAAAAAATTTATTGTATAAAATCATTATCTTTCAATGTTTTATTTCACTTGTACATGTTTTAGTGTACTAGAAGACAATTTAATCAAACTACTACCAAATTGAAGAAATGGCTACTAAGTGATTACTGGACTATTTATTTAGTGATGAAACTTTGTAGAACTTCTTCTTATAAATAAACTTCCTTAGAATAGTGCATATAAGAACATTTTAATAAATGAAATGAAACAGAATACATTTTCCATATAATATTTCAGTCTGTTCTTTATTTCTATATAGTGATGAAATGATCAGACTTTCTAGAATATAGATAGGTAGATGAACTGGGACTATAAAGTGTAGAATTATAACAAGGGGATGACAACAGCAGAATTTGGAAGGCAAAAATTGCATGGTGTTTAGATTCTGGGAAAACAGAAATAAACGTATTATGTAAGGATTAAAAATCAGAAAACACACATCATCTCTAAACCCTGGGCTCTTGGAGAGATTGGGCGCAGTTGCCATTTGCTTTCTATATTTGTACCCATTGGTGAGAATCATCTGCAAGAGATGATTAATATACATTTCTTTAACAAAGGAAGAACTTCCTGTATTTTGTTACAAAACTAAAATTCTGTCTCATAAAGGACTGTGTCCGTGAGAAGATGAATTGTGTTGATGAGGGAACTATGGCTTGTTCTCACAGGAAAGTCTAGAAAGTGCTCAATTTGGAGCCCATGTCATTCTTGGAGCTGTGCAAATATTAAAGGAATATTTACTGAAAACTTCGTTGTATAATGGGTAAAAGTAGAGGATGATAGTCTCTTGTTGATACAAAATTGAGGGCCTCTGAAAACAAATGCAGAAGATGGACTTGTTGACACATAGAGTTAAAGGGTTCTAAGTCTTTTTCACAGATAAACTAATGCAGTCAACTCATTTTGGGAGGATTACTCCCAAAAGACTTATGAAGGAAGAAACTCTCATTATACCACTTATAGAGGAGGAAATTTGATACAGAACAGTTGAACAGTGATTTTGCCCAAAGTCACACATAAATTAAGCTAGTATTTTATCTCAGGAAGTTTGGTTCTAGAATTTGTTTTCACCAATAAGTCAAATACAAAATCCCTTCCCCTAACTCCACTGCTCTTTCTTTCTTTCTTTTTTATTTTTCTTTTTTTGGTTACACCAAAGCAATGCTTTAATAACCTTACAACATATTGGAGTAGATTGATATATCTGTACTTTGAATTCTCCTACTTGCTGTTAAGTTGGAGGATAAAGAAAGGACCAGGTAGTGCATCCTGTGTAGCACACCTGGGGAATGAAGTATTCATCTGGGGTTTCTCATAAGTACATAGTAGTTACTGTAAATTACATCATAATCCTTTTCTTATTCTTTAAGTTGTTCAATTGAAAGCAGATGCAATTTTATTAACTAAAACAAGAAAAAGTTTGTAAATAGACTTGTTTGCAAAAGGCCAAAAAGCATACATTTCTCTGATTTTTAAAAAACAAATTTGACTTATTTTACTAAACTGAATTTACTTGCTATTTTAGTGTTATAATTATTAAAATATCAGAAATGAGTTAATCACCAAATTCAAATAGATACATTGCTATTATGAAGATCTGTTGTCCTTAATTCCCATATTAAGGTGGCCTAAAGACAATGAAATTAAGTTGTGGCAAGAATGTGCTCAGTTATGTATAAAGATTCACTTTTTTTCTGTTTTTGTTTTTGGTTTTTTTTTTTTTTTTTTATACCAGGAATTGAACTCAGGGGCACTCAACCACTGAGCCACATCCCCAGCCCTATTTTGTAGTTTATTTAGAGATGGGTTTCACTGAGTTACTTAGCACCTCACTTTTGCTAAGACTGGCTTTGAACTTGTGATCCTCTTGGATCAGCCTCCCTAGCTACTGGGATTACAGACATGCGCCAATGTGTCTGGCAAGATTCACTTCTTGATAAAAGTGATTATACAATGATATGACTTCCAAAACAATTGTAAGAGTTTGCTTTCACTCACTGAATTTACTGGAATCTTAATTGTTTTCAAAATATATATTTGGAGACTAAGTATTGCAGTGTAACTAATTTATGATTTAGTACTCTTTGATTTAGAAAGAGGAGACTGGTCCATTTTACTAAAATATTCTCTACAGAGCTCCCCTCCCCCGCATACCATTTTAATAAAATACTTGATCTTTCTAATCTATGATTACCCAATTAGTTGAAGGCTCTCAGAGACAAGCTGTGATTCTAGGCAGCCAATAGACTTCTTGTCCTAATTCTACTCCTGAAAAGCAAAATAAAGAGGGGTGGGGGTGGAATGGCCATAATTTTAGTCACTCCATGGGTATGCTCAATCGGCATCTGTAAACTCATAGGATCATCTCCTTTCTTTCCATTCCAATTTAAATGAAAAGGAGTATAATACAATTGTTCTAGCGCACTCACAACTGGATTCATGATCAATTGTTGATCTCCAGAAACCCATACTACATTCTGGTGTTCCATGTGTTTGTTTTATTTATCTGCTATTTTTTGTTTGTTTTACACAGCATTTTTAATTTAAGACAGCTCCTTCATTTTATATGCTCTTACTCTAACAGGCAGGGTTCTTCCATATAAAAACTGATGTTACTATAACTTTATCTTCAAAATGTAGGTTCAACATTGGAAGTACATGCTGTGAGTTTATTATGAGCTAATAGTAGAATATTTGAAAGTGAAACAAGAATAATTATTCTTTTTAATTCCATTTCTGAGATCCTAGTATGCTCCATAGGAGTCAAAAATAGTTTCATATTGGTTCAACCACCTGAGAGCCACTGAGGTGGTTACTAGAGAGGGCTTTGATGTAAAACCCCAAAGTTGATTTCTTTAAATATCTTGATCATACAAACCACCTAAGTCCTTCCATGGTCAAGGTTATTCAGCAATTGTACAAATGCTGCAAATTATTGGAATTGTTTTTTCCATGATGCTTGCTTTACAAAATAAGCCATAGGATATTTTAGTGAATTGAAAAAAATTTTTAGAAATCTCATGCATTGGACATGAATTAATACAAATTTAATCTCATGAAATATATATGTTTATGTGTATATGTAAATATTAACTGCATGTGTTGAATTGGATATGTATGTACATAGATATATGCATGTACCTAGATCTTCCTTGAGATATAAAACACAAAGGTAGAACTGATAAGTTTCACAGATCTATGTCTAAAGTTTTATGTTTTAAATTTTATAGAAACAGTAATAATAAATATTCAATTTAAAGATACTTTCATAACTAACACACTTTTCTTTAAGATTAAATATTTCATTTACTAGAGTCACTGGTAAAATACCATTTAACAAGACAATGAAATAAAGCAGATATTTCAGAAAAACAAAGTGTGTCCTAAATTTTCTATTGTTTGCTTCATAGAATGCACAAGTATTTTGAATATGTTACAATTCATACTTAGATTAAATTGTGGCAAAATTAAATGGCATTCAGTTCACATTTTAGAAATCATGACTTCAAGACACAACCATCTTTTAAAAAACAAATTCCAAGTGGATTATATTTATGCAATAGATAAAGCATTTATATCAATTAAGGTGATTGAAATTGAATATGTACAGTATATATAAAAGAAAAGTTTATAACTATTAGATATTGGTGGAAACATTCTGATTAAAATATATCTTTTTAGGTAATAAGTTCAAGTCTTTCTTGTGAAATCTTAATTTTTAAATAATGATTGCATAAATATCTTGGTGCACAACATCAATTTGTGGGAGTAGTCTGAAGAAAGTTATAAATTGATATCTGTTTCTAAATAGATCTCTCTTGATATATACTTAGAGATATAGATAGATAAATATATGTATATGTAAGCACATATATATCTATGTAAATATCTATGTAAACAGATGTAGATATCTATCTTTATATCTATCTATATAAATTTTTACCTAAAACTTCCTGCACATATGGGCCTATAGTTCTATATTTATAGTTAAAATTAAAGCTGTTCAGAAGAGGAAGCCATCTGAGCTGCTCTTTGATGCCAGTTGGTGGCATTTTAGAGCACTGGAGTTATTGGTTACTCTTGATGGTAGTGTTTGAATTGGTGGTTCCCTCTACTGGCAATCCCATTTCTCTGTAGTGTGTCACTCACCTAAAATGTTTCTTCTTCTGAAAATATCCCCTGAATGCTGCTTCTCCCTCTTTTAGCCTAAAGCTTCTTAAAAATGTGAAATGCATTGCAGTCATTTGTAGCTCTGCCTCACTTCCCTAGAATAGCAACTCAAGAAGCATATGCTAAGAGAAGGAATAAAAATGTGTAAAAAATGGACTAGAAGCATAGTTACCTAAGACAAAAATAATAGTTAGACAAACCAATAGTCAACATTCTACTTCATGCTTTAGAAACTGTATCAATTCTCTACCTTTCTGTATATCTAAGAGCACCAATTAAAAATAAATGAATGAAAGGCAGAACAATAGAGGAAGAACAGGAAAGGAGAGGAGGGGAAGGAAAAGGTAGAGGGGAACTGGGAACTGAAATGGAGTAAATTAAATTCCATGCATGTATGATTTTGTCAAAATAAACCCACTATTAGGTATAACTATAATTCACTAATAAAAAGCAAGAAAAGCTATCAATTCGTATTAAGGCAGGAATAGTAAAATAATGCTTATATCCACTGTTATATTACTCTGGAGTTTATAACCATGTGTTAAGACAGAAAGAAGATGTATTATTAAAAAGGAGTAACTTATCATGATTTTTTAGAAAACAAATCTATAGCTAAAAAGAGGAACACCAAAGCCTATTCTAAATTAAAAAAAAAAAATACAGCAAAATGGTCAGTGTCAAATAATTACACAAAATAAATATTTTACATGACTTAGCGATAACAATTCTGAAGATGACCTGATTTTTGGTGGTAATAAGGTTATAATATCTATTAAAAGTGGATGAGACTTGCGCAGGATCTACTTAAGGAAAGTAAAAAATCTATAATAATTTTTTAATACTAATATAAAAAGTGAGCTCAGAGATAATTTAAAAACAAACGAATAATACTGAGATAGTAAATTGTCAGATGTTGGAAACAGAAAATACTAATAATATTTTCTGATGTTACAAAAAATATGTAAGTGGAAAACTAGCACAGAGACTGACTCATGAAAATATATTTTAATATGCTAAAGGTGGCATTTCATCATTAAATATTGATTCAGCAAATATTTTGTGGCAGCCATTGTTCAGGATGTTGAAAATGCAGAAGTAAATAAAACAAAGTTCTTGCCTTATAGTATGCATTTCTTGGTAAATTTTTAAATAACTAGGAAAAAACTAGAATATATTTTAATCTTGTATGTTAAAATATAAGTGGGATATAGTGTTAACTGGGTGTAATATATAACAATGAAATAATATCCTAAATATGGTAAGAGTAATTACAAATCAATAATAAAGTCGAAAATCCCAAGTGTAAGGAATGGCAAAGAAATAGCCAAATAGAGAACTCTAATGTGAAAGAAGTTAATATGCAGTATTCATTCCAGAAATAGAAATTAAAAACTAGAATTATATGATGCTAGTTTGTCTCACTCAGAAATGTCTGGCCAATTCTCCTCCAAATGCTAAAAATGATTAACCTGAAAATGATTATAAAACTATGAAGTATGAGAAGGAAGCAAAGCATTTGAAGAGTCACTTGAAATGAACTTAAAAATAAAGATGGTTAGATGAAAATTTCATTTTATTTATAAATTCGCACACTTCTACAGATTTTAGAGATCATCACATTCAATGTCACCATATCAGAGTAGGAACCTGAGGCCTATTCTGTTCAGAAAATAAGAGCCATAGCAAATGCATGTTCCAAAAAATATTTGTGGTTATTCCTATAGCTTTATCATTTGGAGACTGTAAAACAAACAGCCCTGATAGTATTAACATTTAGACACAGTTTTTTATTGTTCCAAGGAGGAAATAGAGGATTATTTTAAAATATTAAAGAGAGCATTTTTTTATTTTATCAAGTTTAGAATTAGTTTTCTCAAATTTCCTACCCATTAAAACTCATTATTAATTTCTCTCTACTTTATCCTACATTTTATCCTAATCTATTCTTCCAGTATAATTTTTAGAATGCTGATCAAATGTTTCCCTAATTATTTAGTGGCAAGCAGCTTGAGAACAATAAAAATTTTAAAGTTAAGAAATAACATATGCTTCAATTAATAACAAAACTTTGGTATTCTGTAAGGTGTTAGTCATTTGGGAAAAAAATACCATGCAATTCATAATATTTTTAGACCAGTTTTTGGTTGTTATTTTGTTAGTATAATCAATGAAGATTTTGTTATTCATATATTTAGAGGGCTGGTTAGCCCTAAATATTTAATGAATGGAGACATTTCTAGCACCACCTAATGGCAGTCAAGTAAAAAGAAAAAGCTTTTCCAATTTGGAAACTAATTTGCATAATTCAAATTAAGCTATATAGGCAGAGTTACTTATGTATGAAACTGAACTTTTATATTCCCTCATGTACCAAATAGGCAACTGTAAATACATCTAGCAGTTGAACAGAATGGGAATGAAGCAGAAGGGATATTTGATAATGAAGCAAAGGGTTTTCTGCTGTCTTTACAAGTACAAGAATAAGAAAATATGTGTAGATTTATATGAAGATTTTCCTTTTACTGTCAGGAGTTTAAGCACTGAGACTACATCTTCTATACCCTAGTTAATTTCCTGAAAAAATATATCTTGATTATTGTATTTGCATATTTTATTTGCATTATTTTCTGGTAGTTGTTTATAAATCTTTGACCAGTTTAATCTACTAGCATCATAAGGTATCTGTTATCTCTGATCTCTGTTTTCTTTTAAACTGACTCCTATCATCCTTAATATAGTATTGGAATTTTCTGTTGATTATGAGTTAAAAATGATTTAGATCAGGGATAAGTAACTTTTATTTCAGGCTCCACCTACTTATATTTCCTAGCAGGATTTGAAAAAAATATGTCATCTGTTATGCCCTTAGCATTTATTTAGACCAATGGATTTGGTTGATGTGCCTGAAGGAGAGTTTAGTAAGAGTGCCGAATTCTAACACATTTTACCCGCTCTCAAAACTTTGGCTTGGCACTCCCGTCTAAGATATGAAGAGGGGACACTAAGCAACTGTAGAAGCAGGTGGTTTTAAAAAAGGAACAAGAAAAAGGGTCTGGTGGGGATAGCAGTAAAGAAAGTTTGAGGGGAGTGCCTTCTCTTTGACTATGATTTCACTCTATGAACATTTATGTAGGTGGATCATTTGATGTTCTGTAATACCCTTCACTTCATTGTCTACCTGCTTAATTCTAATTCATCCTTCACAATCCAGTGAAGGAGTCTGTGAACTTTGTGAACTTTTCCGGTCACTACTCTGCTCTTATCTGAACAGAGTCAGTCACTTTTCTATAAAAACTATGTTACACCTGTGAATTCCATTCCCCTCTTGTATTAGGTCGTTATAATATATTATATTCATTTGGATATGTCTGACTCTTCCACTATGGATCAGGTCCCTGAGAGTAAGTATTCTGCCTTTCTTATTGATATTTATTTCTGAGGAAAATAGTATGTTTTGGTAAAATGGTAGTAAGTTAATGGAACTAAGGTTTGTTCAAGTTATTTCTGCTGTCTGCTTTTCTCTATTTTTAATATGTTCAAGTGGTTGATGTTTTTTATATTTCTTTTCTGTCAAAAGTTGATTAATAGTTAAAGTTGATTTTTTAAAACTCATATACCTGATTGACTTATCTCAAGCCATGAATCAATATCTAGTTTAAAGGAATAAAAAAAGGTTAACCTCTTATTGAAGGCTAAAAAGAGCCAATGTCTGGCTTTTAAAGGCTAGCTTTAATTTTCAAAGGATTCTTAGGAGTAGTTGTTTATACAGAATATACATTTAAAATTATAGGCATATTTTTAAGCAAGAGAGATTCAAGATTTAACTCAAGAAAAAAAATTTGACTGTAAAGACCATAATTGAACAAATAAGTAGATAAATAAAATATGAATCTTTAGCAAAATATAAAAATAGCATTATAAAAAGAAGGATCTATTACCACAGTTGTTTATCACTGTTTTAGAGATCCTATCTATGCAAAAAGAAACAGGAATTTAAAAACCTTATAATTAAATTGATCATCTAATCATTATTTCCTACTAGCATTATTTCATAAAATCCAAGACAATCATTGAAAGTGTGGAACTATGGAACAGACTATAAATTAACTGTTCAAGAAAAAAATACATGAAACAGATGCTTTCCTATTCTTACAAAATCACATGTAAAACAAATAGGAGCTTCTACTTCCAATTTGGATGTAGAAGAGTGAGAAAGATCTTCAATTGCATGGTAACAAGAAAAACCAAGACTAAAGTAAATATATTTTCCTTTGAGTCTTCCAAAGAACTGCAATGCAGAAAACCTGGGTGAACTGAATTTTAATAAGAATAAGTGTTTTATAGGTGATGAGACTATTGTGTCAGCTTCAGTATCAGAGGCTGAGCCCTTGTTCAGGAAGCAGAGGGGTATGTCATTATGGATCAGGAGAATTTTCAGGTTCAAGAACAAATCATCTGAGCCTTAGACAATGGTGTGAGCTACTGAGCTGAAACCCAGTAAAGGTCCAAAGTTCAAAACAAAGAGTTAAACCCTAAATCCTATCATCCTTTGAACTTAACATTCTCCAAAAAATTATCTGTTATAAAGAGCATTACAGACAACTGGGAAAAAATGTTTGAAACATCTATGTGGACAAAAGTTCACATCCAATGACTCCACAGATATTTATTGAGTGCTTATAATAAATCAGACACTGTTCCAGACTTGCATTTTATGGGGTGGAGATATGGAGTAAACTAAATAAGTGATGAAGGTATTGCACCTGCTGGAGATGATGATGATGCTGTGGAGAAGGGAGAAGCAGAAGGTTGGTTGTAATGGTTACTAGAGCAGTCATAATGGGTGTCCCTGAGGAGATACATTTGAGAAAAAAGAGATAGGAAACCTTGAAAATGCCTGGGAAAGATATTCCTGAAAAAGTGAAGAGCAATTACAAAACTCCTGAAGTAGCTCGAATGAGAAAGGAAGAGGAAACAGAGCAGGAGGTGAGGGACATAGTGGAGGTTAGATTATTTGAGGGATGTTGCACACTGTGGTGAAGACTTTGGATTTTACTCAGAATAAGGTAGGAAGTCTTTGGTGACTACCCAGAAGAGTTAATTGATCAGAATTGTCTTTTGGTGAGGTCACTCAGTCTACTTGAGGATTGACTAAAGTGTTGGCAGGGAGGAGGTTAGGGAAAATAATTGCATAATCCAGGACACAGAGAATGCTGCATCACAACAGGATGTTCCACAGCATATAAGGAATTCTTATAAATGACATAGAAACAGACATACCTGTGAGCAAAGTTTGTGCATACAACTCCCTGAAAAATAATTTCTAATGGATAATATATATGAAAAATTTACCATTACTAATAATGTAAAAAGTGAATTAAAACAGTGCTAAATTCTCATCCTTTGCATTTCAGATTTTGAAATGTCCATTATTGGCCAGATTCTCAACATTTAAAATGTGGAAAAGCATGTGAATTTATCCTTAGATTTTGAAAGGCAATATCAAAGTATCTATGAAAGTTTTAAGTGTTTATTCCAGTATCTTGGAGCCCAAAACAGGTTTGCAGAAATGTGTCAGCATTCCTTTTAGTAGAAAAAAAAATTAGAAACCAATTATATATGATAAAACAATAAAAAAAACTATGGTAATTGTATTCAGTCATTAAAGAAAATTGTGTATCTATGTGAGTTGATGTGAAAAGATATCTGCTACATGTGAGTAAATTTTTTCAAAAAACCTTGTAGAATAGTAATGTGATCTTTAATTTCTGTAAAGAAAAACAATGGTGTATGTGTGTGGGTGTGTGTGCAAGTAGGTAGACAGTTTGCCAAATTTTTGTTGTAGTTTCTTCTGAGGTGGCAGGTAGGACTGTGGAGAGCATTCATTTTCTGCTTCAAAGTTTTACAGGGTTTGAATTTATGTAACTATTTAGTTTAGAATAATTTTTCAATTTAGGGATAACATACTGAAAAAATCTAAAAATCAAAAGAGTATGGGTTGACTGTTTGCAAAATCAGTCTATAAAATAGATCTATAAAACCAGCACCCAAATTACTGAACATAATACTCCTGACATGTGTCCTTTATAAGTCCCAGCCAGGAATACCCCTACCCTGACTTCCAACAACATAGATGTTTGTTTGGTCTAGTTTTGAATTTTATATGAATGGGCTTATGCTGTATATATTCCTTCATGCCTACTTTCTTTTGTACAATATTGTATGTAGGAGATTCTTGCATGAAGTTAAGTGTAGCCTCAGTATATTCATTCTCATTGCTCTGTTAATCTTCCTACAGGTGATGGGAACTTGTGTACATTTCATTTTGATGGTATAATAAAATGTTTTGCTATCAACATATATCTTTTTGAATCTAAGTGTTTTGGGGAATTATATACCTAGAAATAAAATGACTGAATTAACAAGTATGCATATGGTTAAAAGATACATGGATAACTTAGTAAATACTGCCAAACAGTTGTTTATAGTGGTTGTAGTAATTTATAATCCAACTAGTGGTTTATGAAAGATACATGTATATTTGGTTTTGTGTATATCTCATATATTATAAATTTAACATTTAATTCATTATTTTCATACTTATTTAATATTTTATATTTAGCCATGTAAGTATGCATCTCTCTATATATATGCATACACAGTTCTGTACATATTTAGTTATGGTTTTGTATTTTCTATCTCATTTTAGCTGTTGTCCAAGATATTTAGTAGTTTTGCATTTTATTGTTCATTTCTCTATGACTAATGACATTAAGCATCTTTGCCATATATTTATTCTGACTTTCTATCTTGTTATGAGAATACATGTCATGAATGTGTTCTCCCACTTATTGGTTGTCTTTCCACTCACTTATTTATTTTATTTTATGTGCCAGTGATTGAACCCAGGTATTCTTAACCACTGAGCGACAACTCCAACTCTTTTATTTTTTAAATTTTGAGTCAGGGTTTTATTAGGTTGCTGAGGACCTCACTAAGCTGCTGTGGCTGGCTTTGAACTCAGATCCTTCTGCCTCAGTCTCCTGAGTGGATAGAATTACAGGCATGCACCTGGCCTCCACTCTCTTGTTCCTGTCTTTTATTAGAAAAAAAAGTTGTTAATTCTAATATAGTATAATGTGTCAATATTTGCCTTTATTGTTTCAGAACTTTTTTCCATTCTGTGACCTTGTAAGTACATTATTTTACAGATAAATTTTTAAACTTTCAAACATACTCAGACAAAATCTAAATGTTTCCATGCAGAACATGGATTTTTAGATTTTTAGAATGTTAGGTCACAAATGTATGCCTATTTTATATATCTATTTATCTGATTAGCCTAGAATAGTAGTTGCATAAACTTCGTTCCTCAAATATTTCTTGAATGAATGAATAAAATTAGAGATACAAGAAATGCCCAATTATTTCTTTGATCACACAGCTGCATTCAAAGTTTCTGCTATCACACAGTTCTGCATATCTGTTCATCCCTTTGGCCAAGCCAAGTCACATGGCTGAGCCTAAATCAGTAGATGAGGCTCGATAAATAGATAACCTTTTTACATGAAGAGAGGAGTTAATAATTTTGAACAATTATCTATCTTACCATTTTTCCCCATGGTAAATTCAATATTTTCTTCAAAGTATTTTTATACATTCATCAAAAGGTTGCTGTGTTTAAATACACTTATTTGTGAATTTAGTTTATTTGAGGAACTGATCATATGATTTAAGCATGAGGTTCAAAGATAGGATTCATCTATGCCCATAGCAATAATTAACTATTTGTCAAGAATACATTTGAAGAGACATGTGAATTTTCAATTTCCTCATAGATTCCATGCAGAAGAAAATCACTTGCTATTTATCTTGGTGATATAAAGAGATAAATGGCAAGATTGAATTATTTGAAAAACCTGAGGAAAGTCTACCAGAAAATTTCAAATCAAAGTGCTTTTTCCTACACTAAATAAGAAACTTTCATTGGTCTGTGCAAAGTTTTATACATTAATTAAACCAAAATTACATTTCTTTGCAATATAAGACTTGGAAAATAAATATGTTTTTGGAAAACACGTGCATTTGTATATTCCTCAAATAGTATATATAATTAAATGTATTCCCAAGTGTAACTTGTCTAAACATATTTTTTATTTTACTTTTTTATTTATTTTTTTTTTTGGTTCTAGTATGAGAAATAATGCGGCATTTCTTTTATCTATATTTAGTCATTCATTTAAGAAATATTTAAGGAAAAATAGTTTATGCAACCACCATTCAAGGCTAATCAGATACAGATATATAAAACAGACATACATTCATGGCCTAACTCTGATTTATTTTCATTCACCAAATTTTCCATGCATTAAAGATGGGTAGTTGTTTTCCTAGTCTGGGCCATTCTTGATGTCTTCCCTCACTCAAAGCCTTGCTTTTACTCTCCCTTCTACTACCACAGAGGTGCCTCCCAACACAATAGAAGAGATTTGCTGCCATCATGTCCCAAAGCATGAAATAATCCTGAGCTGTTTAATTTTAAAGCAATCCTTTCAATTATAATAGGTTACCAAATAAAAGATCAAAAATGATTTCCATGTCTCCTACTTCTTACTCTATCATATTTTCCTAATGAAGACTCTGCACCCCCTTCCTGCTGGTCCTTCTCCCGCCCCCACCCCAATCCTTTCACCCAGGTGTTTGGACTTGTGACCATTCCACACTTCTGAGAAAGATTTTCGTTACCAGCTCCATAAATTCTCTTCCAGTTCTAATTCTTCTGCACATAATGGAAGAGTTTTCACAGTTAACTAAGATTCGTAAAGTTCTCTCCTATGTAGGCTCCTATTTTACAGCCTTATCTTTATTGTTCTAGCTTTAGTATTCTCTGTTTTCCCTTAAGTATGGAGATTTACCCCAAAGGTTTTATTCTCTTTCTTTTAATTCTCTCTGAGACAAGGATTCTTGGCAGGTGATTGTCAATTCATTTTTCTGGTCCCATCTTCTCTCCTGAGACTTAGTTTCCAAAAGGTAAAGTTTTCCATAACATTATTTTAAATGCAGTGGTCTAAAACTGAACTCATATTCCCACCCCCAAATTTCCTTCCCTATCTGACATTTCTATTTCTGTTGATAATGATGCCTTTATTTCAATGATTCGTGAAGATTGTCCCATAGCATCACCTCATGTTTTAATTAGTCTCCTCTGAGAAATAGTCCAAGCTTTCAGTCTATTTAGTCACTTGTCCATCCTTAATTAAAATCCTTATCATCTTTCCCCCAAAGTACAGTGATCTCCTTATTCTTCTGTAACTGAATTATCTATATCTTCCATACATTCAACCATTAGTTTGGTTTCCCTAATCCTGACTTTAATCATCCTACTCCTGTTCTTCACCCAATCTTTAAAAATCTTCCTTTGACTTACCTAAAATTTCACACTGATGGCTCAGCTTTTTCAATCCATTTATTAGGGGAGACGATAGCAATATAGCTAGTAGCAGGGATTCAAGTGAGCTTGACAACTGAAAACTTATTTCTTGGGGCAAACAATCTTCTGTGAAGAGAAAGAGGTACCATTAAGGAAGAGTACTAAATCTAACAGCAAGAAAATAATATCCAAATAGGCATGAGCAAGACAATTATAGAGTTGAGGCAATGATAAGCCAAAGTGAGGAAGACCAGTGTGTTGAAATGGTCAAAATTTTAGAACTTAGAAGATGGAGATGCGAGAGCTAAGAAAGTCAGGACAAATTTGAGTTGCTTCTTGGTTGGGTAGCATAATACTCAATAAGTGCTAATGTTCTGTAAGACCCTAATGAAAAAAGTCACAATCCAATATTCATCAAAT
Organism: Sciurus vulgaris; assembly: GCF_902686455.1. Classification (NCBI taxonomy): domain Eukaryota; kingdom Metazoa; phylum Chordata; class Mammalia; order Rodentia; family Sciuridae; genus Sciurus; species Sciurus vulgaris. The sequence goes on from NC_136473.1 coordinate 68,775,061, forward strand.
GACTTCTGCATTCCTGCTTTCAAACTTTTGTCAAAGCTCTCCCCTTACCATTAATGCACCTCTCAATTTCTTTCTCCTCATTTAGAGTCTTAACATATTCACGAAGTAGATCTAGACACTGTGTTATCTACTGGGTGGAAAGATGAAATAGACATTGTCCCTGAGGGAGCTGTAGTCTATTGAAGCCAAGCTCAATCCCCTCACCTTCACAGGTCTTCTTCAGGGTATCAGTCCAGGCTGAAGGGAGTTAGATCTCTTTCTGGTGCTCATAATCCTGACTGACTTATAACTACTCAAATCAGAATTCGTTATTCAAAATTCTGTGTTTGAGCTTTTATTTGATTCTCATGTATGTTGTCGAGCTCTTAATTGATTCTCACAGTAGGATTTGTTCCTTGATTTTATATTTTCAATGAAACTGGGAACTCTTGGAAATAGGAGATGGTACCAGTCTCAAAACACTAAGTGAAATGCCTTAATTTCACAGGAAGAGCTCCATGATGTGTGTGGTGGTGAGGGATGGATGTCCCATAGTACAGAGGTAGGGCTGTATGGTGATAATGATAGGGCGTTTATAGGACCTTCACATGTTGTCCCTGCCTTCTGAACTAGAAATTCTGCTGAGGCAAGAGTATGGTAGGTCCTATACAGTGACCCAAGGGTCAGTGGAAAGCCTTAAATTCTGAAGGCTGCAAACAATTTGGTTATAGTATGCTGTTTCAGGAAATTAGCTCTAACAGTCTTCTTCATGACAAGTCTTTCTAATTTCAGCATCTATTACTGGACTGATTGTTTCAGCTTCATAAGTATTTAAACAAGACCCCTTTGTTTCTTTCACTTATGTCAAAAACCCATTTATTTTTATGACTTTCTGAAAATGTTTTCACATCAATACTCTGAGTATCCAATTTTGGGTTGACAACATGTCTTTTTAGGTTGATGAGTTTTGCATACATTTAAACTTCATTATATATTGATTAGCAGGAGTGCAGGCTTAAGTTTCCAAGTACTGGTTGGCATTTAAAATGGGATATATTTTAAAACAAATGGCTGGGACCATCCCAGTACATCGCTGTGTATAATTTCCTGACTGTACTCACTACATCATAAATAATAATGAAAGTAAATGTACGTTTATCAGAAAGAATCAACAAAACCCCAGCACTGATTTGCTGATCACACTTGTCTCACCAGGCATTAAGGCCAGCTTTCGAACAAGGGTGCCTGAAGGTTTGATTGTCTTTGCAGCATCACCTGGCAATCAGGAAGAGTATTTTGCACTTCAGTTGAAGAATGGCCGACCTTATTTTCTTTTTGATCCTCAGGTAAATTATTAATCATGAGAGTTGATATCTTTGAGAGTTTAGTAGATGCCAGGTAGTGAGGTAAGTGCTTATATTTTCATGTTGAATCTTCATCAAAAACTCATGAGGAAATAAGTATAAGTACTATTATTATCCTCACTTTACCAATGAGGAAAATGAAAATTGCAAAAAGTGATGTGACTTGCCCACAGTTAAGATAGCAGAGCTAACTTTCAAACCCAGGTATTCTGACCAAGAATCTATGTGCTTAACCATCAATATGTTACCTTATAAGAAACATTAAAACTTTTAAATAAAATTGAGTAGAATTATTTTTATTTTCCTCGAGAACAAAAATTTAATTTTTGCCTTTAATTTCTTTCTTTTATCCTACCTGCAGCCTTTCTCTCTTTCCATTATTTCACCTGTAAATATGTAAGTGAAGTAGCTATGAGGTACTATTGTGCTGCCTGTTGCAGACTCCAATAGTTTTAAAGTTAATGACTGTTCCCTATGAAACAGTCTGGAAAGGATACAGTAAAACAATTAATTTAAAATATTCATGAATGTTATGAAAGTGAAGGATGGGATACTATGCATCATGTGAACATAAAATGAAGGATCATGGTTCTGAGTTGTCAGTCTTCTCTGAAAATGGGATCTTTAACTGAGATGCAAAACAATGGGGAGAACTGGGTCAGGGTAAGCATGTCTCTATCTGAGGGCATGTGCTTGAACTAAGGCAGGGCAGGGGAAATAGTAGGGAGAGATGGGGAAAGGTTTTGAAAATAAAATTTCCAGGAAGAAAAAATAGCAACTGTTATATGCTATGAACAGCTGAGTATGGTGATGCACACTGGTAATGCCATCAACTCAGGATACTGAGGCAGGAGGATCAAAAGTATGAGGCCAGTCTCTGAAACTTAGAAGACCCTGTCTCAAAATAAAAAAAAATAATAATTTTTAAAAAATGAACTTGGGATGTGGTTTAAAGGTAAAATACACCTGGGTTCCATCCCCAGTAACCGCCCCCAAAAAAAATTGTTGGAGGGAGAAAACAATATGGCATGTCCAATACACTTACTTAAATCCAATATGACCGGAGAATAGAAAATAAAAGGAAAAGTGGTAAGTCGAAAAGTAGAGAGACCAAGTCATTTAGGGACTTGTAAGCAAAAGTAAGGATTTGAATTTTTCCTTAGGACTGTGGGAAACCATTGAATAAGTTGTCTTCACTTTAGTTAAACAACTGTTAGCAAACATTTGATATTAGGCAATCTATTGGGCATGTCAGTAATTGATTGAGAAATGAGTTAGACTAAATAAAAGTCTTTGCATTTCTTCAACTTAAAACTGTTGATCTAAGTCATAAATTAAGCTTACTAAATAAATATTTTACAACATGTTGATAAAACTGGCAGTTTGTCCCCTCTGGATCCAAGTTGCATGTAGGATCATGGACAAAGATCTCTTTTGAGTACCCTGGAGGCCCAATGACCTTGGAGGGGCCAGGCAAGGCCTGCTGGGCCACGTGTGTGTGAGCCTCATGCCAGGCTCAACAGGCAGACTGAGTCCTTTCTGCCTAATGAAACTGGCAACTGGAAAGACCAGAGACAGAATGGTTTTCCCCTGGTTTCTTGACAAGGGCCTGATAACTCCCTGGTTAGGGTAGTGGAGGTCCTCAGTCACAAGGACTTCTGAATGCTCCCTGGAGTTGCACTCCTTATGGGATGCTAACATGGGGGCAGTGAGTAAGCAAAGAAAGATAATATCACACTTAAGCAGACCCAGCAGCCCGAGAGACAGAGAGAAGATCCAGTCACCACAGAAGGCAAGGCAGATGGCAACTGGGAAAAAAATCAGTACACTACAGTCGATTCAATTACAGAACTGAAAATATTATTTTTCATTTGAAACCTTTAAGGAGATTAATTAGAGGAGAGATACATTCAACTTCAGATTGGTAGGTTGGAAGGTAATGTTGAAAGCAGTAATCAAAGTATATAGTCAAAATATAAAAAAAAAAAAAAATAGATGTTACCACTATGAAAGGATCCAAAAGGAGAACAAATATATATGTACAGTAACAAAATAGGTGAAAGTATATGATTTAAGAAAGGACTATGAATTTATTGAAAGAATCTTGATATGCCAGACCTTATTCCAAATTCTCTCTGCATACAAATTCACACACACACACACACACACACATACACACACACACTAGTATATCTCAACAATTCTGTGAGGTAGGCACTTTTATTTTTCTCATTTTATATAGGGGAGAAATTTGAGTCGCAAATAAATTAGTTTTCCCAAAGTCGCACAATTAGTAAGGGACAAATTTTTAAACTCAGGCATTTGATCTTCAAAAAAGATTCTAACAATCATGCTGTACTCCTGCTTTTTGGCACAAAAGAAAGATGTTTCTTAACATTTGGAGACTTAAGAAAAAAAAGTTCTACTCATCCACCCTATTGGAAGGGAATATTTTAGCAAATCATCTAACCAAAAGGAAAGAAGAAGGTCAGAAATATACAATGGACAAGCAGTGGTGAATAATAAGCCTAGCAATATTAAGTAAAACCTAAATATTTAATGGCAGAATGACTAAAAATTTGCTTTACAGAGCCAAATAACAATCTTTGAGATAGAAGAGAAATAGATCAAATGTTCAAAAACAAAAACAAAGCCACACACAAACACCAAAGAAATCTGCTAATAATTGTTTACTGCTAAAATTAGTTGAAGGAGAGGGAGAGATGGGTGAATGGGTAGTTTTTTTTTTTTGTTTCTTTTTTTTTTTTTTTAATTTCAGCTTAGTGGGAAGAGGTAGTAAGGAAGTAGATGAGAGTGAGGTCATGTTTTCATAAAGTAAGTAAGGAAAATGTTTGGTTTTAATTGCAGAAGAATAAGTTATTTACTAGTTGGATGAACATGTTCCACAGAACATCCAAATAAACAAGGTGACAAAAAAGATCAAATGCTAAATTGTGAAAATCAACAAATAAAAAGAGAAAAGGAATAGTACCATTAAATAGAAGAATGTCAATAAGATAAAAATCTGGCTCTACTTTTCTGCCTTCAACTTATCAATATTTGGGGATGTTTAAGAAGTCAGATGGAGAAAACCCTAAATCACATAAATATTTGTTTATATAGCTTTATACAATATAGGTTCATATTTTAGTGATCCCATTCCATTCTTGAAGTAGCCCCTTGAGTTATTGTTTCCATCCATGTGCTTTAGATAAAGTGGCTTAATTTGGGTCACACAGTGGATTAGTAGTAGAATTAGCACCTAGTTTAGTTTATTTCATTCCAAGAAACTTTGCTAAGAATGTATTACACTCCAGGTACAATATGCAGTTAGCTACTGGGAACACGGAAATGTGAAATGAACAAAATGTCGTTCATAAGAACACTAACCATAGATGATTTGTTGCAGACTTTGAGTAGTTAATAAATACACATGTATGTATACACACTTACATACATACACACACACACACACACACACACACACACACACTCTAAACATATGGAATAAAGTCTTTGGACAATTAACTCAAAAATGATGTCACCATATCTGAAGCATGATCACCATCTGTGTTAGTCAGCTTTTCATTGCTGAGACCAAAATAACTGACAAAAACAACTTAGAGGAAGAAAAGTTGATTTGGGGCTCAAAATTTCAGAAGTTCAAGATGTGGTCAACTGACTCTTGACCCCAAGTTGAGGCAGAACATTATGTTGGAAAGGCATGACAGAGAAAATCTGCTCAGCTCATGGCAGCTGGGAAGCACAGAGAGGGAGGGAAGAAGAGGCCAAAGAGAAGATGCATCCTTCCAGGGCACGCCCCTAGTGACCCACCTCCTGTAGCATGCCCTTCTGTCTACAGTTACCACCCAATTCATTCAACCTAGGGTGGACTGATTAGGTTACATCATTCATAATCCAATCATTTCACCTCTGAATATTCTTGCATGAACCCAGGAAATTTGGGGGAACAACTCAAACCATAATGTCATCTGTTAGAACATGAGTGTTCTTTCTAAAGCAGGTGGTGCTTTCAGACTGCAGAACAGAAGTGAAAAGGAATCAAACAATACCTGGCTCTACTCAATCACAGTATTCTTATGATCTTGAGAATGACTGCCAGGGCCTTATCTGTCTCGTCTCCTTGATAGTGATCAGAGGGACAGGTCACTGCAAAGTGATAACAAGAGTTCAGGGAAACATCTACTGGGCATTGTTAACATTTCTGTCCCCTTACTCTTCTCTCTCACACAATTACTTCCACTTCTCATTCCTACAATTAGCCTTCCCAGCTGCTGTGTCTCTCTACTCTGTACAGCCAAATCCCAACCTATATGTGGTTGGTAGGTGACAGCCAAATATTAATAAAATTATCACAGCCTGAAGTTGGAAGCTGAGGGGACTAGGAAAAGTTTAATGGTATTGGGAAAGTGAATTTTTTTTAGAATAAAAACCTTTCTCTGCAAGGCAAAAGCAGTATGTGTTTTTAGCACAATGACAATTTATCTTTTAAGAAGTTATTAGTTGAGTAGGATTGTGTTGGGAGACGTTTGAGAAAATGCAATCAGATATAGTATACTAAGTGCTCATGAGTCATGATGCAGTCCTTGCAATGATGAGCCTAAGCTGGCAAGGCTATATCCTTTCTTACCTCTGAGGAATTTGTATCTAAAGCAGTTAACCAGACCTATTTGCTAGCTTTATAATGAAAACTCCCCTGCCCCTTATTTGTAGATAATTTTTGAAACTGATGGAGAAAATTTTGAACTTTTTTTTGTTTTATTATTTGTTCCCATTAGGGATAGGGAAATGAATATAGTTTCTTGTACAAAGTTAGAGCTACCTTAAATGAAGTTTAAAAGCTTGTTTTATAAGCCTCCCTTTAGTACTGAAATTATTTATATGGTAGATACTTTAGGTATCACTTTAAACCAGTATTATTACCTTTTGTCTTTAAATGAGGACAATATTATCTAGTGAATCTTACAATCCCCATCCTCATTCACAGATAATTATGTACTCAATGTGTCTTTCCTAAGAGACCATACAATACAGTGCAGACATAGTCTATGTTTTGTCTATAATACATCCTCAAAACTTAGCACAAATCTCCGAACATAGTTGATGCTTAATGAGTGTGTTTTGATGGATTGGCCAACTTGATAACTGTTGGTGAAATAGTACTCTACATAATTAAAGAAAATCACCCATTTTCTGGGTTAAAATTTCCAGCTTTTAATTACTTTGTAATAATGTAGTGTTTCTTTGTTTTAATATTTCTATTACCTTTGTCAGAAAACAAATAAGATGATTGTTTTAAAATTCCTGTTCCTGGGGCTGGGGATATAGCTCAGTTGGCAGAGTGCTCAAGCACAAGGCCCTGGGTTCAATTCCCAGCCCTGCAAAAACAAAACAAAATAAAACCTTTAAAATTCCTGTTCCTAAATCCATTCAAAATAATTAAACTTTGAATTTAATTAAATTTTGAATTGTAGAAAGATTATTTTCAGGGAATTTTATTGTTACTCTCCGGCACATAGTTTTGAAGTCATCTTGTACTTTCTTCTTTTTGAAATATCTTAGCAAACTTGAGCAATAATTCCATAAATAACCTTAAATAAATAAATCATTCTACATAGAGGACAGTAGTGTAAAATCAAATATGATTACTCTTCCAATTAGCCAATGCATTCATTGAATAAATACTTATGGGGAGGGGAAAAGATTCTTTAATATTGGAAATATTTTCATGTATGCTGGAGTCAGCATTGGAACCATTGCTAAGAGACACAAGAAAATTAACTGGCAACTTTAATTGTTACAATTTGTTTAAAGTCTAACAATTTGGTATAATCTTATCCTTTATTTGGTAATTTTAATTATGAATATTCTTGATTGGATAATATTTTATTGACTAGTAATGATCCATGGCTGTCACCTAAGTATTCTATGTTCAGTGACATTAAGAGAAAATTCATACAATATTGTCTTCACTTAGAAGGAAGCTGTGAAAGTGAAGACTTGCAAGTAATTCTGAGTAGTATCTCTTTAATGTGTCTGGTATTTTTCACATGGAAAGAGCAAAACTTCATATGATACCAGAAATGATCACAGAATTACTATGTTGGGGAATGGGGCTAGGAAGAATCTAAAAATCGTCATCAAATAATAATATTATATGCATAAAAACAAGTTTGGCATACTGTGCACATAAGTTATGTACTTGGATTTGTCTCCAAAAAATGTGATTTCTGACATAGGGAAGTATTAATGCTTCAGAATGTTGCCAAACAAAATATGAAGAACCACTTATTCAGACACCTGATCTTTAGAATGCAGCATCGTTTGTAACAATTTTAACGCTAACTAAGTACACTTTGATGAGACAGCATTTAATAAAATGCTCATTAATTTCATCATTAGCAAGGGTATGCTAAGAAGTAAGCCAGTTTCTTATGTCACGCCCAATTAGCATCCCATGCTAGTAATCCCATTAGTATTGTTGAATTCACTAATGGAAAAACTAATGGGCATGCTACCAGGGCACATTAATTGGGCACGACACCAGTTCTGGTTTTAATTATTAAACTACGATAATGAAATGTGTGTTTGTAAAATATTAAAATGTTGAAATAGGGCTGAAGAAAATAAAATAGTATGTAGAAGGAAACAGATATAAGGAAAGTCAACCTACAAAAATTCAAGACTAGAAAATAAACTTACCAAATGGTGATATTTCTAACTGACTGAGTTATCTCTAAAAGTTGGGATATTGTCCATGTGAGAAGCACCCCACTCATACCCGTGGGAAATTAAAAACCTTTTTTTTTTAACTTTGATAACATGGAATTCTGTTTGTCATACATGTTGTCAAGTCCATTATGAGGCCTGACAGGAGCCAATTAAATGTGTATAATGGACATGTTATATCTGAAACTATTTTAGGGAAATATAAACAGATACGTTATAGTAAAGATGCTATGATTAACATGGTAACTATTGCAGTGTAAATCTTTAGTTCTGTTACATCAGATAATTATCAATATTCTCTTATACAGTGCAACTATTAGATTTGACTAAACATTCCAGAAAATTTTTAAAAATTGTCATATTTTACCTAGCTTATTTTAGTTTTTAAAAAAATTTATTGGGATGAGGTTTGTTTTTGCCAGGTAAATCTACTTTATTCAGTAAGAAATTTATTTGTGTTTAGAAATTTTAGAGTAATTTAGTTTTTTCTTTAAATGTAATAGTGAAGAATGTTGGTGATAAAGTTGGAGTTTCTTTTCTAGTCTTGTTTATTTGCTCAAACTAAAATGATTACCATTGTATTTACTATAACCTAATGAAAAAGGATTTATTTAGCTCTAAAGTGCTAAGGTGGCAGTTTTCCATTTTTCTTTGTTTCCTCACTCTTACCTCCTCTTTGCTTATCCCTCTTCATGATATCTGCCATTTCTAGGTCTTATCCATGTAGGAATACATTTTTAACTATGGTACCATTAACCTTAACCAGGGCTATAAATGTTAGATTTTAAATCACAAAGTTTTGTGCACGAAATTTAACTTCACACTTAAGTTTAATGTATTAATTACTCACTAATTTTTAATGTGACTCTCATTCTGTCCTGTTATTAATAGTTCAGTGAAGGTAAGAGTAACTAATTTGCCTGATGTTTCTCTATCTTCAGAACCAGTTTTCAGTGTTTTCTAAATAGCTTTTAAATTCTTGTTTTTTTCATAGTTGTGCCAAGAAAATTAAAATCTAAAATTTTAAATGATAAAACTGAGTGCATTTCTGATGAATATAGGGTACTCAAAATGGCAAGTACCTTTATAAGAGATTCCTATTCCAAAGAGAAGTTCTTTTCAGATGTGGGCACTGTGGTATAGAGATGTGCACAGGAAAATTGGAATGATGGTAGACATAAACTTTAATTTTCTATTTTGTTTGAAATATAAGCCAGCTTGTATCAGGATCATAATGTTGAAATTTGTAAAATGGTTTCCAACAAATGTACAAGTGTTTCTGTGTTTTTGCAGAAATATTCATTTATTCATTCTTTCATTCTCTTAAGGGATCCTCAGTGGAAGTTACCACAACTAATGATCATGGTAAACATTATAGTGATGGCAAATGGCATGAAATAATTGCTATTAGGCATCAGGCTTTTGGCCAAATCACTCTCGATGGGCAGTACACAGGTAAGCACTTCTTTGATATATACAAGTATCTCTATTGATAATACTGGTGTTGCCATAGTTTTGGGCTACTTGTATTTCTAGGTCTCTCCTCTAACCATAATTTCACTAAATTTCATTTAAATTGCTGTCAAAATTTACTTCTGAATATTCCTGAAATGATTAAGTTTATCAACTGGTTTCTCTTTCACAGAGAGGCTTCACTAAAGCAAAAATAAGAGCTTGATCACTAGTGGTCACTGTGTTTTGTCTATGATCTAAATTTTGCAAGGCTTTTAGTTATGTTCTCTTACATGTTTTAGTCAGTTTATTTTTTTTTTTTTTCTGTTGTAACTAAAAGACCTAACTAGAACAATTAGGGGAGGAAAAGTTTATTGGAGACTTCACAGTTTCAGAGGTCTCAGTACACAGAAGGCTGACTCCATTCCTCAGGGTTTGAGCTGAGACAGCATATCACTTGCAAAGAGTACAGTGGGGGAGCATCTCAATACATTACGAGGAAGCAGAGAGAGACTTCACTCACTAGATACAAAATATATACCCCAAAGCCATGCCCCCAATTACCCACCTCCTGTAGCCATACCCTACCTGCCTTCAGTTACCACTTAGTTAATCCTTATCAGGGGATTAATTCACTGATGGGTCAAGGTTCACATATTCCAATCATTTTACCATTAAGCTTTCTTGCATTGTCTCACACATGAGCTTTTGGGGGATACCTTACGTCCAAACCATAACACTTGTATGACTTTTGACTTCCAGAAGGCAAACAGAAAAAAACAGTTATCTGCATTTAGAGATGAGGAAACCAAGGCTCAGAAAAGGTAAATAATTTCTCCCAATTTACCCAGTTGATAGGCAACATTCTTTGCACACACATGTCCTGTCTCTGCATATTTTAGTTTTCTTTCCAACCTACTTCCTCTACTGTCCTCATAGAACTGTAAAATTACTTTAACTGAATAATGATGCAGGCTTTTAATTAACTCATGTAGAATATATGTGATTTTTGTGAGTGCCTACTATGTTCCAGGCACTATTCTAGGTACTCTGGATAGAGCAAACAGAACTTCTTGGAGTTTACATTTTGAGGAGAGTTGGGTAAGGGTAGAATACAGACTAAATAAAGATTAAACAAGTATCAAGTGGTGATAGAATCTGAGCATGAGCAAGCAGGGTAAGAGGGAAAAGTCTATCTGTTTTTATGGGTCTGTGCATCAGTGTTAGGTATACATGTGTGCTGGGAGGAGTATTAAATTTTATATAGAACTGTTGGGGAAGACCTCTTTGAGAATGTGACATTCAAGTGGAGACCTGAAGGGAAGAAGCAATGACCCCTGCAAATGTTCAGTGAAAGAATGTTTTGAACCAAGAGCACAGCATATATCAGAGCCCTGAGATGGGAGTCTACCTGAGGAGGCATGTCCAGGCCCCAAAAGGTGTGGGGAAAAGGGACTAAAATGATCAGTAATGCAACATGAGGTCACAGAGGCTATTAGAGGGCAGATTATATAGGATCTTGCAGGTTTTTACATTGAAGGAAATCTATGAAGGATTTTGAGAAAGGAGTGAAAAAAATATGACTTATATCTTTGGAAAGATCAGTCTGGCTGCTCTGTTGACAATTAGGGCAAGAACATGGAGATCAATTAATAGGCTTTTACAACAACTTTCAGTTAATTCAGGCATGAAATAATGGTGACTGAAACCCAGGAGGTCATCGTGGACAAAATAAGTGGTCAGATTACATTGTACATGTCAGATTAACAAGATTTGATAATGAAATTGAGGGAGAACAAGAACTCACAAACTGCAACTGTGGACTAAATCAGCTCATACCTCTTTTTATAAATAAAGGTGTATTGGAACACAAGTATACCCATTCATTTATGTGTTACCTATGACTACTTGATGCTGAGTAGTCTACAAAGATACCACCTTGCCCTTGATGACCGTTGCTGGTCCTGCAGGGTTTGGGGCCTAGATGACTGGAAGGATGTAGCTGCCCAAACTATGGTGTGCAAGAGGGTGAGAGAAGGAAGCTTTGAGATGTGCAGTGTTCGGTTTAGAGCAGGTTACATCCTAGATATCTGTGGATATACAAGTGGAGATATCAAACAGGCTGTTGGGCATACAAGTATGAATTTGGGAAAGAGGTCCAGACTGGGAATACAAATCAGGATTTGTTGGCTATGGATAGTATTTAAAGCCAAGGGATCAGATGTAGGTAGGTCTAATTCATGTGCGTTGGTATCTGCAAAAACTACAACAACAAACTTTCTCTTTCCTTCCAAAGAAGAAGGGAAGCAGAAAAAAAATTTAATGGGGATTTAATATTATTATGAAAAGTCAGGGATCTAGGCCTCTCTGATCTTTGACCCTGGTAGTTTGAACTGGTGTTCAATCTGCTACTCAGTCCTCTAAATGACTCTGGGAGTTGTCCTTTAGAGAAAGGAAGAGGTCCCAGAAGGAAGGAGATGGTTATTTCAACTTCAGGAAGGGAATCAATGAAGAAAGTAGGAACAAACAGACAAAGAAGAATGAAAACAGGTGATGTCCCAAAGCTGAGTAAAAGTTTATCACTTGTTAAATTAGTAGAAATAGTTTATCCTGCTGATGTTGGGATTCCTATTTCTTTTTCTGCAGGTTCCTCCATCTCCCTGAATGGTAGTAGTATAATTGGAGATAACACAGGATTGTTTATAGGAGGGCTGCCACAAGGTTATACTATCCTCAGGAAGGATCCTGGTGAGTTTAGTGAGATATAGAATTATATGTTGTCACCAAAACTTAGAGTAGAATCAATGTACATTATTTCAAAGTGAGAATAAGTACTAATTTTCTATTTCATGCTATATTTTTAATATCCATGTGTCAAAAATTTCCTTTAGGCTTTTCCTTTGTTAAAGCAACCATGTATTTGTATTTATCTTGTTAGTACCCACTGCTTGGTATAAAAATAGAAGTTCAGTAAATGTTTGCTGAAATGAATTACACTAATTTCAGTCAAATATTTATCATTTTAGGACTTTAGTATGAATTTTTCTAAGATTTTAAATTGTGAACAATGCAAATATACAAGTGTGAGCCTGATTTGAACTCTAAATAGGGTGAGGAAGATTCACTGAGTAGTATGATACCATCACTAAACCAGTCCCTATTTATAGACAGTAGTATTTATAGACAATGGACATATGGTCTTTGTCACAAGAAAACATATTGATATATAAACAGATAACTCCAACTGAATGCCACAAGTACTATAATTGAAGTTTTAACAAAGTAATTTAATATTTTTGGGACAAGAGAACAAAATTACTCTTTAAAAAGAAAATAATTGAAACTAACATGAAATGAACCTTAGGCAGAAATAATCTCCCTTAGTGGTTCTATGGTCCTTCCCATGTCCTCATTAAGAATCACAGCGTGACCTCCCCCAAAAAAGTCTCTACCAGAAAGTTATAACATAAATGTCACAAAAAACTCAGACAGATAAGTATAACTTGTTCATGGAATCGTGGAGAAGAAAAATCAAAAGGCATAAAAGAACTTTTGGTGAAGTGTGGAGAGTGATATAGTTACTTTGAAATGCTGTAGAGGAGAGAGGCTATTCATTACCTAATTTAGACTGATAGAGAAATTCCTCTAAAACACACATACATACAGTGTTTTTTTTTTTTTTTTTTTTAGTTCTTTGCCTTTTAGGGCAATGGCAGGTATAGGTACCAAAAGGAAAGAATATCAGAGTACCAAATTCCTCTGCCATACATGATATATTTTCATTGTAAATAATAGATTTCATGTTATATATAGAAATTAATTAATTAATTTATTTATTTATTTATTGTGCCGGGATCAAACTTGGGGGTCTCACATATTTCAGGCAGAAATTGGGCTCCAGATCTTTGCTGGTGAATACTTTCCCTAGAATGAAGTCACAAACTCAAAACTGAGATCAAGACTTTACCCATGGAGAAGCACATTGCTTTCTGGAATGTGACCTCATTTACATATGCTCTTTCCTTTTCTTTCTCTCATTAAATCTCTCATTTGCTCACTTTCTCTCAATCTCTGGTTATCACAGAGTTGATATATTCACAAACATATACTTGGTCTGAACAGTGCCAAATTTAAGCTCGGTATTATATAAATTATTTGAAATGTAAAGAAATCATTGAGTTACTTGGATAACAAACTGATTTGTGATGGCGTGGGAACTACACTATAAATTATATATTTAATAGAAACACTTCTTCAAACCTTAGTTACTTATAAACATTGTTATAGCACTCTTTATTTCTCATGGAAGGTGATATTTCTGTATTACTTCAAAAGGAAATATTCTTTCCAGCACTGTAAAACCAATATTTTTATATAAATATCTGTTGCTGCAGATTTGGTGGGTTTGAACCAGGTTTAAACACATAATAGCTACTATTTACCATAGCAGATTGTGGTGCTTACATGAATTATTACAGGTTTACAATAAATAGTTGGTGAAGGCTATTGGCTATTGCCTATTTCTTTGATATTAATGACACATAAAATTAATTTCTTGAAAGGAATCTTTCAAAATATATCATGTGCATTTCTTAATACTTATCAACTTTTGCAGAGATAATCCAAAAGGGTTTTGTGGGCTGTCTCAAGGATGTGTATTTTATGAAGAAGTACAATCCCTCTGCTATTTGGGAACCCCTGGATTGGCAGAGTTCTGAAGAGCAATTCAATGTGTATAATAGCTGGGAGGGATGCCCTGCTTCATTAAATGAGGGTGCCCAGTTTCTAGGAACAGGTAAGGTTCTAAAAATAGACATTGATGGTTGCTTAGCATGTATATTAGTCTGTTTTACATCATTAGGACAAAATATCTGGGATCACCAACTTATATAGAGAAAATATTATTGTGGCTCACAGTTTTAGAGGTTTCAGTCCATGATCAGTTGCTCCTGTGTGTTTGTACCTGTGCATGTGAAGCACCACATCATGGTAGGAATATCTGGTGGAACAAAACCACTCACCAATTACCAGGAAGTAAAGAATGAATAAGGAGAGGCCACGGTTCCACAGTCCCTTTCCAGGGCACCCCCCCCCAAGTGACCTAAAAACCTCCCACCTGACCCCAACACTTAAAGTTTTCACACCTTGATTTTCAATGCTCTGGGGAAACAGCCTTTAACACATGGGCCTTGGAGGATGATCAAGATCCAAACTATAGCACCATGTGTATTCTATTCTCAGCATAATTTAATTTGACCTCATATGAACTCAGTATCCCAGAAATGGCTAGCTGTGTCATAATGCTCATAAATATATTACCAGTCTGGATATGTAATATAAATTATAAGATTCGTAAGTATGTACTTACATGTAACATCTCTGGTGGCACACACAGGGCTTGGTTTACATATGTTAGTGTCTCAAATGTCCAGTTGCAAATCAACTGTTTGAAAATAGGAATGCTATTTTACTTTGGAAGATGTTTCAAAAGAGATTTGTTGACGAGGTTCATTCAAAATACCTGTTTATCTCATATAGATGAGCAGTATTCCTAAAGTGTAAAATGTCTGCTATGTAAGACCTAAGTAGGCCACTGAGAGAGAGAGCTAGCAAATAGAACTATCAGTGTCATTGCTCCAAAGGCTGCAGTGCAAGGTGAGGTGTGCTGTCCATGACATGCACACCACCTGCCCCGGTCCCTGCCAAGATGGCCATTGAGGGGCTGAGCAGCAGCCATTGACCTGGATCATGGTGACTTTAGTGGACACAGCTTACTCTTCAAATAAAAGTCCATCTCAGCCTAAGTTGGCTAGTTTTTCAGCTTTTGAAACTGCCTTCAGAACAGAAAAGGGCATGATGCTAATAACAGGAACCGTGTACTTGTTTGTTTCTTTTGTCTCATCCATGCCATTATTCTAAGTTTTTCTTAGTGCAACTACTTATTGTTACATGAAACAGTAATATCTCTAAATGACACACAGCCTATTACATGATTTAGAGAATTAATGGCTTCTTCTTAAAAGGTCTAAGTTCATTCTGCCACTTATGTAAAATTACAACAGGGATTTTATGACGATGATTTATACATTCTTTTGGAGACATTTTCACAATGACATTATGAGAGTCTTACAAAACTTGTAATACTAGGGGTGCTGTTTACACCTACTAACATGTACACATTCTTCTCTTTAAAGGGTTCCTGGAACTTTATTCACACATTTTTCATGGTGGAATGGACTTTGAGATTTCCCTGCAGTTCAGAACGGACCAGTTGAATGGATTGCTTCTTTTCACTTACAATAAAAATGGATCTGATTTTCTTGCCGTATGTTATTTAATTAATTTACTTTGACACTTCAGACTGAACTTTGAATGAGATAAACCATGTCTTAGCATTAGACCAAATTGGGGTTTCTTTACTATTTTTTTTTTTTTTTTATTTTCAGTTTTTCCTCAAGTACTTTCTAGTTTTAAAGTCCTGTGAAACATTTTATACTTCAGGGTTATGATCATTTTTAAAAAATGACAATTAGTACTGTGAAAATTTTTAATTTAAACCAAACAGATAAATAAGGTATTAAGAAAATTCAATTTTATTTCACAATATAAAAATATAATTACCTTCATTGTCTTTTGATACAGTTTCAAAAGAATTTACTGAATCTACATTTCATATTATACCTATATATGATAAAGTATATAACACAACAAACATTCATGAGTGTACCATTCAACCCAAGAACTTAATTATTGTACTTCTTTTGTATCTACTAGGGTCTCTCCTATCTTGTTTCTCTGTCTCCTGCCAGAGGTGCTGTGCAATCAGAAGTGTGTGTTTATTATTACTTTGCATTTTATAGATTGAATATCATATACAGATGTCCAGAAAATATTGTTTTTTGAAATTTATAAAAATGGTTTTTATACTCTAAGCATTTATTGTTTGCACTTTACACTGTTTCTAGATAATTCATGCATCTTCAGGGCTGTGTAATATACCTCTGCTCTTTCCAATGATGCTTTCCTTGTTTCTATGTATCTGTTATAATAAATATGACTGTTCTGAGCATTTTTATACATTTATCTAAATGCATTAAGCAAGTACAACTGCTTCTACTTGCCTTTGCTAATTCAATCAAATGCCAGTCAAAAATAACTCTTATTAAAAATTTAATTTTATAGAAGTTCTTTTAAAGTACTGATGCCTTATTTCTAATAAGAGGAAATTATGGACATCTTACCCTTAGATTCTAGTTATCTGGGGAAATAGGCAGTAAAATATGTATATTGGTGATTTTGGGATTCTAAGGTATTTTTAATTCATAGATTTTTGCCTTCTAGTTTGTATGTCAATTTTGCTAATAAGGTGAATGGAAATTTAACCATTCATGACATTTCTTAAAAATTATACTTATTTCAAGTGTTGTTCTATTGCTTATTGTTGGCTTCTTCCTCAGGAACGTGGTTACTATGAATATATAGACCTGAACTCTCTTCATTACAGTTGTGACCTCACTACCTAACCCCTGTCTATTACTATGTACACAATAAATATTGTTGAATGGATTAATGTCCCCATATGTACTCTCTATCTTATTTCCTCTTTAACCTCATATGCTCATTCCATTGTGCATGTTAGTTCTCCTCTTTGTAGAACCCACAGTGAATCTTACACACTTCTTTAAACCTTACTTTAAACCTTCCTAGATTTCTGGGGAATAAAAGGCATATCTGCTTTCTGCTCCCATGGTACCTCATCCATATCTTGGTTATTGAATGGGTACCACATGTTTATCTCTGCTATTAATGTGATTCTTAGGAACCTGGCTTGTCTTATACCAGCAGGTATATGAACATAGTTAGGGACTCAGCAGTTATTGAATGAAGGGTAGTTAAATTAATGCTTACCTGAAGTACTTCATGAATATGATATTTACATAGAAAAGCATAATGTCATCTGGTATTTGTTTATTTGCACAATATTTTAACTATCCTATGGTTGCCAATTCAACTTCTAATGGAATAAAAAACACAAGAGTTAAAATCATTATCATATGACATTTGAAGGAACACAGACAAATATATTTCCTTAACTATGAAAATTTGGGTGAGATATGTTTGCATTAGGAAATGTCAAATTAATCTGAAAGAACACACATAGAAGCAATTATGTTAGAGGTTTAGAAGAAAGCTGAAATATTGAATCAAAATATATCTTACAAATTTGAAATTGAGTTCACTAACCAGTTAAAATAAACTTCATCAAGCTTGACATTTCATTTTCTTATTGTCTTGTCATATTTTCCCCCAAATTAAATTGATATATGAAGTAGTATTTTCCCATTTTCTAAAAACTCAAATATAGAGTCATAGTTCAGACTATTCTGTTATCTTCAATCGTTCAGTCACTTATCCTAGGATTTAGTCTTTTAACCACACTTTCATAAAAAAGCTTAGTCTGACAATATCATGTCACATACTACAATCATTAATGGGTATGAATTTGTTTTACTCAATATAATATTGTTCATGTCAATAGTAAATTTTAAAAGTATTTCATTATATATTACTCCAGTTCTGCTTAGGATGAAGTGAAAATTTTTTGTAGAGTTATTTCAGGGAAAGTTCTTCCTTTTCTTCAAGAAATTGACCACCTATTCTCTCCCACACTGCCATTTCTGCAGCCTCTGTAAATATCTATTTTCTTTTTTAATATGGAATATAGGTGGAGCTGAAGAGTGGAGCATTGAGCTTCCGGTCAAATGCCAGTCTTACCTTTACACAAGTGGATCTGTGGCTGGGATTGACCTACTGTGATGGAAAGTGGAACAAAGTCACTATTAAAAAGAAAGGTTCTGTCATAGCAGTAAGTGTGAATGAGCTGATGGAGCAGTCAACAGAATCCAGAGCCCAGCCGCTGCTGGTGAATTCACCTATCTATGTGGGAGGAATCCCACAGGAGCTGTGGAACTCTTACAGACAGTTGAATTTGGAACAAGGTAAATTCCTTCTAGAGAAATCCACAGGTTTGTATGGCCCTGGTTCTGCCAGATTTTGATGGTTCGGTGCTTCAAGATATGGCAATAAACTCAAAATCACAGTAAAACCCACCAACATCCTCTCCCTTTTATGAAGAATTTTAAGTCCTAAAAACAACCACGTAATACTTCTAGAAATAGTTTTCTGTAGTATTCTATATGCCATCATATTATTTGTAATCAATGTGTTCATTCTAATATGTCCTCCCCAAATAGAATTATTATATACATAAATTAAAATAATTATATACATATTATATGTCAGATGTATAACATTGTCTAAAGCAATTTATATTATTTATAAATTATTTATATTATTATGTGGATATAATTGTATATATTATACATAATACTATAAATATATTTCCACACATATTTTCTGTGAAAACACATATTGTTCTAGTTTTTTTGGACACTGATCATTATCCACATTTTCAGATTTAAAACAAGAAGTTGGTATGGACAACTAGGAACATGGCAAATTCATTGTTTTTTGGGTTTTCTTTGTCTCTGAATAAATGCAAATTGTCTACATCTTTTCTCCACTACAGCTTTCATGCAGAAAAAGCATATGAATGGGTAGGTTTGTTTGAATTCCAAATGCTTATACTAAATTTACATATTGTTGATTATTAATAACCATCAGAGAAAGGAAAGGGCATTATTTATAACCAAAGAAAGACTTTTACTCATATGTTTGAAGGTAATTGAGGCATTATTAACTTAAAAAGCTAGCCATGTCTGCATGCATTCAGTGCGGTAGACATGGTTCTGAGAGCTTTGATTGAGAAGTGAGTCAGTTGTTCTTAAGAAACTCATAAGTTAGGCACTGTTATTCTTATCACTATTTTACAGAGGAGGAAACTGAAAAGCAGAAAGGAAAGTAGTTTGCCTAAGGTCACGTGTCTACTTAGCAGACAGTGAGACAGTAAGTCTGTCTCAGTCAACTGGGTGTTCTGGTTACAGTTAAGCATTCCCTTTCAGAGACTGGTTGGTGCTCCTTCTCTGTCAAGTGGAGAACGCACTGTAATATCTAGCTTGTGACCAAGCATGCTCTCATGTAGAAAATATACTCCATGTCTTTTAAAATCTATGTACCGTGAATGGTTAAAATTTCCATGAAGCAGTCTTTGCCTATTTGGTAAGTACATAAAGATTTAAATGCCTTTGAATAGAAAATATATGGCAAGCTCTAAGGAGACTTTTAGAAGGGTAGTAGTAAGGAGTTAATGAATAACTGGGGTGTAAGACAGTAATGACATTTTCAAGGCACTTAAGATGTAACAGCAGCTAAAAATATTACATTCATATAAGAGTTTCTCCAGGTTTTCGGGTTTCAGACGTTAGAAAGAACTTGAAAACTCTTTGTATAAGTGAGATATTTGATCCTGTTTACATCTAGGGAAAATAAAAAACCTCCTATCTAGGCTTGTGCTTTTGAATTACACCTTAACCCATAATTATTGATTGTCCTGGAGACATGGATAAAATGAAATTGTAAGATAATAACGGCAGAAGTTTAAAATATCAACATAGACCCAAGGGGAATAATTTACCCACACTAGGACTAAGTCAATGATACCAAAAGATATTTTATTTATAGGTAATACTAAATTTTCATCATTGCAGTATCATTCATATCAGTGACTCTAAAACCACTGATAAAATATTAAAGAATGGTAGCAGGAACACAGGAAAAACTTGAAATTAGCTCTTATTATTATTACTATTCAAGGTACACTGGAATCACCTGGAAGGATTATTTAAAAAGGCAGATTTTGTGACCCCTATCTCTTAACATTCCCACTGAACTGTGAGAGATGCTGATCTTTTTAGTAACTGAATGTTTTATATAGTCATCAAGGAAAATATTCACAATATAGAGGTGGAGCATGCAGGTAGTCAATTGCAATTAAAATGAATCATGTTCACTTAATGTATTTCTTTCAATCCACTATCAATAGCCTTCAAACCCTTTCTTGTTTCTTTTCTATGCTTCTTAATTAGCACCTTTTTCTCAGAGGCTCTATTTTGTTATCATATTAGTGCTATTTTTTCTTAGCAATTAATGTTGTGATCTTCCTTTGAGTCAAATGCAAAATTAATTTTATCTACAATTTGGAAATGTTGACAACATAATTTGCTGAAGATGTAAGACCTCAGATCACGGGTGTTTGTCTTCTTAGAACTATCACTTAGGACAATCACTGACATTTGATTGGGCCATGGCATACAGTGTCACAGGCTATGCTCTGCCCAAAGTCCCCAAAGGACAAGAAGTGAGCGGGGACTGGAACTCAGTCTGCCTTCCAAGCCAAGTGCAGGGCTACCTTCCCTGAATAAGGGCTACTATTTTTCTGATTTGCCCACCCAGAGCTCTTGATTCTCACAAAGGCAGGGGAGCAAAAAAAGAAGTATCTATTCCCTATTCCTCTCACACGCATGCCCATGCCCATTTCTCTTTGCCCCACTGCTTTCTTTTTCTTCTTCTTCTTCTTCTTATATATATTTTTTGGTACCAGGTATTGAATTCCAGAGTCACTTTACCTCTGAGTTACATTCCTGGTCATTTATTTATTTGTTTAATTTATTTAATTTATTTTTTTGGGAGACAGGGTCTCACTAAGTTGCCCAGGTTGGCCTTAAATTTATAATCCTCCTGCACCAGCCTCCAGAGTTGCTGGGAATACAGGTGTGCCCTTTCTCCACTTATCCTCTTATCTCACTCAAATTTTGAAGTCATTTGGGGACCATTTCTGTTCATACAGATTTGAAAGAGCAGTGCAAAGTTCATTTGACTGAACTCTGGTCCCCACTGGAAAGATACCACAGGAAAGACCCCACCAAACTCTGCAGAAACATCTCCAAGGTCTGAGGCCAGAGGACCATTCATTCACTCAAGAGGATTTATCCTTACCATTTTATAACCATCTGAAATTTTTCTCTTCAGCTGCAAGACAGAGACTACCCTCTGTGGCCTTCTTAAAATTTCACACTCCATCTTGTGAACTAATTTGTATGACATTTTGCTTTTAATTCTCTAATTTTAAGAAATTGTGTGGAAATACAAATAGCATGAAACTTACCCTTGTAACCAATTTTAAGTGTTTGGTGGCAGTAAAGACATGCACATTGTTGTACAACCATCACCATCATTCATCTCCAGAACTGTTTTCATCTTGCCAAACTGAAATTCTATATTATAAAGTGACATTTCTTAAAATAGCACTTACTTGCTTGCCAAAGTTGCCTCTCACTGGTCTCTTTCTATTGGTAGGAAAATTTGGATACCAAGGCATTAGGTAACTCAGTTATGTGCTATCAGAAAATTACTGCTGATAAAAGTTTAGGAATCATAGCTTCTGGATTTTCCAGCAAATGCTTTTGTACTGAGCTTCACTGCTTTCAATTCAATTCACCCAACTTATTTAGTGTCTGCTGTGTGTCTAAGCTAGACTATCAATATTGATTGGTGGGGCCTACAGGAATGTGAATAATAGCAAAAAGCATTTAAAAGGAAATAGCCTACAACTTAATGTGTTAGAAGACATAATAAGACATTATGTAAATGCTGAAGAGAACAACAAGTTCATTTTAATCTTGAAAAGAGCTAGCTATATTTAGGACCTTGTAAACTTGACAATACTTTGTTCAGAAAGAGCATTGCATATTCTCCAGCAATCTCAAACTGAGTTCTATTGTCCCAGTTTTGTGCAGTTGCTGGAGAGAGTTGTATCAAACTTCACTGACCCAATTTGTTTAGATAAAATGGCATGCAATTCAAAGCAGGTGCTATTCCATCACTGACTCCATGCACTGCATATAGTCAAGGTATATATATATATTTGAGTCTTGTATGTTCAAGATGATGAACCTCAGTGAAAATAGTGGAATCCACCAATGCCTCTTCAATACACCAGTTTAACAGGACTGCACTTCATACCTCTGAAATGATTATTATGCAATTCATGGCAATGTCTAAGGATTATAATGTATTTTGAAGCTATAGTCCACCTATCCTGCATAACATCTTTACAGTGTGTTTTCTTTCCACTGAACTTGTTGCATAATCATGCTAATTCAAATATTATTTTTTGGCACTTAAGAAATGCTGATTTATATAGTAACTTAATTTTCCAGAATTGAAGGGCATGTGGATACTGCCTTACCAGAATGTGTAATAGGCTAAATTTTATTTCATGACAAGAAATAGAATTTAGAAAATGTGGGCCTAAACAGGTTAAAAAAAACGCTTTCTAGTGCCAAAAGTAGAATTGCAATTATCTGTGTATAGGTTTTCAAAATAGCAGAAATATGAATATTTTCTTATAATAACTTAGCTAGATAAAAAGCAGAAGGCATAAAGGATTTCCAAAGCAAGACACGAAAGTTTAATAATTGTCTCTAACCACCTCCCTCCCCCAAAATGTAGCACTGCAGAGGACAAAAATGATTGGTAATTAATGACTCAAGCCCTTTATGTGATACTAATCCCTTACTATTTGCTAGGTTTCGGTGGTTGCATGAAGGATGTTAAATTTACACGGGGTGCTGTCGTTAACTTGGCATCTGTGTCCAGCAGCGCTGTCAGAGTCAATCTGGATGGATGCCTATCAACTGACAGCGCTGTTAACTGCAGGGGAAATGACTCCATCCTGGTTTACCAGGGAAAAGAGCAGGGTGTTCATGAAAGTGGTCTCCAGCCCTTTACAGGTATGTGGAAGTCCTCTAAATTAAATGCTCCATGTCTCCTATTTTTCTCCTCCCCCTGCCAACAGCCCACCAGTAGTTAATCTGAGAACTAATTTAATCTTTTTATTTCTTTTCTCCACTTAAGAACACCTGTATCGAGTGATAGCCTCACATGAAGGAGGGTCAGTATTTAGTGACTGGAGTCGGGGACGGACAACAGGAACAGGTGAATACTGGGTACCTTAAAATGTGTATGTGTATACATATGCACAAATCTGTGCATGCACAGCAAAGGAAAGGCTATTACCATGAAGTAGAAATATTTTTGTAATCTTGTAACAGAGAATATCTTGGTTTGGAAATGTCAATGGCTAAACTGTCTAGTAGATCAGTGATTCTTATTTTTATAGAATTTACTATTTGCTAATGCTGGATTCTATCATATTTGGATGCAAACCCCACCAATGGTAATATGTCTGAGGATAAGGAAAGCTTGCAGACTGCATAGATCTCAAGAAGCTGAGGGCTGAGGCCAGGATTACCATTAGATGGCGTGATATCATGACTCTCTTGCAGTGAGCACATTTGAAACTGGGAACCGGTTGGAAGCAGACACATCTGTTACCACATCTTTGAAGATGTTTGCTATGGTGTTGTCTATTAGGATCTTAGAATGACTCTCATGGGAGAGAAATCGTTGATCAGTTGATCGTTGATTGTTTTGAATTGGAAGAGAAACAGGAGATAGAATATTTTAGATCAAATCTGAGACAACTAACTAGAAAGTGTTAGAAACAGAATCTTTTGACATAATAACATCACAGAAAGGTGTTCAACACAAAGAGTTTTTTAAATCAATAGAATTCTACCATTTTGAACCAGGTATTTGTCAGAAAGGCAAGCATATCTCCAAATGGGTGCCATTTATGTCTCTGAAAGAAAAATTGCCATCAAGTAACAATTTTTCTAAAGATATGCTTTTTCACATCTTTTGAGGAATCTTCTTAATTTAAAAGATAATTAAATACTGTGGTGGACTACTAACAATAATTTTCAAGGCTGTCTTCTGGTTTCCCAGAAGAGGACAACTTGAGACACTTTTCCAGGATGATTTAAATTATCATCTATTTATATGCAGGACAGTGAACCTAATGATTTCTTAAAAATCCATTTCAACTTCAGAGCTGGGAGAAATCTCTGGTACAAAATATTCGTTGGTTACTGACATATTTTCTGCCCCTGTTTCCTAGTTCTCTACTTTCTTAGCAAACATACTATAAAGCCTGCTTTATGTATGTCAGTAATTTAAACAGGTGTCTAAACTGTGCATTGTTTACATGGCTTTTGTCCCCACCTTGAGTACCACTGAGAAAGTACCCAAGTTGAGCTCTGAATTATACTGATGATCTGACCACAAAGTCTTATGCCATAAATTCATATTTACAATCTGACCACAACACTGAGCAGCTACATGCTCCCAAGGGTTGGAGAATAATTGCGCTATTTAATTATTTTTGAGTCAGTTTTGTTCTGTCCCTTATGAGAAGACCATCTGTTAGACAGTAGCGTACTTTGCCCTGTACCACATTTCAGAACTAATAAAATCAACATCTCTCCCATTGTCCCTTTACCTGCAACTCCATCGTGTGGACTGTGTTTCCTGTAGGTGCCTGTGGCGTTTTAACTGTACAGAGAGTGGCTCTTTCCCTCTCTGTATCCTCTCATGCTGTATGTTCACTTTGTTTCCCTGAAAGCTGTCCTGTTTTATTGGTCTGAATAGTAAAGTCAGAGAAGGAGGATATTTGATGTGGGAAAACTGGAGTGATCCTCCATCGATGGGGCTCAGGAGCCCATGAGGAGTTAGAGCAGGTCTCATCCATCATCCTGCCACAGAGTTCCTTGGGCTCTTTGTGTCTCCAGTGCAGTCAGCTGTGATGAAGTTGTTACTGATCAGATCCGTAGAAATATCTAATAAATAGTTAAAGGTTATGGATTTCTGAAATAGGGGGTTCAGCTTATAGAGGAGGTTTTGCACTTCCTTCAAACTCTCTCATTTTGTGTTATTGTTTTGAAAAGAATGACTCCGCAAATGGTTTGGGAGGATCTCAAGAGCACCAGCTTCCCTAACCCCCCCAAATGCAATTAAAAATGTATCTTCTATATGAGAACTGGTAGAACTTTCCTTCTTTAAAATTAATTTTAATAACAATTGAATATGGACCAGAAATTTCAAGTATAACACAATCACATGTGTGACATTTGGGGACCAATACACAGAAGATATAAAAGTGTCAAACCGTTCCATATAATAACAGTCTAATTATCTTGCTTCAGAGGGGTACCTCATAATATTACTTGAACTTGTTATCTGCCTACCAGCCACCTCCTTCTTTATGAGTGATGTTTAAAAACATGTCGGATACATTAAATGTTTTTGGAAAACCTGGACTAGACTTAAAAGAATGTTATGTCGATGGAGTTTTGATGGTTTTGAAATATCGCTTAAACTGAATGGCTCAAGATGTGCAGTCATATTAAATCAATGCTGAAAAGTTACAACTCTAATAAATTGTATTTATGCTAATGGTTGGAGTCTGATTTACTGCAGCCATTAAAAGTGAAGAATAGGGGCAATAGTCTTCTCAGAACTGCCATTTTCTCTATTTTCTCTTTTATTCTTGCATAGCTCCACAAAGTGTGCCAACTCCCTCAAGAGTCCAGAGCATAAATGGATATAGCGTTGAGGTGACCTGGGATGAACCTGTTGTGGTTAGAGGTGTAATCGAGAAGTACATTCTAAAAGTCTACAGTGAGGACGACTCCCACATACCCCCAATGCCCTCTGCCAGTGCTGAGTTTGTCAATCTCAGTAACCTCACAGGTAAAGGTGATTATTCTACAATGGAATAGATCTCATTAACTTCCTTTTTTGTTTGAATTTTAAGTAAAAATGTTCTGCAAGCTCTTTTCCCAAAAATACATTAAATATTCAGATAGTTTGCTTGCTTGGAAACAAGAACCACCATCTAATATGGTAGAAACCTGGATCTATCTACCTATATGAAAAGCATAAAAGCATAATTCTATCATATGCATGGGCTCTCATGGACAATTCCCTTACAATGTTGATACTTTTTCCTTCCCCAGAACACCAGGTCATAGGTAGTTATAGCTCTTGAACATAGTATAGACATCTTTTGTGGATCCTGTGCATGCATGCAGGACCAGCTTACCTATTTTACCATGCAAAACTTTACTCTTTGGGACTAGCTCAAGTTCACACCACTATTATTTATTGTAAAATTGCTGATTAAACCTAATTATCCTGAGGTGGAGAAGTGTTTGAGCCCCAGCAGCTTGACTGGCAAATCAGTGAATCAATTTCTCACAGTGTTGCATGCCATGAAGAGGATTAGAATAAAATGCACCCATATAAACCACTTACATAGCCCACAATGAAATCTTTACACATCTAGTAAACTAGCATTTTTCATTCTGAAATGCTAAACACACATTTATATGGGAAACCAACTTACGACTTTGACCAAAACAATAAATAAATTAGTAAAATGCATTAAATCTGATAGAAAAAAATTTCCATGAAAAAAATGTAACTTGAGTTATATGGAAGTTAGAATACCTTAAATATATTTCTTCTTTCCAAGATTTTTATTGCTTGATCCCCTCAAGTCTTTATTCCTGCTTTAGAATTTTTAGAATCTATAACCCAAATCCCTGGATGTGGTCAATTAAAAAAATCATAATCTCCACTTTCTTTTTCCCTTTTACTCTCCTAATAAAAATCCAAGCTGGTGAAGTCTCAAGCTTACTTTTTTCCATGTTGCATGTCGCAGCAAAGCAAGCTGACAAATATCAAGCAGTTTATCATTGAAAATGTCCCATCTCAATTTCAAATGTGCCTTCAATATTGACCCCAATCCTACCATGCTTCTATCATAAGCTCCTTGCCCCATTCCCCTCTGTAAATATCTTATATTTCTCCAAGCTATCCAAATGTTAACCTTCCTTCCTCAACCTATTCACCTGATGGTTTTATATTTTAGATCAAATTAGATACTGTGGAAGAAAACAGAATCTGATATACAGGACCTTTGTTATATTCTTTTTACCAAATGTATACATTAATGATATTTCTGCCCAATGAGATTTTTATTAGGGATTTAATGAATCAATAAATGCTAAAAGACATAAAAACCGTTTTTAGCATATGATAGATTTTTTCTATCATTTTATTTTCATTATTTTTTTTTTTACTTTTTGGTTTTCTTTTTTTTTTTTTTTCTCTATCTGTTTTCACAGAGTTTCCCTTTTCCTATCAAAAATAAAACCTTTATAAATCTCCTGGACCAACTGTCATTTCAGAGATGTTACTGATAGCTAATCTTCCTTTCACTTATATTTTTAATCTCACTCTGCTACACTAGAGCATGGCCTTAGGACTATCATTAACAGCTTAGTATTATTACTAAAATTATTATTAAATGCATCACTTTATTATTAAAGCAAATTCTCTGACCCCCATCCCTCCTGCTGTATCAGAAACCCTGGATCATAGCTCTCCAATACTTATTTTAACAATCTCTTAGCTGATTCTGATGCACGTCAAAGTTTGAGAATCAAGGCTCTGGCGATTCTTCACAGGATCATTCAAATTCTATTATCTCCCATTGCTAAAAGCAAACTCACCAGGCCATCACATAAACCTCTGTTTATATAAATTCTTCTCCAGTTTTGCTCCCTCTCTGTTCTTCCCAGACTTCCTGCTAGGGCAAGGTACGTAGGAACATTGATCCTGTTCTTTATCTGGCTTCTGCTTACTCCTTCAGCCATTTTTACATAAGCAAAAAGACTTTACAACCCTCATCCTCACCACTCAACAGCATTCTACATACTAGATTTCTCACCATTGCTTGAACTATTTCTTTACTTCTGTGACTCCTCTTTGTTCTTGGTGCCCCCCATCACCCCTTTTCTCAATGTTCTTTGCTCATTCCTTGACTACATTTTGGAGAGTCTCCAGATTTGGAACTGGGCCCTGTCCTCACTCCCCCCACCCCTCCTTCTCCAGACTTGCTGGAGAAACCTTATGGATTCCCGGAACATAGAGATGCTACTTATTCCAAACTGCACGTCACCTAGACATCCAAATGTCTGCATTCAACAGGCATTTGGACACATTGATATTACCAGTTGGATGTCTCTCAGTGTCTGAATTTAACATATTGAAACTTGAATGCATCCTCCTCCTGCATCTGCAACATCAATAAATAACACCTTCAGTCAGCACTTGTTTCAAGTGTTAGTTATCCTCAATGTTCGACCTTCTCCTTTCCACCTCATATTCATATTTGTAGATTCATTTTCTGAAATATTTGTTAAATTCACCCATCTCTTCCTTGTCAAGTGGGCAGACCAAACCCCTGCAACTCTTAACTGGACAACTGCAATACTCATATTTTGCAGCTCTTTTTTTTCTTTTATTATCTTAGCCGTGAATTCACCCTGCACAGCAACTCTGCTGCTCTACTCAAAATCTTTCCACTGACTTTTCCTCAATCACATTTTATCTCAATCTCCCTTTATCTTCTGAATTTTCAACTTTTCCTGTTATAACTAGTATGATTAAAAATATGTGTAGGTATATTATGAATTGTATATACAATTATATATATATATATATATATATATATATATACACATACACACACACACACATTTGCTATACAATGATATATAGATATATACACATTCAGGGCAATTCCTGACCATGATCATAGATAAATTCCTAGAAATGGAACAACTGGGTCAAAGGGTCTTAAAATTTTGTAGTCTTGGACCAGGAAGTCAGGCATTAGTACAAGTCCCTGCTGTATACTTTCTCTGTGACTTGGGGACTCTATACATCATTCTGGACCCTTCTTTAATGCCTTAGCTTGTGAATAAGAGACTAATACTTAAATGTTACAAATATTAAACAATATCCTATTCCACTTCTAACACATTTCAGCTATATAACTTGAAGAAATAAACTAAACTCTGTGTGCTCAGATTGCTTTTGGGTAAACCAGAATGAACTATAACTGCTTACATCATAGGGTCACCAAGAAGAGAAAATGAGTCCGAGTATGCTTAAAGTACACAATACTGTGCTTGACATGGGCACTATCAGATGTGCATAAACTGTGTATCTAGTGCTTAGCATATGGTAATTTTTTCAAGAAAAGGTTAGTGATTTTTTGGCTATATTACTGCCAATTATTTCTCCAAAAGTGTACATAAATTATGTTCTTCCAGCAAGCAGAATACAGTATTGCACATTTAATTTTATGCTAACCAACATCATACTTTATAAATGTAAGATAAATATGTCAGAATATTGTCATAATTTGAATTTAGTAGAATACCATAGAGAGTAAGCATTTTTCAATATGTATTGAGCACTTACACTTCTGTAACATGCCTAAGTAGGTTCATTGTTAATTTTTCCATTGTATGATCACATTTTTTTCATGACTGAAAGTACCTCTCACTCAATGAAGAATATGCAAGTTTGCCTCATATGATGCAGACTCCCCAATGTCAATTTTCTTTTATTTTAATTTGCATTTTGCATAGATTTAAAAAATATTTATGTAGTTAATATACTATTTAAATTTTGTGTTACTTTTCTATGGGTGATTTGAAAATTTTCTGTATGCTTCATTCATGATAGACTATTTGTTTATATTAAATATATCATGATAATATACATTATAGTCTTTGAAACAGTAATTCTAAATTTATAGTAAGATCTATTTAAAAACTGGGTGCAGAGAAGCATTTCAAATTAAACCAGTCTCTTCCAAGATTCTGAAAGATATCTCCCTGGAGGAGAGACCCCACCAGATTGGAAACCAGTATAGTGTATTATTGGATGTTACAATAGTGCATGTGAAGCATGTAAATAGTGTACAGAGAGAAAAAAATTAGAGAACCATTGACCAATTTTTATTTATTTTTTATGTACCCAATCTGTCAAAAACTGGGGACAGTATCTCCACTCTGAATGCAATTTTGTCAATTTCTCCTTGAGATTTTCAGTTTCTTGCTTGCATTTAAAAAAATTACTTGTTACATTCATTATTTATATTTTAACCTTCAGAGTCATGTTGTTTTAGGAATCTCTCTGTAGCTTGGTAATTTTATAATTCATTTTAGAATTTGCTGTATTTTAGAAGTGGTGTGTCCCTCTCTCATGTGTTTTTGTAATTGATGTAATTGCTTGTATTTCTACTATCATGTTTTTGGCTTTCCAGTTTGGTCATTGTTTTTTATGTATTACGTTTTGCTATTTATTTTTTAATTTTGCCAGTATGGACTAGGACTGCATTAACTTTATTCCTCACAAGGAATTATAAAGGTATATGTGTTGCTCACAGTTTTAAAATGGGAAGGCAATGACATGTGTGGAAGGTAATCTCAAAACTTAAAGAAAATGCTGATATGGTCAGGTGGACTTACACTGTGAAGAATAAGGAAAATGGGACTATATTTGAACTAAGAGTCAGCCATCAAAACCATGTTGGGTAATCATAAAAGTGAGGTAATTTCACAGTGAACAAAATAAATACTAGAAAATGAGATGAAAGGGGTGACAATGTAGAGAAACAGAAGACAGTTTGGTGGAGATGTTAAGGGTATGTACATTAGTTGGTGGCAACTGCTTTGTCAATTGGTTAAGAAAATAGGTATGAAAAGAGAAAAAAGTAGGTAAAGTGGATATCAGAAATATTTGCTGTTGGTCTTGAAAGTAACCCCCTTTGGAATACTTGAGGTGACGTTTGTCAATATTTTAATATTTTAATTTTGCTTGCTAGTATCATATTTATTTGACTAAATAGTGTTTAAATAATGTTGATGTTTGGTACACAGGCAGTTTAGATTCCTTGACTGACAGAGGGTTCTTTATTAACTTAAAAACTCATCAGAAAATTTGATTTCTTTCCATTGATTTTTTTTTCTGTTCAAATTGGGTCTTTTACTCTTCAAACTGGGTCTTTCTTCAGCTTGGAAAATTTACTCTTGCATATATGATCATTCTTTCTGCTAAGAGATAACAGCTTTCAATGTTATATATTCCTTCTGAGGTTATCTACTCACTTTTGTAGTTCAAAAGCTTGTAGAATCAAATCAATCTAGGTTTCAAAGTCCACATATGCCACTTATTTGCTGCATATTTTCAGTCAAGCAAATTTAAAAACATCCCTATATTTGAATTTCCTCCTATATCCATTGGGAATAAAAGTCCTTTATATTAGGCAATTTTTATGACTATAAAAATGAATTATTTACATAAAATATTTTGCTCAGAAAAGGCACACAGTGAATGTCCAATGGATTAGTATCTATCTTTATAATTTGTTAGGGAGAGGTTTTGAAATCTAGGTTATTGTCTGAAATATTGCTTCTTTTCATTTTCTGATTTTTGGACTGTTGATTCTGCCATTTTTCAGTTGATTTTCCATTCTTTTCTTTACATCTGTTATACAGTTTACATTTGTTCCCCCTCTTACCCAGCTCACTTTGTTATCTGCTGCTTCTTAGCATTCTCAATTTTCATCTCCATCTCTGTTGATTACCACTTACCTTCTGTCTCTTGTTTCACAGATTCCAAGTTATTTAGATCTTACTTATGAGCAACTGATGATTTTCAAGTTTATAGGTTTCCTGAATTAAATCATCCCCAGAGCAGGATAGTTTTCTGGAATTTGAGTTACAATTTTCCTATCAGCTATAATACATTCTCCAGCCTCTCCTCCAAGAGTTCAACTGCTCCATTCCTAAACTTGTCTTCAGTTTGATTGTTTGCACAAGAAAATTAAATTGTTTTCAAATTCTTTCATGGGACAGCCAGTTTCTGCTTATAAAAGCCTGCATAGGGATGATGACAGGGTCAATAGGGGTAAATTTGCATTAGCCTCACTGCAATCTTGCAGCCTCAGCTCCTTTCTTTCCAATCTTGGATGAAGTAGTACTGCTGAGAGCTCGAAGGCATTTTGCACCCAGTTAGGGTTTAGGTTTGCCTGAGATTCTGTCTTTGCCTGATGTCTTTCCAGGCATTTCCAAACATTTGACCCTTTGGTTGGGATTCTTACAAAATGGTAGTGCACAACCTATGTGCCCACTGAGTCACTGGGAAGCTTTGAAAATACAGATGCCCTTGTGTCCTCCATCCAACCCGTGTACAAAGGATCTGATGTAATTGGTCTAGAATTTAGACTGGCACAAGTAATTTCTAGAATGTAGCCTGACATGAGTAATTTTAAGTGATCTCAGATAATTCTGTTGCTCAGCCAGTACTGAGAAACGCTATTAAAAAGAGGAACCAGGAAACATTATTAAAAGGAGGAATTCGACACCAATTGATCGAGTTTCAATTTTATCCAGAAATTCTATGACAGCTTCCACCTCCCAACTAAAACTAAAAAACTGTATATTTCTTCATATAATGTGTAAAATACAAATAATAAAATATTAAAAGTAAAAGATAATATAAGCAAAGGGGCATAGGACAACAAAAATTAAGTGCAGTGATTATTGGGAAGAAGTGGGAAATTACAGTCAGACTTAAACACAGAAGGCAAAAGAAAAGCACATGATTAAAAATGAATATCAATTAAGCAAACTGGAAGAATCGAATAGTGAAACAGAATATTTGCCATTTATGAATTTGGTTACCAGAGGATTAAATGAGATAACTCCCAATAGCAATGCAAAGTCCAAGGGTTAACAGTCCCACTCAGTAGCAAATGGGCCCCTTTGGGCCACAGGGTCTAGATTCTGTGCCCTCCCAAGGCCAGAGTTCAGAACAAGGAGCTCTTGAAAGTTCATTTCCTCAGCTGGAGGCTCAGGGTAGAAAGCCCTGCAGTTATCACTCCTTTTTCTATAGACTTGTTGCAAAGGGCTCCAATTAACTCTGTAGCTTTTGCTGATTTTTCCCTGCAGCCCTGTTAACATGCAAAACCACTGCCCAGGAAACCATCCAGGCCTTTTCCCTCAAAGAGGGTGCTCAGAAAGTGTCTTCACAATTTGTTTTTAAATTATTTCTAGAATGAGTGGATTCAAGTACTTGCACATATATAATTGTTTTTATCTTTAAGATGTTTAAATTATTAGTATAATTAGAATAGCCCATAGCACTTGTTATTGTGCTAGGGTATAGTTGGTCCACAGAAAAAATATTTTCTCCTTTTATTATTGAACTAAAATCTAAGAGTTATGTTCCTTTCTCAAGCAGAAAAAAGCACTCTTTATTATAGTTTAGTAGATGAACCAATAATAATTTTTCGATGACTTAAATCTCAATCTATGTAGAAAATAAAAGAAAATAAAAGAAATTTTAATTGATAAGGCAATTGATATTATAGCTTTTGCTTCTAAAACTTGTTCAGTTATCATATACAGTAGACTTTAATTTTTACCTGAAAAAAAAAAAGTGGATGAATACTGAAAATCTTTCTCTAATTGTTCTCTCTCTTCTATACCATTAGTAATAATTAGGTGAATCAATTCTATTGGTCATAGGTGATTCACTGATTGCTTATAAAATGTAGATTTCTGGATGTCTCACACAAGATTCTGTGCTAGGAGGTAGAAATCTGCATTTTACCCAGTTCTCCAGCTGGTTCTTTTGCAGAAGGTTCAAGGACCACACATTAAAAAACACTCATGTCAAGGAACAATCACGTGAGAAGGGATCATTTTCACCTGCAAGCCTTAATTTATCCCTGCTTTGTTCTTTCCTCTTGTTCCATCTGCATTACTTTGCCACCAGAAAAATGCTAGGACAAGTAGAAGCAATAGAAAACAATGCAAGTAGAGCTTCTGACCTTCAAGGACAGTGCTTCTGAAAGATCCCAGTGGAAAGGAGTTGAGAATTAGCTGGGGATCTTGGTAAAATGCAGATTCTGATTTGTTAGGTCTGGGGATAAGGTGAAAGGCTGCATTTCTAGTCAGCCAGCCCCCACCCTGCAATGTCCAATAGAAAGGCAAGAAGCTCATTATTTATATCAGAAATTGGGGGTGGGAGTTCTAAATTACAGAATGCCCATTAAGTTCCGAGCAAAGAAAGACCACTGCATTTCAAAGCATGACATAAAACTGTAATGTCCTGCATTTAAATTATAAACATTTGATTATAGACCTTGGAAGTAGGGAAGGCATGAGGACAAAAGTGAAAAAGAAAAAAAAAAAAAAAAGAAAACTTAGAATAACACCACAGGCAAAGAATGCTGTCCACCCCCGGAACTGATAATACCTGTTAGCAAGAAAGGATATGTGAATGATTTTAGGGTGTCCCAACCACTGACAAACATGTAGAACTTGCTGTTGGGGTCCCTTCAAAGAGGATGAAGGCTCAGGAGCCCTGAAGAGTCATTGATTAATGAGGAGCTAGAGACATACACAAAACTAAATGTACTGTACTTTATGGGTCATATAAGGAGTTGCCAGGGGACTTTAAATCATAACTTATTTTTGCATGATGCTTGACTTGATCTTAAACCTGGACATCAGTCCATTAATAAAATGCCACCCTGTATATGTATGTGAACTTGTATATAAACATACAAATGCACATTATATGCTTAAGCTATATATAATATATATTATTATTATATTTATCTGGGAAGTCTGTGGAGAGATATCTGTAGTTTAATGCCATGCAATTTCTTTTTCTATAGAGCTGAGAATCCTTATCCTACGGTTGTTAAAATGTTCTCTGACTCCTCTTTGTACCCCACTGTATTTCTTCATTAGACAAAAGTCTGCTAAAGAATAAGTATTACATTTTATTTTTATTTAAGGTCTGGTTCAATGCCTTCCTCAAGGAAGATGATCAATATATATTTTTAAAAGAATTAACAGAGATATGGATAAATACATGAATTCAGCTTTCTGCTACTAACCCTCAGTTCATACAATGTTCATATTGTATTATCATGCTGAGTTGGATGGTATATTGAACTGCTGGTCCTAGTAAAGTCTCATCAGACCTGTAGTTCTTCAAAAATATTTTATGAAATAATGTAAGAAACTATCACAATTATCATTCTATATATGCATATTGCATATTATATATGCATAATATATGTGAAAATAATACGTATCTTCTCCAAGGGAAAAATGTGGGTAGAGTGAATAGAATCTGAGTTTAGCTCCAAAATTTATACCTCAGAATGGAACTTCAGCAGAAGTTAAAAATAATGGAAGCCAACACTACTGCAATGCCGATGATTACACATGGGTAAAATTATTCATTTAATTTAAAAAATTTATTCTGTGTTCTAGGCTAGTGCTAAATCCTACATTTGCCATCTGGTTTTTCTTCTACTTTTTGAGATAGAATCTCACTCTATTGTCCAGGTTGATCTTGAACTTGTAGGTTCAAATGACCCTCCTGCCTCAACTTCTCAAGTAGCTGGGTCTACTGGCATGTGCAACCATGCCCACTTGTCATCTGCTTTTATATACTACCAAAATATAGGCCAAAAACTCCCTCTGAAGTATAATATTAAGCAGAAAAAAATGAAACTTTTATCAAGGACACACTAACAAAAATAGGTTTATCATTTTTCATTAGTTTCACTTGAGAAACAGAGAACCCAAAATAATAGTGATTTAACCAACATGAAGTTTTTTTGTTCACTGCAGTTAGTCACTGCAGAAGTGGGATGTTCATAGTGCCTGGGACCCATCTACTTTATTTTTGTGCTGTACCATTCTTAGGGATGAGTCTTCTACCTGGCATGATTTTCAGCCCCCCATTCAGATTTCCACCTAGCAGGAAGAAAAAATGGTTGAAGAAAGATACAAAAAGGCATATTTTGAAAGTTGTCCTTCCAACTCTGCTTATGTTCTGTGGTCAGAACTTAGTCACAAGCTATACCTCCCATCATAGCATGTTGGGAAATGTCTTTATTCAAAGCAGGCATTTGCCCAGCTCAAAAAATCTGTTTGAGGAAGAAGAGTATAATATATAATAAAGACCAATTGGTGTCTCTGTCACCAGCACTAAACATTAGAAGAATTGGAAAATAAACTTTATATTGACGGTACTGCTAAAAGATGAATTTTGAGGAAATCTTTGCTAGTTTTTATAATACTCTATAAATTAATATTCCATAGTTGTAGTTTATTACAAACTATTTCTTTAAATGTAAATATTGAAAGAAATTAGTCTGAAAAAATTCACACTACAAAAATATGGCTTATGACATAAATAGTAAAAATAGAAATGATGTAATGTCCCTGCTTAGCTAATGTAGAAAAATTTCATTAGGTAATGCAGTGTTGATGAGTTAATAGCTTTGTTTTACTCTCCTGAATACATAATGTGCATGAACTACTTACATATTGTGAATTTCTTATAAGAGTTTATTTTTTTCCTTTTTTTGTTTTATAATTTATTTGTTTTAAAAAATAAAGATTTGTAGGACAGGATTTGGATTTCTTTTTGATAATGTGTGACCTGGTTAAAAATGATAATAATGTGTAGATTCCATGGAAAAGTGATAATCAACTAGGCATGTCCATAATGTCTATAACTTTCAATACAAATACTTTAAGATTATCAATCAGATTTGGTAAAGAAAGAGAGCAGTTACCCTAATTGTCTGTTTTCTAACTTCTATCATTTTTATTTGTATTAGAATGTATAAACTATTCATGTAATAAAAGTCCAATGTAGTAGTCAAACAAGCAAGTATATATGCCTATAATATTAAACATATTAGTCAATAATATACACATGATGCAACCACAAACACATTAGTGTGGAGTTTCTTATAAGTCACTATTTTTGTGAAAAAAGTATGATAGTAATACACATTTCCACGTCTGGGTTCTCAAGCATGCTACTTTCTCTTTGTAGACAGTAGATTTTAATATTAAATTTGAAACTCTAAACACATTTTAAATAAACTTTTGGCTATAAAAAATATGCTATTGCTTTTAGTAATACTTTGTCAATAGATCGCTTTCTTTCTTACTAACCTGGGGCTTCAGTCAAGGGGGAAGAACAAAGGTCAGAATATATGGGTTCAACATTTGGCCCTACTGTTCTCTAGCTGTACAGATGTGAGCAACTATGTCACACCCTGCCCCACAGCAGCCCCTCTGAATGGGGTAATACCATCAAAGTCTTGTAGCAGGGAACATGGAGAACTGGTCAGTAGGGAGGACTTTCATTTCCTTCTTTTCCTCCTGTCTCCTTGCTCACCTCTTTGCTTAGTCTGGTCCAATACTGTGTTGGAGACAGTGACGTCATTGGGAATCTCCAACATGTAAGATAAAGAGTTAACACAAACATGTGACTTCAAATTTATTTATAATGAAAATGACGGGAACTCTGTAGTTCATACCATGAAGGCACTGATTAAAAATTTGAGGTTAGATGTAAGCCTGCTGAGAGACTCTTAACTGGATAATGCTTTGAGGTCAATTAAAATCACTGGTTAAACCATGTGTTAAGACTGGGATTAGACCCTGAATTTTATAAAGGAAATAAAAGGATATTATTTTTCCTGTTTAGAAACATCAAAATTAGCATAGTCTTTGACCCAAGGTATTCAACTTTCTGTGTTCCCTACTGAAAGTTTTTAAAACCAGGTCAAAAAGTCAATTTGAGGTAAATTAAATGTAAGAAAAATTAATTTTAAAGTTTCAAAGAATCACCTTGGGTTTGAGGTGTGTTTTCTATTTCATCTTTTAGGTAAAGTGAAAATTGACTTTTACTTTCTAAATATTAGAGATCCTTATTTTTATTTAAAATGCTACCAAAACCACAAAAACAACAATGCCACCTTCCTTGGTTTCTACGAACCAGAAAAGAAGCATCCTGAGTGTGTTTCCACATCTCTCCTAGACCATTAAATTTTCATCCATATTTAACAAATGTCATTATTCAGTTTCATGGGGTCACTGTGTCAAAATGTCTGTGTTAGGACTTTAATTTATTTTCTGAGGGTCCTTTAAGTGGGCAGAAAGCATGGCACGTTGGATTGATTTACTCTCTTTAATCCGTCCACTTGGCTGGTTTGGGATGTATACTTAAAAATTAGAATTTATCAGCCCTGCAGCAGAATCCTGAGCCAGAAAAGTCGCCTTCTCTTCTGGTCTCCTCCCCCAGGCCGGTTCTCTTTGAAGAGGTGGGTTCTTCCATTGTGTCTCCAGGTACAGTAGCAGCTCTGCCTGTGTGGTGTCCCTTACCAGATGGCCCTCTTAATAAATGCCTTGCTCTGGCCCACCCTCACTTTCTTGATCCAAATGTGAAATGCCAGCAAATAAATAAGAGCATTGCACTCTGATGAGTTCTCTTGAGATGGATGGAAGCCCTGGGGAGAGGAGAGTAGAAACAGCTTTTCTGTTGCCGTGACTGCTCCTAATTACTGGCCAGTCGGTAGAACACACCGCTTAGATACTATAAAAATAGAGAAAATAAATCCTCTATATGATTCCAGATGACTTTGCTAATATGAAAATACTCTTGGATTGTTGGAGTCCATTTGAAATATCATGCGTGATCTTTGCAAGGGACTCGCTGACTTTGGACTCCGGGTAGACAATTGCCGTGTGCAGATTTCCCCGCCAGACTCAAAGTGCAACGGAAATGAGTGGGTAATGAGAGCAGAGCAGCCAGTTCTTTAATTGAATTAAAAGCTGGGTGACATCAATGCAGACACCTGTCCAATTACAGACAGGCCAAGGTGTTTACCATTGCTGTACAAGCGATTCGAAGATGACAGAAATCTTTCCGCCCACAGATTAACATAATGAAGGAGAACAGATTACAGTGGATGCCGGCCAAACACCTAGGTTGGCAGCTGGGGGTGGGGCGGGGGAGAGAGGAGGAGTCTGCTGAAGTATGTAAATAGAAACGGAGAGTCCTTTTTTCTCCTCTCCAAAATGTGTTTGGCTTTTAAAAGGATGCCATTTCGCTTTGTGTCTCAGGCAGGGTTTCCAGGCAGAGCGTTTATACTTGTCTGCATTTAGTCAGAGGAGTTAATCATAAAATTTCAACGTCAAAGCAGACTGCTCTGTTGTTTCATGCTTCTCGGCATCCAAGAGTCCTATTAGAGGCACAAAAGCATGTGCAGCTGGTGTCAGCCCCACAATGATTTTCTCTAAGGTAGTAGGGCTGCCTCCAATTATTGATATTCTCATTGGCGCCTTTGAAACTTGAGGTTAGAGCAAAGGAAAGAAAGTGTTAGAGATATTAATCTATCAGTCAAAGGATACAATGCCTGTTACTTTGGTGGCTCCCTGGAAGGGGCAGGGTGTGGTGGGGCTTTTGTAAGAAGGAAGTAGCCTAGCAGTACTAAGAGGATGAAAGGTCTTCAATTTTTCAGTCAACTCTCAAGTGCCAGTTTTTGGCATAATAGTAATACCAATATAATAACTGCTGGAGAACAGGACATGTGAAGAAGTCTATACCCTTTGCATTCAAGGAATTCTGTCAATCTTTGAAAGGACTTTTATGTTGCATGCTTCTCCAGACACAGACTCTTCCCCTCTGCTAGGCAAAAATCCTCAGAGCACAGAGTTTGGAGCCATATATGAAATGCAAAAGAACTCTTAATTTCCTACCATGATGTATTTCCTTCTCCTAAAAAGGAGTTCTGCCTTGCTCTTTGAGCTTGGGCTTTCTGTACCCACTGTGGCCCACAGGACTGCAACTCAAACGGAATCTACTTACTTGACTTCAAACTCCCTTGGTGTGGCATGTCAGGATTTCTCAATGTTAAGCATTAATGCAAAATGCATTATCGCTTCGCAGTGAGAGTTATGGTCCTGCTGGTGCCAATGATTTTAATCCAGATACCAATGCTCCTGTGTTTCATGGGTTACTAACACTTTTAAGACATCAATAATGCTTACTTTATGCTTATTGAATGGTCTTCCCCCAGCCCCCAGCTTGCCTTCTTCCATTATCAAGAAAGACTGGCAGGTTTCCTGACATGGTTGGGACCATTTTCTGATTTCACAGAGTTTTGTGACTGAAAGGGAGTTTAAGAGGTCATCTTGCCTGCCTAGTGATAGGGACACTCAAGTTAAAGAGAAAAACTTTCCTGTGATAACTCCCAAACAAGACATTCATATCCAAGACAATATTAAAGTTCTTACTGGAGGAATAGACTTTATTATGGTTATAATAAAGGAACATCACCCCATTTTCTCTTAATGGGTTTTCAAAGGACACATTTTTATGTCTAAGTTTCTTTTGTAAATATGGCATATGGTATATTTCTCTATTTTTAAAATAGAATACAGACACAGATTTTTCAGGAACTATTCATTTTGAAAATTAGTCCTTAATTAAATATAGGTCTCTTGTCATCTTAACCTGAAAAGTCCATATCTGACAAATACCCCTGTCTATTTGGCATGTATGCAAACATTCTGTTTCTGTATTAATCTGTGTAGTAGTGTTATCATTAGGGTCTTTTTAGTTCTAGCATTTTCTTATATTAAAAGCTTTATAAAAATCATTTGTCTTCTAGAGTACTGTTCCCAGAGGCAGATCAAGAAAAATTGATAAATGCTTTTTGATGTTATTTTGTTATCATAGTATTTTTTCTGCAGAATATATAATCTAAGTATGACTTTGATACCTAAAGCAATGCCATTAGGAATAATCACTCAAGGATCTCAAAGGAGATATCCAAGAAGGGCTGCCTTCCTCTGACTTGGAGAGATTGTACTTCTCCTCCTTCTTTGATAATAGAACAACTTTTTACGAGTATCAACTTTAATCTATCCTGGTAGAAACAATCCTTTTTGAGAATCAAAAGAGGAAAACCACATGTCCCAGAAAATAGGATGACTTCATTATTATTCTGGTTTAAGGGGAACAAATAGCCCTTTCCCCTGCCCTAATACTTCATTGTAACCTGCCAAGAGGGGAGAAAATGCTGGATTGTACTCTTCTTACTGAAGTTGATAATACTAACTTGTATTTAAGGGAAATTCTTCAGATGGTTTAACCAACTTTGTCTCTGAGACACAACATGATGGACAAGTTCTCCCTGAGAAAGAAATGACACTCTAGTCTCAGAAAGGACAGCACATTTTTTTGAAAGTGTGATTTATGTACTATTCAAAACCTTCCACCTGGGATCCAAAGTTGGCAAGAACCAAAACATCAGCTCTCTTCCCCTTTTTTTCTGTTCTAAGTTTTGCAGCTCTCATTTCTCAGTGTTTATTATTGTTTCACCTGGCTTGAAATGGGAAATGTGAGCACTTTGATAAATGGCCTGTAAGATGATCTAGTTTCTCTCTTCTTTCTTTAAAAATCTCAAGATCTTTCTATGAAATGTAATTTGGTAAACTTCTCTACCAAAGCACAAAGCTGGGAAAAGCAAGTTTGCTGAGAGTTATATTGCCTTGGTGAATATTCTTTTAAAGAAATATTGTCTTTTAATATAGGCCTCTTACCATCATATACAAGATCATATAAATGTACCTGTCTAAATGAGGGTGAGAATTAGTAAAGGAATTTCATAAAACATATATGCACACAAACTCTTCCACTGAAAGCAAGGTGGGTTAAATAAAACCTTGAAGATCATTTAGTGCATGCTAACTTGGTGTCTGTTTAACATGATTCTTCTTAGTCTACATTAATACCTTACCTGATTAACTGACAAAACAGTTGCAAGGCCAAAATTACACTTCAGTTATAATCAGGAAAGAAATAATATCTCAGGATAAAGTATTTTGTAAGACCAGACTAAAAAATTTGCAAAATGATAGAACTGCTTTTATGTTTCTCAATGATAATGTTACCTGGAGGTGTGACAAATCTTTTTTTTTTTTTTTTTTTTTTTTGGTGCTGGGGATCGAACCCAGGGCCCTGTGCTTGTAAGGCAAGCACTTTACTAACTGAGCTATCTCCCCAGCCCCTGTGACAAATCTTTGTGCTGAGGATTTCATATCACCAAACTGTACACAACCATTGTGCCTTTCTGGACACAGTATTCCAAGGCCACAGTTAAAGCATGCCCATCTGTGAAAGGCATTGCCTTTTCCATTTGTCATATAATTCAAGTGATGAACAAAGGAAACTAATCTCATATCCCAACATGAGTTTCTTGCATATATCAAAATTAAAAGTTTCATTGACTGGGGGCTGATTCTTTTCTTGATAGTGTGGCATTATACTAATTCAGATTATGCAAGTTGTTCTAT
The DNA here is from genome assembly GCF_902686455.1 of Sciurus vulgaris. Taxonomy (NCBI): domain Eukaryota; kingdom Metazoa; phylum Chordata; class Mammalia; order Rodentia; family Sciuridae; genus Sciurus; species Sciurus vulgaris. Next base: position 68,817,581 of record NC_136473.1, read on the forward strand.
TTAGAATCTTACAGTAGGTTCCAACTTACCAACAGGACATAGCAAATGCCAAAGATTTTTCTAAGGATACAATGACTGAAACACATATTGTCATAATGACGTAGATTGCAGCCTTCAGTTTGAATATCATGGTAGAGGCATCAAGAAATGGGAATGTAAAGTGCTGGGGTGTGGCTCACTGGTAAAGGCCTTGCCTACTATGTGCGAGGTCCCATGAGAAGGATATAACACAGTTGTTATTTCAGAGGGACACTATTAAAGTTAATGAGTTTAGGAATCTAGAGGACTAGACACAGAGCTATGTAAGTAGAAAGCTTACACCAGTACTTCTAGGGAAAAAAAAAAAAAAAAAAAGAATGGATGAGAAATAAAGCTTAAGGGTGTTGTGTGTGGATTGAGGCATGTTGAGCACGAAGTCTTAGTGGGACATCCAGGTGGGGTCACTAGTCTCTAGATAGAAATGCAGAAGGAGAGCTTTGGGGAGATGAGAAGTCTGTAGATAAGCAGGTTATCACTGAGAGGTGAGGCTTCATAAAGTAACTGAGGCAACCGTTTAGAAAAAGGAATAAACCTGAAGCCCCAACCTTATAAAAACCAAGTTATTTAAGGGACTGTAAGAGAGCATCCAGTAAGTGTAGAAGGGTAAAGATTCAGGGTTATTTGATTTGGTACTTAAAGGAAGACTAGTAATCTTTGAAAGATAACAATCTTCTAGTAGCCTATAGAGACAAAAGTTGGGTTTCAATGGTAGTGTGACTTGGACTGACATACCTCTGCAGTAGAGCTCTTAACCTTATATTACTCTGTGTGGACTCTTCTGTAGTCTTAGACTCATTAACCTTGACAGTGACCCTTTTGGGTAAGTGCTGCATTATCCCCATCTCACAGGTGAGACCTGCGAGATTTCTGCAAGTTAGGGTCTGTTGTTGGCTATGTACAGATGAGGAAACTAAGGCACAGTGATCAGAACAACCTGCCTAAGCCCATGTAGCCTATCACTAACATAACTGGCATCTGTGTGCAGGCATTCTGGTCTGAGTGGCTGTGCTTTTCATTACTATGTGATGAGGCTGTGTGTGTGATAACATGAGCTTGCTTTTAAGATGTTCTTAAAGTGAACTCAGTACAGTTCATGGTCTAGGGGATTCAAAAGGAAATGACAAACACAGTGGAAGGAAGGAAGGGAAAGCAGAAGGTAGTAACACAAGGGGGTTTTGAAATTAGAACTGAACTTGGCATGAGATGGTCACACGTGTACACATATTAGTTCATTGGCTTGCTGTCTTCTTTGGCCGTGAGCTGAGAGGATAGTGCCAAGTGGATGGATATTTTCATGTAGAAACATAGAAGAGAGGGTTCAGTAGCCCAAGAATAGGCCTGGGAGCTGCTGGAATGGAGATTTGAAGACCGTGTGAGGCATTGAGGGCAAATAGGAGGTGCCAAAGCAAGCAATGACTTACTGTCTTTGCTTCCTTCTGGCTCTTTGCTGTTTTAATTTTGTAAATTTTCTAATTGGGGAGGGCACAAACAGAAACATGTTTATTAAAATTTGTGTTTGAGTGATGCAAGCTGTCAACAATATTGGCACCTTAAAACAATAATATATTCTCTAGGCTATTGAAGGTTTAATCAATAAAGGGATACCAGGAGTGGGTCTGTCATTTTATAAGAATGATGACAGTCTCTGGTTAGGATTAAAGATTGCTCTAGAAAAGTTCTTGAGGAAAAACAGTGGTGAGAAAAATGCACAAATTTTATTTTGATAATTGTTTAATTCACAGGATTAACTAAGTAAAGAACTTCTGCCTTGATTATGAACACTGGTAAACAAAATGTGTTTTCATTTCTACAGGTACTTTTAATTGCTGAACAAATTTTATATATCCTCCACCCAGCCAGGTTAATTCAACACTCCCATGTGCAATGCTTCCATTTAAGACAGGTGTCTTAATTAAATAAACTAATAATTTTGCAAGTAGAAGTACAAAGGCATAATTATCTAATTTGCTAATTGTTCGACTATGCTAATTTGCATATTTGTTAACTGCAACATAAACAAATAGTTTGTATATGTGTATCCTGCCGTTAAAATAATGAAGCCACTCTTGGGAGTAACATTTCCTAAAGTGTGTTAATAGACACTGCCATAAAAAGGGACTCCTTCGTTAAATATGGCTGAAAAATGCTAGGTTCAAGAAAATTGAATAGTTTTGTTTCTGTGGGAGGCCTGGGATTTGGAATGAGATAATATGCATTTTAACTATTGAATACATTGTGGCTGTGTTTCATGAGCTATGTGTAGATCCTCCCCCCAATTCTTAATGGTTGAAATATCAAATACTGCTTTAAAACTGTCTTAACAATAAGTGGGTCTCACAATTTTTTCTTATGACTTACCCCATTCTGCAATTGGTAGACAAGCAGGAAAATGAATTCAAGAGTCATATATTTTCATTCTTTATTCTCTCTCTGTCCCTGTCTGTCTCTGATTCTCTGCCTCTCTCTGAATCTGTCTCTGTCTTTGACACACACACACACACACACACACGTATATACAAGTCTTTATAGATGCTTACAGTAAACATGCAAACCCTATTTGTCCCTTCTTTTATTATAGGCATATTGACAGGCTTGCTACCCTTCAAAAACTATGCAGTAACCCTAACTGCTTGCACTCTGGCTGGCTGTACCGAGAGCTCACATGCATTGAACATCTCTACTCCACAAGAAGGTAAAGTAATTTCAAAGGTCTTGACTTCCACATTTCAGTCATGAATAATAAAATAGGAGAAGAGCTAAATGCTGCAAGGCCATTTGCTGGAAAACCCCAACCTAATTTGATGACAAAGTGCATTGCCAGGCCATAATTGCTCCATTTTTTGGGGGGGTGCGCAAATGAATCAAACTCCATACCCTTTAATGACATGCATCTTTAATAGCTGTAATGCAGATTAATGGGCTTTTTAATTGCTGTTACATTGTTCATGCAAGAGCCTTGTCATTAATATGAAGCATCTGAAAGATTAATGAAAGCTTCCTCATTTTACTATGGCTCAGAAGTAAATCTAGAGACAGTCTGACTAAAAAGAATTGATTGTATGGCACAGTATGAAATTGAGAATCAAACGGTTGATTTCCATGGTCCCTTTTAACTGCTAAACACCAGCACAGGCAACAATTATTTCAGTATGATGGAGCCTCCAAATGCCAATTGAGGCATTATTAATCACTGCTCAGTTCCTTCTGACTTAAAACTCACTTTTGTTGTACTTGGAACTTACAAACTATTGGCATAAATTAATGTTTCAGAAAGCACATGTTAAGAAAGCAGTGGGAAAGAGAAAATATTTTAGCACTCTGGAGTTGAGAGCTTTGCTCAAGCATCTGAACCCATCACTTCAAGAAATAACAGCTCTCAAAATATTTGAAGCATTGTTACTTCATATTTCTATCGCCTGGATGAGAGGAATCGTACATTTCTTATGCTGTCTAGTTGTAAAGTTATTTAGGAGATTTAAAGGCTTGATCTCTAGGGGAAAAGAGTCCATTGCTCTCTTTCTTCTTCCTAGTATCCATCCCTACACTCCTCCTCTTTCTTCTCCCTCTTTTGAATCCTTCAGCAAGCACCATATGCATAGAAGATATTTAAGAAAAAGGAAGACAGAGACCCATATGACAAAGCAGTGGCAAGGAAACAGATTTTGTAAGATCCTTTTTTCTGACACTTTTATTTTTCTGTTTTATACCTGATCTAACCAGATCCCTCTAATATGGGCTATATCATCAGTGACCCATCCGCTTTATTTTCTCAAAAATTTCCCCATCTATTCTACTAAAAATGGCAGCTTTTCCCCCAGGGTATCATTGTGTCTGCTGGAGTCCATGGTCATCACCCCCTTTTACATGTGCTTCCACCAGCCTTCATTGGGACAAAGTGTCCCACATCTCATTATTTTCTGTATATCCACTCCACCCTCTGTCTAGATTTTGACTGGTCCCCTTCACACCTATTTCATAGCTATATCCCAGAGGGAATCTTTACTCATTCTGTTCACATCTCCTTGTCCTTATTTAAAGCATTCCAAACTTCTAACTTTTCCAAGAAGTTATTCTTAATTTACTAAAGGATGTTTGTTTTTAGGGTCAATTTTTGAAAATGTTTAGTTTCTGGGAGTCCAGTTCTTTGACCACTATATAACATGAACAAATCTTATTTTTAAAAATTACCTGCAATGTAGTTTCTAGATAAAGTTCATTCCATTGATTGTCCCTTTTCTAGCTATTTCAATAGTTATGCAGAGATTTTTAAAAACATTGTGAACTGCTGTCAGATTGTTGCCCATCTCAGATTGTAAGCTCCTCAAGGCTAGGGCACTTTTATCTGTTCAATTTGCTTTAACTGGCACTGTCCCACATAGACATTATGGGTTAATAATACTTTTGATGAAGTAACACAAACGTCAGTCAAGTGAACTACTGTAAGGACTCCCCATCCATCACTGATGCAAATTCTCATAAATTCAGGACAGTTATTTAGCACTGCTCCTAAAGCAATTACTGACAAGCTGCCCACGAATCAGGAGCATTTCCATGCAAGGGATTTCAGGTTTATTTCATGATTTATGGGTTTGGATCTAAAAAGTTTGAGTTAGAAAAGTAAACTAAAATTAGACTCTATAAATCTTTTCCTTTTTTTCCCTTTTTTCCTTCCACAGCCCCACAAGAGGTTCAGCCACCAGTAGCCAAATCCCTTCCCAATTCTTTGTTACTTTCCTGGAAGCCACCCAAACAAGCAAATGGTATTTTAACTCAGTACACTTTATACATGGATGGAAAGCTGCTCTATTCAGGCAAAGGGGAGAACTACACAGTCACAGGTAAGACTTCTATCAATCTGTTAATAGTTTTTATATACCAGATAACTATACTGTGCAATTATGTGAAAAAGTGGGTTTTTAAAATTGGGCTACTTATTTTTGTCCTCTCATAACTATTCCTGTTCCATGATCTTCAAGGTCATATTAGTATTATGGTAAAGTCAAAGCTGGAAAATTGCCTACCTTTCACATCACGTCAAGGTGTGTGTTCTCTACTGTAGCTCCCCCACCATGACTCATCCCAGTCCCTTGCACCTCTATGCCTTTGCTCAGGTACAGAGGGGACCTTGGGTTAGACTAGCAGGAAAGCTCAGCATAGACAGCTCTGCCTCCCACTGATAACAGGAGTGCAGCTGGATCCAGTGTGGTCACTCACACTGCCAGAGCCAGATTGAATCAGCGACTTCCTTTCAACAAATTTATGATCATGTGACTAGCTACTGTAATATCCTCATGAATGTGGAATAATCTTAAAACTCTGATGAATGTTACTCACTGTGGTTTGAATTTTAAATGGTTTGAGAAGAACATAGTATATAGGCCTGATCATATAGACAGTTAAGAAAAATAAATTGTTGGAAAGCTTTCTAAATACAAGAGGCCTACATTAGGTTTGTCATCTGGTGTCTGCACAGGGTTTGTGTTTGTATAGTACTTATAATAGTCCTATATTATATGACTTTATATACTCGATTTGTCTCTCAGGTTTGATATTATTAATCAAATATTGATTGATTTAAAAACTAAGGCCTGGAGATATTAAGTTCTTTGTGAAAGGGCACGACAAGTTAGAATCAGAGGTAGAATTAATTATGTATGTATTCACTCATTCACATTAATGCCAGGTACGAAGATTATAACAGGGAATCAGCCAGACATTGCCCCTCATTTCTTGGCACTCCCAACTTCATGGGGACACGTCTTGATGCTAAAATGAGGCACTGGTGGAGAATCGTATTCTCAGCTATATTATTTGTCACCTCTTTAGTCTAAGAACCTTAAAAGGACAAGAACTATTATTTTTATATTTTGATCATCATGATGGGATAGAATTCTGTAGTATTTATTCTAGACAATAGATGTTCTTACTCCTGTTTCTTAAGTCAGGAGACTGAGGCATACAGTGCTTGTGGTCACGTGGTCTATGAGTAATAGACTTTGACACCAAGCCTAAGTCTGGCTACACTGAAGTGAGTGTGAACTTAAAACAAATTACTTAACTTCTCTGAGACATAGTGTCTTAATCTGTGAAGTAGAAATAACTACACTCTTAAGAATTTTCAAGAAATTACATTGTATGAAACAGCATGTGGGCACATGGCAAAACTGATAAAAATTAATTATTTTCTGTAGAGTACAGAGTTCATATTACAAGCTAAACAATAGATTAATTTTACCCTAAAAAATTGGATCACAAGATTAAAGTCAATGGCATAATTTTAATTAAGAATTATAGGCTAAAGAAATTATTTTGGAAATAATAATTATTATTAAAATACGACATAAAATGAACTTTATACATGTGTTAATAATAAATACACAAAAATCTTCTAGAATCAAAATATATCATTGTGTGGGCTATTGTACCTTGTAGACCTAGAATTCTCCAATTCCCAGGCATGACTTGAGTATGCCCCTGTATGTTCACTGAATAGCTTTATAGCCCACATCATTCATTTGTGTGCATTCTCTTGAACAAGATTGCTTGTTTGTGCTCCTAAACCATAAGTGTCATTAGGACTTGAGCATGTCTGCTTGGTTCATTACTGCAACTCCAAGACCTATCCCAGAGTGGGCAGTGAATCCATGGTGGTGGAGGAAATTATCCTGACTCCTGGGAAAAATAACAAAAAAAGAAGATAGCAAGGGGAACTAGAAGTGGGATTGGGAATACCAGGAATAAAAGGAAAAAAAAATCCTCCCTTCCATGCACAGGGAGAAATGCTGAATTTGTCCTCTGGGAAGTGGTACCACTTCAATATTACTCAGAAGTGATAGAAGCTTTTTCTATAAGCTTCATGGCTTCTCACAAATAGCCCTTGTCTCCAAATAGCTTCGGATATGAAGCATGTTGAGAATTTTAGTGTTGGTTATGAAGCATTAAAAGCCTAGAAAGTTAAGATGGAGTTGAAAGATGTTCACTACTCTCCTAATCTATAATAGCTAGATAAACGAAGCCTGGACAAGTCAAGCTATTCTAGTCAGTAATTGAAGGAACCAGTTCAAATATAGGTCTATTTTGTCCCAATGTCTACACTTTTCATCTCTATACATTCTTTCGTTGAACATGTTTTATTTTAGTGAGGACCATAACTCTGAAGGGGAACCAGGGACCTTATTATAAATCTCAGAACACCATCATTAGTGGGCTGGGACCACCAAAAAAAAAAAAAAAAATCACAACCTGTTTGGCTTCAAAATATACTTATTTCTCACTGTCTGGAAGTCGTAATTTCAAGTCATGGTGTCAGCAGGTTTGGTTTCTCCTGAGGTCCTTCTCTGACTTGCAAATGGTCACCTTCTCACTGTCCTTGACTGACTTTTCCTCTATGCAAACACATGTTTGGTGTGTCTTTTCTTCTTTCTCTAAGGATATCAGTCATATTGAATTAGGTTCCCACTCTTAAGAGCTTGTGTGGAGGTTCGAGCAGAGGGGCACAGCTACTCATATACTCTCGACCCAAGAGTGGTCCTCCTCTATCGGGGAAGGACATCCTCTTCACCTGAGCATGCAGCTTTAGGAGGGATGTACATGGAGAGTGAGGGAGAAAGGGGACACCACCCAGCCAGTCAAATCAGCTGAATCAACCCTGGAGACCAATGGGATGGCAGATGTCACAGCCAGATCACCATCTCTCCTAGGTCCCCACTCGTAAACCACCTCATTCACTCTTTTTTTTTTTTTTTTTAGTTCTAGCACTTAGGTTTTTTTTTTATTTTAATTAAAAATCATAAATTTACATAGGGCAATGTTGTTTGATTCATTCTGTTATTTTCCCTCTCCCCCCACCCCTCTTTTCCCTCTATACAGTCCTTCCTTCCTCCATTCTTACCACCCTCCTTATCCCTAACCTTAAACCTAACCCTAAACCTAACGCTAAACCCTCCTACACCCCATTATATGTCCTCATCTGCTTATCAGCGAGATCATTCATCCTTTAGTTTTTTTGAGATTGGCTTATCTCACTCAGCATTATATCCTCCAATTTCATCCATTTGCCTGCAAATGCCATAATTTTATCATTCTTCATGGCGGAGTAATATTCCATTGTATATATATGCCACAGTTTCTTTATCCATTCATCAACTGAAGAGCATCTAGGTTGGTTCCACAATCTGGCTATAGAGAATTGAGCAGCCATGAACATTGATGTGGCTGTATGTCTGTAGTATGCTGATTTTAAATCCTTTGGGTATAGGCCAAGGAGTGGGATAGCTGGGTCAAATGGTGGTTCCATTCCAAGCTTTCTGAGGAATCTCCATACTGCTTTCCAGAGTGGCTGCACTAATTTGCAACCCCATTCATTCTTAATTATCTCTTTAAAAGCCCTGTTTCCACTGCGGTCACTTTGGAGGTTAGAGTTTCAACATGAATTTGGGGAGGACACAGTTTAGTCTATAATAGCACCCTAAAGTGAGTGCCTTTCCTATAGCATAAAGCAAATTCCGCTTTTGCTGCAGAGACTCTCAAATTGCGTGTGAGTTGAATAAAATTGCCTTTAAGATCATTTTCAAACTTTAAGGTTTTATTCCCGTGATATGCACCAAATTCAAGTCACTTGTATCTCCAAAGTTAATCTGTCCACCAGGACTCATAGAAAAGATATAACAGAAAAGGGAATCTCCCTGATTGAAGTTATATGAGGAGAATGTTGTAGGAAACAGTTTAGCCACTGAGAAGGGCTTCAGTCTCTATATGTCATGTTACATCATGATGTATAACTATGATGCTATTTGGTAGTCATTGCTTGTCTTTGTGTTGGAGTTTTTGTGACCTAATATTCTTTCCATGTTATGTGGTTTGTGAGTGGAACTTCTGCTCATGAGGCTGGTAATATCAGGAATGGTGGTAATTTAGGTCCATTTAAATGGATCACTACAGTGCTGAAATGTCCCTTTACAGAAAAACCGAGAAATGTAGTCTACTAGATATTTATAACATTTTTAATTTTATAAAAGTAAACTATACTTATTGGAGTTAATTTAAAACATGTAGATATTTAATATCTGATTATTCTATCACACATGAAGAAACTCAATATTTGAAGTAATTTCTTCTAGAACTTCATTCATTTTAACAAAATTGAGCTAGAATTCACGTATACTTTTGCATCTTTGTATATTGCCTTACTATAACTATATTCCCTTATAATTATATTTTAAAATAATCATCCTTCATTTAATAGATGTACATTCATGCATTTAACACTTGAGCATTTATCTCTATTTTAAATATATCATGATAAGTATTATTATATATAAATCTTTATTTGGTAGGTTTTCAGAAGGCACAGCTGTCAAATGAATGTTTTTAAATGATATGTTTAACAAGTGAAAGTATTCTTTTATTTATTTGCATTTTAAAATACTGATTATATTGATAATTTCCTTGTGTGATTATGAGCCATTTATATTTTACTTTGATTCATGTGATCACACTTGTAATGAGCATAAATTTAATACTGGGAAGGAATAATTTTGAAATTTCATCAATAGCTATGTTGATTTTCCCTGGTTATCATCCCAACACTATTTAAAATTCTTTGCCTTCTACACTATCAAAAACTTCTTTAATAACTTGGTGTAATGTCCCCTCCTAAATATTCAAAGTGTCAACTTTTTTTTTTTTTTTTTTTTGCAATCCTCTACTTATTTGTGGTTTCCTATTGCATCTTCACATACAGCCAACATCCTTCTGTTATTGAGCAAATGGATCTGGCTGACATGGTGGATACAGGAAAAAGCACATGCATTTCAATCCAGAAGCCACTTTAGCATCTAGGTGCTTTGAATTTTTTTCTTCTTTCTCTTAAATATGAAGCATTAAAAGTCAAAGGCATTGCTGCACCTTGAGTTAGTACAAAATATATTTAAAAATGCATACAGTTCAAATTTTTGCCTTGCATAGGCCATAAGCTAGTAGTATGCTGGGTCAGTTCTGACACTGAAAAATGAATCCAGTTAGAGAACCTCCCAAAGGCTGTTGATGTTTGCTATAATAAATAGCACACACTTTAAGTCAAACTTTTTCATTCTGTATTCAAAGGTAATGGATTTTTCGTAACCATAGTAACCTTGGTGTATTTCTGGATAAATACATGAGGTATATACATTCTAGTTTTATTTTTGAATATAAACTACCACATTATGTATTACTAATAATATGAAAAATAGGATGTAGGTTAGTATAATGACAGCTTAAACTAGTATGCATTTTTCTTCTGCAAAAAATAAATATTTATCAAAAGTATAGGTTCAATTAATTTTTCCTCCAGTTTTGTGGTATTCTGGTGGTGCCATTTATCTTTTTTTGCAAGATCTCCATTAATCTCTTATTTCTGTCCCATAACAGATTTTTAAGAATTTTGAGGTAAAAACAATTGTGCTTTCAGGCTTATGATTAAAAACATTATCGAAAGATTGAAGAACCTACATTGATATCAGTAGTAGAGTTTTGTTGATCCTTTATGATATGTGTATATAGTCTGTTCATAAATAGGGAGAAAGAATAAACACATTGTGAGACTGTTCAGCATACTGGGATTGTTTCAAAGTTCAGGCTAGAAAGCGTCCTGATTGATGATGACTATCCAAACTGTAGCCAACCAGATCATTCTCATTTTAAATGAGCACCCTACCAGAAACTGGCAATCTTTAAGAAGTTTGTGAGATGTTTCAGAAAACCTGCAAGGTTTTGGGGAACAAGAATAGCAAGATGGTGGTAATGGGGAGAAGTACATATCAAACATGACAGGAGGGTCGATGTGAGTTGTGCCTTCCGTTGAGACCAGTTCGATTTTTACAACATAAATTATTTTTGGTTAACCCAACCTAAGTCCTTGTTTTTGATAATTTCTAGAATCTCAAAGGGGGGGAAAGACCAGTAGGGACTCCTTTGGGGAAAAAAATGAATACCTGACACCAAACCATGAGACAAGACATGTATGTGTTCATATATCATATAAATAATCTATAGTAGTCTTATGGTTGAACATGAATGACTAATTTCTGTAAGTAATGGTAGCACCTTCTCAGGACTAAGGCATCTAGCAATAAGACTAAAGTAGTCAGACGTAAATAATAGCATACATGGAGTGTGTGTGTGTGTGTGTGAGAGAGAGAGAGAGAGAGAGGGAGAAGAAAGGGCAAAAAAGGGAAGGGGAGAGGGAAAAGGAAGGAGAGGAAAAGAGGAAAAACAGCTGAAATTCTGATGAAATCAGAAAGGCAATAAATATTTATATCTTTAACCAAGTAAAAGTGCTAAAACTTTTTTGTTGTTGTTGTTCTTATTTGTCAAGGTCAAAGAGAACTATGTATAAACAGCAAAATAGAAATGTTCATCTTGAACCTTCCAAACACTTAAGTCTTACGATGAGAAATTTATTGAAGAAGAAGCTATATTGCTTATGGCACAATAAAAAGCATTTAAAGGTTAGGTACTTCTAACCAAGCATTATAAGGAACCTTATCAACACTCTACAAATTTGAGCTAAATTATATTCATTCACACTGATGGTTTACAATAGGTCCTTTCATAGCAAAATAAAACTTCATTTTAGCCTAGATGTTTTCTGTAATTTTGCAGTTTTGAATACCACAACGCAGTGCCTGGAAAACACTTCCCTTTCATAATATTACCAAGGGGCATCCTGTTAAAATGCTTGTGCTTTAAACTGTAGGCCTTATTAATAAAGCAGAGCATGTGAGGATTTTCAGGTAAGGCTGTGATCTCATCCTTGAATCACTATGTGCCCTTTTTATGTCACAGGGCATTAAATTACACAAAGTCTAAGAAACCCTAAAGATACAAAGGGGGAAAGTTAAGCTACGAAGAGAAGTTAGATTTTTCAGAAGCCAAGTTATTAAGCCCTACCTCTGAAACCAGAAACTCCTCAATAGTTGGAGGAGGCTGAGTGCAATACAGTGGGTTAATGCACAGCAGATGCTCTACTCTCAAGAGTCAAGTTTATTTGTTAACAAGGTTCAAAAGAAATGAGATGACTTGTGTGGAATGTTTAGCTATCACTTGTGCTTAACTATAAAATAATACACTCAAAATGTCATTTTTCCATCAAGTTGCTTCTACCGTGCACCAATCTGTGGAGAAATAAAACACATTTAAGTTTGTATTTTAAGATCTGCACCTAAATATACTGGTGATGTGTTAACTGGATTGAGGACTATTACGCTCTCAAATGGTAGAAGAGACTCTGAAGGGATTTTAGAGAGTTGGTGGGAATGATGTTCAGTTAGAAAAGCAGCAGAGCTAAATGCTGAAGAAGGCGATGGAATGTGTCTGACCATTGAGAGATGGAAAAACAGCAACTGCCTATTATTATTTATTTTTTAAAACTCTTAACTTACAACTTTTCACAGAAAAGTGAATGCAGCTTAAGGGTAGAACTTGATGAATATTTACAACTCAACACATCTCTGGCACCATGGTCCAATCCAAACAACAGCTTCATCAGCACCCAAGGAGACCCCAGGCTTATGCCCTCAAGATAGTTAATGGCATAGATTCCCTGCACTATCTTTGTACTTATTGCGGGTGGAGTCAAATGCCATATCTCTTTTTTCAATGACTTCTTTCAGAGAATGTGAGAGGGAGAATCCATCAATGGAGCTGTATTTTTTATTGTAGTTCCTGAACATCCTGAACCCTCTGACGCCCGTCAAACAGTGGCTAAGGTAGCATCTGTGGTTTAATTCCTACCTTTCAGAAAGTCATTGAAGACTTATAAAATGAATCTTCTGTCTCATTCCACCATCTTTCAAACCCCCACCCATCCCCGTCTCATTTCCCTCTATGTAATCAAAATGTACTCCATTCTTCTCTTGCTCCCCACTCCCCACCTCCATTGTGTATCATCATCCACTTATCAGGGAAAACATTGGGATTGGCTTATTTCACTTAGAATGATATTCTCAAATTCTATCCATTTAACTGCAAGTGCCGTAATTTTATTCTTCTTTATTACTGAATAATATTCCATTGTGTATATATACTACAGTTTCTATGTACATGTATGATTACATGAATGGTGTGAATCTACATCGTGTCCAACCATAGAAATGAAAAGTTGTACCCCATTTGTGTATAGTGAATCAAAATACAGTCTGTAAAAATAAAAGCAAAGCAAAACAAAACAAAACAAGCATCTACCTCTTTTCCAAGTCCAAGCTGGGAAATAAGTACAGAACTGTTCCCTCTATGCAATTAAAACTCTGTTCATTAGATCACTGACCTGTGCATAGCAACAAAAATTCCAAACCTACCAATCTAAATGTCCAACAATGGAATATTGTGTGACCATATAGCTTATAATACTTTAGATGAATATTTAATGTAGAAAAGTGTTAAAAGCAAATATTTTAATAAAATATAGCTTATGAGTATATTTAATTCAAATGTTTGTATACATCTGCACATATATATAGATATATATATATGCATATACACTTGTATATGTAGACATATACACCAAAGTGTTACATGTAATTATCTCCTATTAATGGATTCTAATGCTTTCTTTTTGTTAAAGGAGTATTCTTATGATTAAAATTCTCTGCAGTTTGAACATTAGAAATCAGAATTTTTTTTGGTATTTTTTCCACTTACAATGTATGTGATAAAATTATTGTGAAGGAAGGGCATCTTAGGAATCTTATCTGCACTTGCCTATTAATACTTACCTCCCAGTCTTCCCAAGTCTTTATCAGGATACTTAATCATGTTGATCACCTTACTCATTCCCTATACCTCTAGTACTATATGCTACTATCAAAATGTTATACATAACTGATGATTTGCTTCAATTCCCACATTCTCCTTTGGTTCACAAATTTTTCTATATTGTTATCCTACACATTTATCATTCAATTATGGTCTGTCTTATAATATTAATTATAATAATTAATTAATTAATTAATATTGATACTTGGGCTTGAACCTAGGGGCACTCAACAACTGAGCCACATCCCCAGTCCTATTTTAAATTTTAAATAGGTACAGTGTCTCACTGAGTTGCTTAGCATCTGAGGCTGGCTTTGAACTTGCAATCCTCCTGCCTCAGCCTCATGAGCTGCTGTGATTATAGGCATGTGCCACCATGCCCTGCTAAAGTTAATTTATTTTAAAGAGAGTAAATCTTGACTCAAAATAAGATTTGTGGGCATTGAGTACAATTATTATGTTACTTATTTTTATGATCTTTAGAGTGTAGTACCCATCACATAGGAAGAAGTATACAGCATCTCACAAACTTTTATTGAATTGAGTTGAAATGAATTAAATTGAAAAAACACTGAGAATCAGTAAATTAATATTTTAGAGTAAATAACAAATACTGATGCATAATTCAGATATAATTAATATGCTAAACTTGGTAAACAGTTTTAATGAGGTAGGCTGTTCCTGTAGCTTCCTAGAAATTTTCATTTAATCACCCACTGGGTAGCAAAAAAAAAAAAAAAAAGATTCTCGTGTTAGTTTGCTAGGGCTGCCAGAGCATAGTATTGCACTTTCTTAGCTTAAACAGCAGAAATTTACTGTCTCCCAGTCATGGAGACAAAGAAGTCTCAGATCAAGTTATTGGCAGCATGGATTTCTTTGAGGCCTGAGGGAAAAGCTGTGCCACACCCCTTTCCTGGTGTCTGGTGATATGCTGGCAATATTTTGAGGTTCATTGGCTTGTAGGTACATCACCCCAATCTCTGCCTCATCTTCACATGGTGTTTCCCCTGTACACTTGTCTGTGTCCAAATATTCCCTTCTGTAAAGATACAAGTGATAGTGGATTAGGACCCACCATTATGACTTTATCTGAACTAATTACAAATGAGAGACCCCTAATTCCAAGTAAAATGACATTCTGAGATAATATGGCCTAGAACTTCAACATATGAATTTGGGGGGAACATAATTTAACCTGTGACTCTGTGTATGAATGTGTGTTTGATGATATGATTAATGATATTGTAAAATTTCCCTCAAAGACCTATAACACATTAGAGAAGATGAGGCATCTATTTCAAAATCAGTCTGAAAGTCAATGCATCTCACCACAGTAAAATTGAGAAAATAAATAAAGATAGTCATTTTGGTCCAAAATAGTTCATTCAATGAGTATTATCTGTTGACTTTCAATATAGACTTTCAATATTTTCTCAACATCTTCTAAGCATTGAAGATACAATGGCAAACAGAAGTTTCAAAGGCCTTGTAGGAAATGGTTTGAGAAGGCCTCATACTCTTCATGATTTATTTTTTGTTTTGATTCAGATTTGGGAGAGGGTTAGCATCCTCTGCTTCATTTCCACCATATATCACTCCAGGTTATTACTTTTCTGTCTTCCTTTAATACTCATCAATTCCATAAGATGCATGCACTCTGACTAATCTTTACCAAAATCCTGACCTGTTTTCTGATTCAGTAAACACTTGAACCCCTAGATTTCCCCCTTCCTTCCTTGCTTTAGGTTCTGGGAACATCCTGTGTGATTTCAACTTCCATTTCAACAATCCACTGGACAACTCCACCTCTCAGATGCTTTATGGTCTCATCCACAGGAAGGGCGACTGTGCTTTTAAGTTACTTGCTCTCATTTTAGTATCTGGGACCTTGCCATCACCTATAAATGCTCCATATTTAACACAGTCTGTTCAAATGTTTCACTATTCAACAACAGTCACCAATTTTTCCAGCTCTTTCAGAACTATTTACTTGTTCTAAAAATATTTGTGTTTTCCTTTGAAACTCTAGTAACCTCTCTACCTTTCGCCCTCTCTTCATTAAATCCTGTCTTTCCCTCTCTCCTAAACTAGCTCCATGGTATACAACTTGAAATATTTCCTGTTTAATTATCTTGACTCTCTTCTATCATCATTATTATAATATATTCAAATGAAAATTCATCAAATATAGATCAATCTAAGAATGTTTCTCATGACTATGCCTGGGGTTTTGAGTTCAGCTGAAGTAAATTTGGTGAGCATGCAGATTGGAGACATTCTGATATCTGATGTCCTTTAATCTCCAATATGTTTTGTTTTGTTTTAGTGGGGAGTACCCGGGGATTTGAACTCAGGAACACTTTACCAATGAGTCACATCTGTAGCCCTATTTCATATTTTATTTAGGGACAGGATCTACTGAGTTACTTAGTCCCTTACTTTTGCTGAGGCTGGCTTTAAACTTGTGATCCTCCTGCCTCAGCCTCCCAAGCTGCTGGGATTACAGGCATGTGCCCCTGTGCCTGGTTCCAATATGCTTTTGATGTTTGCTGATCATCTTTCTTTATTTCTGTAATCTGTTTTACCTCCCATTTAACATGACCAATTCTTTACTTATTGACTATAGCTCTTCACAGCAATGTGGCTTTATCCTAGTTGATGACTTTACTGACCACCTCAACTGGATACACTTGGATAGGATTCCTCAACTTGCTGTCATGAAGTCTATTATCCTTCCTAGGTCAGAATCAGTGCCTCCCTCCTCCCTTAGGAAACAAAGGAGTGTCCATTTCCCTGCAATGCTAATGCCCCATGAAATTCCATCTTCTCATATCTTGGTGAGGACTTCTTTATCAGTTAGCCTTACTTTTCTGCATCTTTACCTTTCTTCTCTTGCTAGCTCCTTCCATCAGTATGTGTATTGACTTGAATATGTGTTTGTTAATCAGCTTGGTGTTGCTGTGACCAAATTACTTGACAAGAACAACTTGAAGGAGAAAAAGGTTATTTTGTCTCATGGTTTCACAGTTTTAGTAGATGGTTGGCTGGCTCCACCTCTTTGGATCTGAGGTGAGACAGAACAACATGGCAGAAGGGTGTGACAGAGGAATGCTACCCAACTCAGCAGCCAGGAAGCAGAGAGAAAGAGAAAAAAAAAAAAAAAAAAAAAAAAAGAGGAAGGGGCCAAGGATACGAGAAACCCTTCCAAGCCCCCCTGCCCATGACCTTCTTTCTCCAAGAAGGTCCCACTTCCTAGTAGTCCATCCAGCTATCAATAGATTAATTCATTTCATTAATGACAAATTCACTGAGAGGTCAGAGCCTTCAAGATCCAATCACTGGGACTGGGGTTGTGGCTCAGTGGCAGAGCACTTGCCTAGCACGAGTGAGTCACTGGGTTCGATCCTCAGCACCACATACTAAAAAGTAAATGAATAAAATAAAGGTAAAAAAAGGATCCAAACACTGCCTAAAAACTCCACCTCTGAACCTTGCTGCAGGTTTTCCATAGATGATTACATACGTACATAAATGTATTCTCTCAACGTTCTGGGGGCTATAAACCTGAAATTAAAGTCTTGACAGGACCATCTTCCCTCTGAAAACTGTTGGGGAGATCCCTCACTGCCTCTTCCAGGTTCCAAAAGTTACTGACTATCCATAACATTCTTAGCTTGCAGTTGCATCTCTTTGATCCTTCTTTTCTCGTCACGAGGAGGCTGTCCTCCCTGTGTTCAAATATGTCTCCTCCAGTCATATTGGATTTACAGCCCACCTTGATCTAGTATGATCTCAACTTAACTTTGATTATATTTACAAAAACTTTATTTCCAAATAAATCACACTCACATGTACAGGGCTTAGGACTCGAATATCTCTGGGGGGGAATATATGAACCCATGACATAATGAACCCATGACACCTACATCGTCTCCACGGTGACTTCACCACTCAATTGAAACTGTTCTTCCCTAGGTTGTCAAAGTTCTTGCTTTCCCCAATTCAGGGACAATGTGGAGGCCTTTTCCTTGAATCCTGAACCTTTCTTTTCTTGGTGTCTGTGAACCATACCTTCCCAATTTCCCTATTATTGCTCCAGGTCCGGTGTGTTCTCTTTATTTATTTCCACCCACCAACATTGGTTTATCATAAATTCTTGGAACACTCAGCAGTATCTGTATAACAACCCAGTAATCCTTATCTTTAGTCCAGGCTTTTCTTTTTCTCAATCCATTAACACTTCTAATTGTAAGCTGGGCACTCTTACTATACGCATTTTTGCTCCAACTCCCCCAAATGAAATTTATTTTATCTGCACATCCTACTGGTTTATTCTTTGTCCTAAGTTTCTCATCTTAGGAACCAACAACGGTATTCATTCTTTTGCTTGAAAAGAAAACCATGGATTTAATCTTGGAGAATTTCTCCTTCATCCCTCACATCTCATCTTAAAATCCAAATGCCTTATGTTGGCCTTGAATACTTATTATCTGACTCTTCTTTCTTGGTCTTATTTTATTTTCCCCACCCCCATTTATTTCTATAATGCTATCTTTATTTCCTTTCTGTTTGTTTGTTTTTTGAAATGCAAGAAGTACTTTTTTCCCTTTCCCACTTCTCTTTTCTCTGACTGGAATTCACTTTTTCTGGTTCTTTCCATGGCTGAATCATTGTCTTCCTTGAGTTCTTCAATCTTGTAAAACCTTTTCTATGTTAGTTAAGATAACCCTAGATGAGGTACACACACACGCGTGTACATACACATTTCTAATTGCAGAAACACAGTAGAAATTCATTTCTTTTTCATTTAGCAGCACTGAGCACATGAAGAGTTTGGTGAATAGAGTCTTCTTCCTTTACACGTTCAAGGATACATGTAGATGCAGTTCCTTTCATATTTAATGCATGACTTCCAGTTTCTCTAGAATTACCTCCATTACAACAGCAAATGTGAAAAGAGAACAAAGGATCATTGTTGGAGATTTTTTATGGACCAGGCCTGGGAGCAAAGATAAGATTCCCAACCACCTTACCTGGCTTTAACTCAATCTTATGGGTCCACTAAATAAAGGGAAGTCAGTTTAAAGCAACACTCACATATTCGACTCAGTTCTGTATGTCAGAAGTTTGGATAAACTTCTTAATTTGGTTACCAGAGTAACCAAATGCTGAAGGCCTGACTCTGGGGGAGCGCACCAAATCTGGTTCAACTACTTGCTCCCCAAAAGAAACAGAAAAGATAATGGTAAAAAGAAGAAAAAGAATGTTCGTCAATATGGATGGCCATATTAGGAAGGCAAAATGAGATCCAGCATCTCAGACCTATTTTCATGGTTGTGACAGGAGATTCAGGTTTAAATATAGGAACAACTGGGGCAGGGGTGAGATATATCCATAATTATGGGGTCTTGATCAAACCGTGGTTCACTTGATTGTTGTCAGTTCTGGTTCTGTGAAGTAGCTCCAGAGAAGTCCTTTGTAGTAGTTCTTATTACTTGAGGGGTCAATTTCCACTTTTTGCTCAGGATGTTTGTCTATCAGACCTATGATCCTGGAAGAGGACAATGATTGGAGACGTTTAGGCACCACTTCAGTCTGGTGCCTGAAATGTCCCTGGTGAATAATCCTGCAAATCTTAAATCAGTCTTGAAGGGGAATGAGATAGATTAGGTAAATTTAGGGGTAATAAACCTTGTTTTACTTGTTTTTAGATGAACATTCCTTAAATAATTAACATGCCTACATGCAGAGCTGGGCAGGGACCTGACCAAAATTTTAAGGTAATGAAAGAGACATACTTAGTGCAGGCAGAGACATCAAGTTTTATTCTCCTTTTTGTTATTCTTTGGGCCTCTGCAAGCCTACATCCCTCTTATTTTTTTAATGAATTTTTTAATTTGTTCTAATTAGTTGTACATGACAGTAGACTACATTTATGCATTTTAATAAATCACACATAAATGGAGTGTAATTTCACATTTTTCTGATTCACATATTGTAGGATTACATCAGTCATGCAGTCATATATGTAGATGAGGTAATGATGTCTACATCCCTCTTATAATTTGGACCTAATAAAGCAAAAATCAAGGTGTTGGACAGTTTGGGTTCTTATTTGAAAGTTCTTATGAAGAATTCACTTCTAGATTCATTAAGGTCACTGGAAAAATTCAGTTTCTTGTTGTGTTAGGCCTGAGGTCCTTGTTCTTTGCTGGCTGTCAGGTTCTTTCACATGGCCTCTCTGTCCTGGAGATAGAAAACCTCCATCATGTTAAATCCCTGCAGTACTTTGGGCCTCTCTGACTTCTGCCACCAGATGGAGAGAATTATAATAATCCTTATCCATAGTTTCACTTTCCAACCTCTCAGTTACCCATGATTCACTACGGTCCCCAAATATGAAATAGAAAATTCAATAAATAAACAATTCATAAGTTTCATACAACTTTTATCATAGTATATTATTGTGATTATTCAAATTCTATTTTATTATTACTTATTAATTTCTTATTGTGCCCAATTTTTAAATTAAGTTTTATCTTAAGTATATATATGTATACATATATATTATATATATACACACATATATGCATATGTGTGTGTGTGTGTGTGTATAATTTGTTTATATAAGGCTTCATAGTATCTGCAGTTATGAGAATCTACTGGGGGATCTTATAATGTATTTGTACTGAAAAGAGAAATCACTGATTCTGTTTCTAAAGAGAACAGGATTAAATTGGGCCCACCAACATCGTCTCCCTTTTTCCCAATCAGATAAGATAATCACATACAAGAATCCCATATAATTCACCATTTACATTCACCATTCTTCATAGAGGAGGAATTATAAAGGGTAAAGGTCAATAGGAGTCTTCTTAGAATTCTTCTTACCATGGGTTCAGAGATAGAATCACTCAAATGGAACTCTTACTGCCTATGTGACTTTGCTGAGCCTTAGTTTCATGGTGGAACAGTATTGACAGTAACTACTTCAGGGATTTAATGTGAGAATTAAATGTGATGATACTTGTATATATGATTAGCATAGTGCTCACAAATTTTGTGAAAATAGCAAATGATCAATAACCACATACTATTGGTTCCATTAGTTATAGAAATAATAAAATAATTCTTATATCATAAAACATTCTCTTTGAGGATGTAGCTTAGCTAAGTATTCAATTTAATCCAGGAAATATTTGTTGAGTATCTAATATGTACATTAGAGTTTGGAAATTTCATGTATGATTAAAATAGTACCCTCTCTCAAACTCTTCTCAATTCATTTGCATAGACACAAATACACTAAACCAAGTAGAATGATGTCTACTCTGAGGTATGTTCTATAATGTAAGGGAGGACATAAAAAGAGATATTTGGTCCATTCTGGGAGAGAAAGGGTCACAGAGCAAGTGAATTTTAATGGACTTTATAGTTTCAAAACTAAGTTGCTGTTCAGTCTAAAGACCAGGTAAAAGAGTCAATACAAAAGCTGTATGAATGTGCATTTCATGAGAATTAAATGCTGTACAATTTAATATAACTGAGGACCCTTAGTAAGTGGTTAGTAGTAAGAAGCTGGGAAAGATTCAATTCAGCAAAGGTGCTTGGAGATGTTGAGATATTTGAAATTTGTTCTAAGACAATGGAGAAACATTGAAAGATTTTTGGTAATGAAATAGTGTGAGTTAATCAATGTTTTAGGAAATAAATAGTTCAAACATAACATTATCCCCACATAGTCAAGCCCAAACCAGTGTTGCCATCAGCTTCAACTGGCTGGCATGGGACAAGGGGGTGTAGAACTTAAAATGCAGGAAGCTAATTGGACTTAACCATACAGATGGCAGAAGGATGAGGAGGAGAGGAGAGAAAAGCATTATGTTTATTTGTTAACAGCTCTATTGTATTATATTTCTGTGCATTAGTCAGTGTAAAATAAAATCTGCTTATTTTAAATCCTTTTAAATAGTGTTTAAATATTTCCTGATGACACAATCTGCTCAAGTATTTACCCTTGGTGCAGATTTCCATTAACCTTGTTGTAGATACTAAGCCTAAAACTGTATATTTTTAGGGGCCTCAATTACAGAGTAAAGCCTAGTGACATCATTATAAAACCACATCTGGATAAGCTTTAGAGTCTTTGTCTTTCTATCCGATTTAGGAAATTTAGCAAACTATAGGAGAATACCACTATTAACAAACCTTGCCTCTCAGATTATTAGGCTGCCCTTTCTCTGACAATACCGGCAGAAAGGGATTAAAGCCCTAAAGCTGTAAATGATATAGAGAAACACCCAGTACACAGATATCGGGACTCTTAGGGGAATTCGGTTATAATGGATATATAAAAACAGAAAAAAAGAGGCAGAGATTAAATTCACAGTACTCTTTCTTCACATCTTTGGTTAACATTTTTCATTGTTTTTAGAGATTCCCTTTGAATCCTTTGGTTCCCTAAAGAATAAAATTTCCTTGATATTTTTATAAATTATCTTTATAATGTCTCTTAAGTCCCAAAAAATTAATGCTCAGGAAAGCTTAGGTTACTTCTTATAGTCAAGTCAATGATGAAACTGAAAACATTTTTTTAATTCCTACTCAACTACTAGATATCTAAAAAACTATTGAAAATGTCTTTTGTGATATGTTTGAGTTTGTTTAAGGCAAAAGTTCAAATGTTTCAAAAATAGTAATTGTTTTTTTAGGAAATATTCTGATTGGTCCTTCTTGGATCAGATGCCAACTTTGGCACCAAAGGACCAGAATCTGGTTATTGAAAGAGAAAAAAGAACTTATGACCTATGAGGAAATTATGGTGACCTCGAGTACCCACCAGAAATTAACTCTTCTGATTCTAAAACAGTACTCCTTTGTTAAATTTGCAAAAGTTAAATTCTTTTGCCAAGAGCTCAGCTTTCCTTACCTACATGTACATATTTTGTGCATGTGGTTGATAAATAAGTATCCTTGGAAATCATCCAACTCTGCAGTCTACCTGTGTTCTCCCTTTTGAGAATTTTTCTGAAATTTTACCTATTTTCTTAAAATTGAATCTCTATTTTATTGATTTATTTTCTACCATTTTTTGGAAATTCTCAAATATGTCAGGGTATGTCTTCCTTTCCAAAAGAATAAATCAATTTTCAGATTCTTCCCCTACATATTTTATAGGAAAATTGAGGGAAGGCTAGTCATTCCTTTTGATTTTCCATCACCAGCATAAGGAAATCATTCCAGAGCCCTCCTTACACCATTAATAATGCATTTCACCTTTGGCATCAGCTTTGTAGCTAAAGTCTAAAGAACTTGAAAGCTCTATCTCTATTCATTTCTGAGTATTCAATGTATATACTTAAAAATATAGCCTGATCTTTCCCAGCACCAAGATAATTTCTGAAGATAAAGTGGTAAACTTCATGGAACCACTAAATCCTGATTTTTAAATTATCTTAACTTTTGTTGTGGTTATCTGATTTAAATGTCATGACTGTATAACACTGATAAAGATAACCAAAAAGTAAAGTAAATAGTGTTCCAAACCTTTAGTAGACTTTTGCATTTTAGTATTCTTGAGATTGCTCCAAAATTATTTATTTTTCAAGGGGAACACACATATAACATAATTTAACAATTTAACATAGCAGTGAAATAAAATTTAAAAACTAGTGAATATTAAGAGAAGACTAAATAAGTTATAGCTAATGAATAATATACACTGGAATATTACTTGGATAACAGAATGAGCAAACTTTACCCATTGGGTAGTATTTTCAATTTTATTATAAAGCAGTTCTATACTTTAGTATACAAAGAATATTCTATACTGTTTTAACATTTGTACATTTAGTTGTATATTTATAGACTACCTCTAGAAGTATACATAAGAATTTAAAAATTGGTAAGCTATTGGAAGGGATCTGGGTAATTGGGAAATAAAAGAAAATGAGACTTAATTTTCATGTAGATTTTTTTGGATCTTTTAGATATTATACCATGAATATATATTGACATATTATCCATTCAAAAATAAGTACATTTTAAAACAAAAATGTCAGTGGTTTCCTTATATGCCGAGGAGATGTTCCAGTGAATACCTGAAATTGAGGGTAGTATTGAACCCTATGTATACTATATTTTTCATTTTATACATACATATGATAAAATTTAATTAATAAATTAATCATAGTACCATATTAACAAAAACAAGTAATAATAGAGTAGAGCAATTAAAATAATCTGCTGTTTTAAAAGTTATTTAAAACTTATGACCTGCTTTTTCCTGGAATTTTCCATTTAATATTTTAGAGTATATTTACATGTAACTGAAACTGTGGAAAATGAAATTGTGGATGGGGGGGCTACTATACAATAAAATGGTAAATGGTAAACATTAGAATAATGTAATGAAAAATAAAAGTTGCCCACAATTTCACCTATCAGACATAATTAGCATAATTCTACTATGTCTTATTTGTTCAAAATTTTCTGATATGTTTTTTCTGAAGGCTCAGTTGTACAAATATAATTGAGACAAACTGTTTCACAAATTGTTACCACTTAATAGTAAAAAGAACATATTACCAAGTTGCTAAATTATTTTCTAAATAATACTTAAATGGCTCTACTGCATTTTATATTGGTTTAATACATTTAAGCAAATCATTAAAATATTTGAATTATTTCTAATAATGCTTTCATATAAACACTGTAGTCTCAACATTACTTTATATAATTCTGTGCCTGTACATTTCTAATCCATTAATATTAATTCCCCAAATGTTTTTGTGCATTATTTAAAGCAATATGTCCTTCCTGTTTTATAAATATTCTTAACACATATTACCATGCTTATTGTTTGCATGGAGCCTAAAATGCACTTCATTTTTTTCTATTTGTCATATGAATTTTACTTTACTTTGTACATTTTGCTTTTTAAATTAAGATATTTTTGCTTATACTTGTAGTTCCATCAAGAAATATTTTCCATCATGGTGTCTTCTTTAGATAGAAAAAGCTAGACTTTTCTCTTAGTTCCAAGTATAGATAAATATTTCCTGAGATTTTCTATGATAATTTATACTCTCAAGATTTTTTCACATGTAATAGTTCTTTTTAGTATTTAGATTACCCATTATGTATAGGGTTAAAATTTTTTTCTCATTTTGGATATGAGGAAATAGAGATTCTGGAGTTAATTGATTTGCCTGGAATCATAAAACTTGTTAATGGCATAGCTAGGACTAGAATTTTGGTATTCTAATAATATTCTGATCTCAAATCACAAATCACAACTAGCTGTTTAAAGTAAAAGAATGATGGAAAATCCCATTAAATTATTAATTATATTCACTGGTGTCAAAATATTAATACATTGATATTTTCAACACATTATCTCAATGTATTCTTAAAGACAACATGTCACTTAAAATGTCTCTTATTCAAATGTTAGCTTCAGTTTTTAGAATTTAAAGCAAGCCTACTGATTTTAAATTTGAGCTATCTAATATCATGCACTCATAATTGAGGAGATAATGTGGAAAATATAGGTCTGCAGAGCATCATAGTCATACAAGAGGGACCTAGTCTTCCAAGTCAGTAAAATAAGTGAGGAAAAGTAAACTGGGATTTTTATGACTCTCTTGCTGTATAATCTTTTGTCGTCCATGTGAGAATTAACTGGATGGAACATGGAAGTCATTGAAGAATAATATTTCCTTTTAATCCACTTATAGAAATTATTGGAGTATTCATTAACTAGGGCTGCCATGATGAAATATCATTGACTGGTTTAGACAACAAGAATTTATGATCTTACAGTTCTGGATGCTACAAGTCCAAGATCAAGGTATCCATTCACAGGTTTGGTTTCCCCTGAGGCCTCTCTCCTAGGTGTGCAGATAATGTTCTTCTTGCTCCATCCTCATGTGTTCTTCTCCCTGAACACATACCTTTCAGATATTTCTGTATATTCAAATTTTTTCTTCTTGTAAGTAATTCAGTAAGACAGGATTAAGATCCATCCTAACAGTCTCACTTTAGCTTAATGAACTTTTCAAATTTCTTATCTCCAAATTTGGGTACATTCTGAAGTATTGGGTATTAGGGGTTCTACATCTGAATTTTGGAGGGATACAATTTGATCCATAAAAGTAGGTAAAATGATTGTACACAAGTGCTTACCAAAGTGCTGAAAATTACACACACACATACACACACATACATTTTATATATATATATAAATACATATATATATATATAAAATGTATATAATGTATGTCTTTGGGGGACTAAAGTCCACCAAATATTATAAGAAAATATTTTCAACAATGTTGATTTACAGTTCTTTCATTCATCTACTTATTCACTTATCCATTTATCCATCTTCAATGAGTATTATAATGAGACTGGGACAATGTAATAGTGTTTGACTAAGGACTAACCTGATGCTTGTGGACATATGTGGCTTATAATTTTCCTTTTCACAATCCTCTCACATATAATTTATCATACTCTACTAGAATTGTAGGTTGATTGAATTTGTTGTTTCCCTCACTAGACTGTGAGTGGAGTGCCTTGATGGCAATAACTGTATCTTTTATATTCTATCCTGAAGGTCATGTGTATATGGAAAAAGAATATGTTAGTTTCCCATTGTTTTACCTGAGATAGTCAACTTACAAAGATAAAATATTTTACCTTACAATTTTGGTGATCTTCATCCACAATTCTTTGGCCTTGTTGCTTTTGGGCCTTTGACAAGATAGTACATCATGGCAGAGAGCATCTGGTAGAGCAAAGCCATTCACCTCATCTTGGGGAAGCATCGAAAGAGAGAGCTGGAAAGGGGATGGAGTTGCATTTTCTTCTCTGAAGACATGCTGCCTATGACCTAAGCCCTCCGCTAGGCCCCACCTCTTAAAGGTTCTACCACCTCCCAATAGCACCAAACTGAGGATTAAGCCTTCAACACGTGGAACTTCGTGGGAAATTCCAGATCCAAACTGTCACAAAGAACAATAAATTTTGTTTACAAAATGAAAGAAAAAAATCATTTTTAAAAAAATCTATATGAAAACTTAACGTCAGACTGATAGGAATGTTCAGAGATAGAATATCTTAAATTAAGATAATTGGTATCAAAGAAATGACCTGTGATCCCGTGGTTGTCATTCATTGAAAAAGTATTTCTTGCTTCCTTTTCCCTGTATTACTACAAACCAGACTATCACAGAGTTCATAAGCACAAAATTTGTGCAAAAACCCTGATAATTCTTTCTCATTGCTACAAATATGACACGTTTGATTATATTAAAGTAAAAACAAATTGGATATTTAAAAGAATTCAAAGTAACTATGTGAATGAGTTCTATGCAATCCTATGGAAAGAACGGTACAAATGTTATTTGAGAAGGGGTTTTGCTACATTCTCCAGGTTGACCAAGAACTCCTGGGCTCAAGCAATCCTTTAGCATCAGCCTCCTGAATAGATGAGATTACAGGTGTATACCAATGTGCCCAACCATTTGGTACATACTTTTAAAATAAATGTTTATTTTACTATGGGTGGAAACTGTTGACTAAGTATTGGTGAATAAATCAAGATCTAGACAAAAGAATCCTGTTTTTAAGCTGAAAATCTGATCCACACATTTGCTGTGCTTCCCATTTATAGTCAAACCAAGAACAAGGGAAATAGTTTGAGTAAGAAAAATATTCAGTAGGATTTAGAGAAGCTTGTCTTATCTACCACAACTATTGAAGGTTATCTTGTGATGAAGATATTGTTGTATTCCCTCCTGATTTTTCCTCTCTCCCTTTTGTAGAATTGTATATAAACGCAGCAACTCCTAGAAATATACTATCAAATCTGCAAATATTTGAATATCTGTTTCATGTGGGAAGATTAGAAAGTCACTTTCCACCATTTGTGTAGCTCTATTATGCAGAAAAATGAAGAAGATGCAGGTCATAAGTTCTATTGAAACTCTGGATGTTGAAAGAATATATAGATAATGTTAGGAGATTTCCTCTCTGCTGAATCACGGTTGTAAAGTTAAGCTTGCTTCTTAAAATATAAATCAAATAAATGCTTTCCATAATGCTATATGCCTTTAGTATAAACTGAACTCCAACAAACTTTTGAGTACAAATTTCTCAAAGATAACATCCATAGAAAACTTCCTCTGGGGGAAAGGGAGGAACATTTTTCAAAAATTAAAGTTTGGCTTTCATCTGTTTACATATTTTTTTTTTTAACGGCAGCTATATTCTACTCTATCACTGTAAATATACTGTTCAAAAAGATGTGATGTAAATAAAATTAGCTCACAAATACCAATATCAACCAGACATTAATCTCAGCAAATAAGGGGCATATCAAAGTATAATTCAGAAAATAAAAATCTTGTGAAATTACTACCATGGAAGGTCTAAGGCAAACTCATCATAATTTAATGATGGTGACTCTATATAGCAAATACAACTTAGAGAGAGATGTTTGCTCTAAGACAAATAAATGGGTATATATTAATTTATTTTATCTATCTGATGAACATAGTAGCATAAGTAAATAACTGGATTTAGATTTTTATCAATACACTCATAATTTATTTCCATATGTGCTTTACTTGGTATGATAAAAAATAAAGAGGCTGAAAAATAAGATTTGGGGGGCTAATAGTAAAATATGAATACTAGCATTATCTTGAATATTGTGTATTTTGATGCTAATAGTCTCACTGTAATTTGTCATTAATCAGTGGCATTTTAGTTCTTCCCTAAATTAGTCCTTGTTACAAGTAGTTCAGTCTTCTTAATAGGAGATACACAATAACTTTTAATTTTGTGCAAATATTCTTCTCAAATAATTTACCATTTTATTATAATTTGCTGAAACAATGAAAGATGGTATAAAATTATTGCTGTGTATGTGTGTGTGTTTGTGTGTATGTGTGTGTGTGTGTGTAGTAACTATACTAGATAAAACACAGCATCTCTGAAGTTTGGAAAACAACTCAGAGCAATGTGCAATCTGGAAAGAATAGCTGAAAATATCTTGTACAGACTTTGTTTTCTGCTATATCTGCACCTAAAATACATAGAAGATGCACAAAATAGTTGTCCAACAAATTTTTTTAAAGTGGTTAAAAAAATGACAAAGTCATTTCTGAATGTGTTTAATTAAGTAGAATATTTATAGTATATATAGTTCCTTTTACAAAAGATTGAATATATGTTTTGGATTTAGTTGAAGAAACACAGTTTTACATAATTACATGACAAACGTTTAAAATTATATTATTCCCAATATTTGTATTAACTAATGAGAGTTGCAGCTAAATAAAAAAAAAAATAGCTTCTGTTTTTGTTTTGTTTCCTTTCCCTGTCTCATAATTCCAACTGGAAGTAATTTCAAATTTTACCTGCCTGGTTTTTAATGGATCTTAGCTTTCCACAAAAACAATTACATCAAAGAGAAAAGGATGTTCACTATCTTATTATTAACCAAACTCAGATATAGTTAGTACAACTTTATCCATGAAATCATCCTAACAATATTAATCTGTATCATAGTCTCTTACCTCAGTTTTAAGTTTTAAGAACTATGAATTGGGAAGGTGGTAGAGACTTGCTTTTAATTTTGTAATCTTCTGTATGGTGGCAGTGGAGGAATGCCATTTCTCTTTGCTTTATTCTTTCTTTGTTGAGTTCAAGAGGAATATTGTGTGCACTTTGAGTATTTCAAAGAACCTAACAAGACAGGTCTTCTTGTTTTATTCTAAATACAAATCTGAATAAACAACACAAGCATCTTCTTAGAATGATCTCTGTCTTCTGAGAACCAGGGCATTATGAGTGACTCCTTTCAAGGTGGATTCTTCAAAATATTTTCCAGTGCTCAATACAAATGGGCTGTGCTGTGATATTCATTATACCTCAATTAATAGTACACCCAGACCAACAAATCAATTACATTTCTATATAGCAAAGATATATCAGCTGAAAGAGAAATCAGAAAAAACATCCCTTTTACAATAGCCCCTTCCAAAATATCTGGGAATCAACCTAACAAAAGAGGTGAAAGAATTCTATAATGAAAACTACTGAATACTAAAGAAATAAATTGAAGTAGACCTCAGAAAATGGAAAGCTCTCCCATGTTCCTGGATAGACAGATTCAATATTATCAAAATGGCCATACTTCCAAAAGCACTATATAGATTTAATTGGATTCCTATAAATGGTGTTCTTCAGAGAAATAGAAAAAGCAATCATGAAATTCATTTGAAAAAATAAGAGACCCAGAGTAACCAAAGCAATCCTTAGCAAGAAAAGCGATGCAGGAGACATCATGAAAGCAGACGTTAAACTATACTACTAAGCTATAGTAACAAAAACAGCAAGGTATTGGCACCAAAACAGTGATGAAGACCAAAGGAAAAGAATAGAACACACAATGACAGACCTACATAAATACAGTTATCTCATCCTAGACAAAGGTATCACAAATATACACTGGAGAAAAGACAGCCTCTTGAACAAATGATGCTGGGTAACCTGGAAATCCATATATAGCAGAATGAATTTGAACCCCTATCTCACCCTGCACAAAACTCAACTCTAAGTGGATCAAAGACCTAGGCATTAGACCAGAGACCCTATACTTACTAGAAAAAAAATAGGTCCAACTCTGCAACATGTCAGCTCGGGAACTGAATTCCTCAATAAGACTCCTAAAGCACAAGAAGCAAAATCAAAGAATCAAAAAATGGGATGATATCAAATGGAAAATTTCTTCACAGCAAAGGAAACAATCAAAAGTGTGTATAGAGATCCTACAGATTGGGAGAAAGTCTTCGCCACCAGTATCTCAGATAAGGCAATACCTTCCAGGATATACAAAGAACTCAAAAAACTCAACACTAGAAAAATAAATAATCCATTCAATAAATGGGCAAAGGAACTGAACAGTAACTTCACAGAAGAAATATGAATGTTAAAAAAATATGTAAAACTGTTCAACATCTCTAATAATTAGAGAAATGCAAATTAAAACTACACTGAGTTTTCCATCTCACTCCAGTCAGAATGGCAGTTATAAAGAATGCAAGTAACAATAAGTGTTGGTGAGGATGTGGGGAGAGAGGTGCTCTCATATATTGTGTAATTGGTGTAATCACTATGGAAACAGTATGAAGATCCCTTAGAAAACTTGAAATGGAACCATCATGTGACCCAGTTATCCCACTCCTCAGTCTGTATCCAAAAGACTTAAAAACAGAATACCACAGTGATGCAACCACATTCATCTGTGTAGCAGCTGAACACACAGTAGCCAAGCTATGTAAACAACCTAAGTGTCATTCAACGGATGAATGGATAAAGAAAATGTGCTATATACACAATGAAATATTACTCAGCCATAAAGAAGAATAAAATGATGGCATTTGCCAGTAAGTGGATGGAGCTAGAGAATGTAATTGTAAGTGAAATAAGCCAATCCCCCCAAAAACCAAAGGCCAAATTTTTTCTCTGACTAGTGGATGCTAACCCAAAGCAAGGGAGGTTGGGGAGGAGAATAATAGAAATAGATTGGACTAGACAAAAGCTAACTAAGAGAAGGGAGTGGGGAGTGGAAAAAGAAAGACAGTAGAATTAATTGGTCATAACTTTCCTAGCCTTACATTTGGGTACACGACCAGGGTAACTAACTCTACATCGTGTATGACCACAAGAGTGGGAACCTAATAGAATAAGTTATACTTTATGTATGTATATTCTGCCAAAATACATTCTACTGTCATGGACAACTAAAAAGTAAAAATAAATAGTATGCCCAGGCTTGTTCCTTCCTTCAATCCCTGCTCCAGTCTCCTCCCTGTGCCACCAATGCTGCTTTTCAGTTTCCATGCAAGTTTGCTTTTGGTAGGCATTCACTGTGCCAGGCATATCCAGGTGAACCTAAATAAATCTTGGGATGGGACCTTCCTCTTAAGATGTACTAAAGATGTTCTGTTAGGGCTTTCCCAAGTAGAGCCCAGAGAAAGAGAGAGAGAGAGAGAGAGAGAGAGAGAGAGAGAGAGAGAGATACACACAGAGAAGAAGAGAGGAAGAGGAAGAAAGAAGAGGAGGAGGAGGAAGAAAAGGAATGAGAAGAGAAAGATTTATTTTTATTTTACAAAACTGATTTTATAAAGAAGTAATTGGTTCATATGGTTTTTTAGGCTGGTTAATCTAAAATCTGAAATCTGCAGGTCAGATTAATAAATAGGAGACCCAGGGAAGAGTTAGTTTTCCCTTCAGTTCAAAATCCTCAGGGAAGATGAGAGATTTTTTTCTTCCCTCATCATACCAGATATATGATGTCTTTTCTGATAGCATTTCTCCAACTCTCTGATGCCAACAATGCATCTTGCAATTCAGCTCAATATGGTGTAGCAACCTAGCGTTAGTGTCAGACTCCCCAGGTTTAAGGGGTCAGTTGCACAAGAATGCCCTCACTTCAGATATCGTTCAAAGTATAGAGTTCCCAAGGTCTAAGCTACAAAGTCTCAGGTTCCCATAACCCCCATCCTCTGATTTAATAATTTGATAGGATGACTCACAGAACTCTGGAAAATGCTGTACTTATTCTTGCAGTTTGTTATAAAGGTTTAAATGAACAGTCAGATGAAGAGGTACATATAGGGAGGGTCTAGAAGGGTCCCAAGAGCAGAAACCCATGTCCCTGCAGAATTGGGGTACACTGCTCCCTCAGTAACATGAATATATCTGCTGATTCAGAACCTCCTCAAATCCTGCTGTTCATGCATTTTTATGGAATTTCCATTGCATAGGTATCATTGATTAAATTGTTGACCTCTAGTGATTCAAACGTCCAGTCCCTTTCATCAAAGTTTGGTCTTTCCAGTGATCAACTCACATCTTCAAGTTACCTGAGGACCCTTTCAGAGTCACTTAGTTAGGACAAAAGATGCTCCTATTCTTATCATTCAGTAAATTCCAAGGAGTTCAGGAGTTGTGTGCCAGGAACTAGATACAGAGACCAAATACCTTTCTCATGTCTCAGGCTGCTTATGATGCAGCCTGGAGGCAGAATTCCTTTTTCATTGGAAAATTTCATTCTTTGCCCTTAAGGGCTGCAGCTGATTGGCTGAGGCCACCCCACATTATGAAGGGTAATCTGTTCTACTTAAAGTCAACTGATTATAAATGTTAATCACATCTAAAAATATATCTTTACAGTAAAATCTATGCTAGTATTTGACCAAACAAGTTGGCACCAGAGAATCTCCAAATTGACACATAAAATTAACCCTCACAAATGCATTATTTTATCCAAGATCAGCAACAGAATATTAATTCAGTAATGAAAAGTTAGACACTGTCATAGAGTAAACACTTATAATGCAAGTGGTTTTATCTAAGGGAATGTCAACAGAATGTTCTTTGAATGTTACTGTCTTTAAAGAGATAGATCTATGTTTCTAGGGAAGTGGTTCAAGGATAGATAGTCCAGTAAAAATCTTATAATGGGACAAAATATTTCTGGTTATTAATTTACACTGTGGCATTGAAGATTCATCGGCTTTTTAAAATGCAGTAGTTGCATGTGTTGCATTGTATTTTGTGAGTAGATGTAGAACCATAATTCTGATAGGATATCTCATTATACCTTAACTTTACAATTTACCTTCTGGGATCCATTGAGTTCATTTTAAACACTCTCTTCTTATATGCAGAGGTATCAGGGACAACTTGCTCAGCATATCATTCCAAATTAAATTACCTGGCCACTTTATGATTAATTAAACAATGATTCTCTTCTAGTCTTTTTAACTATGAAAGGAAATATCTAAGATGTGAACTTTTTTTTTTTTCCTACTGAATGTCAAGTTTTCTGGAAAACATACAGTAGAGAGTTTATGTTTAGAGAGTATCTAATGCAGAATTGTCTTTTTCCAGATGAAGAAACCAAGATTCAATAAAATCAATGGTTCACAAACAAGTAATGGCAGAATCAGGGTGATGAAAAGCTTTTGTAACTCTCTACCCCATAATTAACATCCATTGCACTCATCTCTACAACTATCAGCCTAGCATCCAGTGGTCTTCTTAAGCAGTTCCGAAACTGTATTTATAGCTCTACTTCCATTTTCACATGTCCTGTGTACCAGCTAAAACTGAACTATGTTGAACTAATCCAAACATTTGTCTCTGAGCTTGTGGTAAATTTTTTTGCACTTTGCCAGGTCTTCTCATTCAGAATGTCTTTCCTATCTGTCTCTCCATTTTAAAAACCACAACAATTTGCAATTTAAATGTTATCCTCTTTGTAAAGTTTTTTATATTGATTCAGCCAGATAAAATTCTCTTTCTGGAAATGTTAAGGAAAATATGGCCATATTAAAATGTGGAAAGATTTGCACTGTCAATATAGTAAAAACAACCAGAAAACCCAAAACAAGCAACCCCTCAAAGAACAATTACCAAAATTACA
Organism: Sciurus vulgaris; assembly: GCF_902686455.1. Lineage (NCBI taxonomy): Eukaryota > Metazoa > Chordata > Mammalia > Rodentia > Sciuridae > Sciurus > Sciurus vulgaris. Next base: position 68,851,920 of record NC_136473.1, read on the forward strand.
AATGACAAAGTAGATTAAAATATTTTACAGTATACTTATTTTATAAGTATTAATTGATGACTTAATAAGCAAATAATACTGTTCTAGGTGCTACATCAAAAAAAAACTGAGTTATTAACAGAAAAAGAACAACACTTCACTAGATATGGGTCAATTAGATAAACAGACACTTCTCAAAGAATGAACATGGAATATGGAGGATCCAAGATGGCGGACTAGAGGGTGACTGCATCTCCTGTCACTCCAGAACCCAGGGTTCAAGAAGGGGAGGCAATGAGAGACTCGGACTAACATAGAGCCGCAGGGTGAGTCTCTCCCACCAGGTGAAGCTTGGCCCAGGTGGCAGGCCCAGACAGGGGCAGCTTCTTGAGCAGGGCAGGGTGGCTAGAGTCTTCCAAGCAGCCCTGCTTCCTCTGGCAACAGGCTCCTTCCACAGCCAGCTTCTCGGAGCAGGCCGCCCAGTGAGAGCCTTTCCGCACAGAGCCAGCTCCAAGCCCCGGACCCAGCGACCCAGCGGCGGGCCCTGGCCCGCAGGTGGCTTCTGGGACCAGGGCAGGGCAGCCAGAGACTTCCCCAAGCAGCCCTGCTCCCTCCGGTGGCAGGCTCCTTCCACAGCCAGCTTCTTGAAGCATCCGCCCAGTGAGAGCCTTTCCACACAGAACCAGCCCCCAGTCCTGGAACCAGTAGGGGGCTAGGGACAGTTTTCTTCAGAAGCACTGCATTATCAAGTTCCTCCAAGACTTCAGGCTACTGAAGGCTAGGAGGTGATATACTGGAAATCTACAGGGACATTATAAGCCAGAGAGGAAATCTGCAATATCTCAGAGTCCCACTGATATCTGACCAATATGAGAAAACAAGGGAAGAAAATGTCCCAAACAAACCTAGATACTATATCAATAAAACCCAATGACAGCACAGCAGAAGAAATGTCAGAAAGGGAGTTCAGAATGTACATAATTAAAACAATCAGGGAAGCAAACGAGGAGATGAAAGAGCAAATGCAGGCATTGAAGGAGGAGATGAAAGAGCATATGCAGGCATTAAATGATCACACCAATCAACAGTTAAAAGAGCAAATATGGGAAGCAAGAAATCATTTCAATAAGCAGAGATACTGAAAAAAAAAAAAACAAACAGAAATCCTTGAAATGAAGGAAACAATAAACCAAGTTAAAAACTCCATAGAAAGAATAACCCAATAGGATAGAACACCTGGAAAACAGAACCTCAGACATTGAAGACAAAATATTTAATCTTGAAACCAAAGTTGACCAAACAGGAAAGATGGTAAGAAATCATGAACAGAATCTACAAGAATTATGGGATGTCATGAAAAGGCCAAATTTTAAGAATTATTGGGATTGAGGAAGGCTTAGAGAAACAAACCAAAGAAATGAACAATCTATTCAATGAAAGAATATCAGAAAATTTCCCAAATCTGAAGAATGAAATGGAAAACGAGATACAAGAGGCTGTATAGGACTCCAAATATACAAAATTACAACAGACCCACACCAACGCACATTATTATGAAAATACCTAACATACAAAATAAAGACAGAATTTTAAAGGCCGCGAGAGAAAAGAATCAAATTACATTCAGAGAGAAACCAACAAGAATATCAGCAGATTTTTCAGTCCAGACCCTAAAAGCTAGAAAGGCCTGGAACAACATTTACCAAGCCTTGAAAGAAAACGGATGCCAACCAAGAATCTTATACCCAGCAAAACTTACTTTCAGATTTGACAACGAAATAAAATCCTTCCATGAAAAACAAAAGCTAAAAGAATGCACAAAAAGAAAGCTGGCATTACAGAACATTCTCAGCAAACTATTCCATGAGGAAGAGATGAAAAACAACGATGTAAATCAGCAACGGGAGGAACTAGCCTAAAGGAATAGCCAACTAAAGGAGAAACCAAATCATGTCAAAAAACAAAAATGAGTCAAATGACTGGGAATACAAATCATATCACAATAATAACCCTGAATGTTAATGGCCTGAACTCATCAATCAAAAGACATAGACTGGCAGAATGGATTAAAAAGAAAAATCCAACAATATGCTGCCTGCAAGAGACTCATCACATAGAAAGAGATACCCATAGACTAAAGATGAAAGGATGGGAAAAACCATACCATGCACATGGACACAGCAAAAAAGCTGGAGTATCCATCCTCATATCAGATAATGTGGACTTCAAGCCAAAACTAGTCAGAAGGGATAAAGAAGGGAAGCATAAATCAACAAGACATAACAATCATAAATATCTATGCCCCAAACATTGGCTCATCCATGTACATCAAACAAATCCTTCTCAATTCCAGAAAACAAATAGACCACAACACAATAATACTAGGTGATTTTAACACACTACTCACCACTCATCCTCCGAAAAAAAATTGAATAAAAAAACCATAGATCTCAATAACACAATCAACAATTTGGACTTAACCAACTTCTGTAGAATATACCATCCAACAAAGAACAAATACACTTTCTTCTCAGCAGCACATGGACCTTCTCTAAAATAGACCATGTCTTATGCCACAAAGATACTGTTAGCAAATACAAGAAGATAGAGATACTACCTTGTACTCTATCAGATCATAATGGATTGAAGTTAGAAATAAATGACAGAATAAAAAACAGAAACTTCTCCAATACCTGGAGATTAAATAATATGCTATTATATGAAGAACAGATAACAGAAGACATCAGGAGGGAAATAAAAAAATTCTTAGAAGTAAACGAGAACAAAAACACATCATATCAAAATCTCTGGGACACTATGAAAGCAGTATTTAGAGGAAGATTTATTTCATGGGGCTCATTCAACAAAAGAAGAAAAAGTCAACAAATAAATGACCTAACACTACAGTTCAAGGCCCTAGAAAAAGAAGAGCAGACCAACACTAAAAGTAGTAGAAGACAGGAAATAGTTAAAATCAGAGCCAAAATCAACAAAATTGAAACAAAAGAAACAATCGGAAAAATTAACAAAATAAATAGTTGGTTCTTTGAAAAAATAAACAAAATTGATAAACCCTTAGCCACACTAACAAAGAGAAAGAGTGAGAAAACTCAAATTACTAAAATTTTGAATGAACAAGGAGATATCACAACACACACGAGTGAAATACAAAACATAATTAGAAGCTATTTTGAAAATCTATACTCCAACAAAACATGAAACCTCGAAGACATTAACAAGTTTCTAGAGACATATGAATTTCCTAAACTGAACAAGGAGGACATACACAACTTAAATAAATCAATTTCAAGCAATGAAATAGAAGAGGTCATCAAAAGCCTACCAACAAAGAAAAGTCTGGGACCAGATGGGTTCTCAGCCGAGTTCTACAAAACCTTTAAGAAGAGCTCATTCCAATACTCCTTAAAGTATTCCATGAAATAGAAGAGGAGGGAACCCTCCCAAACTCATTCTATGAAGCCAATATCACCCTGATACCTAAACCAGACAGAGACACATTGAGGAAAGAAAATTTCAGACCAATATCCTTAATGAACATTGATGCAAAAATTCTCAACAAAATTTTAGCAAATCGCATACAAAAATATATTAAAAAGATAGTGTACCACGATCAAGTGGGTTTCATCCCAGGGATGTAAGGTTGGTTCAACATCCGGAAATCAATAAATGTCATTCACCATATCAATAGACTTAAAGCCAAGAATCACATGATTATTTCAATAGATGCAAAAAAGCATTCAATAAAATACAGCATCCCTTCATGCTCAAAACACTAGAAAAAATAGGGATACTGGGAACATTCCTTAATATTGTAAAGGCCATCTACACTAAGCCCAGGGCCAATATCATTCTAAATGGTGAAAAACTGAAAGCATTCCCCCTAAAAACTGAAACAAGGCAGGATGCCCTCTTTCACCACTTCTATTCAACATCGTCCTTGAAACTCTAGCCAGAGCAATTAGACACACCAAAGAAACTAAAGGGATACAAATAGAAAAAGAAGAACTCAAACTATCCCTGTTCGCTGATGACATGATTATATATTTAGAGGAACCTGGAAATTTCACCAGGAAACTTTTAGAACTCATAAGTGAATTCAGTAAAGTAGCAGTTACAAGATCAATGCTCATAAATGCTGGAGGCCGCTGCCCTGTAGGACCCGCAGTGGTAGCTGGCTTTGCCCTAAGATGGCGCCAAGAAGCCCAATCGCGAAGAAAAACAACTTTAAGGAAATGCTTTCTATTGGCTGACTGATCTCCTCCACGTCTGCGCTTAGCTTGTGATCAGTTCATGTCCTCATTACCCACCATTAAGTGTCCACGAGCCAAATGCCTGACCCGTTAGGTGATTGGCTGTTACATCCCATAAAGCTGCGTACTTTTCGCGGTGGAGAGCAGCAGCAGCTGCACGAGAGAGAAGAAGAAGAGAGAGAGCTGCGTGGCGAGAAGAAGAAGAAGAAGAAGATGGTGGCGGTGGAGGAAGAAGAACCAGGCACTCGGCTCAGAAGCTCTCCCATAAAAATAAAGACCTTAAAACTTCATCTGAGAGCCGAGTCTTCATTGTACTCACTAGACGAGACAATAAATCCAATGCATTTTTATACATAAGTGATGAATCTTCAGAAAGAGAAGTTAGGAAATCTACCCCATTCACAATAGCCTCGAAGAAAATAAAATACCTGGGAATCAATCTCACAAAAGAGGTGAAAGACCTCTACAATGAGAACTACAGAACACTAAAGAAAGAAATTAAAGAAAACCTTAGAAGATGGAAAGATCTCCCATGTTCTTGGATAGGCAGAATTAATATTGTCAAAATGGCCATACTACCAAAAATGCTATACAGATTCAATGCAATCCCAATTAAAATCCCAATGACGTACCTTACAGAAATAGAGCAAGCAATCATGAAATTCATCTGGAAGAATAAGAAACCCAGAATAGCTAAAGCAATCCTCAGCAGAAAGAGCGAAACAGGGGGTATCACAATACCAGATCTTCAACTCTACTACAAAGCAATAGTAACAAAAATGGCATGGTATTGGTACCAAAATAGACAGGTAGATCAATGGTACAGAATAAAGGACATGGACATAAACCCAAATAAATACAATTTTCTCATACTAGACAAAGGGGCCAAAGATATGCAAGGGAGAAAAGATAGCCTCTTCAACAAATGGTGCTGGGAAAACTGGAAAACCATATGCAACAGAATGAAATTAAACCCCTATCTCTCACCCTGCACAAAACTCAACTCAAAATGGATCAAGGACCTCGGAATCAGACCAGACACCCTGCATCTTATAGAAGAAAAAGTAGGTCCAAACCTTCAACTTGTTGGCTTAGGATCAGACTTCCTTAACAGGACTCCCATAGCACAAGAAATAAAAGCAAGAATCAACAACTGGGATAGATTCAAACTAAAAAGCTTCCTCTCAGCAAAGGAAACTATCAGTAATGTGAAGAGAGAGCCTACAGAGTGGGAGAAAATCTTTGCCACGTACTACAGATAGGGCGCTAATTTCCAGAATATATAAAGAACTCAAAAAACTCTACACCAAGAATACAAATAAACCAATCAACAAATGGGCTAAGGAAATGAACAGACACTTCACAGAAGAAGATGTACAAGCAATCAACAGATATATGAAAAAATGTTCAACATCTCTAGTAATTAGAGAAATGCAAATCAAAACCACCCTAAGATTCCATCTCACCCCAATTAGAATGGTGATTATCAAGAACACAAGCAACAACTGGTGTTGGCGAGGATCTGGGGGAAAAGGTACCCTCATGCATTGCTGGTGGGGTTGCAAATTAGTGCAGTCACTCTGGAAAGCAGTATGGAGATTCCTCAGAAAACTTGGAATGGAACCACCATTTGACCCAGCTATCCCACTCCTTGGCCTATACCCAAAGGACTTAAAATCAGCATACTACAGAGATACAGCCACATCAATGTTCATAGCTGCTCAATTCACCATAACCAGATTGTGGAACCAACCTAGATGTCCTTCAATTAATGAATGGATAAAGAAACTGTGGCATATATATATACAATGGAATATTATTCCACCATAAAGAATGATAAAATTATGACTTTTGCAGGCAAATGGATGAAATTGGAGGATATCATGCTGAGATAAGCCAATCTCAAAAAACCAAAGGATGAATGATCTCACTGATAAGTGGATGATGACATATAATGGGGGGTGAGAGGGGTTAGCGTTAGGGTTAGGGTTAGGTTTAGGGTTAGGGAGGGGGGCAAGAACGGAGGAAGGAAGGACTGTATAGAGGGAAAGAGGGGTGGGTGGGGTGGGTGGGAAGGGGGAAAATGGCAGAATGAATCAAACAACATTGCCCTGTGTAAATTTATGATTACAGGAATGGTATGCCTTTAGTCCATGTACAGAGAATCAAACTGTATCCCATTTGTTTACAATTAAAAAAAGAATGAATATGTAAAGGGAATAGCAAATAATAAATGAGATGCTACTTAACATTTATCAATTTTGTAAACATTTTTAAAACTCATATATCTCCATATTGACAAAAGAATTGGGGAAAGAGCTCTTTCCTACAATGCTGATATGAGTGAAAATTGTTTCTAAATGTGCATTATTTGTATTGTGATAGTTCTCTATTTCCTCATCTAGATGTGCTCTCTACTCTCTTCTACCTCTGGGTTCTCTGGGTTCCACCAACTGGAGGCACAGTAAGGAGATGAGCAGGCAGGAAGCAGTGAGGTTAGTCACTTACTCTCTGAGCTCTGTGCCAGCAAGCTTCAGATGGGCAGTGTCTGTGTCCCTGCCCTGAAAGGGAAGCCCCTTCCTTTGCTGCAGCTCTCTTCCCAGTTTGGTGAAGGCCTCAGAGCTAAGGTGACAAGTGATTCAGCCAGTCTTCAGTCATTAGTGTGTTATTATTCTTGAATATTCCCCGAACTCTCTCTCACATACTATAAACAGTCCTTTCCATATTTCTCTTCTAATTTCATTTACATTTGCAATTGTCCCCTTGAAATGACCCCAGATAATCCCTCCTTGACTTGGAAATTTTACTTCTGAGTGTTTGTTAAGGAAATGAAGAAGAGAAGGAATAACGCCAAAACCATAAATCCATATTAGGTATTATAGTAGGAAAAAATGATATTACTGAAAAAGGAAAGAGTAATTAATTCAAACTGGAAGAACATGAGAAGGCTTCATATAGGAGATGACATTTGATTTCCATCTTAAGGGTGGCATATAGTTTACCCAAAAAATTTTAAAAAGTAAAAAAAGAAAGAAAGTAATATGTATGCTTGCCACACAAAAGTGATACTGTGGCTCTTGAGGGCAGATCCTATTACTTTCTTATGCCATAGAATGCTAAGAGTAAAGCTAGGTCAGAATAAGTATTAAATTAACATTTAGGGATTGATTATGGGTCTTCGTTGAAAACCATTCTCAGGTGATAACTTTACCAAGCTGACAGAGTTCTTAAGGATATCTGGCAAATAGTAGGTGGTAGTCAATGTTATAGTCATTATTATTGCTGAATCCACAGCATTTTACCTTTACTATCATATTTTATTTGGAATAATGATTCATAAATGGATTCTTTTCCTGCCCCAGGTAGCCAGATGCTATTCTCCCTATGTCTCATTATTAACTCCAGTTGCTTAACAGTTTCTCATATGAGTATTTTCTTGCAAAATATTAATGGACTCATAAGTTTGTTAAAGCTTATGATAGTACGACTGGTGGTATAATGCAGTGGTCAGCCCTGTGTTCAATCCTCCACACTACAAAAAACAAAAACAAAAACAAAAACACAGTAATAAACATCAACCTCAACCGGGAAGGAAAACTTTCTTTTTTGAAAGATTCAAGTTAGATAATTTTGTTCAGATAATAACCCTGAAAAATTATCTCAGTTTCCTCCTTGTGGTTTGTGAGCAGAAGGTACTGATGAAAACTGAGAGACAACTACTGACTCCCTAATTTTGTATCTCTTCTTGTGTACAGCAAGGTAGTAGAATGGGTAAGATGTTTCTGTGTGTGGAGAGAGAGATGGGGCTAGCAACTACTTTAGTTTTACATTACTAAAGTATCCAGGAAAACAATCTTCTGTTCAATATACCATAATTTTTTAGGAATAGAATATTAGGAATGTTCAGGAAGCCAGACTGGAAGACAACTGACTGAGAACATTGTTGGCCTGAAGAGATTTTTTTATGGAAGATTCTTGTTCTAACCAGTCGAAGAAAAAAAGAAGAGAAATGAGGTAGCAGCCTCCCTTGTTATTACGGTTGACAGTGTAAGACCCCCTAAAAGGAAACCCCAACTCTGTCCCACGGATCGACGGCAACCCCAATCAACCTCAGGAGGCGTCACTTGATGCAAACCGCAAGAGGCGTTTATTCCAGCGCGCTGGGACCCAACTCGTGACTCATCCAGGAGTCGAGGAGTCCAGTCCCTAGCAGAAAATCTTACAAGTTTATAAAGGCAGAAACCACACATCGGGAGGGGTCGCACATGAAAGGGAAAAAAGGGGGGAACAAAGCCGCCGGGAAATTCCAAAGGGGGTCTGAGTTGGCTGATAACATACAACATGTTTCACAATGTTTTACAACAGGGCGTAGATTCTGGTCAATAGTTTCTGGTGATCTTACTGTCTGAGCACTATCTGGCTACCTGGCTCAATTTACTCTTTTACTCTCTGTTTGGGGCTGTTTCCTGGAACAGCTTTAAGGGCTTTGTTCCCATTACTGGGAGGGAGACCTTAGGGAGTTGAGATAAAACAGCTTAAAAAAATGTCCATTCTTTCAACAGTAATGGGGTGTCCCCCAAAATTACAGACTGATAGCTCCCAGTAGGCAAGGTTGTCCCACCACCTGTCACCTCCTGTTACCATGATGGAGGGATCAGCTCCTCTTCTTATTTCCACTTTCATCATTGCAATTAAGGTTTCACTGTTCAAACATCAGGAGTTTCCAAAGTACTAGGAATCATGAGGGATGCCTAGAAGAAGATGCATCCTTGTTCTCAAGGGTTCATAACACCATGGATTATGACTTGTCTAAGGAAACTTACAAGGGAGATTTATTGAAAGGGCAACTCAGTACAGTGCAAACTATGTACATGTTGAGGAGAATCAGAAGATAGATAATATACATGTTGAAAAGGGTTTTGATAAAGGGGAGGGGTATGGATTTCTCTGATGAGGTAGAAAACATAAGCATGTCTAGAAGAATTTGTTTATGAATGTAATTAAGATACAGTTTTATTTGAGTCCATATCAAGGCAAAGTGATTTCAGCTCTGCAAATTAGTTTCAAAGTACAGGAGTGGATCTTGGTGATGGTTAATTTCTCACCTGGTCAAAGAAAAGCACATTGCCAAGTTAAGGTTTCCATAAGAAGCAAAGAGCAAGGATGTTCAAGCTAAATAAAACCTCGGTCTTTATTAATTATAAGGTCAGAGTCTGATTTTTCTGGAATCAAAAGGCTGAGCAAGCAATTGTAGAGCCAGGGCTAGCTGCACAATGGCAGAGATGAATGCAACCTGACATTCCACGTGCACTCTGGCGTAGCTTATGGCTTTCCAGCATCTATGGAAAACACAGCCTCTTACGCCTGCTCCCTAAGAGGAGTTCTCACTGAACCTCCTACAGTAGTTCTCAGATTGGAATACCAAATGACAAGATGTGGCCAGTGACTGTGTAGTGTGTTCCTGGACTTTTAAACTTCCAAGTGATTAATTATGGGAAGGACACTCAGAAAGGAGAAAAAAAAAAAAAAAAAAAAAAAACCAGGAAAAAGCTGTGTCTTTCACTTATGAAATATTAGGAAGCTATCAGAAACAGAACTGGATAACATGCATTACCTTATAAAAAAGCAAGGACTTCTTCTTAATTTTCTAATGGGAGAAACAAATAAGAAGATATAAATTCCTCAGTTTATACCAGGAGTTAAAAGAAAATCATTGCCTACTTATTGGTTCATTTTGTAAATTGAGATCAATGAAATTCTCTGAACAACAGCATGAAATCAATTGTAAAATAGCATATAATTCATGGCCAGTATTGTAAATTATAGTTTGCTTGACAGTAATCGGTGAGGTTTCCATGCACTGGGATGCATTTCCTTGTAACACGTCTGAGGATAATGCCTGTGGATCCATTTCTAATGCATATTAGAGTGATCTGTTTTTCCCTGTCCACAACTCCCTGTGTTTGATCTTATGCAAATGATGCAATCAAGCAAATGGAAAACAAGATGTTGTTGCTAAGGGGCTCTGACAAACAGTGGCCTTATGTTTTCAGGGTTCCCCACCCTCCATTTACTTGACTCACATTTGTGTACATACCTGCAATTGTTTGAGTCCATTGATCCACTACATTGCCCTTGAAGGGCCTAATCACATCTGCAGAGACAAATCAGTTGCAGTTAACCAAGAGGAGGGAGTTGTCATTATAGTCCTCTTTGCTTTAAATTTTAAGTTGTTAGCTTTGTATATGGCTTCAGTCCCCAGAATTCCTTCACATTGTTTCCCTGTAACCTTCTTTTGCACTTTTTAAATTAATTATTTTTGAAAAAATAAACAAAACAAAACATCTGTTCCTTTTTCATACAGTTACTTCTTTCCTCCCACCTGGTGCCATCTCCTTTCATTTCTCTTCTAATTTTCCTTTCATTTTTCTTAATCACCTCCTTCCATATCACCAAGGATTTCTGGTGGACTATCTGAGTGTCTTTCTCTACCATGAATCAAATCAGAATCTATCCTTCTCACTCTTTTTTTTTTTTCTCCCCATATCTTGTGATTCAAGGAACACTGGTGTTACTTCATCTTCTTATGGAAATATACCTTGAACAATTCACTTCCAGATGAACAATACAAGCATAATTGTTTTGAGTTGGAAGTCAAAAAAGCTATTTGATCAAACTGACCATCTTTCTATTATTGAATTTATAGTTTTCAGATTTTCAGACTAAGAGAATTCCCAATTCTCTATTGTAGCAACAGCTTAGTAGCCAGTTTCCCAAACCAAAAATGTGTCCTAACAACTTACTTTCTTTTGTGAATTAACTTAACTGGACAAAAAAAAAAAAAAAGAAAAGAAAAGAAAAACATTAATTCTGCACAGGTCCTGAAAATCTTTTTTTTCATGCCAGTGGTCATCATAAGTAGGATGAGGCACTGGTTGAGCATGCAGCATTTATAAAATCTCAATCTTTAAGACATGTACCCATGTTTCTATCTCCATGTATGTACATTTATGTCTTTATTTCTATAACACAACCTGCTCTGAGACATCATTCCCATAGTACTTAGTAGTATGTACTTAGTGGTACTTTGGGATCCCCTTAGAGTTACTTTGGGATCCCCTCCCCTGATTTTGTAAGTGCATCCAGGTTCTTACATGAGTTTCTCAGCACTTGGAACTTGGCCATCCATGGTGCCTTCTGCCTCTGAGCAAAGGAATCTCTAGAGAAACAGCTCCATTAAATCCAGCAGATATTGCCATTGCTTCTATAGTACACCTAGGAAACTGAAATCTTTTCCTGTGGCCCTGCCTACCTGCAGACACCTTGGTCTTATATTTTGCTTAACTGTTGGCCCTGATCACTGATTCTACCTTGGAGACAGGGGCCAACAACCTTCCCTACTGAGGTTTCCTACATTCTATTCTCCTTTCTGTCTTTTTCACTCTGGGAACTCTGAAATGGAGAGTAGAAGACTACTCACTTCCTGTTTCTCCCAAACATTGTATCTGAACAAGCTGTCAGTCCTTGCTCTCTTAGTTCCCTCAGTGACTCTGTCCAGAGATTTTTTTTCTTGCTGTGTTTGTCTCATGACCAGTTACATTCTGCTTTGTAGTTAATTACAATCTTATGGTTAAATTTTGAATTTATAATTTAATTTAGCAAATAAACAATTTAATTTTAGGGAAATTTAGATAAGAAATAAATGAGCGAGAGAGGATCACAACATGGCTACCATATTGAACTCAGTTCCCATGGCACATCTAGGAAGTATTATAGGAGTTCAGAGGAAGGAGCTATACCTCCAATTTTAGACACACTAGGATTCTCAAGATAATTGGCCAAATCATGAGAGCAGGAGGAAAAAAGACTAGTGCAATAGAGAAATAAACAAGGAAACAAGATAGTTACTGCTGCAGAGTCCCAAGGGCCCAGTTCAAACTGGCAAACCTAAAATTATAGTAACCTCTTTCAGAACATTCAGTGATCTCTCAGATACTTCTTACTAGTATGCGAAGTATTACACACATTAAAATGATGAGATTTACCCAGAGCTAGGAATGAAGATAGCAGTCATAGGCAAGGGCTAGGGAGATGAAGAACCAAAGGGCCCATAGGTCATCAAATAGCACAGCAAGGAAAACACGACATAGCAAATATTCTGGGAATAAGAAGGTACTAAGAGACTGGCATTTGTGTGGTGGTAAAGGAATGGTGGCAAGTAAATCATCAATGTGACTTTTAGAAAGTGACCCATTTCTGGCTACAGAGTAGATTTTAAATTTAGAGCATTGAAAATAGTTCCAAACATGATCAAGTATTGGGTGTAACTATGCTCAAAGTTGAATAAATGAAGTAGAGGTGAAGGGCATTGCCTTTGAGGAAGTTAAAGCAAAGCCAGATTCAGAGATGAGTCATTACTGAGGATATTGGAGTTGCCAAGAAAGGAATTATGATTGAAAAGAGAACTGAGCCAACGCTGAAGTCACTGAGGAAAGGATCAGTGTGACATCGGAGGTATAATAGGGCGGCCGTTAAGTAGGTTTGGGCATATATTTTCAAAACTGAATTGATATTAATAAACTATGGCTTTTTCTCCCATTTATGTTATCTAAGTTTATTATACATTTGAAAAATATATATAACCATCCTCCAAACTAAATTATCTATATGCCCTAGCTCCAAAACAGTTAACATTTTGTTCACCCTCTATCTCCTGGTTTTATATGAATCACTAGAACTTGATAATTATGTTTTGGTGTTCAGATAGGTACAATTTTACCTCCTTTATTTTTTAACTGCAGACCCTTCCATTGACCTGACAGTTGTTTTCATTAGAGTCTTATAGTTTTTTAGACATTCTTCAACATTACTATATTTATGAGGGAAAAACAATGTCAATCTGAATAAGGGCCATCGGGGTCTCCCTCTGGTCTTGCCCATCCATTTATTCAACAAGTAAAACTATTCAAATCACTCGTCATGTCAATTCTGGAGAAAATGTGGTGAACTTGAGAGAGAATATCTTCTTGCACTCAAAAGATTTCCATTTTCCTGGGAGGGATAAAAAGTCAATAAATAAATGATAAGGCAACTTCTGACTTGTTTTGGTAATTACAATAGGAATGAGACAAGATGATATATCAGGGAAAACCTAAGGAAAAGGGTGAATTTGTTGTTGAACTGTCAAGGAAGACCACTCAGAGTGGAGTCAGCCTTTTGGATGAGAAGTCATCCAAGCACAAAGGAGAAAATCAAGTTCAGTTGGAAGGAGTAGCACCTTCAAGGACCTGGAAGTGTGAATTTGTAATTTTAGAGGAACAGAAATATGCCTAGTGTGTAGAGGGAATAAGAAGAAGTCAGGTGTTTACTCAAATAGGATCTCATTGACTTATTAAATTTCATTCCAAGAGCAGTAAGAGGCCATGACAGGGTATTACTCCAGAGAATCAAAAGCTTACTCTTGGTTGATGGTCTTGCTTCCTTTTGTTTATTTTTTTGGTTCTAATTTGTTGTACATAACAGTAGACTGCATAACAGTAGACTGTACATTTCAATAGATCATACACAAATGGAGTGTCATATCTCATTTTTCTGATTGTAGGATTACATCAGTCTTCACTTTTTCTTGCTTGAAGTAATAAGAAGACTCCCCGACCCCATCAATCCATCTACCAGCATTGGCACCCACATGGTCTGGGTTCCTCTCCTGTTATTGTGGATTGTGTCTGTTCCTACTTTGTGCAACTCCTCTTACTTTTGTACTCTATTCAATTCTTTTACATATTTAAAAACAAACCTCCAAAAATCCTCTCCTTTCATCCATTAACAAATTGTTTTTCTATTAGATCATTCCCATTAGTATATAGTTTACTTTTTCTCTCGTTTAAATTATTTTTGTTATTTTACCTTTCATCTATTGCTTTATTTCTCTGCTTTCCCCTGCAACAAAACTTCTAAAGAAGCTATCTATATTCATGTCTCTAATTCTTCTTCTCCTGTTCCCTCATAAACCCACTTGAGTCCAGCTTTGATGCCCATAAGTCCATTGAAACTTCAGTGTAAAACTACCAAGGCTGCCATTTTGCTAAAGCCAGTGGTTAGTTGATGGTCATCTGCCTCTGATTTGACCTGTAATTTTTACAAAATTGCTTCATTTGTCCTTGATTGACTTTTTGGCTTTTCTGATGGTAACCCAGGGTTTGAGTTCCTGTACCTCTTCACTTTTCTAACTCCATTTGTATTTTTGTCCACTTTAGAAATCATCTATAGGATAACTGCTTCCCAAATTGTCTCTCAAGACAGGGCTTCTTCCTGTAATTGTCAGCTTGTTTTCAAATTGCAAAATTGACAATAGACTTGGTTGTTTAACATCTCAACTTGTCTTGTTTAAAATATGAATTCTTTATTTTCTCTTGCGTATTCTTCCTCAACCAAATTAATGAGTATCTCATCCTTTTTGCTCATACCTTCTCCCTCTTCTAGAGTATTCTTTCCTCTCCAAGAATCCCCACAACTTCTACCCTCACCCCTGTAAAGCTTTTGCTGAAAATGTCACCTTCTCAATGAGACCTCTATTGACCCTTATTTATTAAAATCACCCCAGTACCCCTAATTCTTCTTACTCTGCTCCAACTTTTCTATAGTACTTTTTATATTATATAGCATGAATATTCTTAAACCTGTTCAGTTTAAAGCCTGACTTTCTCCTAAAATGTTATCTCTTTCTCATCCATGAACTACACAATATTCTAAGTGTTAACCTGAATGATAAAAGGAGGTTTTGATAAGATTTTCTAATTTTCAATTTCTATCCTGGCTCACCAGTCATATCAGCCCTCTCAACCAAATGTGACCCTTCTAAGCATGCTCACTTCCTTACCCTGTTTGCCCCCAACCCCAGTTTCCATAAAATTGGATGCTTCCCAGGAAAACATCTTGTCACATTGAAATCCAGGTGCCAAAAATAAACCCTGAACTAATTGCCACAGAAAGCTACTCCCATCCATGCAGATATCCTGGGTGAATTTAGGATTTAAGTGATCAAACTTACCTTCAAAGCATGGGGTTTATAATATGAAGGAGAGTAGGGCATTCTGTAATATGGAGAAACTGATTTGGTGATACTGATACATTTCAACTTATCAGCTAGAGATAACTAAGTCCTAGATGTACACGGCAACATATATCAGCAAATATCAGGCCTTCTTTGAATGGTGTGACTTCTTTATCACCTACACATTGGGTAGCCAAGTCTCTGCCTCAATAAGCTAGAATGTAAGAAAGGAAAAGCTACCCCATTTCCAGGAGCTCACTGATGAAAGAACTTTGTAGCATCCAACCTCAGTGACAGCTGAGCAAGACAATCTGACATGACTAGGAGATCTCTCACAATCACCAAATTCCCACAAATCCGGGACAGGAAATGAAGAGAACAGAAGAATAGCAGATCTGCTGTGTTACCATATAACCACCTTATAATTTTGGCCAAGATTGTCTGAAAGTTGTCCTTTGCATGAAGTTTTTCCACAGTAAACAACATTTATGCTCTTGGTTTCATCTGAATCTATTGCCTCATGACTTTTAACTTTGAAACCTCTTAGAATGCTGGTCTAAATGAAGGCACACCAGTTCTGTTTCACTCCTGTGCACATGGTGCAGCTGTTACAGCCATCTGTCAACAGTCCCTGGCAATGCCACACTGCTTCACCACCAACTTCAGTGTCCTTGCATCGTGTCTTCTCTTCACATTGGTTAAGGGTGCCCCTCGTCAATTTGGCACCACTGGCTATGTGTAGTGTAGAAGTTGTAAAGAAAACAAGATCTAATCAAAAGCACTAAGAGTCTCTTCTTGGTGACTACTTTTTTCCCCCAAGTTAACTCTATTTACTATAAAGTTACTGTTTTGCCTTTTTTTCTGGTGACCTAAATGTTTAGTCAATTGATTGTACTTTGCATGAAAATCAAAGTGTTCTTTTCCTAGTTTACTTTTGCTATCTGTGCAATGCAAAATCTATTTGCCTGAATTAGGTTGCATTTCATTAATCTTTTAAACAGGAAATTGTAATGGTTCAAGGTTAATGAGAATTAAGACTATGTGTTACTTAAACTGTGACTGATTTGTTTCAAAACTATTCCAGAAAGTAATGATAACTTTGAGTAGTATAAAAGGATGAGTGATGTTTAAACCTCGAAAACTTGACTGTGCTTGGATTGTATTATTGAATACCATTATAAGAAAAATGTTCAGGGTACTTTAGAATTGAATGAGGAAATTAAAAATTAGTTTATACTAATGCAAGGAATATGGCATCCATTCCAAAGATAGACACAAATAAAAAATACTAAGGAACTTTAGGGGAAAGAGAGATTATTTCTGACGAGGGTACTATTCTCTTCTGGGGGTCATCTTTCATACCTAGCTCAACTGTGTATGGATCATCATGTCCATTCTTTCTTCATTGATCCAAACACATGCATTTGAAACCTACAATGTGCCAGTCATATTACATGCTGAGGAAGCAAAGTGAATATAGCCCTATTCCTTGTCTGAAGATGTATAGTACAACAGATCAGATAGTTATGGAAACAAATAATGATGACACAGTGTTGCATCATGCTAAAGATATGTACAAAGTACCGTGAGGGTCAGAGGAGAATAACAGCTCCACCCTGTGCCAGAGTAACAGCAGGGAGTAATAGAGACATTTCAAGAAAGAAAAAGGCATTTGCATGGAAACTGGACAATATGAAGGTCAAATCATAGTTGTTTAGGTAGACAGGAGAAGAAAGGAAACTCGCGAACAGAATTACAGACTCCAAGTCATTGTTACAGGCTGTGTATTTGCATTTCAAAAGCAACTCCTAATGTCTTCAAATATGCTTTAAAATAGTTTAAATATCTCATTTATAACAGAATCATTGAACTAAGTCTAACCTCAGAAGACTATTTACCTGGTTGTAGACTTTCAAGAAAATAGTCAAATTCTTAAAATGAAAAAGTCAAGCCAAGAGTTTGACTTACACTTGTCCACCTAAATATGACTATAGTATATTTAAGGAATAAAAAACACCCTACATTATAGTATTATTGATTTTTATGGATATGGATTCTTATTTTAAGCTTCATTTTAACAGTTCTCAGATGTAGGAATGTTGAAGAGCAAAATCTCCTGAATAAAAAGGATGATAGTAAATAAATTATCTTTTCTCCCCTTCTCCCAGATTTAGAGGTATTTACACCCCACCAGTTTCTACTGAGTGCTTGCACACATGTGGGATGTACCAACAGTTCCCGGGTCGTACTGTACACAGCAGAGCTGCCACCAGAACGTGTGGATTCCCCAATTCTGACTCTCCTAGATTCTAGAACTATATATGTACAGTAAGTAGAAATGTCTCTGTCACACACTGGTTCATGAAAGAATCCCAGTGAGTTCAATCAGGGAAAGGGCTTGTGACATAAAATTAATTTTATTGTGATTAAATGCATAGGAATGATTAGATCAGTGGTTCTGCGAACCTTTGATTATCACTTGCCATCTTAATTTCCATTTTGTCTTTATGCAATCAGACTGAACTACATATGTACATAGATTCTGTGCAAACTTCAATAAAGGAAAAACTGACCACTTACATGTCTACCATCAACCTTGCATATGTGGAACATTATTTGTAATGATTTGTAAATGAAATTGTAAAGCATATGTATATATATTTTTCTTCTGCATATAAACTAGGATCTTCTTATTTTCTTATTCCCTTGTAGTTGGAGTCAGTATGGAAATTTCACATACAAATATGTTCAGGTTCTGATATCAGTAATTCAGGCATAAAGTGTATTGTAGTATTGAGCTAAAATCTAATAACCTCTCTTACCACAAATTAAATCTTGTTTATATTTATTTATTAGCTATGAACAAAAAGTTTAGACAATAAATTAGGACATTCATTCAACCTGAAAAGCATTAAGATTTATATTCCATTGTTCCATGTCTCAACTCTCAGATTGGCTTTCAGTTGCTCTTAAACCAAGTCACATTACTTGCGCCAAAAGACTTTCCACTGCTCTTGAGTATTTCTCAAATGAACTATTTCCTGTCCATTCTGCAACTTGCCCTTCTCATTTTCTTTGACGTATTGTGATCCTCATCTGAAATACCCCTTGCTTTTCCTTCAAGCTATCCAAATCCAATTCCTCTATTGAGTATAAAATTATGCACATAGACAGTGATATCCCCTCCTTCAAGGAGTCCTCCCTGATTGCTTCAGCCCTTCCAATCTTCAACTCTCTACATCAATAATAACATGTTAATGCTATGTTAAATTGCTGGATTTTTCAGGAAAATTATGTTATTCTCTCTCCCATATGTTATAAATTGTAAGATATTCTGTTTTTCCCAATTTTCATTCTCCAGCTTGAATTCAAAATCAATACTCAGTCATACATTTTTTTTTTACATTATTAGCTATTTAAAATTGTAAGTAACCAGAAGGCAGGGACTACGTCATATTTTTGTTATGTTAATTGGAATAGGCATTTAATAACTACTGCAGTGTTTTTGGAAATGAATCACTTTTGAACTTTCATTGTATTTTTTTGTTTACTGTGGCACAAATCCAAGCTTATGTGTGTCCTCTGAAAATCCTGCACCTTTCAATTTTTACTTGATTGAGTGATGACAATAATATATATTTTTCCATTCCCAGGTGGAAACAACCGAGGAAACTAAATGGAATTCTAGAACGCTATATATTATATATTTCAAATCACACGCATGATTTTGCAATTTGGAATGTTGTCTATAACAGTACTGAACCTTTCCAGGATCACACGCTACAACATCTTTTCCCTGGTAGTAAATATCTCATCAAGCTAGGAGTAAGTTCACTTTATTACTATCATTTTTCTCTGTCCCCATCCCTTTCCTTCTTCCCTTCCCTTTATTCCATCTTTTCTCCCTTCCTCACTTAAAAAAAAATGCAAAACACCAAAACCTCATGAATTGATATTTGTGCTGAAAACTTGCCTCTCATCCTAAATGTGAATTATTTTGATCTAATATCTGATTATTTATTTTATATTTTGCAAAATGATAGAGTAACCATCTGAATCAGTAGATTTTCCCCAAATATAATTTGGGTTTATCAAGAATTATTTTTTAAATTATTAGCAGAACATTGCAATTATTGAGAGCTTTTCAAAAAATGCTTAGATTAATAAGGTAATTTTACTGTGGTGCTTGTATCTCTTTGAAAAACAATGCACAGTATGAAAATTTAGAGCTTATATTTTAAGTGCAGATTAAATGACCCCAAAATATTCTTGATTGTTTTTATACTGCAGTTTTTGTCATACTTTGATCCTGAAAGAAAAGTCACTTAATAAAACTCCAGAATCAACATAGTTTAGAGATTTCTTTAGATAATAGCATTTTTAATGCAAAACAACACTTTTACACAAAGGTCTTTTAAAGGACCTTGATATTACTCTGGAATTTATACTCAGTATTTCCTTTTGTTTTTTGATGAAATATAATCTTTTTTAAGTTTAATAGCACATCTGAAAATAACTGAATATAAACATGAGATTGTCCTTATTTGTTTTAAACACACTCTTCATTTTATAGCAATACCTATATAAGGATATTTGCTTTGATAAATGCCATAGAAAATATTCTGCTCTTGATTATGAATAAATTTACATTTATGTAGACACTGTGTATGCATTCATTTTACTTAACATGCTCTTGAATGCTCTAAATATTATACCACGAGAAAATAAACTACATTCAACTATTGCTAACTCTCTGACTTGACATCACAAAACAAGGGCAATCAGACAATGTTAAAAATCCTGTTCAAAGCTGGCTCTGTGTGCCTCGGTGTTTAGCACAGCAGATGGGTCTATGAAATCACATTTTTAATTGCTTGCAATTGTATTACTCAGGAAGTAAGTAGTGTACTGACTTGATCTTAAAAGATAACAAGGAAGTCCACAATATTTTCAAATTCATGGTAATATCAAAATGGAGAAAAATCTAAATTGCTTGGAAGCAACCAAAATTAAACAGAAAATGTTGTTTTGGGATTTTATCAGAAGGAAGCAAATGATAGGAGAAAAGGTTTATTCCCAAGGCACTTTTGAGATTATGCTATGCAGTGCGTCAATCAAAAAATCTACTTCAATATCCTATATTTTATAATATCATAATGCCTTGAAAAATAAATACCACTAACTTAGGAATCTGCTCCCCTGAGTTTTAATTCATATTTTGCCACTAACTGTGTAACCTAACGCAAATTTATTTAACACATTGAGTTTCATTTTCTTTAAGCCTAAAATTGGGATATTGAACTAAGTGATTTTAATGTCTTTCTGAGCCCAAAAATTCCAAGATGCTAAAATAGTAACCCTAAATAGTATTCTTTGAACTCAAACAGTATGTATCAACCTTGACAAATGTTGATGAGAGAAGACATAAAGATGTGGAAGTCCTTATCCTACTATTGCTGGGAAATAAACTTGCTCACATTATTTTCAATTTCACTGTATTTATTAGGGCAGAAAATACTCTAATGTGTTTTCAGGAAGTATTCAACTAAAAGGTTTTTTACTTAACTCTGTTAAGCAATAAATTAAATGAACCAGAACATTTTAGGTTCATCTTGGTTAATTGAGGGATTATTGTATATTTCACAGTTTCAGTGTGGTATCCAGCTCTCAAGGTCATTAGATTAGTAGAGAAAGATCAGGTTCTCAGCAAAGTGGACTTGCCTTTATAGATTGTCTTAGCATGTTGACTAAGTGCTTGCAAACAAAACATCCAGAGAGCAAAGCCTTTAAACAGCTTTTGGGATACAGGAAGATACATGGGGATTTGAACCACTGCAGTTTATTCCATTCTTAGAGAAGAAATGTTACTTCATGTGGCTTCATTTAATTTTTGGTTTCGATTGGATAATAAACTTCAGAAACACAGAGACTGCCTCTTTCAATATTGTATGTGCAGGTTCAAAGCATAGTGCTTGGTGGAAACTGGATGCTCAATAAACAATTCTTGAATGAAATGAATGAGGACCAAATACAATTATTTCATAAATAATCTGAGACTTTTGGTATAATAAATAATTGTCTGGGAAACAACAGAGTTAGGGATTGTGTGGCTCCAAAGCATGTACTCTTTCCATTGCAAGAAATAGTGTAATAAGTTACTGTACTCAATGAAGGATATTTTGAATCATGATAACTCCTAATAAAGAGAATAAACTAGCAATTAAATAAACTATTAATACAATCACATCTATTAGGAAGTTTTGAATCTTCCTAATAGTCATAATTTCAAAAATAATTGATATAATTTCATTATTCTTGCTTGTCTTTATACCAAAATTGAATTTTCATTTTGCTTAGATAGTTCTCATCATGTCAGGTTGTTATCATGACTATGTGAATTTTGTTTTCAAATTGCTATCATTGAATAAAATCATAGGACATAGTTTGGAATGTCTTATTTCAATGGCTTGCAGGCCTTCAAAGACCTTGCCATTTCATAGAGGCATATTTAATCAATCCCACTAGTTATTTATCCAAACCAGAATTTTAATCAGCATTCACCGACATTAAATGGTATGGCTTCTGATACCGGTAGGTCAAAAAAGAAACCCATTTGTTCAATCTCTTGCAAATAATGTCAGATTAGAACAATAAGAAGCCATTTGAAGAATAGACCCTCAAAGTGCACAAAGAATTCAGGCAAAACAAGAACAACAAACATTGTGGGCAGCTTTTTAGTACATTGCTTATATATTTCAGCAGCCTTTTTTATACACCGTTTCATTAACCAGAAAAAATATAATGAATTCCTTAGATTCTTGAGGGACTTCTCTAACAAGTTAAAAGTTTACAGATCTCAGATGACACAATACAAAGAAGAGGATGTTTTCATTCATCTTCAGAAATTCCACAAAATTCTCAAAACAAGTTCATCCACATTCTGTTTTAAGAAATATAAAATTATGTATCACATAGTACATTATATTTTGGGGGAGTTAGCAAGGGAAAATTTTTAGGACATTAATAAAAAAAAATAGTGACAAATAGCTATCATATTTAAATCCCAGTGTGTGGTAAGTTTAGCAAGAAGTGCTGCAACATTGTTTGTCCCTAACATAAAAATATGGAAAATGTAAGTGGGATGAATTTTCTCTATATATGGACTGGAAAAAATTGCTTTTTTGACTATTTTTCCTTTGATAACTTACTTTTGTCATATGAACTCTTTTCCTATTATATTTTTCGATACACTTTTAACACACATGTGTGTGTGTATGTGTGTGTGTGTTTAAACATTTCCCATTTTAATTTTCAGCTAGGCATTTCTTGTCCTAAAGCTTTGAATCACCTTTTAACCTTGCAGTCAACTGATTCCTCTTTATTTGCAAAGATTTCATTTTCAGAAGGAATGTGCTTTTTCTCTTATGTACGTTTGCACATCCCAAACCCAAGAATTAGAGGAAACCCACAGAGGTTAAGTAGGCCTCAATCTTAATGTAATTACATGGCCAGGTCACAGTTCCACCCATCTGAACATTTCTTATGCTGATGAGAAATTATTCCAAAGACATGGGCTACTGCTGTATTCTTACCACAGGAAGTCAGAGTGATCTTCAGGTTGGTTGACCCTGAATTGTTATTTGTACTTGTAATGAAAAATCTGCAAAGTTAACAAAAACTTAGTGAGTAGTAGTATACTACAATATGAGAAAATATCTAAAAATAGTCAGTTTCCTCCTATCTTAAGGGAAAAGAATATTACTGTTTAGGTTTCAGAAAACCATTCCCCCAACATTTAATGTAAAAGACGCAAAATAGGCCAGAAGAAATAAAAAGGTGCTAAATTTTTTAATGTTAGTATTATCTATCTTCCATATCATCCTATAATTTTCATATCGTCCTATAATTTTGCTTCACTTACTTATTGATTTTAGTTTTGTGTTTTGTGAAACTTTTTAAAATTTTATTGTGTAAATTGCAGTTGTAACTTGAAGAGTTACTGAACAAAGTCTAAGTATAGTTTTGAAATAACATTGCTATGTAAAGATAAAAATACTAATATTTGCCAGCAAATATTGTCTGGAAAAACCTGGTATATATGTCTCAACTTCCTGAAGAAATGCTCATACAGTAAGATTAAGAATTTTTTGCTGTTTATTACAAATGGGCACACAGATGTTCTGAATGTTTTTAAAAGTCACTTTACTATTTCTGTTATTAGTGGTACCTGATTAAGGAGAAGGGCTGTATGTTAGTTTTCATTGCTGTGACCAAAATACTCAACAAGAACCATTTAGAGAGGGAAAAGTTTAATTTTGGGCTCATATTTCAGAGGTGCAGTCCACAGTTGACTGACTCCATTGCTCTGGTCCTGAGGTGAAGCAGAACATCATGGTGGAAAGGTGTGGTGGAGGAAAGCTGATCAGCTCATGTCAGTGAGGAAGCAGAGAGATAGATCAAGATATCAGGAACAAATATATAAACCAAAGACATGCCCCAGTGATCTACTTCCTCCTGCCATGCCCTACCTGTCTGTAGTTACCACCTGCTTAGTCCATTCAATTAGAATGAACTGATTAGGCAACAACTCTCATAATCCAATCATTTCACCTCTGAATATTCTTGCATTAACACAGGAGCTTCAGGGGACACCTCATATTCAAACCATAACAGGTTCTGTGATTATTTTGAATTTATCAGTTTAATGACAAATTTCATGTTTCAATGTAGCCCATCTTCTCTGACACATAAGTGAATTGTTTGACCCTCTAAGTCACTAAACATTCACTCAACGGTGTTCCAGATTGATTGAGAAGTATTGTTGTATTTAATTTTGCATGTCAAAATAAAAATATATTGGTCACACTATGGTAAATAAAAAGCAATTTTACTTGCTGCACATCTTTTTTTCCCCTCCAGAACATTTATCTTACCCCAAAGTTGGTCTTCAGTCTCTAGTGCTATGCTCATGTGGTGTGTACCCCTGTGCGTGTGTGAGTGTGTATGCATGTTTACTTTGTTCTGGAAACCTTTGTGCAAGGCTCACTTCAGCAGGGCTATGTAACCAGTCAGTATACGTCCTTGATCTCCAGTTTCTGACTTAGGACAGGTATTTACTTCACACATTCCAGATAAATTTCTACATATGGGAGATTGATGTCTTATGTCCTGAAAAAGCAAATTTTGATTAAATGTGAGACTTCAGCCTTGAAACAAATTTATTTTGAGGAGTGAAAGGAGCATTCTTTAACAAAATCTAAAACTTCAATTATGAATTTTCTTTCTTCAGTGCTGGTCTAAACTTTGGGGACCTAGAGTGAAATATGCTTTTTTGGCATCTCTGTTTAGGCTTGCACGGGTGGTGGGTGCACATTGAGTGAGGCCAGCGAGATCATAACTGAGGAATCCATCCCAGAGGGTGTGCCACCCCCCAGAGCCCACTCCTATTCACCAGACTCCTTTAACATCTCCTGGACTGGGCCCGAATATCCGAATGGTAAGTGAACTCTTTTAGCCTCAAGTTAAAAAGATGATTAGCAAAGGTAAATTAATATTCTAAATGGCAGCTTATATGTGGTGCTTAATTTTTAATGATCATTTTAGCACATAAAATTCCTGAGATAGTATCCTTGTCTGTAGTTGGGGAGATTGTGGTTTTTAGGCTAACACAATTTTGGTGGCTCAAAAGTGCTCCCTTTTGATAGTTCTTGTGTACTGCATCTTATTGTCTAACATGCTCAAAGAGAAGTGAAGAGAACAAATGAGGATTCCGTAAGACTGCGGCTTTGAGAGTGACATTGTATTTTCAATGACTTTCAGTTTTTAACAGCCATTAGTTCTTCCTTGGAGAAGTGGAGAGGTGGAAAGTTCATGTACATATTGTATTTCAAAATGCTTTTGATTTAATAAGTTTATCTTAAAAGAGTCCACTTGGAACTGTATTCTATAATATACTATTTATAAATATTTCAACATGCAGTTTTTAAACAATGCATACATTAAACATACATACATTTACACCTATTTATCTTAGAGCAGATTGTGTGTATTTTTATGTGATCTATATGTCCTTGTATAGTTTGGAGCAATAAGCTAGTCAGTTAAATTTCTTTAAAACAAAACTCAAGATAAAGAATTTTTAATAGCTTTTGGTAGAAATTGTTTTATTCAGTTATCAGAAGTATCTTTAAGATTCACACAATGTAGTGCCATTGTACCACACTGAAAGAAACTTATGGAACATCAAATTCCATTCCTCTTTGAGACACATATCAAGAAGAATTAATATAATAGAAACTCTTCTAAGTAACTCATTACTAAAAATTTAAATGGCCTCTTTCAGCATAGGCAAAAGGAAGGAAAGAAAAAAATTGTGGTTTTATTAGTTTGTCTTATGTTTACTCTGATATTAATTATTTCAGCCATCTCATTTTAATTAAACTTTTGACAAATGCTGTAGATATATTTGAGGTAGCAGAGAGAATTCCAATAATTAGAGTGAGTGATTATCTCTGCTATTAAAGTTATTCCTGTACTAGTACAAATTTCCTAATAAAAAATAAATGGATATCTATTTGTTACTATGTTAAGCATTCAAAAAATCTTGTCATGGAGCTGGGTTTGTGCCTCAGCAGTAGAGTGCTTGCCTAGCATATGTGAGGCACTGGGTTTCATCCTCAGCACCATATAAAAATAAATAAATAAAATAAAGTAGTGTGTCCATCTACAACTAAAATTATTTTTTAAAAAAATCTTGTCACACTTCTTTCGCTACAATGCAATATAGTCTATAGATGGCAATGAAAATGTCAATGATTTATTCTGATTGGACCACTGTTAAATGCTGTTACATGATTTGCACAGTAGAATTCTTCCCTTTACCCCACTGGCAATCTTTGGTTGTCTAGGGAAATACATTTCAGATTTCAAAGGTCTTTGCTTATTATGCTTCTACATTTTCGAAGCACTTTTAAAATATATTCAATGAGCAAGAAGAATTGGGGAGCTTTGGGAAATATTTATTAACATTACCACAGTATTTTAAAGACATGTTTTTAATCACGGCAGAATTTTCAGAATTTTTATGGTGGGGCAATGGTTAGAAATTTAAGAGAATTTTCATTAAAAAAAAAAAAAAAGAAGAAGAAGAAGAAACTATTTCTTTCCACAATTCTTCTCCACCTTTCCTGAAACTTCCAGTATTTTATTTCTATTGTTGATTGTCTGGTGAGGGTAGTGTGATTGTTGAAAAACTTATCTTGTCCCTTTGTGTGTTTTCAAAAACCTCCCGTGCTTCCTGGAAAATACCTGAGAAATAAAGTCCATATTTTGTAGGCTGGCATTCATATAACTCCAACTTGTGGCTCAACCTAAATTTATAGCACATCTCCCGTTTTAGCTACCCTGGAATATTTATAGCTTAATGTAAAGTTGAAAGACTTGAGTGTGGACCCAAAAAGGCCTAGAGTCAAAAATTGTTGCAGATATAAGATAACTGTTACTTTTTCAAATTTACTAAATTCCTCAAATCCCAGTTTCCTCGATTTTAAAATTTGAATTAACAATCCTGATCCTCTCCAGATCTTTATATATATAAAGTCAACTCATTCTTCCAGGTTAATCACAGGCCTCTTATTCTATGAAATCATTCTATCCTTTATTCCTTGAGTTTAAGTTAACTTTCGACTTCCATTGACCATGTAGTCTGTTTCTGTACCTTCATAATGGCATTTACTTCTTTCAGCCTGGTCTTAAAGTTATTTGGATACATGACCCCCAGATGATAAGGACCTCGAATCATTCATTTCTCTCCCTTCACAGAGCCTCAAATTCTATTCACTCTTTAGTGTTACCTTTTATTTACTTCATTTAATTGTTTCTTGTGCAAATTGCCTTTGGTGGCCTATATATACTGCAAAGTCCTGGTTCTCTAGTGATACCAAGAGAGAAGATTGAAGGACTTAAAGGCCAGTTTGGAATATATTTGATCCTGAAATATATTTGCTTGGTTGTTTGGTGTCTGGGACTGGTTTTTTTGGGGGGGGATTTTGGATCTTGTATTTGACTCAAGAATTTTTAATTTTCTTTGCCAGAATATTCCCAGGTCAAACTTAATGGAAGCCCCAGGCACATATTACAATATATGCTATATTATGGTTGTTTTATAATTTCTAATATGCTTCAGTAGAGTAATACAATTGAACAATAAGATGGGTTTCACCCTTATGATACTAAAGATGACCTTTCAAGTGATTCTAATATCATTTCCCACACCTGATCATTGGAACTATCTTGAGGATGTTAATTTAATAAGTAGATCCTAGGGCTCCACCACAGTTCTCATGAATAATGATGTTTGCTCACTGTATTGGTTATTACCAAAATGCTGATGAGTATTAAATATACTGTTCAGCTGAGACCTCTTCTTGGGATCCCTTCTGGGGAGCTTCCTGTGAATTTCCTTTACATCTTAAACTCAGCATATCCAGGTTGATTTCCTCATTATGGTCTCTGCTTCTCTGTGCTCTCTCTCTCCTCTGTTCTCTCTCTCATTAATTACCAACACTCAGTTATCTTGGATAGAAATTTTGATGGCATTCTGAACTTCAGCTCTTGCTCTCTCATGTTTTCTCTCACTACTACAGGTCTCCAACCTCACTCCTCTAAAGCAGGCTACTAATATGGCTTACCCAAATAACTTCAAGAGCCTCCTCATGCCCTACAGAAATCTGAATTTGTTTATTCAAACTATATATTTTGAAGAACTATCAGGCGTCATGATTTTATATGTAGAAGACAACAAAATGAATTTGCTTAATTGTTCATTTCTATGATAACCGAGTCTCTCAAAGGGAAATATCCATGTAAACCAATGTGTTAATCAACTTTTCATTACTATAACATATACATGAGATAAATCAACTTAAAAAGTCAAAAGTTTTAATTTTTCTCACAGTTTTGGAAGTTCTGGTTCATGAACATTTGACTTTGTTACTTTGGGCCTGTAGTAGCACAGTACATCATGGTAAGAGCACATGGTGGACAAGGTCTCTTCATGTAATGGCTTTGTACAAAAGAGAAAGGACCAGGGTCCCACAGTCCCTTCAAGGGCATGACCTTGCTGCCCTTAAAAATCCCACGTAGGTGATCTAAAAGGCTCCACTTTTGAAAGTTTCCACCACTTCCCTATAGCCCCATGGGTTAGGGACCAAATCTTTAACAGATTAGCCTTTGGGGAACATTCCAGATCCAGACTATATAAATAGATAATCACAAGGTTGGGAGTGTGTGAGGTGCAAAATGTATTGAAAAGCAGCTCTCTGAGGAGACCTACAGAATTTAGGAGTGTTACCTTTCTCCATCTTCATGAAGGTAGAGCAGGTTCACAGACACACATGCATTTAGCATGTAATAATCTGAAACAGGTGTTGCTTCTCTGGTTTTATACACTCAGGTTCCAGAATCTTGACTCTATAAATTATATGTCTAAATAAAATATTTAAATTTTTTTTAGTTTAGATGAACTCAATAAATTTATTTTATTTATTTATTTTTATGGTGCTAAGGATCGAACCCAGTGCTTCACACATGCTAGACAAGTGCTCTACCACTAAGCTACTACCCCAGCCCCTAAATGAATTTTTTTTTCACTAGAACTTTCTAAACATGGAAAAAAAATTTATTGAGAAAAATTAAATCCACTTTCTAATATGAGAACTATGTATATTTTCTGTACTTGCCTGTATGACAAAATATAAAAGTTATACAAAAGGTTCTGGTAATGTGCAGGCCCATGAAGCAATTGAGAGTCTTTTTGCCACTATGGCTTAGAATATCATCTGTTTTTTTTCACAACTGATTCTTATCTAAGTGATCAGATTCTATTCATTATTGTCTTTGGATAATCCTTACCCAGGGTTCTAAGATAATAGATTGTACCTTGGTAACTTCAGCTCTTTTTTTTCTGTCCACCTGGTCCTGCTCCATAGCACCTGCACTGGGATGGCATGTGAGCAGAGAATTTTTCTCTTATTACTCTGTTTTTTTTTTTTTTTTTCATTAATGTACCAGTAACTCCAAGAATAGTGCCTGCCACACAATAGATGTTCAATTTAAAAGCTGTCAATTACATCTATCAAAAAAAAAAAAAGGAAATAGCAATTTTAGGGGAGGATATGGAGAAATTGAAACCCTCATGAACTGTGGATGGGAATACTAAATGGTGAATGGAAAAAAGCATGGTGGTTCCTCAAAAAGTTAGAAATACAATTGGCATATGATCCAGCAACCCCCTTTCTTATAATTCATGCAAAGCATTATAAATAGGATCTCAAAGAGATGTTCGTATACCTACATTTACCATATCATTCACAATAGTCAAGAGGTGTCAACACAAATGACCATGGATAGGTGAATAGGTAAACAAAATGTGGTCTATAATACAATGAAATATTACTTAACCATTAAGTGAAGGAAATTTTGTCATATATAACAGCATAGATAAAATATGAGGATATTATGATAAATTAAGTAAGTCGGTCACAAAAAGACACTGCATGGTTCCAACTAATGTGAGCTATCTACAGTATCCAAACACATAAAAACAGAAAGTAGAATTATAGTCATCAGGTATTGTGTGAAAGGGGAAGTGCAAAGTTGCTATTCGTTGGGTATGGAGTTTCAGCCTTCCAAGATGAAAATTTCTAGAGATTTGTTGAATGAGGCGTCCTTATAACTTTATTATACACTGAAAGTTGGTTAAGATGGCAAATTGTGTTATGCACAGTTTTACAACATAAAAGAATGTATGATATTGATAAAAATCAATAAACTTTTAAACTGGAAGACGTGTTAATTTAAAATAGTCAAAACTTATTGATGAATAATCCAATAAAGATATGAAGAAAATATGTATTTATTAAACAAGGGTGAGATCACAGTATTTGTTCTGTTGTGAAACTTACATTTCTCACTAATATGGTAAAAATACCCTTGCATGACAGATAAGATTACCTTGACCTCATTCTTTAGAAAAGCAGTATAGAATCCCAAGAAATAAAACCTCAGTATAGATGACTCATCATTTATTGATGGGCATCTACATTTTCATATTTTGCTCTTACAAATAATGCCACTTGCTATATTAATTGCCTTACTCTGCTTCGTCTGGTCTTTAAGCGTGAAATCATTATCACTTGATTCACACCTAAGGCTTTGCTTGCCTTCAAATATGTCCTGCTTAATTCTAGTCCCTTGCTTCACATACCTGCAAAAATGATGGCGTGACACTCCAGGTCTGTGTTTCTCTAATCAGAGTTCTTTGTACTCCTGTTCCCTCTGGCAAAGGTGTCCTTTATAAGCTGCAAGCTCAGGCAGGATTTTAAAAACTCTAAGAGGAGCTACTTTTAGGTCCAGGGTACATAGGAACCCTTTGTTACGGAAGACCTTAACTCTTCCTTTGTAATGCCATTAGCCACCAAAGGGAAGTAGAACAAGGGAGTGCTGTCTAAGAAATTTGTGACCTGTATTGTGTGGATTACAGATGTATAATTAGAATTACACTTTTGAGAGCATCTGAATTCTCATGAGCCATATTCCCTTTTAGAAACTTTCTTCTTAAAATTTTGAAATGTCTCATTTCCTCGCACTTGCCCTTTCCTTGCTAAAACAGCATAGCTATCTGACTATACTTCACTTTTTCCTCATTATATAGCAAAATGCTATACATACCACTATTAAGGTGATATTCAACTAATTTGGATTTCTTTTTAATTTTTATTTTTGTACTAAGGATTAAACCTAGGATTTTACCATTCAACTGCATCCCTATCCCTTTTTACTGTTTTAAATTTTGAAACAGGGACTCAATAAGTTGCTTAGGGCTTCACTAAGTTGCTGAGGCTAACCTCAAATTTTTGATCCTCCTGCCTGAGTCTCCCGAGTTTCTGGGATCACAGGCATGTGCCACTGTGCCTGGCTATGTTTCAACATACTAGCTTTAAAATTCTTAGCCTTTATCAATTGTTTTATATTCTCTATCTTTACCTAAGGAGATATACCTAATAATCATTTCTGTGTTAGAGTGTGAGCTACATGAAGGCAGGAATCACATGTGCCTCAACTATTCTAGTCCCAGCCCTTGGCAGGGTGCCAGTAACAGAGTACATGGGTTTTAAATAACCATTGAGTGAATTAATATTTACTGATGATAAGGACAATAATAAAATTGTAATTGTGTTGATTTGAGAAGCATATGCAATCATATAATATACATAAACGCACATCTAGACCACATCTTATAATTATGTAACCTGAGTGGGGTGATTTCACAGGCAGTGGAGAGGAAGGAATCTCTCCTTCTTGGCCTACTAAATGCTTAAAGCACAAACTTAGAGGCCTGTCCTTTTACTCAAGTTTCATCAGCCTGGCAATCTATAGTTATTCTACAGGGAGACAACACATGGAGCACCATGTTTGGCATGCTTCAGTGTGAAGAGATACCTGGATACCATGATCAGGATTTGTTTATTAAAAATGTGTACATCAAGGAAAGAGCTTGGGAATTTGTCACCCTTTGGACAAGGGTCCCAGGTTCATCTTGAGAAATGAAAGTTGCTTAAGGAGGTTATGGCCATTTGCATTTACCTGTGAGAATTTATATATAGATTATATATTATATAGATTATAAATTATATATGTATATATAGGTATATATATTAAGATAGTGGCAATCATGTCAATACAAACAAAACTTTTAGGAGGTTGTTAATTTTTTTGTAGACTTATACATAGTGCTATGAAGGCAATAGAACATTATTAGAAGAACATTTAACTCAGGTTTTTAAACATATACATTATTTTAGGAATGGTTAATAGAAAAACCTATTAACTATAGAGCTTTTACACACACTGTATATATGTTATACTTCACATGAACCAGTAATATTATAGAAGAAAAATTTTATAATTATGTACATGGTATATGTGTAAATACTAATGAAGTATTCATGAATAGAAAAAAGTATTTGATTTTCTGCTATTGCCAATAATAAAAGTAAAAATAATGACAGCTCCAATTCAGAATTATTTGAATTATTTGCTAGGTACTTTAATTCTTCTAAGTTACCTCATGAGGTGGTATTATCCCAATGCTCAGATTTGGAAACGCAGTCTTATAGAAATTAACCAATTTAATTATTCAATATCAATTGACAGGTGGTTAAGTAGCAATGTAATAAAGAATAAAACAAGGTGTGAGCCATAAAAATTCATGATTTTGTTCTGTATTCTTCTACCTTTAATTTTTGTAGAAATTCTCTTACTATAGGATTCTTCTAGCAAAATGAAAAGAAAAAAAAAATTTAAGTTACTTTTACTTGTTTAATGTCTTGTTCTCAGTGCTGATAGACAAAATTCCTAAAATCTCTATTCTGATCTTTCTCTGGTTTTAAAGAAATACCAGTTTGTGGTTCTTTTAAAACTTTTTATTTTGAACCAATTTCTTTTTAAACAGCTAAAATGTGATTCTATTTACTTTCTTGGAAATGCTCAGTTCTAATAGGTGAAACAGATTATAGAATTCAGTGAATCACTTAGGAAAACTGCTTGACAGTTTTGAGCAAACCTTGTGTAACTTTTATGAAACACCTCCAATCAGTTTGTCAGGTAGAATTTCCCAAGCAGTCTTTTTTAGGTTCCGTTGATTCCATTTTTAGGAAAGCATAACAGTAATAAGGCATTATTCCACCATGTGAGAGTTCTTCTCTTCCCTTTTAATTGAAGGATCAAGTATTCACATAGGGAGATATCTGCCACATTCAATCATCATCTGGACCTTGGGGGCAGTCCTCAGTTGATATGCATATTGCCACGCTGCACTGGAAAAAAAACAAACAAATATATTTGGAGCATCTATATTCAGTATGCATGTTATTTTATGACACACTAAAGCATTGTTGTTTAATTCTTAGAGTAAACAGAATTCTTCAGTGTAAATAGAGATACCTTGTATTAAATTTACATTATATTGTACTCATTGAATTTCCTTCCTTATATATGACAACCTATTGAGCACCTTAGGAAATACAATTTGACATAACATGATGAAGAGGCACAAAGATATATACCCCAGTGGATGTGCTTTATGGACAATTATGATTCAGCTTCCCTGTGAAAATTAAACACCTTAAAAATTCCATCATTATGGAAAGAGAAAGGTGATAAACTTGAAACTGCTTACATTAGGCAGCCAATGAGCATTAAGTATCCATTTGTGGATTATCCATGGAAGAATTGCATGTATAACTGGATTAAATAACCTGGCTCCCCTGTATCACATAGCATAATAAGGGTTTTTTTAAACAGCTCTCAATAATTATTAACACAAAACATTAAGCAAGTAAAAGCACAGAAAATGCAGTGCAGTAAGATACAATAAAATAAATGATACTAACTTTTTCTCTGTTGGATTTTTTATCTTTTGCCATTCTACACTTCATTCTCTACTTTTCTTCACTCTGCCCTGTGCCTTACAAGGCTGTAGGAAAAATAGGCATACAGAGCTCTGAAGTATAATGTTCTATGTACTTTGGAGTCTGAATGTATCAGTGCCTACATATAGCCCTACCATTCTAGCTGTATGACAATGACTAAGTTACTAAATCTCTCCAAAATCTGTTTTTCTCATCTGTAAAGTGAAAATGAACCTCAGGTCAAGGGGCTTCCTCTCTCCCTGACTTCTTGTTGGCTTGTCCATAGCAGCACCTGCAAAGTATGAGAGGGTGGGAAAAGAATGGAGTGTCAGAACATATTCCCCGTGGTTCCCTTTCTGTATGACTCTGAACAGGGCTGTAGTCTACCAAAAGCTATAATTTCTATCCAATTACCTTTTCCTATAAATCTCTCTTTTTTTAGGTTCTGGAACCCATTGTTACCCTTTGCCCTACAAATGAAAGGATGTTTATTGGCTCCTAGTCAACTAGTTAGCATGGTCTCCTAGGAGTCAACCATTACTATATGGGGTGATTTATTATTGCCTGTTCATCTCCCTTAACTCTACCCACATCTTTATACATTGCCCCTTTACTAAAATCTCTGCCGTTGTCCATTTGAGTTCCCATCAGTTTCCTTCTGAAACCCTAATGGATTCCTAAATCTCATTTAATCCACCTTTAACACACAGATTTTGGGGCTGTGGTGGGGAGAATAATGGGAAAGGTGGAGATAAATTTGAAATGCTTTCTTTTGTTTTAACAGTGTCAGAAAATAAATACATTTTTTAAAACTCCATTTTGTTAAGCTTTGTGTTGGCACAACACACATCTTAAAAGCAAATAAAGTGAGCCATATTCAAAGGTTCTGAAGGCAGATTGTTTATCTAATAAATCCATGATATTTAATTTTTAAGTAGTAATCAACTTACTGATATCTCAATGAGAGCTTTCCATTTATTATTTTGAAATCCATGTTATAATTTGTCAAATAATGGTTAGTGATATTTTTTCTCTTGATGAAGTTGTTCCATGTGCCAGGTTTGTCTTAAAGATCAGTTTCTCAAATAAAACTTATGCCCCAACCTACTCAGACTGTGTTAGCATCTGCCTCCCATTCCTCATCTCCATTAATTCTTCTATTCCACCTACTTTTTCTTAATAAACTTTACATGCATTTAATGCACTTAAACCATGTCTTCTCTGTTGCATTATTAGTTTTATGAAGGCAGGAACCAGGACTAATATGATAACTTCTGTATTCCAAGCATATAGTTCAATGCTTGGCACACAGTAGGTGCTCCATAAATACATCTGATGAACTATAATACTGCTAAAAAAACTAATCTATTAAATCCAACAGACTTTTTTTTTTAATTTTATGGTGTTTAGATAGTATCTTTCTTTGTACTTTCTGGACTTGATTGGGGTAGGAGAGGAATCTTAAAAAGAGTTAATATACACATATAAGAATAAGGAATCCAGACCTATGAAAAGTTTGTTTTTAATAGATGTACAGACTAGTGTTTACAAAAGACTTGCTGTAAATAGCATAGGTCAAATTAGAAGAGATAGTCTAAGTTTCCCAGATCAAGTAGTTGTTAACCTCACTCTCAAAGAAAGGGTCAACTCTAAATTCTTCCCTTTTATGTGTATAACACATAATTCCTAAAGCATATTCATATATACTCACTCCATATATACGTAGCTGCCTCGGGGCTTATACAAAAAAGTTTACAAATACATTGATGCAGTAATCAAATTATAGAAATGATTTAAATATCTGAATTTTCCCATACCAAAACCAAAGTAACATAGCCATTCTCAACAACAGGGACAGAACTCACAGATACGTTACACAAAAAAAGGTACAAAAACCCCACATCTTACATAATTTCACTTAATACAAAATATAAAACCATGCAAAACATTATGTTGTTTAGGGATGTGATCCTAGGCAGAAAATAAGACATGGTTCTTCAAATGGCTAGTAATCAGCTGTCAGGGATTGGAGCCATGGACACCTGGCAGATTTCCAGGTTCTTAACAATATTTTTTTTAACTTGAGTGAAGGTTATGTAACATTTTGATTTTTAATTTTATCATTAAAGAAATTTATAGAATATTTTCTATGTTATGTTTTATTAGATATATAATATATATTTAAAGCCAAATGTTCTATATATGATAGTCTGAATATTTCAGGGCTAACACATAACTTTTCAACTTTCTAGCTGTATAACATTGACCAAGCTATTAAAGCTCTCTAAAATCTGTTTTTCTCATTTATGAAGTGAAAATAAAGCTCTGTACCATCAAGGGTGTTTTCCTGATGATTAAATTATTCC
The DNA here is from genome assembly GCF_902686455.1 of Sciurus vulgaris. Taxonomy (NCBI): domain Eukaryota; kingdom Metazoa; phylum Chordata; class Mammalia; order Rodentia; family Sciuridae; genus Sciurus; species Sciurus vulgaris. The sequence goes on from NC_136473.1 coordinate 68,888,059, forward strand.
TGATAAAAACAGTAATGTAATTATAATTGTTTGAGCATAAACTTTGTCAGACTTACATGTTTGTCTCTTTTTACCGTCTTGGTCCCTTGCAAAAGAGTTTTTGTTTTTTAATGAAGTGTTTCATTTTGACATAATTATAAATTCACATGCAGTTATAAGAAATAACAGAGATCCCACGTGCCCTTTACTTAGATTCCTCCAATGTCAAAACTATAGTACAAGATCTCAATAAGGATTTTGACATTGATAGAGTTAAGATATGGAAAAGTTGAATCACAAGACATAGGTTTATTTTTAATTCTCAAATTGAAGTCTCCTTTTTAACCAGTAGTATAAAGATAAGTTAGTTCTTTGGTACCTGGTTTTAATGAGTTTTTCATTGCAAACTCCATGATCTAAAGGTAGGCCTTTTTTCTGACTGTTGGCACTGTTTTACCATAATCCAGACAAGCACATCCTAACCCTAATAGTTTTTTGTTGCTGTTTTTTTGTTTTGTTTGTTTTGTTTTTCTTAGTGTATACTAAACTATTATGGCTATATTTTTTTTTTTAGACTTTATCAGGACTAGTACTGAAATGTGGCAGTACCATATCCCTGTCTCAGTCACAACTAGTTACTACATATTCATGAAAAGATGACTTTTAAAATTATGATTTTAGGTATTTTTAACTCTTATTTTTTCCTACCTCCATAGTTGTCCCAATTCCAGTGGTTTTAGATTTTAGATTAACTTTTCTGTATATTATTTCATTATACTTCTGAGTCAGTTCATAAAATATCAATCCTTCTCTTGTATATCATGAAATTCCAACTCCTTTCAGTAGTACTAAAGGCCCCAGCCTTCCTTTGAAGGCTTATTTTATTACTTGACTTTATCCAACTTTAATAATAACAGTAAATATCAGTATATTCATGATACCTTTAACTAAACCTTCACTTTCTTATTTCTATATATTAGTAATACCATTTTCCTCATCAGGAGCATCTTCCTGAATCATAGGCTTTTCCCATTCCACCTTTTATGGTAGACGCAGCTGTACCATATAAAACACCTACAAGAGACTGTATGTCTTTGTGTAGATCTAGCTACTCTAAAGGCATTCTGAAATGCCTTTGCCAGGGTGATTTCTTTCTTCTAGAAGCTCCTGTATTTACCATGATTTAACTATGCCATTAGCCTGGTATAAAGGTTTTTGTGGTATTTATCATTCTTTAACTTTGGGGTTGTTATTTATTCACACCTATACTCTATTTACCTCTATTTACTTCTATAAGAGTAGTTCTTATTTCTTATTCTGTCACCCAAAATACCAAGAGTAGTCCCTTGTAGGCAGTAAACTTTTATTAAGTGTATGTTAATATCTTCTTTATACTTACCTTGATTGTTATTAGGGCATTGCTCATGAGTTGTTTTTTTTTTTTTTTTTTTTTTTTTTTCACTTTATTGTTGCCTGTTTATTTTATTTTTTAATTATTTTTATTTAGCTTTTAATATCGTACAGACTGCATTTTAATTCATTTTACAAAAATGGGGTACATAATTTCGTTTCTGTGGTTGTACACAATGTAGATTCATACCATTTGTGTAATCATATGTACATAGGGTAATGATGTCTGTCTCATTCCACCATTTTATACCCCTCCCTCTCATTTCCTTCTACATATCCTAAAGTTCCCCCCTTATTCTCTCATTCCCCATCCTCACCCCCATTATATATCATCCTCCACTTACCAGGGAAAACATTCGGCCTTTGGTTTTTCAGGCTTGGCTTATTTCACTTAGCATGATATTCTCCAATTCCATCCATTTATTTGCAAATGCCATAATATTATTCTTCTTTATGGCTGAATAGTATTCCATTGTATATATATATACCAGAGTTTCTTTATTCATTCATCTGTTGAAGGGCATCTAGGTTGGTTCCACAATCTAGCTATTGTGAACTGAGCTGCTATAAACATTGATGTGGCTGTGTTGCTGTAGTTTACTGATTTTAGGTCCTTTGGGTATAAGCCAAGGAGTGGGATAACTGGATCAAAAAGTGGGTCCATTCCAAGTTTTCTGAAGATTCTCCATACTGCTTTCCTGAGTGGCTGCACCAATTTGCAACTCCACTAGCAATGTAAAAGTGTGCCTTTTCCCCCCACATCCATGCCAACATCTATTGTTTGTGTTCTTGATAAAAGCCATTCTAATTGGAGTAAGATGAAATCTTAGAGTTGTTTTAATTTGCATTTCTCTAATTACTAGAGATGTTGAACACTTTTTCATATATTTATTAATTGCCTATGTGTCTTTTTCTGTATGAGTTTTTGATACAAGATGCATTTTAAAAAATTTTAGAAAATTAGTTCAGAAAGATAAAATGGGAGTAGTGACAACAGCAGAATGAGATTTCTGGGTTCCATGCCTGAATTCATATTTGTATGATCTTGGACAATTAATCTTCTAAGGCTTCATTTCCTCATCTTTATAAAATGGAAATAATAGAGTTATCAATGTTAGTGAGAAGATTCCATGTAAAACATATAATGGATTGATTCCAAGTAAGCGGTCAGTGCACTTTTTAATAATTTTAATTATTTTGTGTTCTGTAGTTTTGAAAATATTTACATGACATTTCAAGAACTTAATCTTTTAATTTCTCCAAAGCCATTCATACATGTCCTGTGTTCCAGTTAAGAAAGAAGTCATCTCTTTGGCTTACAATTAAAATGCCCACTACATTATTTTCATTAGCTTTTTATATTCAGTTTAGGAATCTGAGGTCAATGAAATTTAAAATGTTGTGGTAATAGACTTGTTACTTACTAAATCTAAATGTTTGAATTGAATTATGTAGTGTTCCAAACTACTGATTTTTTTATATTAGAAACTCTGATAATAAAAACAAGTTAAGAAATATCTTGTCCCCATATCTTGATAAGAAATAAAGTGTTCTTTTCAAATGATTCATCTTCTTGTCCATGAGTTTACCAGTCGGTTATCTGTGTGCCCTTAATTCAGGATTTCATAGGTAATGGCCTTGACCAAAGCAGATCAGAGGAAATACTTATATTTGTCTCAGGCCCTCTTTTGCAGGGCATATGAGGATACCAGCTCTAAATCACATCAGTATCTCACTTTTACCTGACTTTGAGATCTGGTGATTGACCCTTAAGATCTGGACCAAAGGCAGAAAACACAGAGAGTCCTTTCTTCTGCATCACAGCCTACATTAATCCAGCTTCCTGTATCTGGAATAGGCCACTCTCATATTTCTGGTATTTGGCAAAGGCCTTATGGATCACTGATCATATGTAATGTGACCAGATAGGAATTTTGTATCATACCTCTCTTACTGTAGAATAAAGAACAAATTGTAGAGGAACATGATACTTCAAGATACCTAAGTGGCTATTATCTTTAAGTATGAGATGATGTCAGAATAGACTAGATGACCATGGAAATATATATGATAGAAATTAATCTGAAATGTAAAGTCTTTGGGACTTGGGGATGGAGGTGGTATAGTGAATGTTGTGGAGGGAAGCGTCAAGAATGAATTAGAGGACAAACATATCCAGCGTCCACTGCTTCTACAATTTGTCCTGCAAGTCATCCCCCAGCCTGTTCTATGTTTGCCTGCAAATACTGTTTACCTACAGAATGCTGGGTAACCCAGGGGTGTATGCGTGTGTGTGTGTGTGTGTGTGTGTGTGTGTGTGTGTGTGTGTGTGTGTGCGCGCGCGCGCACAAAAGATGGACCTCAGTCTCAGTAAATTCTCAATGTATCCTGTATCGAAAAAGTTTTGAGCAGGTGAATTAGCTGTCAAAATTCTCAGTTTCAGTCTCAGCTCATTTGCCATCTTACTCATCATATTCTAAGCCCTTTCTCTCAACAACTGTCTGTTCTTTCTATATCTATAGTTCCAGATGTCATGGTTACTGTTTTTCAGCATAGATTGCTAGTGGTTAACTTGTTAGAGTCAGGTAGACCAAAAAAAAAAAAAAAAAAAAGTACTTTTGGAGAGACTGTCACTGAGGGAGGTTGCAGATCTTAAAAAGTCTCAAGAAAGAGACTTTTACACCTTTTACCACCTCAAGTGCTAAGGTGGAGTCACTGAGTGATGTTCTGGATAGGAGCATGGTGAATACCCTGTCTCTCATCAGTCCCCAAGGCAATACTGAATTAGAGACTATAGTCTTTGATGTCCACAATCACAGTTTGAGTTTTCACAAAATGATTCAATTATATTCATTATATTCTGCCTGAGAAGACAGGTAAGTGTATAGTACTTACTAGAATGATTTTCTTCAAAAACGGTTAAGATTTTTAAAGTTCATACATAAGGGCTGAGATTTAGTTATAATGAAAATTAACTTCTATAAAATATCTCATTTTCCAATATGTCAGATAAATGAGATATTATGCACATAATCCTGGCATAAAAGAAATTCTCTGCTCCTCAATTATGTAAGAAAAGGGAAGTATTGATTTGGGTACTTTCTATTTCTGTTGAAAAGCAGGTCAACCAGATAGCATTTCAAGGGTCTGACTGCTTCTTTAAGAGCTTCTGCAACACATTATTTGCTCATAAGATTTTTTGGCAGGGATTAAATGATTGTTTCACAGAGTGTGTGGCACATAGTAATTTTTTTCATTCTTATTACTGTGATTTTATCTATCTCTCTTCCCTAACTTTCTTATGTGTTAGTTGGTTTTTCATTATGTATCTTTAATTTCATAGCTTTAATTCATTTGTGCTTAGTGTGTCAAGTACTAAGTGGCATTAAATCAAACACTTTCTCTAAGTAGTCTTAGAGTCATCCTAGATGGGCATGCTAGAAATAAAGGAGACCAGATGCTGGCAGCCATGCCATTTTGTGAGGCCATAAGTAGTATATAATAGTTAAAGAAAACGTTTCCCCAAAAAAGTTGGAAATAAAAGAAATGTACTTAAAAAGATAAACTGTAAAAAGTTACCTTCAAAAAAAAAAAATGGGCTGTAGAAATAGCCCTATTAAGAGCATTAACATTTTTTAAAAAAAACTTAAATTTTTAGAAGATGTATTGATCAAAAACTAATGGGTGAAAGACAAAGTGTGCTAAGTATTTAAGACAGAGGAAATTTTATATAAGAAGTTGAATTATTTTACTTTTGCTGGTGATTGAACCCAGAGTCTTGTGCCTGCTAAGCACACACTCTACCACTGAGCTATCCCCAGGCCTCAGGAGTTGGATATTTTATATAAAGAGTTGGTTCAAAAGAGGTTGAAAGGGCTAGGAGAAAAAAAGAGAAAAGATAGCAGGAACTGATTCATGAAGAATGATTGACAGGGCTGCTGCTCCCTGCTGTATTTGCTGATCTGTTACTTGAACTGTCATGGGATACTGTCCCATCCAGAGCTGAAACCCCAAAAACATTCTACTCCTGAAGAGGCTACCAGGGCAGAAGAGATGCTTCTGCTGTCTGGAATGCTGGAGGCTGCTGTTGCTCTCCCTCTCTCCTGCAACAGTCAGCAAAGTCCATAGTTCTTGAAGCTAGAAACTGGACATTTTCTCCCTATTGCTTTCCCCATACCACTAAGCCACCTCTGGCAGAACCTAACACAAAGCCAGTGAGCAAAATAACTGGAAATGTAGTCCACAGACCTGCAGGCTCAGTAGTGCAGAGCAGAGCAGTGTAGATGGGGGCTGTGTACATAAGAAAAATAACCATCTCAGTGCCTCTGACTTCATACCCATGCTTCTACTTTCTCCACCTGCCACCAATGCAGTAATCACTCTGCTTCTGCCTCATGTTATCCTACCATGCTTTGTATGAATGAAGATGCTGTCACTCTTGGTCACCATGTTGATGTCTGGGAGATGCTTATCCCCCATTTAGTTCAGACATACCCACCTGGATATTCAGCAATTTAGAAATTAAACTGTAAATTAACACTCACTAACTTATATTACATAAATCAATAGGGAAAAGGAGGAAAGAAATTTGGTTATCACATACAAATCTCTATTTAATAAGAAGTGAAACATTAGAGCACCTACCATTTTTCTTTCTATAAATAGTTGTAAAGTCATAGTTGATATTTATATTTCCTTTTGGTCTTAGCTAGTAGCTCATTTGTTTGGGATTGTTTGCCTAGTGAGTTACTGAGACTTTTATCACTAAAAGGCCTATGTCCTTTGTGGTCTTGTCTTTGTTAGCCTTCTGTAGACTTACTTTCAATACTTACATAATTGGATCTTGTCATATAAAGAGATGCCCTTGAGGATGTCCTGAGTGTCAGCATGCAGGGCGATGCCTGCTTTTCCTTTCATATAATATCTTTCTATTTGCCTATTAGAATAGTTCCATGAAGTTTCCAAATGGACAGATAATATTCTCAGGTTCTAATTTGGTAGTATCTTTGTGCAATCCAGGATGTGAACATTCCTCTGTGTGCATAGAGAAAGCAAAAACATTTTGTGTAAGTGATTAAGTATGATGGAAAAATCATGCTGACTTCTTCCCCTTGCTTCCCATTGCCATCTCTCCTCCCCATAGAAAAACCAGCATCAAATGTTGGTACCTAGTTCATAGTCTATGCAGCATCCTATAGGAATCCACATCCACAGGGTGTTTCCACTCAACTTGTCCTGTGATGTGGACTCCAGTAGGCTGTCAGGTTATAGGTTAATGAGGATTATTGTAAGACAAGCAATAAGAGCTATCCTATCTCTGAAGTGATGATGGATGAAGGTTAGATGTACTCTCAGGAAATTCACAAGGCCAAATTTTTGTGTCTATAAAGTTTAGAGTCAGACTTCCTAGAAGCCAACTATCAGGAACTTCCTTGATAACCTTGTCTTGGCTAGAGTCATGTCTTAAAATTCTCTGTCTGAGCTATTCTTTAGTACTATCTTTTTAGTTCTCTTTTCAGGTTTAGAGTTTATCTCATTTTCTAACAGTCATAAATTGTCACCCTGTATTGAATGCTGATATTTTTTACTCTGCATGCTGATTAATTTATTTACTCAGTCAATATTTATTATGTGCCTACTTGTTTTAGACCTGATGTTAAGCTGTAGAAATATCCAAGTTGGGAAGAGCCACAATTGCTTTGGGACCCTAAAGTCTATTGGGAGGATTAATCAATTAAATAAGGAATAATACTAATAATGTGATAAATGGATAATGCTATGGTGGAGCTGTGCCATGTGCTATGGAAGAAGTAGCCAACTCCAGTCCTGGGGAAAGACTATCTGACAAAGTAACATTTAAGATAATTCCTGAGGAACATACTCAGGGAGGCCACTATAAATTACCTTCACTTTGAAAGTAGTTCTAATTAAGAATGGACTCGACGTTTTGTTTCCCATAGTTTAATGTTTGGTAACGATTTCATTCAGCTATTTCACAGCTAAACATCTCAAAATTTCTCCCACCAATTCCAAAAAACTCAAAACACTTCTGATCCACATGGTTGGGTTAGTCACAGCAATGACCCCACTTCTCAGTATCAATTTCTGTATTAGTCAGGGTTCTCTAGAGGAACAGAATCAACAGGAAGTATGATAATAAAAAGGGATTTATTAGTTTGGCTTATGTGACCAGAAGCTGGATAGTCCACAATAGTTGTCTGCAGGCTGGAAAGTTGGAAGAACAAGGAAGCAGATGCAGATGCAAACTTGATTCTTCTTGAATGGGTTCTTGATTGCTACTGGTATCACCTAAGGATATCAGACTCTGGCTTCTTCACTCTTCTAAAGCAGACTCTGCCCCTGATTCTCCAAGGAGTTTCCAGAAGCCTTCAGTCTGGGACTAGGGTAGCACCGTTGATGCCTCTTATTCTGGGGCTTTAGCCTCTTGGACTATGTGGCTACTGGTTCTTTCAGCTCTCCAGCCTGCAGATGGCTATTGTGGACTATCCAGCTTCTGATAACATAAGCCAATCTAATAAATCCCTTTTTATTATCATACTTCCTGTTGATTCTGTTCCTCTAAAAAACACTGACTAATACAGAAACTTTGGGAATTCATGTTCCTTATAAGCATAGACCCTTGGTTGTGCATCCTTATTTTCCTTTTCATGGAAATATTTCAGCTGAGTAAGTAAAACAATTATATTAAATAACCACTTAAATTTATCATGTATCTAATAGTTTGATTCCAAGTAAATATGATTTTCCTTCTGAAATAATTTTAATTGATCATTAAAACCAGCACATCATAGTTTCTCTAACCCATTCATGAATGTAATTTGTACAGTTAACTCAAGGTTTAACATGTAAGTCACTTAATGCTACTGAGAAGAAGTGCTTTGGAGTATAAACATCTAGATTCAAATCCTAATTCAAATGCTTACCTGCTGTGTGACCTTTAGCAAGTCACCTAAACTGTGTACCTCAGTTTCCTCACCTATAAAATGGTGGCAGTAATACTGCCTCTATTATGGAAAGGCTGTGATGTGAAGGATAAGAAGTCTCAGTGTATATCAGAAGTTGAGGACAGTGCTGATGCACTGGGAGTAATATATTATGTAATAACAAATAAGATCACTTTACTTCTCAAGCACATCTATTAAGAATATATTTTCAGAAAGAAATAAATATCACAAATGTACTCCATTTATTCATTTTTTGATCTGGAACATAAATGACAGCATGAAAATTATGCAGTAGATTCTCTAACTGGAACTATTGGGCTGTGTTTCTGCCTCTATGATAATTGGCTTAACAATCTGATGTTGAAGGGTAAAATTTGCTTTATCTTTTAGAAAGAGACAGGGTTTAGCCAAGGGAGATACCAGGCACTAGACAGTGACTATGAAACTGGAAATCATATCAAGAAGTGCTTGCTTTCATAAGACATTCTTCTTTGTTGTCTAGTGGTCATACTAAAAGTCAATTATTATCTTCCCAGGTGTTATCACAAGTTATGGATTATATCTAGATGGTATTTTAATTCACAATTCCTCAGAACTCAGCTGTCATGCTTATGGATTTGCTCCTGGGAGCTTACATTCCTTCAGAGTCCAAGCATGTACTGCCAAAGGTTGTGCTCTGGGCCCACTGGTGAGTATATGAGTTTGTATCCTGAAATGTATCAAATGTCAATTGATACTGAATATCAAGGAAGAAATAAGAGGTGGTGACTTACACTCTGCATGGGTATCCTTTCCAGCATGATGGGAGATTTTCTTTCTTATATAAGATCATTTAAGGGTTATTAGTATTTTGACTGGGAATGTCGCTTAATATAGAGAACTCACCCAGCATGCACCAGACTCTATGTTCTATCCCCAGGACCACACACACACACACACACACACACACACACACACACACACACAAGAGTTAGTAAGATTTTATATTCAACATAAATTTTGAGACTGCACACAGTTCTAGGGAAGGATAGCATATGCATTTTACTGAAAGATAGGTAAATTGGTTGGTTTAGCAGACTTACATAAAATTTTGTGTAACTTAGTGGCATGTGTAAGGTAGATATTTTCCTTCCTAATTATGACTCAAAATTAAGATTTTTTTTTAGGACTAAAAGTGAAAATTGAAAATTTGTAATTTTCATGTAGGACAACTCTGCTCCCCAATAACTGGGTTAATTAATTGAAAGGCTGAGTTTATCTCATATCTTACAATAAAATATTTATATTTCAATGATGTGATATAGTTTCATAAGAACAGTATTTAAAAGTACATTAATACCAGTTCTTCATATCCACATTTCAGAAAACTACAATGTATATCTACATTTCGTTAGGAGTGAAGAACTTGACAAAATTGTGCTTTTCATTTCTAATATAATTATTTGAATCCAATTAATAATGCGCAATTGTCATATTCTAGCATAGCATTGCGTAGTTTTAAGACACCACACTATACTTTTATATTTCTTTTGATTAATTAGATTTAGCTTCTTTTAAGGGAACCACTCATTAGTTTTAGATTTTTTTTGGCAATGTTTGCTAATTCCCTATCATTTTAATGCACTCTGTCTTCATTGAAGAGTGTATTATATAAATATTACCTTGAAAAACAGCTCTATGGTTTAATTTTTTGCTTCCTTATTTTTGATCACGCCTCCCATTTCATTTCGGAGATTGGTTGCTTTCCAAGCAGCTAACATCATCCATCGGTGGAGCTGAGCTGTGGTCTTTATTGCCATTAAGCATTTTATAGCCCAGATTCCTCTGATGGATACTTACCCTTAAAAGCAGGAATGGCAATAGGCCAGCTTTTGCTCTCCATTCAAAAAAAGAAAAAGGAACAAAAGAACACTTCATGTAAGCTTGAAATATACATGTTTTCTAAATACAAATTTCAAATTGGGGTTCTGGCTACTAAATTGACTCCCACATCATCTCCTGATGTCTTGGGAACTTTAAACAAGGGGGACTCAGTTATTGATCTGTGTCCTGTGCAGATAGTAGGTGATGCTAACCTTAAGAAATCAAATGCCACAGTATCCTGATGAGAAGGGGAAAAACAGAATTGGATTGTAAAACCTATTCTGCCATGGCCTTGTCCATTGTAGACTCAATCCTGACTTACAGCACAGTGATTTTTCTCACCATGGGACTTTTCTTTATCCTGTAGTCAGTATGCAAACACTTTTCTCTAGTCAATGATCCATCTCTAATCACTGGGATTGAACAACAATGTCTTCATTTAGAACAAGTCAACTATACATTGCCAAGAAGTTAAAACTCCTGGTCTTCAATTGGTTTCTGAAACATTTTGTGCCAATAACAATATGCATTTTGTCCCTGGAAATTACATAGCTGATTATTCTGCACAGCCCTGCAAATCCACCATCATCCTAAAGAATATTACATATCCAGTTCCTTTGTGTTGATTTTTTTAATGTGTCCTTACTGATTTAAGAAATCTATGAATCAGTCTTCAGAGCCAGAGTTTCCTATCATTAAATGATAATTGATATTCAAAAAGATTCAACTAAACATAGCAGTAGAGTATGTATTTCTCCTAAAGATATTCTTTAAAGCCCAGTGTAATAGCATTTTAAATGAAAATTTCATTGACACAAATTATTCTTAATTTGTTTGCTTATAGAAATCAAAGAATATTTTAAGAGTAATTTTTTACTCACCTACAATAATAGTCATTAATAATAATTTTTGCTTTTCAGAGGAAGTTTGTTTATTTTACATCTTCTACCTATTTGATACCATTGTTATCCAAGCATGCAGGGAAATACTGTTCAATATTTTCTATAACAGATACATACTGTCTAAAGTGGTAGGGTTCACTCTCAAAATTGGCAAGTTGCTAACATAATTTTTTAAGTTAGTAGAAAAATGTGGGGGAGGCAAATTTAGTAAAATAGAATATTTTAAAGGCCAAACATATAATTTGATAATAAATTATATGTTCTTATCATTTTAGTGTTTTATTAGTTCAATAGGCTTTGCTTGCCTGGACTGACCAAAGTTAACTATTAGTGGTGGTTCAGGTAGAATTACTATGAACTTATCTGATTCTCTTGTGGTTTTTTTCATTTCTTGCCCATTTAAATTGTAAATTTGTCATTTGAAGAATCTAATGTAAAAAAAAAATAGTTCGTAATGCATTGGATTCTAATTTAAAGATGCTATTGTGCATTGTCAAATTAAATCCACCAAACAGGTTTTTATTAATGTTTAAAACAATGAACAAATTGACATAGAATGCAATAGCAAAGGACTTTTAAAAATGTTTTCAATTGTTTTAGAAACTTTTCACATTTCAGGAAATCACTTTGCTCCCTCCCCACCATAGTGGGTCCTAATTCTGAAAATTTTACAACTGGGTCTGACCTTGTAACATTCACTGGATCCATTTTCTAGGGGTCATCTTAAAGATGAGTTGCAAAGCTGCAGGTCACTACTATACAATATGGTTAAAAAGCTGCCTTGGTTTATCAGTGATGACCTGCTTACACAGGCAGATGCACACTCAGAAATACACACACACATTCATTTTTGCAGAGATACAAATCAATTTGCTATTTGAACATCTAAATCTTTTTTATTTTTTTCTGGTACTAGGAATTGAACTCAGGACCTTGCACATGATAGGCAAGCACTGAGTTACATCTTCAATTCTTTTTTAAATTTTATTTTGAGACAGGGTCTTCCTAAATTGCCCAGACCAACCTTGAACTTGTCCTCCTCCTACCATAGCCTCACAGGTAGCTGGGATTAGAGGCATGAACCTCCATGCCCAGCAGTATCTAAATCTTAATGGTAATATATGTTATAGTCAAGAAACTATCATATGGAAAACTGCTCAAAACCTGTTATTCCTTGATAAGCACACTGATTTTACTAAGCCACAGATTTCTCAACTATTATAAAGAGAATCAATGCCTACCTTAAAAAAAATTGCTATAAAAAATGAAATATTTATACAAGAATTTCTGAAAAAATGGAATGACTTTCGTTAGCGATGAAATTGTTATTAAAATGTTTGTTTTTGCTACACATTGGCTCTTGAATACTTTTTCTGTGTCAAGGGAGGTTTCAAAGCCAAGTACCTGTTTCTTAAAACTCCATTTAAAGCAAAGTAGATAAATGAAAGCCTAAAATAAAGTCCAGTCAGAGCAAAATAATACAATTGCCAAATTTAATTTCAAGTAAAAGCTGGAGTGTCTATTCAGATACTTAAGGAAAAAAATTAAAAATACATATTTTGAACTAACCAGTTATTTGTGGATATTATAAGTATCTGGAATTACCCTTAATTATTCAACTTTTTGATTCTCATTTTATTTGGAACACTTGAAAAATCATTGTCTATATAATAATTTCAACCATACATGTAGACATAATGAAACTGACTGCATTATTATGAAATATTAAAATGATAAAAGCATGTTTTAATCTAGTTTCTTTATCACTTTTTGTATATAGCTATTAGACTTTAAAAATTTTTTGAGTAGGAATCATAGATCTAAAAAACCCCATAGCTATTCTCTGATGAAAATAACTGATGAAAATAAAATATCCTGTGGCCTCATACTTATTAAAAATTAACACTCTGTCTTTTTCACATTTATTTTCATAATTGGGAAAGTGTTTTCATCTTAACAAATAAAAGCTTCATAATTGAGAATATTTGCTTGCCTAAGAATTTTATGTTTGATCACATTCTTGTAAAGCATGAGCCTGTCTGCTTTAAGAGTAAGGTCAAAATCATCAACATATTTAATAAATTGTGAAAGGTCAAATATTTGTAAGTGTTGCTTATGAATTTGTGGTTATTAGTTTACTAAGTTTAAGCCAGTGAAATTGATCAAATGTACGTGTATGAATGTGTCACAAATCCCACTATTACATATAATTATTATGCACCAATAAAAATTATTAAAAATGATCAAAATATATGACTGGTGGGATTCTAGATCATGTATAACCAGAAGAATGAGAAATTATACTCCATTATATATGATGTATCAAAGTGCATTCTACTGTCATGTATAACTAATTAAAACAAATTTTAAAAAATTTTAAAAGTCTTTTAACCTTTGTATTCTTTCTTCAAATTCATCTTCCTGTGGTCACTTAGGCATTTTACTTATTTAGATATCAAAATCTTTCTGACCCTGTTCAGTTTAAAATTACTCTGTACTAAGTCCTTCTCTTGAAAGGATTCATCTTTTGCTGTTTTCTGTATAGGCTGGTTAATACTTTATCAGCTTCTTTTGTGGTTAGACTTTAGAGAGGGAGTCACTCAGAAGCATTTATCTCTTAACATCAGCATGATGCCATCTTTACATACCTAATAGGGACTTCGCTCAGAGATTAAATTTGTGTGTGTGTGTGTGTGTGTGTGTGTGTGTGAGAGAGAGAGAGAGAGAGAGAGAAAGAGATACTTCTTATGGCTTTTGTCAAAAAGGAGTCTATTGCTTTCGTCAGGAACTTATGAAAACAGACTATACATTTCTTCTCTTTTGCAATTACACAGAAATTATTTTTAAGCAGTTCTAAAATAGTTTATGGTGATGCACAGCCGTAGGCACAATCACAGTGTGAGCAGATCCACATAGTCTCGAAATCACAAACAACTACCTTGGTCAGGAGCTCAAATTCTAAGCTTTAACAGCAGGAGGAAGAAAACATGAGGTATGCTTTGATCCTGCTGACAAAATGAGGTATTCAGACAAGATGCTACTGTCAAAATAGTTTACTTCACAGCAAAAAGAAATTCTTTGAAGAAATATGCTCAAAGCGAAGCATGTACTTATTTTATTTGCAAACAAAAATAAATCTTTTTATACTCACAGGTGGAAAATCGAACTCTAGAAGCTCCTCCTGAAGGAACAGTAAATGTGTTTGTCAAAACAGAGGGATCCCGGAAAGCCCACGTGAGATGGGAAGCACCTTTTCGTCCCAATGGAAACTTAACATACTCAGTCCTTTTTACTGGGATTTTCTATGTAGATCAAGGTAATTTGTGTGTCGTTTTTAAACTTTAAACAACATTAGAAAACAGTTTGTTTTCATTTGAAAAATCTTTCTTTGGGCCACAGAGTTTGATTTCTTTATTTTTTCCTAATAATAACCAATACCAATGAGCCAGGGTGGCACTTCTCAGTGTGTGGTCCCCAGAGCAGCAGCAATAGCCAGGCTTGACAAATTGCTAGAAATGTTAATTCTCAGGTCCCAGCCTCTACTTACAGAATCAGAGAGGCAGGATGCAGCAATCTGTGTTCTAACCTATCTTTTGGGTAGTTCTGGTGCATGCTCAAATTTGAGAAGGATCAATCTGGTGTACAGTCGTCTCCCCTCATCCACGGATTTACTTTCCGTTGGTTCAGTTGCCTGCTGTCAACCAAGGTCCAAGAATATTAAATAGAAAATTCCACAGAAACTACATTCACATTATTTTTATTATAGGGTATTGTTATAATTGTTCTATTTTAGTATTATTGTGATTAAAATCTTACTAGACCTAATATATAAATTAAACTTTATCATAGACTTGTAGGTATAGAAAAAAACAGCATTTATAGTATTACATACTACCTGCACTTTCAGGTTAAGGAGATATGCTGTGTATTCTTCCCTGGCCTAAAATATGCTTCAAACTTAAAATACTGCTTATGAAAAAAAAAAAAATAAGTTTTAATTTTTCATTCCATCTTAAGTAAACTACTTTTGCGACAGTTTTAATATGTTTAGATAAGTTGGTAATACAGATATGTGCTCTAATAAACTGAATAAACATAAGTTAGACTGCATGGGGTTCCTTGTAAGAACTATTAAAAACTACCCAATTCAGTAAATAAGGTGCTCTTATTTTAAGCAATCCCTGCCATAGCGAAATGCAGGCATATGTTTTACTAGATACCATTACTTTTTATTTTTATTAAGTGTTTTCTTTTATCATTTTTCTTAAGTGATCATGCTGTTTTTCTAGGAGATGTTTTCAGTGTTGCTTTTTAATTTAGTAGCAAATACACAATATCATGTCTATAGTCACATGGGTTATCAACAAGAAAATAATATTTCTCAGATTTCAAAAGTTTCTTTGTTTCTGAATTCTCTCTTACTATGTGAAAGCTAGAACATCCTCAAAGTGTGAAACAAGGTGAGAAAAGAAAGCACGGCTTTCAAAATTTGAGGAGAGTGTTCTTGTTTTCCTACCATGTTGGCAAGTAAGTGCACAATGAATGAGTGAAGCGTGTGTCAGAGTCGGAGCTGATCCCCTCAAAGATTGGTGTGTCCCTTTTTTATGCAATCAGGGCTTTGATGTATTCTGCTGTGAAGCACTTGTAAGATTATGAGGTGAAGGAGTGATGATCGATTTGAAAAAAGAAGCAACATTTAGGCCGGACCCGTGACAGCCCAGCTATTTCCGCCAAGGCAGCTGGGTGAATAATGCAAGAGCCATATTCCCCCTTGTGTTTAATCTTGCATTGTTTTTGCAGAGAAAATTTCTGCTTGCCTTCTAAGTCATGTCATCTTTGGTTGTCATCCCGTCTCTCAAACCATCAAAACGGTATTAAATGTTGCAAAGCTGCGCAGCAAGAGAACTTTCAAAAGTCAGAACCCATTTGCAGAGCAGCCCTTGTAGAAAATGTATTCTGTTCTCGGCAGAATTTTCCTTCAGTTCTTTCCACTGAGAAGTTTACTGATTTCTCCCAGTGGAATCTGCTGGAATTTATCGGTTCATGGTTGGCAGTCACAGATTAAGGTAAATGTCGATCCGTAATGACCCTCTACATGTTAGTATTGCAGTAAAGCTGGGCTTTTATGTCAAAGATATCGGAGAGGGAGCTATTACACATGACAGGGGTGATCAAGGGACTCCAGACCAAGGCAAGCATTATTAAATATTGACTAGTTCTGTGATTTATGTAGAGCTGGAGGAAAAAAGTGACTTTTTAACCATTATATATTCTTCAGCAACGAAAACCAGCCATTTATCTCCTGCTGGTAATAAAGAACAGAGTGCCTGCATATTTTAGTTGAGGGAGAACCTGGTCTTATAAATGAGATGAACTCCTTCATGATAACATTTCAGTTTGTTAATTGCCAAAAGCAAAACAGACAAATTGGAAGCAATTACAAGATTTGACTTAAAGAGTTTTGCAGTGTGTGTTCAACTCTGGGGCTGAAAGAGACTGAGTTGGGAAGCAAAAGGAACAACTTGGAATAGGTACCAGGAAATTCATTTCATTGGTTCCCTGTCACTGGAAACTTCATGTCCACTGTTAAGTAAGAGGATTTCAAATATTGTCTTGTTCTGTCACCCATCAGCAGCTGGGTGACATTTAACTGTGAGTGTAGGGAGGTCTGTGTGGCTCTTCAAGAAATGAATTAAACATTAATTCATCAAACTTATTTAAGATATCATCTGTTCACTGGATTTATACAAAGCTTATTGAATTGTCGAATGACTAATTGGTTATTTCCTTGACATAATGAACAACTGTATTTCATCCTTTCCTGTGATGGCTGCTAAAGAGGTGGTGGTTAGAATTTATAAGATAGGGAAATTCAGCAGGAAAGAAGAAGCTTAGCTTCAAGATAAGGGTGCCTGCTGCTGGGCCAGTTTTGTAGTCTGGAATGTTAGGCTGTCTTTGAAAGAAACCCAGGGACTCTATACTGCAGGTCAACTCCACTAACCACTTTACAAAGTCAACATTAGGTTTCATAACAAATGAGACAGCATGTATCAAAGTGTGATTTTTCTTAGAAAATTATTTACTTTTGACCAAGTGATATATTCTCATGAATATGAATTTAAAAGTTCAAAAAATTAAACAAAGTTCAATATCTGAACTGGAGTTCAGAGGAAACTAGGGTGCTTAGTTTCTTAGCTCTTTCTAGAACTATTAAAGATACACCAAAGTAAACACATGTATCCCCTTATTAAATATTTATAATCTTCATCCCATACACGCAACTTTTTATGCAAATGATACCAAGTTGTACGCGTTACTGGGTACCACATTTTTCCCAGTTTGATAATTTAAAAGACATTGTCACACAAGTATCTAAGAACTTCCTAATTCTTTGAACATCTTCATAGTATTTGATGGTATGACTGGTACTATCATTAGTTTAACCAGTTTCTTATTAATAGACATAAGTTGTTTATGATCTTTTGCTATATCAAAGAATGCCTTAATGAATAAACGTAGAGATGTGCGATTACAAATTTTTTACAAGGATGTCAGCGTGATAAATTCCTTAAAATGCATTGTCAGTTCAAGAAAATATGAATTTCTAACTTTGTAAGATGCTGTCAAATTTTACTCTAAGAGGCTATGCTATTTAGTCTCAGGAAAAGTGCAAGAGGGCCTAGATCTCTCCAGCCTTATGATCAGTTGTTGTCAACTTACGTTTGCCAATTTGTATGTTAAAAATAGTCTCAGCTAGGCACTGTGACATGCACATGTAATCCCAGCTACTTGGGAGGGTGAGGCAGGAGGATCGATTGAATCCAGGAGTTCAAAGCCAGGCAGTCTGGGCAACATAGTAAGACTCAGTCTCCAAAAAAAAAGAAAAAGCAAAGAAAGAAAAAAGTATTTCATACTATCATAAGCATGGATCCCACTTATTAGGAGTTAGTTTGAACTTACTTTTATATTCAAAACCTATTTGCTTTTCTTTTTCTGTGAATTCATTTATATCTTTTGCCCATATTTTTACTGAGCCTCAGGAGCTCCTTATCTATTAGGAAAATTTGTTGTATGAGTAGCAATCTTTTCCTTTTGTTATTTTTTTAGTACTTTCTAGCACTTTAATGTATTCTTCTAAAAATATTTATATTCAACCCATTTGGAATTTATTCTAACATCTTATGTAACATGTGGATCAAACCTTGTTTTGTTTTTTTTTTTTTTTTCAAAAAAAAACCCATTGTTCAAAAGTATTTATTAAGTAATCCCTATTGTTCTCTGCTGATTTAAAATGTCCTAAATTTCCACTTGTATCTATAATCATGTCTGGACAGATCTGTAACCTTATTTACATTATCTAGTACTTTAATAATTAAAGCTGAAGAATATATTTCATACTTTTTATGTATATTTCCCCTCATTATTTTACTAATTTTTCCTACTTATCTTTACTTTCTTTCAAACAGCTTTTATATATTTCTAATTCCTTCCAGAAATCTTGATGCTGTCTATTACTATTACTGAATCTGTAGATAACTTAGGTGGAATTAATATCTTTATGATGTTGGGTTTTCTAATCAATAATATGATTAAACTATTTGTTTTCTACATCTTTGTCAAGAGTTTAAAGTTTTCCTCATATTAATTTTGCACATTTTCAGTAAGTTTATTCATGGATATTTTATAATTATATAGAGTTCTATATAACTATGAATTATAAAATATGAATTTATATATTCATGTTAGTAATAAAAATTTTAAAGTTACTTTTAAAAAATGATGTGGAGACATCACACTTAGATCCCTGGTCTTCAGAAAACCACATATTTATATTTATATGTTGGCTGATCATCCAATTGCTACAAATATCTCTGTTCTTTTTGTTACTAGAATTTTCTTTGTCATTTTCCCAGATGGAAAACAAAAAAAAACTGATTAATTGGATTGTCAAGTAGTTTCTAATAAACAAAATCTGAGCTGTATAAAATAGTACGAAAGATTGGACCCTGAGGATCTCTGCCTTTTAGAATTTGCAAAGGGTGAAGATAAGACAGGTGGACCACCCAAGTCATTCTCAAATGTGAGGCAAGAAGGAAACCAGGACGTGGGGTGACAAATGGAGCAGAGTTAGTTGGCGGAAGCCTTTTGGAAAAACTGGGCCTCCTCCTTTGCATTAGTTACAGTTACAGTGAGTATGAAAACAGTGAGAAGATGACAGAGTGAACACAAACCAACGTGAATGGCAAAATTAACAGACCATCGGAAGCACTCTGGGATGTACCAGAATATACTTTCTGCCATTTGCTAATGTCCACCATAAAAATAAGGATTAGCACTTACTTCTGTGGGATACTACCTGATTTGAAACATCCATTCAATTATGAGGAACATATGATGCAAATTAGTTTTCCTAGAGTCTGCAGGTGCCATTTACCGACCTGGATGAAGTACTTTGCTCAACAGCTCTCAAGAGTGCGTTGCTAACCTTGCACAGGTGAGCAAATTCCAGCCATCAGTAGATATAATCTTAAGTATAAATTAATTAACTACTAATTTAAATGATAGGTAACAGATTTATAATAGTTACTTATGTATTTAATATGCAATTTTTAAAACAAAGGAAATGGGTGAACTTAGGAATAAAAATGTAACTAAGTAAAGGAAACCTGGTGTATAATAAACTTATCTTAAAATGATAAAGTTTAATTTCTTTAACCAGGTATGGGAAAGCAATCTGTGCTGAGAATGTAGGTATGTGTAATTATTTTAAAAGGTTCAAAAATATCTCCAGCTACAAATGCTGTAAAACCATTCAGTTGTTAAAAAAAAGTAACTTTATGAAAGGAAAAGAAAATATTTTGAATTTCTATACAATTTTTTTTTTTTTACAAATGCCAGCTTCTTTACCAGACTTTCTTTAGATTTTTTGCACTGATCCTTTTCTCAGTAGACAATACCATGTCTTAACACACACATCCTGCTTTTTGTCTTAAGCAGTTACTGTGGATTCTTCTGCAGAATTGTTTAATTCATTATCCTTTCTTTTGAATGAATTGGGAAGGGATCGTCACTGCTTGATAAGCTGACAGATTGTTTTGTGTCTGAGTTTCTAAGGCAAAGCACCAGGGTGTGCTAATTGCTGAATCCTTTGTGCACCGTTAACTCTCACCTGCTCTGAAAAACTGGATTGCAGCTTCGTTTTTATCTTCAAATGACTCTTTTTTTCTAATCCCCTATTTTGTATTGTGACACAGAATAAAGATATTTATTTGAGAAAGAGAGAATGTGGGTTACGAAGAAAAAAAAAAGGTGAATTAAGATGATCCTTTGGCATCAGCAAAGGAAAATGTTCTTTTAGTATTAAAAAAATAAACCTGCAGATTGATACATTCACACTGGTAAAGCCATCATTTTATGGATCTCTGAAAATTCTTCTTGAATAGAGAGAAGTACAACCTTGAGGGTCTGGCTCATTTGTTTCCAGAGTGCATACCTCCAACCAGAAATGTGTCTTTTAAAAGGATGGTGGAGTGAAAGAACCAAGACAGAAAGGAAAGGGAAGAAAGAATAAGTTATGAAATTAGCCATAATCAGATGCCTTCCCCACTCCTAAAAATGAATGGCCCTGATAAAAAGCAAAAAACTTAGTTTATCAGGCTGTTTTTTTAAAAAAACAAATAGAAATTTGAAAAGAATGTCATCTTTTGGTGGTTGTATGAGGAATGACTTATCTTCAAATTTTAACATTTTTATTCTTCAAGAAACACATATTATTTTTGCAGTAAATTTAAAAATCATAGCTTTGTGAGAGTAGATGATTCCAAAGCAAAGTAATTTGGAGTAATCACAGTGTTTCTGACTTGACAAAAGAGGCTGGACATGTGAGTCAGAGCCCCCGGGTGGAAGCCAAAAGAGGAATATGATTTTCAATATTTTTGCAGGAAAAATCTTTTGGCAACTTGTGTAATGTTAAATTTTCCTTACTTCTTTTGTTTTTCTTGCATTTCTTCCTCCAATAATTGCCACTGGTAATCAAATAAGATGCTGCAAAACAAACAAGGAAAACTAAGTAGGAGTGATAAGAGAAATAAATGAGACTGGCTATACCTGAGGAATAAAGGTGATTTGGGAAATAGTAGATTTTGGTTTTTGAGGTGACATGATGGGGATCAGGAGCATGAAGTTTCAATGACACTAGGAACATCTGGGAAGAGTCGGGGTCCTCTCTAAGACCGAATAGGATTTGGCTAGGTACAAAAGATAGAGGAATATAGGTGAACACCGTGGCACTCACCTGTAATCCCAGCGGCTCAGGAGGCTGAGGCAGGAGGATTACAGTTCAAAGCCAGCCTCAGCAGCACTGAGGTGCTAAGCATCTCAGTGAGACCCTGTCTCTAAATAAAATAAAAAACAGAAATAGGGATGTGGCTCAGTAGTTGAGTATCCCTGAGTTCAATGCCCAATACCAAAAAAAAAAAAAAAAGTAAAAAGTTAAGAGGAATATAAATATAATGATTCCCCATTCCCCAACCTCAGAGCATAAATTTTATTATTTATTATAAAATTTGGAGCCAGTATCTCATTCCCACATCAGTATCAAATGTTTGCCCCTTGGCACATATCTCCACCTAGAAACAAAAGAAAACAGAGGAAACTAAAAGTGTACGAGTGGATAAAGTATTGTGGGCATAAATGAGACGAAAGCATATTTTTAACTACCTTAAAATTCCACCTTCCAAAATAGGCTTACTTTGTTCAGGAGTTGCTTCAGAGGGTCAGTATATTCAAATGCTGTGAATCTCTAAAGAATCTTGGAAAACGAAGGAAATGCAATCTATCTTTCAAGGTTACCTAGAGAAATTCAGAGATCTTCGCACATAATCTGATTCTCTAGATGCCTTCCCTCCCAGAATAAACTCTGTCTTACAAAAATTACAAGGGAAAAAATAATACAGAAGCATTTGTTTTCTTGGGAAGGTAAAGAAAATAATTATACGTGGGAACCCCTTAGACTTCCAAGGAGTCTGCAGGAAGGCTAATGCTGTTAGGAAAGGGACAGCTTTGTTTTATAGTCCCTGATGTCTGATTTTCAGTGTGGAGGGAAATGAGCACTTTCAGAGCTGCGCCTGCAAGCCATGCAGTATATCTGACACGCTGCCCTCTGGGAAAACCCGCCGGTGGGGGAATTGTTCCAGTGATGCAGTACAGCTTGTAACTTGGAATCCCGTCGGAGAACTTTGTAGTTACTTGTCAGTCAGTGGGAAGATAAAAGAGGCAGCTTCCTTTCAAGCAATTTGAATTCATTTCCCATAATGAGTTAGAGGGTCAGGCAGCGGGAGTGATCTCGCCTGAGATCTTATAAAGTGTATTCTGTGGGTGGAAGTAAAGAGCGGTGGGGATAAGGAGTCTAATGTCTGCCTCACTGCAGCAGCTGCGGAATATGACTTCTTGTTGGTCACTTCTTTTGAGGACCACGAAGTCAGATTTCAGGATCCATATTTTAGAAGGGCAGGTCAAAGGTCTATTCTGTTTTTTTAAAATAAAAACCCAAAGCATGAATACTTAAGCTCAGGAAATGTGTACAGCAGCAAGTGATAGTCTGTCTTACACAAACACTCATCGAGTGCTGATGGGTTAAAGGTATTGTACTATGGTTATGTTCACACGATACAGTTATTGATCATGCAATTTATTATAGAGATGTAAAAGAAATTAAATGCATGTAGTGGTGGATAGTTCTTTTAGTTATAGTCAACAACCCTGAGCCTCTCTCCCTGACCATTTAACATGTTGTTTTAAAATCAGCACAATAGACATTAGGAATTACTACTGTAGGAAATTGTTCTGAGGTTTAAAGTAAGTGTTAATTTGAGAAGCAACTGTCTCTAATGATAAAAAGGCAAGAAGGAAAGATTGCATTTATTATACCTTTGCATAATAAATCTCCAACACATCTCTGGAGGAACGAACACATGCAAACATAAGCACACAGAAAATTTTAAAAAGTTGTCTGGATTAAAAATCATTACTGTATTGTTGACCAAATTTTGAATAGGTAATAAAATATATGTCACTTTAAACATTTGGCTATAGAATATATACTCACTGAATATATTGACACTTTTGATTGTATATCATGTCATGGCCAATAAAGCTATAGAAATGTGTAATTAGGACATATTCTTCCACAAGAATGGAGCTAAGCATTAATTTATCAAACTTATTTAAGAACTCATCTGTTCTCAACAGTCACACAGCCACTTATTGAATTTGTGTCTGATATATAATTGGCTATTTTCTTGACATAATGAACAAGTGCAAGTGCATACTCTATGCTGTTGTGTCTTTTAAGGCATCAATGCAATAATGAAATGTAAATCGTAACCATGGGCTGTACCCTGAGTTGGGATGCAGCCCACAGGATTTCAGTTCATGTCTCAGACTCTGCCCAGCATCTTTGTGGAAATGTACCCCATTCTAATTTCTCCTGAAAGGAAATTGTTAGAAGGGGGTTACAGGCAACATATTACTCTCAAAAGATGGACTTTGGCTATGGATAAGAACAGCCCAAATTTCCCAAATCCTGGAGTGAAGTTCTTATGAGCAATGAGTTGCTTTACAAAATTTTTATTGATATTGAATATAAAAATTCTTTTATATAGTTTTTATACACCTTTTATATAGTTTTCAAAGAATTTGGATACGTAAATGTTTTATATAAAATTGTTTTTATTTTTCCTAAGTATATACCTTTTGGGAGGTATCAAGGGAAGTTTATTCCCAGGAACGTAAATCTGAAATTATAGAATTCTAGAAACTTATTCATTTATTCATGCAACAAACACATATCTATTTTATAGAACAAGACAGCTAATGACATTTGCTAGGGATATAGCAGTAAAAAAATGAGGCACAGTCTCTGCACTGAAGGGGCTTGGGGCTGAAAATAGGAGATTGAAATTAACCAATTAATCACACAAAAATATAAAGTGTTAATATTAGGATTAACATAAAAGTATATATCATAAGATATTCCATATTATGGAACTTAATGTAAATTTGAGGGTCAGGAAAAATCTTTACAAGCTGCTGACTTTTAGGGTAAGTGTAACAAATGACTAGGTACCATTTCGGAGAAGAATAAAGGAAAGAAGATTCCAGAGGGAGCGTTCATTTGTGACGCTTATAAGAAGGGTCAAATTGTAGTGGATTTGAGGGAAAGAACACCAGTGTATCTTGGACTGGGTGAATGAAGAACAGAATAAACACGTTGAGTGAATGAAGAACAGAATAAACACGTTGAGACTGGAAACTAAGCAGGAGCTACTTCATGCAGAATCAAGTTCCTTGTTTCATGCACTTTGGCACAGAGTTGCCCTAACTGTGAAGTGTTTTCAATGTTTCTTCAGTTTTTATCCTGATAAATATTGCTTAAATTTAGTAACTACAGACTTACCATATTGACTTAGCCTTATTTTTTTTTCCTTTGGAGGTAGTTTCATTGACATGATACCAATTACAAATGTATTTTCTTTTATACATATAGTCTTAATTCCTGTGAAGAGATTGTGTATGTGTGTATACACATTAGTGTATGCAAATGTAAATGTATTTGATATCTTACTATAAACATTTCTTGGATTCTATTTTACACATGAAACATTATATCATGGATATTTCCCATAAAATACATAAAAACATTCTTGTACATATGTAATATGCCTTTTTGTTGGATATTTAGGTTTCTTATTTTACTACTAAAAACATTAATTATTAGCATATACTCCTGCATACTTCCTTAATATACGCAGATAAAAAAGGAATTACTAAATTAAAGGATGGGAATACTTTTCATTACTACTGATATGCATTGGAAAATTGCTTTCAAGAAAGGTCACATAAATTCACATGCCTTCTAACAGCATACAAATATGTTTAGCTGGCTGTAATTGTGCCAATTTGATAGATAAAAGTGGTAGGTTGTTTTAATTTTTATTTCTTTTCTACCTATTAAGCACAAACATTTTTCATATGCTTACTAGTTATTTGCTTTTCTTATTCATCTCCTCACACACTTTGCCCAGAAGATTTTAGGGGCTTTTAAAATTTGATTCCATATACATTTGACCACTTAAACATTATAATAGTAATTAATAGTCATTACAATTTTGAATATTTTATCCAATTTATCCTTTTGTCTTTGAGGTCTAGGAAGTAGTGTTTTAATTTTTTATAATTAAATCTTGGCTTATTTTTTGTATAAAAATTTTCTCCATCAAGAGTTGAAACATATATTGATGTATTTTGCAAAATATATCAGAGATTTAAATCTGTATGCATGATGATAACTGTCTCTGAGCTATTTATTTCTTCCCTTTACATTTGTTTCTCCAACTCATCAGTATGCTCATTTAATCTTTGTGCTTTCAACTTCTAAAATCTTTTAAAATACCTTTGTACCTAGCCTACTATTCATTTTTAAAAGTTCTTAGTTCTTATGTATATTCTTCCAACTGAACATTAGATTGAGTTGAAAAAAGTACCTCTCATTTTTTTTAATGGACTCTCCTTGTTAGAAATTAATTCTGGAGGAATTTATATCTTTAGATAGTTACTATCTGGAAATGAGTTATGATTTTATTTATTTAAACATTTTGTATCTCACAGTTATTTTCTTCATTAAGGCCTCATATTTCTTGTTAGGGGTTATGCCCTCCTCGTATTTTACTTTTGTGATTGTGTTCGTTTGTTATTATAATGAAAAAAAGAACAATTGGTATTACATTTAATTATTAATACATACCATTTTAATCAAGTTTCAATAAATGTTTAGAAATCTCTGGATTAACAATTTACCCAACTCCATGAAGATAGAAAATTAAGAGGTGTTTACTTAAAGAACAGGAGTCTAGCCCACTCATTTATGTTACTTAGCTGTATGTAATACAATAACACACAGAGTGAACTCTTTTACTTTGAATAAAAAGAGTTCTAATTCAAGTGCTATGTCACAAATATAACCCATAGAAATTGGGTATTTTAAATAAGCCATAAACTAAACTATTTGATAATTATTTGTTTCTAGTAATTCATTTGAGATCATTAAAACAAGCACATAAAATAAATTCAAGGTTTAAAATATTCATGTCCATTTGTGTCCTTTGCAAAACACACAATTTGCCTCTTTGAAATTTTTTAAAAGAAATAAGCATACGACTCAAAATGGATCAAAGATCTAAGTTAAGACCAGAAACTTTGCAACTCTTAGAAGGAAACAGGGGAAACACCTCAACACAGAGACACAGGCGATAGAACTCCAGTAGCTCATAAGATAATAGCAAGAATAGACAAACCAGACAGCATCAAATTCAAAAGCTTCTGCACAGCAAAGGGAACAAGTGTGAAGAGCACCTATAGGATGGGGGAAATCTTGGCCAGCTACTTTTCCAACCGAGGATTCAGAGTGAGAATATACAAGGAACTCAAAATACTCAATACCCAACCAACTAACCAACCAAACAAACAAAAAAAATCCCACTCAATAAATGTGCAAATAAACTGAACAGACACTTCTTAAAAGAATTACAAATGGTCAACAATTACTTGAAAAAATGTTCAACATCTTTAAACGTCAGGGAAATGCAAATCAAAATTACACTGAAATTAATTCCATGTTACCCCAGTAGAATACAAATAACAATACAATCGTTAAGAATACAAATAACAACACTTGCTGGAAAGGATATGCAGAAAAAGGAAATCGTACACTGTTGGTGGTAAATGTGACTTAATATAGACACTTTGGAAATTACTAAAGTTAGCATACTTCAGAGATACTTGCATATCCATATACATTGCAACACAATTCACAATACCCAGATAATCTTTCAATAGATGAATGGATAATGAAAATGAAAATGTTTATACATATATATATACATTTATATATATATTTATTTATACATATATATAAACTCCACACAATAGAGTTTAAAGAAGAATGAAAGTATATCATTTGCAAGAAAATAGGTGGAATTGAAGAACATCATATTAAGCAAAGTGAGTCAGACTCAGACAAAGAAGCATCGTGTTTTTCTCATATGTGGAAACTACTTAGAAAAAATAAAAATAGAAAGGACATTATGGAAGTAGAAGGGAGACAAATAGGGTAGAAGACAAGGTGTAGGCTGAGGGAGGAAGGGAAGAAAAAGTCAGGTACTAGGGAATGGAATTGTTCAAATTATGTTACATGCGTGTAACAAATTGCCAAAATGAAACTCACCTTTCTGTACAATTAATAAGTGCCAATAAAAAAGGAAATAATCAAATAGATACACAAAAATATTTGCAAAATTATGTTACTGATGTTATTATAACAAAACTCAATGGGAAGGTATTCCTGTATGTTCAACTATATGGACTGAATACATTGCAGTGAAAACTAAGAAGATTATGCTGGTGTAGATTTATTGATGATGAAATATTTGTATTGTTATAGTTTTAAAATGGTGAGCATTTTAAAACTCTGTAATTATAAAACATGTAGATGTAGATCAGCAAGCATATATGAAAGAATATTCACCAAAATTCACCAAATATTATAAGGTAACATTATTTTGAGATTGTAGACAATTTTAGCACCTCTCTTCAGAGTTTCTGATATATTCTTAAAATTTACAATAAACAATTATTTCTTTTATAATCAAAGAAGGTAAATATGAAGCCAAAAGAAAAAAAAAATCTAAAAAGTAAGAGTGGTTTGTAGCACATTTAATTTTATATCAAACTATCAGAAGATTTTAGAAAAGAGACTTTAAAACTTCAAAATTCTCATGAGGACTTGTGAACAAAAGACTCAAATTTATTATGCAAAGGATGTTAAAACTCTCAGGTTTTGGCTTCTTTCAGAGACCTAACCAATTGCAGTCATTGTTTATTATCATCTTGCTCTTACTTGAATCCCTTAAACTTAAAGTGTTTCACTTTCAGTACTCTCAATAATTTATTCCTTTATGATAATAGAGTTTCTTATTATATTTTTGATTTGTATCCTGTTTCCTGTTCAATGATTTACTCTGTGTGGCATTTGTGCAAAAGTTATCATACTAGAAAAATTATTATGCTATAATAATTATGGTACCATCAAACTGAATTAAATTATGTTTCATTGTAAATAGTAAAATATATTAATTTTTTTAAAAGCCTTTTTATGCCAGTGAGGATAAAGGTACCTTCATATACTTTCATTAAACACCATGACAGTACAAGCCACGTTGACAGAACTGATAACAAATCACCTTACTCCTTCTTAAAACACTCCCTTCCAAGGGCTAGTTCTAAAATCAGGTTTTTAGGACTGTGAATTAAATGCAAGATATTGAACAAAATCTGTGCATTCTATGAATGAATTTTACCTACATTCTATGTAAATATATGGAGGCAGATCTTAAAACAATGAGGTTTTCTTCCATTAACTTAAGATAAAAATGAATATACACTTTAAACCTGGATTTGAATTTTCCTTTAGCACATCAGAATACAGATACCAAATACAGATACCAAATACAGAGCTCAACAGAAATATCCTGAGCTTCATGTGTAATTTGAACTTTCTAATATCCATTTTAAAAAATAAAAAATCAGTTGAAATTAATTTAGCTTATCTCATTCTAATATATCCAAAATATATAATCAAACTATTAAAGTGAATGAGATAATGCATTATCTTTCATTCTAAGTATATGTGATATATATTATGCTTATATTGTATTTCAATTCAGATGGTATACTTTATCATATATTTCTAGAAAACTAGAAGACCTAGGGGAAAAAAAAAAAAGACGATTTGTATTTAGAGTTCATAAAGTTTTCACATATCAAGTTGTTCCAAACATATTTAAGAGTTTTGTAGCACACTGAAACAATGATGTTTTTAAATTTAGTTAATTTAAATAAAATAAATTCAATTCCTCAGCCACCATAACCACATTTCAAGGGCTTGATAGACAGATGTGGAAAATGGCTATTGTGATGGACAGCACAGGTCTAAATCACACACATAAGATGTTAACACAGTGGAAAAATTAAAAGTTAAATCAATGGTAAACTATTGAGAATGTTTTGTCTATTAGATTTTAAGGAATGTGAGTTGATTGAATTTTCTCTCATTGAAACAACTGGTTGGCTGTTTGACAAAATTGATAGACTCAAATAATTACTTTGGTTATATGTACAAATCATCTCCTTTCCCCCCCGCCCCCAGATCTTCTAGTTTTCTTTTAGGCAAATAATTGTGCTAAATATACGAAAAGATAACTCACCTGAATATGTGTGTTATCCCTAAGATACCCTCAATTTAGCTGTTTATGTACTGAGTTTTGAGTAAAATAAAAAACATTTTATGTACTAAGTTTTGAATAAGATAAAACATTTATATTCAGGGAAAAAAATTAAGTGTAGTTAAAGTTGTACCACCATATTTTGCTCTTGCTTCTAGCTGTCTTATAAATCATGTAAATAAATACAATAAACATTTATTGAGTGATTTCATAATACCTTGGATCTAAAGGTCCATCATTTGTGATGACACATAGAAGTTGGCCCAGGAAAGCTAAAAGTATGTCGTATGTCAAATAATGCCTTCCATCAAGTTTAGAGCGGCATTTCTTCCCCGGCATTACAACTTGGTGTAATGGCACTTGGCAGTATTGGCATTTCTGATATGACTTCTTTTGGCTAGCTCAGCATTCTTAAAAAATAAATAGTTTTTTCAATCTGTGATTGAAAGGGTTAAATAGTACCAATTCATTACCACTCACAAAAGGATTTATTTTGTTCTCATAAATCAGTTTTATTCCACATTTTTATTATTCCCTTGGGTGAGCTACTCGAATTAAAATCAATACAAGTGCAAGTGACACAATCAATCTAGATATTTGATTATGGATTGGAGATCCCCGGGTCTGCTTTTTAGCCAGTTTCTTTCTGATCATCTCCCAAAAGGACCGAATATTCTTATTGGCATCTATGAGTTATGAATGTGTTTAAAAGGCAGATAATAATCTTAATTTGTATACTGACAATGCACACCCAAAGAATGAACAAGGATTAAAAGATAAAGACTTAAAATGTGACTATAACCTTATTAAATTCTTTAAATTTCTCAATATTTTTCTTAAGATGAAGTCAAGTTTTAAAATAACTGTATTCTTTCTTTTAACAAAATCTTCTTAATACAATTGGTAGTGATAGGTTTTATTCTTAGGGTTCTATTAGGTAAGGAGTAACTATTTCTCATGACAGAAGTGTTATCTATTATCACATATTTATTTTAGAGCTGAACCATACCAACTGATTTAGTTTAACATTAAGAAAAGCGTTAGGGTTAATATAATGCCCTTGAATGGACCCAGACCAGTTCTTTTAATTTCTATGAGTATCCAGTCTGGAAAGACACCATATTGGGGGTTTAAAAGAGGAAAACAGTTTGACTTCAGGTAAGAAAGTAAAATTAATTAAGCAGTTGTTCAAGAGGTCAACATTAATATATGTATGTATACATACATATATACATATGTATAAATATAACATTTATCATAAAATTTGCAAAGCAAACAAACATATATGAGTCTTTGCATATAGAATGCTTATTTTGGGACTCATGGTACCACATTAAAATGCTCTTGCCTCTGGCTTTAGTCATCTACTCTTGGTTCTTAAGTCAAATTTTTGCATAGGCACAATTAAACCATTGGGTAATTCTTTTTTTTTTGTTTTGTTTTGTTTTGTATTTAGAATAAGGCAATATTTGGTGCACTTATCTGATTGTTTTCCTTAAAATAAAGTGCAAGGCAATATAAAGATTGTACTTGCTACTTCAGATAAACATTTTAGCCTTGTTTAGTCATTTACTTACTTTTACCAGGATCTATAGAAAAGTACGTTTCATGTTTTGGGAAAATTACCTATCTTTGATTTTCCTCCGGAAGGCACATAACTAAGCACTTTGCAAAAACCTTTCAGAAATAGTTGAAAGAGTACACCCATCCTTCTTTCACTGAAGCAGTCCTTAGTTACTCTTCAGTTGCTCTTTTAAGCCTTTAGAATAGAGGTTACCGTACAAGCAATGCACTTGGATTTCCATTGGCAAACTCCCCAGGCATGTGGAATTAGAGGACTATTTATAACATATTTTCTTCCTACTTCTTTCCTTTTCAGTAATTTGCATTTATAATTGCTGAATAATGCAAGATGTTCAAAGCATTCATGAAGGTTTAGTGCACTGATGTAATTCAGGGCTATCTGAGCAAGTGCTTTTTTCCCATATACTATTCCACACTCTTCAAGAAAAGTATAATCAAGAGAATCAACCTGGAACCTGGAAATGATTCCTTTTGTTCTGGAAGGCCAAAAAAATTTAAGAGTTAGTCTCTTCAATTGTTTAATTCAGAGGTTGGCAAACCTTTTTCTATAAAGGTAAGGAGAGTTAACATTTTAGGCTTTGCAAGCAGTATGATCTCTTCCATAACTACCCAATTCTGCATTTGTACCATGACAATGCCTGGAAGTATAACTGTCTTTGATTTAATAAAACTTGATTCATAAAAACAAACTGCTGACCAAATTTGGTTTGTAAGGTATAGTTTACAGACTACTGTTTTTATTATAATTTGCTTACAACTTAAAATATAATTTATATACTTTCCTTGAATATTTGGATCCTCTCATGATTCTTTTCATTTTGTAAATACCATGAACACTGATTTTAAAATTCATGTAATAGAGTAAACTAGCATTCACTAAAACCCCACTACCTGTTAATAACTGATGTTAACAAATGGTGAACATCATTTCATATCTTTCTCAATTTATAGTACTTTCTTGGTAGCAAACAACAAAAATAAGTTTTGTTAATGAAGGCAAAGATGAATTATAGTAAAGGAATAAAAAACTATGTCAGAAAAACTTGAGAATTTTATGTGTGTAGAAACCATAAATATCATAGTCCAGACAAGTCCATGCCTCAAGTAAATTAGGAAACCTCTACAGAAAGCAGAACCTCCACTCAACCACCAAGAAAATCACAATTCTGCTTCTATATTCTCAACCAGTCTTGAGACATCTAGAATCATCTTTAACTGACCCTGAGCCATCTCTCCATCAGGCTTTGCACTCCCCAGCTGGAAGCATCTGATAGGCAGTCCTATGGTGAAGTTGCCACATGACCCTCAGCCTCATAACGTTGATGTTCTTTCGTTTAAAATAATCTCAATTATATTTCTGATCATTTTTTTCCTACAGATCTATCAACCTGTCTCTGATTATTAGATTTAACTGATTTTTTCTATTCAGTTCCTAGATTTTTCAAGTTGGTTTATTAAAGACTTAATTTTTAAATTTCCAATGTGTTTCTTTGACTCTATATTTATTTTTTTCAACTTAAAAGGAGTATATGTCACTTCCCCTCATGGTTATTTTGCCTTTTGTTAGAATCCTTTCTTCCTTTTGGCTCTATGAATATATATTTCATATGTTCTTTCTTCAGCTTCATCTCACTTATCCTTTGGGTGGGCAGCTCTGTCCAGCCTGCATTTGTTCTGTACTTAGCCCACTTCTATTGCTTTCTGGTGCTAATTATGGTGCTTAATCTAAACTTGGAGAACTGGGTCTATTGTCTGAGAAGATAAGAGTGAAATTGAGATTGTAGAAACATGCATTGGGCAAAATGGTAGGGAATCTTGTTTCTAGATTAAGCAACCCTTGGAGAAGTACCTGCTCCATTCATCCACATACGTCCTCCACTGCTGGGACTATCATCCCCTTCCCCAGATCAGCAAAATGCTCAGCAGAAAGTTCAACGCTGACTCCTGTTTGCATCTCTGTATACTCTACTTAGATCATTTCTCTTCAAATTGTAGAGGATTACTACAAGTTCTCAGGATTTTCCTTGGTTCATATTCCTTCCTGTGAGCAGAGTTAGGAATTGTGCTATCATGAGCAGGAATTCACCATGTCTTTCTACTGCCCTCAGTTTTCAAAATGAATGTAATTACTTTGTTCCTTTTCTGTTTCACATTTCTCCTGCAGAATTTTCAGCCATTTTTGTCACTGTTATTGCTACTTTAATCTGTTTCCATTTTGTTAGATAATTTGGAAGGGAAATTTTGTGACACCACTGAATTTATCCATTCTTCTCCCAAGGCAAGAATTTTTCAGCATTCAGTGTATTTCAAAATCTCTTTCCAGAAAGAAAATTAGCTTAGAAACTATACACACAGTATCTGAAATAGCTCTGGTTATCCCAGTTCCTGGTATTCATGCCCTTGTGTAAGCCCATTCCCTTGGAGTAGTCGGAACCTGTAACTTGCTTCTAATCTATAGAATGTAACAGAGGGAGTGGGCAGTCACTTGCATAGGGATAACTGTATATAAGATTGTAACCTATCTTGCTAGGAAATACTCAGCTTGACAAAGCAATTGGCCATGTTAGAAAGGCCTACATGGGGAAAAGAAGTGTATACTCCTACTAACGAGCAGTGTGTAACTGAGGGCAGCCTCTAGTCCAAAGCCAGCAAGAAAGTGAGTCCACAAGTCCCAGCAGCCTGCAGGCAACTGAATGTTGTCAACAACCACTGAACTTGAAGGGGATCATTCCTCATTGGAAGTCCCATTCCTCTTTGAATGGGACTTTAGTCCTGGCTAACACCTTGATTGAATCTTATTGAGACCAGCAGATCCAATAAGCTGTGCCCAGATACCTGGCCTATAGAAACATTGAGATCATACATAAATATTGTTCTGAGCTGCTAGATTTTGATAATGCCAGGACACAACAGTACCTAACTAGTATGGGAACACTTGACCACGTGACTGTAGCAAACAGCAGGTAGAAGCCATCAGCTAAATCATATAATTCTTTCCCACACACTGTACTCCCCAAATGGTTGCTTACCTAAACAGAGGAACCATCTGAAATATATGTGTGTATATTCCAAAAGTATAAAGAAAATTCTAAACTTTTCATTAAATAATGAAAGGGTGATGGGTGCTAGACTGTACCCTGGGATCAATACTAGTAGTCAAGTTGTTCCTTTGGTCACAAAAGCACTGAAGGCTCAGCATGGTGAGCATGTTTGTCAAGGCTCTACTAGAACTCTAGGAGACATTTTCCAGTGATAAAAGAGCTGCATTCATGTCAAGTGTTTAGTTTGGAAGCTGGAGACCACTTTCTTTGGAGGTATATTTGTCCAAATGATTCTCTGCCAATGGAGATAATGGCAATAATGAGATCATATAGAAAAATCAGTTTGCTCAAATGGGGAGAATAATAAAAGCAACATTTCAGTTTGCAACATGGTTAATGAAAATAGATTGCATTTCAGTAATCTCTAAGCATAAACATGTTTGTTCTTTAACATGTTTGTTTTTTACATCAGTTTTACTTTCACACCAATATTGAGAAAAAAAGCACAGGGATGTGTCATATCTCCCTACTCTTTAATTCCTATCTGATAATAATAAAATCCATTTAGAAAAATCTGACTGTAGTACATAGAAGAAATTTGATGAAAAGAAATCATTTTGTAAAGGATTTTTAAACATGACAAATTATTAGGAGGATATCTACAAATTTAAATGTACCTTCAGCCACATATTTTAAAAAATACAGAACAAAACAAAAAGATCCACAGTATCTGTAGAGCTATTAAATGCTTTTACATGAGCAAAGTCAGGTCTAATATCTCTGAACCATCTTTTGGTGAGTTGGTGTGAATTTATTCCCTGAAGTACAAGTGTCATATTAGCAATTTAAAGAGAAATCAAGGAAATATAGCTTTCACTAGATGACAATTAATTAAAATCACTTTTGCATAATTATAGTAATGGTAAGAAATATGATACATTAGTAGAACACTGACTTTCTCGGAGGACTAAGTGACTCAAAGGCTAGTTCTTTCTTCCTCTTTCAAAATGTTCTTTGAAGAAGAAAGCTATATAGGCACAT
Source organism: Sciurus vulgaris (assembly GCF_902686455.1). NCBI lineage: Eukaryota > Metazoa > Chordata > Mammalia > Rodentia > Sciuridae > Sciurus > Sciurus vulgaris. The sequence goes on from NC_136473.1 coordinate 68,923,182, forward strand.
ATCAATAGGTAGTTTTTATATTGTCAAAAACTTAGGGCTAGCTCCAAGATTCCTTTGGCCTTATATTATTACAAAATAAAGGTCCAGCATTTTTCGAATCCCTATCATGCAAAGATCTGTTAGAATGATGGAATTTGGAAGATACACTTGCTTTGTGGATAAAATAACTTAAAATAATATCTTAAAACAGAATAAAGAAAAGTAGCTTAAGTATTAATCTGTTATCTACAGTGACCTAAAATTCTTAGCTCACATTAAAGGACTGATTTGCCTCTTAGCCCTGATCTACAGTATACTGTACTGGCAGAATTCTATTATATTACAGTGAGATGGAGCCAAACAATTCTAAAATTGAGACCTTAATACAGGAAAAATACAGCATTTCCTTATACGAGAAGTGGGAAAATTAGTTAACACTTTTTCTACCTTAAGGTGTAATTGGATTCAGAAAAAGGCTAACTTAAAGCAGGACCAGGTCTGACATATAAAATCCTCACAAGGTAACAAGAATCAGCTTGGTTTGTTCGCTGTCATTTCTCATTATAATCTTTGTCATGAGAATGGATTCATGTTGTGCCATTTTCTGTTCTTGTTACAATCTTTGTCACATGAATAAGATATCAGGATGTTAATGCCTGGCATACAGTATTCTGTGTGTGATGATACTGTACAGGACTACGCTGACCTTTGCAATATTATGTATTCTGATTGGTTGTTCACTTCACCTCTTTCCCACAAGTTAATAAGGCTGTAAAAAGGAAAGAACTGAAATGACCAGCCAGTCAAATTATAGAATATTGAAAAGGTCACAGCAGTACAGTACAGAGGGAAAAAATTATGGAATATATGGTGCATTAAAATTCTTGTGACAATGATTATAACAAGAATGGGAAGGATACTCATTTATGTTATTTCAATCTGAAGAATCCCATAGGATGGTATTCCCAGGACAACATTTATATTTACATTCCTGCATCATACATGTGAAAATATTCATTTATGTTGATAATTGCTTAAAAAATAGTTGAATAGAAAATATCTTGCTGTTCAACAAATAATACTAAAAATAAGATTTTCACCTTAGAAAATGGGCATTGATGTTAACATTTTAGTAGGAATTCACATTTGAAACTGGGGGAAAGATTTTTTACCAATGAAATCCATTGGTCATGTGGAATTTATTTTGTCCATTTCTTCATTTAACACTTTTTTCAAAATGAAATAGACAAGTTGGATGGGATGACTTAACATTTCCAAAGATGCTTTGGAATGTGGAATATTCTGAAACAGCAATTAGGAGTTTATTTAAAATTTTTACACCATCTATACAAAACTTATTTCTTCTTATGATACATGATGTTGGCCAGTGTACAAAAATATTTTCTTCCCCTCTATCATCAGTGAGACAGAAGGAGGGAGGGTGAAGAAAGAATACTTCAATCAGAATTTCTGAAGTTATTGTTCTCAGATGTACAACAGTGACTATTCATTTAATAAAATTGTTTTTACACACATTTCAAAATTTCTCAAAGAACAACCATATTAGATTTAGATTTTGCAGTCTGTAAAGATAGATCTAGTTTAATCATTGGTTTTATACTCTTTGAATAAATTATTTCACTAAGAGAATAAACATTTCATAGCCCAATGCTAGTGTTTAAAACCGTCATTAATAAGGATGCCAAATGTGATCTAGTTACTTCTAGAAGCAGAGGAAATTAATTTTGATCACTACTTTAAGACCAGCCTAACTATAGATTAAATAATTAGTAATTCTCAAATTTCAATATACTAAAGAAGAATCATGCTGTAGTTTCTGGACCTTGTCATCTGATATTCTCATTCAGTAAGTCTGGGGTGCGACTGAGGTACATGAATGTTTATGAGGTACCCCAGGTGACTTTGAAGCAGGTGAACAGTGGAACACTTTTAAAGACAACCACATTCTGTAGAGTTTAGAGCACTCTCCAATTCAAGTTAAATGGTTCTGACCAAACCAGAGTGAAGATGCAGGAAGCTCAACTAAAAATCATAGTCTGTGGGTAGGGGAAGTTGTGGTTCCAGAAGATAGAAGCTTAAATGGACCTGCACCATCCATTTATACTTACAAATATAGAGAGAATTAAGGCCAGAATGGGCACCTGTGGTAGGAAATGCTTATCAACTCAGCATTTTCTAGCTTCATTTTTTAAAAATCTCTTTATTTTATTTATTTTTTATGTGGTGCTGAGGATGGAACCCAGTGCCTCACACATGCTAGGCAAGTGCTCTAACACTGAGCCACAACCCCAGGCCTCTGGCTTGGTTTTTAAGGGTGAACCAATAGGGCTGCATTTTCCAGCCTAAGGAAAACCAAGTGTATTCAGGGAAAAGTAATAAGGGACAACCCACTCAACAGGGACAATCTGAGGACTTGGATTTTAAGAATCTTTTCCCAACATCTAGAAACCCAAATTGGTAGAGCAAAAGAGGAAAGGATGGGGTTCATAAGGAGGAGCAAGAACTGCAATCTGTGGGTTCTTCTTTGGTTTTGATTCTGGAGACTTTTGAACTACATTGGGAACTGAAATTCTGTCATTGACTCTAGGTTTGTGAATGGAACTGTGTGTTAGTGGAGGTGAGAGAGCATTAGACTCACTTGGCTGCGTGGTTCCTGGAGATATACATGTTCTTTTTTGAGCTGAGCAAAATGGTTATGTAATTGCATACTTCTCATAATTATTGAGTAATTATATACTTCTTATAATTACTGAGTAATCATTGTTCTATAACTAGAACTTAATGCTACAACTAATTGTATAATTACCATGTATTAATGTTGTTATCTAGGAAACTTAGAATAAAGTGGTACTTAATATATTTCCCCCTGTCATGCTATTTTCAAAGCTAGAAATAGTGTTTGTTTTGCAGCTCAAAATTTGCTTCAAAAACAAACAAAATGCGAGGAATAAAACTTTGCCAATATTATAATAGATGCTTAATCATTGGTATTACATTTGAACCTGACTGACAATGTGTAAACTAATGCTCTCATGTCTTAATTGTAGAATTTTTGTTGTTTTGCAATTTCAGTCTTTTGTAAGATGTGCACAGTTACAGCACTTCAGAGGAGAATCTGCTTGGGTCTCTTTAGGGTAGGCTGACCTTTTTGAAATTTTACAGCAGCACATGATAATGGCAACAGTTGTTTCAGCTATAACTGAAAATGCTTCTGAGTAGCTAGGTGTCTTAGAAACTTGGGATCTTCTGAGGATAATCATGTAATTGTTTTTAGTGATTACAAAGGATTCACATTTAATCTTAACTAGATTTCTTGACTGCAATAAATATGTTTATTAATTTGAGACATAGTTTCATCTTCCCCAAACCAAGTTTCCCCCTTACATGCAGCTGGAACTCATTAATCTTCAGTTGAATCAAGTGGACCATCTGTAAAGACCCCTTGAAAGTCAAAATAGCATAATTTAGAAATATTTTTTAATGCATAATGAAATTACCAAAGACTGTTTTGAAAGTTTCAGAACTTTTTTGCTAATAAATGTTACACATATATAAGATTACATTATCTAATTGCAATTGAGGACCTTTAAATCACTCTTTAAATTACAAATGTCTATTTATCTGACTTTACTGAAAATAAAATTGTTATTCTTTTATTTTAACCTATAAGGACCATTTATTCTCTGAAATAAACCACTCCTTTGAATGTGCCAATTTCAAGTCCAGAGTGGTCAATTATTGTATGCTTCCAGGGATTTCTTCTTGTAATGGAAAACACTTATACCCAAGTATTTGGCTGCAATAAATTTTTCAGCTACTTTCTCCATCCCAAAATCGTTACAAGTGTCTAAATATTCTACATATTTTAAAGTTTTTGTCTGCCTTAACCATATTTCATGAAAATGAGTATGTCATAACTAACCATCAGATTCCCTTTTGCATTATTTGAGCTTCATTAATTTCAGAATTGAAATATAACCTGATGGGACAATGGTATGATAGTAGTGGATGAGATTACCATTGTTTTGTTCATTGAAAGCCATAGAATTTTGATTAATAATACATTATTAGTTTGGGAGGGACAGAGAATTTAGTAGTAGGTAATTGCTACCGAGGGGGGGAAATACAGGGTGCAAATTCTAAATGCTTCTCCAGAATGTATGAGTTGTACAGACTAAAAACAAAAACAGTAGCATAATTCTTGGTTATTTTGATCACTGTGATGAATGAATTGAAGATGTTACCTCAGGTGTCACTTTGTTCACAAGGCAACAAAATAAAAAGTATACATATTGATGGCAGCATAGGCAGAGTCTTTTAGAGTAGTATTATTCCAATTCTATTTAATGTAGTATATTTAGGAACCCAAGAAAATATTCAAATAATAGGTGTTTGTGAGCAACTCTTATGTGTTGAATATAATAAATAAATAAACTCAAATCTCACAATCATCCTGCACTGTAATTAGCATTCCTATTTCACAGATTAACAATGAAAGGTTTATAAATATTAAGTAACTTTGCAAAGGGTACATTATTAAAAATACAAGGACAGATTGGTTTGTATGTAGGACCCTCCAAAAACCAAATTTATGTTCTTTCCTTTGCAATATGCTTTGCTACTGAACTGTCTTAAAAATATATTTTTGTGAATATTGTAAACATTAAAACTACTTTACTATAAAATGCCAAGATAATTTTTAGCATGTGGTCATTTTATACTTTTTAATTATTTAATCAATAAAGATCATCTCAGTACCTGGAGATATAGCAAATATGCTTGTTTGCCCAATGAAGTCCAATTATTCTATTTTTTTATTCATTTGCCTTTATCTGTAGAATTTGTAGGAAAGATGAAATGTACATTTAAAAAACTGTTTTGGCAAACAAAAAAGGCCTATTTGAAGTAAATATTAATATTCTTAAAGGTTCTTTTTTTCCATGTTTTAAAAGAGTAATTATTGCACATTAGTAATATTTGACTAAAATTAAGCCATATTCTGGAAAAAATTGCCTCATGTAAACTTCTCAGGAAAGTCTTAATATAGAAAGTGAAATAAATATTATAGTTTTCAATTCTAACACTTTTCTTGTTTTAACCTTAACTTCTAATTCTTCTTATTCTTGAGCGTATCCAGTGATGCAAAGGAGAGAGAACACACTGTTGTTAAGCACCAGTATTTTCCCATGTCCTTGATATGCTGGGACTTGAGAATGGGTTTGCTAAAGCATGGTGAGGATGGGGTGGTGGCACATAGTGAGATATACCAGAAGTCATTCTGTAATACAGTCAGATACCTCCTGCATTTTCCAATAGAACTAAAATGCACATTTGATCAAAGGGAACATGATTTATCTCAAATCTCCTGTTGCTTGTTAGGATATTCTGACCAATTCCTATGTGAAGGTGTATTAAATATGAGGAAAGCAACCCACCTCTCCAGCAAAATGAGCAGAAAATACCACAGTTGATGATATGTAAAACATCTCACATGTATCTGAGTATACTATTTATATCTAGGATCATTCTACTTGGACGAGGGAAATGTGTTATTTCTATCTGCACAGCAATAGAAATTCAAGGATAAAAAGAAAACCTTGAAAAAGTCAATACAACTCATCAAATAATCCATTTAAATGTCTGTACAATATTTTTTCTTCTGTACAAGATACGTGTGATATGGTTTCAAACTATCTTCAAACAGTCAAGTTATTTCAGCCACCATGATGAATGAATTGGAGATGTCAGCCCAGGTTTAGTTTTGTTTACAATGTAATAATATAAGAGTGCACATTGATAAGAGCACACACAGTGTCGCTTAGGGTGGTGCTGTTATAGTGCTATTTATTATGGGATGTTCAGGAACACCCCCCAATCTTCAAACTATAGAAGGAAGGAATCCTTAAATGTATACTAAGGTCCATAATTTTCTTTTTTAAACAGCAGGTAATGACTACACCCTTCTGAGTGGCACAAAAGTGATGCACAGCAGTGGAGACTACAACCTCTGGGTACCCATGGATGGGTTGGTTCCTTTTACTAACTATACTGTCCAAGTGAATGTTTCCAATAGCCAAGGCAGTTTGATAAGTGACGCTATAACAATTGCAATGCCTCCAGGGGGTAAGTCTATGAAAAATATTGGCTCTCTAATTTTATTTAAATGTCCTAGCCCTAAGTCACCGTTGAATATCTTGTTTATTGTTGGAATTAAGTTTTTCTGGAACTTAGAGGCTCAGATGAATCTCTGGTTGTTTCATTTTGTTTTATCGAGACTTATTGATATTCTTTTGTTATTATGTTAAGACTGCTTTCATCTTGTACTACGTGTGTACATATGTATATGTGTTGAACACACATACACACACATACATGTCAGGCTTTCTGCATGTTAAGAAGGTTGAAAATGCTTTTTGTTTGAGACTTCACCTAGATTCAAAGTTTATATTTTACATTAGAGCTTTAGTTTTCAAGTGCAAATGTTTCTCATTGTCGGCTTTCTGAGGAGCTAGTTTAGATGCATACTTTGGCCTTTGCATTTGGCAAAAAAGGAACTATACTGACAGACCAGGAATATTCCACTCACACCGCTGGACAAACACCTTAACTGTATATCCTAATGATTACACTTCAGTGGTGCTGCTTTCATATGAGAAATGTAATACATTCTGGTTATGTACATTTTAAATATTTCTACTAAAAATTGACTCAATTTAGTAAAAATAACCAAAATTAATGCTAGTTCAGTCTGCAGTCAACTCCAACCTTATCCTGTTTGTGCGAACTAAGTGCTAAGAAGAAACTTCCCTCTCAGATTGGTATGTATGGCCCTTGAACAGAAAGCATGCCTCATAATAAGGGCTTGATTCTCAGTTGAATGTTTAGGAATATATGCTTTCTGAAAATGTTCAAGAAGAAGGACCCTAGGACCCATAATTATCTGCCTTCTAACCAGACTTCCAGGAAACAGTGTGTCCTAGACTGAGGGAGAACATCATGATCTCGTTATCAGCCATCTGCAGAGCTGCGTAACTAACTCTCCCTCTGGTCACAAAGAGTTTAAGAGCAGAAAAATGCCACATCACTGGAGGAAAATACAGGTGTATCTGCAGTTTGTATGGTACTCTTTCTCCAGGAAAAGATTCATTTCCTGGTGTGGCATAAGAACCACTCACAATTCTTTCCTTTTATGACAGTATAAGAATTAATGAATGGATATTTACTAACACACTTGAAAATCTAAACCACAGAAGCCACAATATTTGAGAAAGTAATGCTTAAAAGAGATTTGGGCAGGGGCACTGATCAACATGGGTTAGTACCAGATTTCATGAATTAATTTTAAAAAATTGAATTCGGATAGACACTTATTTTTAATTCAAGACCAAATCACAAAATAAAATATAACCAAAGGATGGAGTTTTGGGTAATTATATCTTCATTTTCCCCTCTAATCCATCTGCCAGAAATAGCAGAAATTTGTGATGACTCTAAACCTTAGTATTTAACACCCTTCATTCACATTTAGTAATCAAAGAGCGATCAGTGATGCTTTAGTAGAGATTTTAAGTTGTGCACCAATACTTTCTTAGCAGGTATATAGAATACTTACATATTCATTTTATGGCATTCACAGTGATTTAGATAATGTATAACTTAGAGAATTTAGCTTATATTGATAAAATAAACCTGATTAAATTCATTGCTTGTATATTTTAGAATGTTTGGTCTAATCCTTTGTTATTAGATGATTCAGTTGAAAATAGCAAGCTCCCACTATAACTCCATACATGCTGCGTGGATGTATTGAGTAGGAGGGTTAATAATATGTAAACAAGAAGAAACTAAAACATTGTTTTATGGTGATGCAGTGGAACAGAGGCAAAGTGCTAAGTGAGGCTTATCTTCCTCTTACCCTGAGGATGCTTATCTGTGTCATTATCATAATGTTCTCTGAGCCCAATGCAATCTTTTGTGGTATGTATTCAGAAATCCAGAGTTTAGGGGAAGGCTCTTCACCCAAAGAGGAAGCAAATGTCTTCAAAGACAGACAGAGATTCACTCAAGTTTATTATAGCCATTAGGACATACTTTCTTTCATCATTAGATTGTTGTTGATTACAATTAGGAAACTTATAGCTTTGAAATTATCTTTTTTATGACCTTGTGGCAGTTTAAAGGTGATACCTCATTGATTAAATAGGTTTTAGTTCATGCTTCCTTTTACTTAATGATCTGAAAACATATTATCCTGATTTACACATAAAAATCATGCTGAAAAGCATGTGGCATTCACTAGAATATGTGTGTTTAAGTAGAATTAAATTAGTACTGAGAGTTATTAAAGAAATCTTCCATGCCCCTGTCCAGTGAACTGTGTTTCATACTGAAATGAATAATAAATGAACCAATATACAGGAGCAAACCGACTTATGGGCAGAGAAGTTCTATGTGCTATTTACTCGCCCATTGTATTTGGATTTTATCATTATTGCCATATCTCTGATTTCAATATTAGATCTCTTTTATGGTGATGTTGAATTCTTAGAATCTTTCAATGCTAGATTGCATAAGATTTAGCTATATTTTCTTTTCAGTATAGATTAAAAACATAATCATAGAAAGTTTGGACGAAACAAAAATGCTATTTCTTTTTTTTTTTTTTTTCCTTTATCCACTGTTTGCTATAAAATGTGACCTGGAAAATTCCCTTTGCCCCTTGCTCTGGCCAAATCTGACTCATTTTTTAGTTTCCACTGAGAAATCAGTCCATCATCAAGTTGTCTCTTGCCAACAAAGATGGAGACAGGGCCCCTCTGTGTCCCAGAGCACAATCATGTTGCATTGAAATCGCCTGTTTAATTTGACCGTCACAATCACTGGTTATGAGACCCTAAGCAGCAGGGACTGTTTCTTATTCACATTTTTATCTTCAGTGCCTAGACCAAACATGACACATGGTAGGTGCATAATGAATAATTGGTGAATGCATGAATAAATAAATCAGTCAAGATAGCTTAATTACCAGTTTAAAATCATAAGCTTATCATTGCTCCAGTGCTGCCCAGGCTTCATCTTTACCTGAGCCACCTTATTGGTCGTCAGCTGCAAAAATGTGACCTTTTCTGTGCACTGCTGTCCATGGTAGGAATGCTGTGGCCATGTAAACATAATTGCAGTCCTGACTGTCAGGAGGGAGGGAATCCTGGAGGTAGGAAATATTCCCAAGTTTCACCACCTCATTGCTCTGATTTCTCCCCTGAAGTGGTTACTTTTCTCCAGTGAACATAGGGTGAACAGTCATTGGTTTGTATAGGAATTTGGAAAGGAGAGGTAAAGGAACACAATATGAAGAATTTTGGCATGGTACGTGTCTCTTAGTTGGGTGGTTACAAACAACTGATCTGCTAGTAGCTATTTGTTTTCTGATGAGAGAAAAATGTGATTAAAATATGATAAAACCAAGTTATGTGAACATTGAAATGAAAGCAAGCAAATTATGCCATCGATAGCTCAGCATGTAGGTGAACAGGAGCACATCCCAAATAGCTCACACATTTTACTTTAAAAATATTATTTTACTTTTAAGTATTATTTGGAAAACTGGAGGAGTTCTCTTATTTTCATTTATGTAGCACATCCTCACCTACCTCTGTGCACTCAGGTTTTTGTACTTCTATAATTACAATATTTTAGGTTGTTTGTAATAACATAATGCTCATATTTAGCACTAAGATACTCTTAGAAATGAAGAACATATTTAATCTGAGCTCTTGAATAGCATTATAGTACAAGTTCAAGAGTTCTAGGAAAAGAATTAAAAAAATAAAAACGGAATCCAAATGTTAATCCATAAATATGAAACTTTCCTATGGCCTTTACCCCTTCAAGGTCTGGAGTTACTAATGGGGTTAGGATTTCAGCGCTTAATGGGGCTCAGTGCATTAGTGCTTTGTATGCATGGAATTCAGCATTCAGTTTAATAAGTGGTTGACATTGGTGATGTCCCTTAATTTGCTTAAATCTAATTGGCTCTTTTATCAGTCAAACCTGTATGGATTGGCAATTGATCAGAAAGGGTCAGCCATGACTCTGCATGTAGTTAAATGATGGAGCCACGAGTTAAAGTCACAGTTGCATGATAATAAGCACAGGAAGAACAAATGAGCTTAGAGGAAGAAGGCCAAGCAGCTTAGAAGTTTTGCAGGATCTTCAAGTTCAGAACAAAGGCATTATGGAGTATATAAATTTTAAATACACTGCATTTTGCCTCCAGACTTAAACCTTTTTTTTTTCAGATGAACTGAAATCTTGTCTGAAACTGTCTTTGTTACATCAAAGAACTACTCAGAAAGCGAAAAGAGACAGAAGAAGCATAAAAGGGCATAGTTTAAAATGATTAGTGACAAATTCCATACTGACGAGCTAGAAACAGATTTTTTATGAAAGTTTTATATTTTTCCAAAAGGAATAATTTTCTTCTGTTTATCTTTTTCTGAACTGCTTCAATGTAATAGTGAAAGGAACTCAGAGACCCTTTAGTTTTATGAACTTAATCAGGTTTTTCCCTGGCAATAAATAATTTGTTACTTAGACTTTTAAATGGATGAGAATTATTATAATTTTTGAAGTTCCTATGCTTGGGGAACCTGTTCATTTTCCAAAATGTGTTTTCAGAAAATCCAAACGTGAGAAAGCAGAACAGTTGAGAGTGGTTTGTCTTAGAGGGTCTTTTTTACTCTTCCTCCTTCCCTGATACCTCTCCCCACCTACAACCATCAATGAAATGAAAGGAGTGATATCTGTTAGGAATTAAAACTTGCACATGGTAAAAGCATAGACTTTTGAGTTCTAGAAACATAAATTTAAATCTACCTCTTTCACTCACTCCCTGAGAGACTAGGAGTAAATCTAGAAATAGAACAGCCTCAGTTTGTTCATCCAGAAAACAGACAGGATAGTAATTTCCACATGATAGAATCGTTCACAGGATTTAACACCACAGTATATTCAAGATGCTTGGTATAGTGCCTGTCTTGGTAAACATTTGGTGCTTGCTACATGCTTCGCTCTGTTTTCCTACTCTACCAATCCATTTTCTGTTGCTATAACAAAATGCATAAAGCTGAGTACTTTATAAAGAAAGATGTTTATTTAGCTCATGCTTTTGGAAGTCTAAGAGTATGGTACCAACTTCTGTTCAGTCCCAGTAAAGACTCTCTTGGCTACATCACACCTTGGCATATGGCATCTAGGGGCAGCACATGAAAGGAGAGATCACTCTCAAGAAAGGAAGCCAGAGAGTTGGAAGGAGACATTCTTGCTCTTTTATAGTTAACCATTCTCTCAGGAACTAACTGGGGTCCCAAGAGAACTACATTAATGTCTTCCAAGGGTGGTGCATCCAGTGACCCAGTACCTCCCACTAGCCCCAACTGTTAAAGGTTCACTAACTCTAAATACCACCAAACTGAGGACCAAGCTTCCAACACATGAAGCATTGTGGAACAGACCATATTCAAATCATAGCACCTGCCCAGAGCTGTCCTCACCCTTATAGACTGAGAATGCATAACTAAAAGTTTAAGGGGAAAATCTGTCTTTCACACAGCTATAGAGACTGGCATAATTTTATCTTCCTGCATTCCTAACCTGTCCTACACTCACCCCTGTGAGTATTGACAGGAAGATGGCCAAACCAGTAACCCTGCTAAGGATTGCCGATTACGTATAAAGGAACCTGTAGGAAGCCGGGAGGGTGGGAGGATGATTTCCATTTGAAATCACCTTTGTATCTTCTCCCTAACCCTTGGCCTCTGAATAATAATTTGTAAATAATTTTTCCATCAAACTCTCCTTGGTTGTTTTGAGATATCAATGGACAGAAAAGCCTTTTAATTTTTTTCTTACTAGAACTATCTTTTGTACTCATATCAAGCTACTTACTGAATATTATTTTGTATGATTTTGAATTCCCATTATCTATACATTTTATTCCTGAATGAATGTTTTCCTAACTTCGTTAATGCTAACCAAAAGAGAGGAATTTGAAATGTTATGCAAAACATTTTTCAACTTTTTCTAATTATGAAGATAATTAGAAGAGTATTTTTGAAAAGTTAACTCTTGAAATTCACACTTTATTTCACTTTTTATTGACTTGAAAAACTTAGTAGTTCGTTCAGTGTGCTTCTAAGTTACTAAGTGAAACATTTGCTCTTTAAAATGTAAACATGTAATTTTTGCCTAATTATATTGTTAAAGAAATAATATGGTAACCTCTGACTTCTCATGGATCAATTTACTGAATTCATTTTTTTTTTTAGACTTTAGGATACATCAATTGCTGCTTTACAAACAACCCCAAAACTTAGCAATTTAAAACAACCACTCTTTATTATTTCTTCTATGAGTGCACAAGTTGCCAGGGTGGTTCTGTCAAAGGAGGCTGGGCTGGGCTTCCACAGAGCTTAATGAACTCAGGTTTTCAAAAGTCAAGGCCAAATGTGCAAGCACTTAGAAACCTCTACTTGCCTCAAATTGGCCCCAGAAAATTTTCTGACCTGTTAATATAAAAGTCTCCCATAAATATCTACTGCTTGGTTTTCACTAGGGGTGTGTGTGTGTGTGTGTGTGTGTGTGTGTGTGTGTGTGTGTACATACACTCAGGTATTATATTATTTTTCTGAAAATGTGTCCCATTTTTGAAATACTGGTATACTAACACCAAAAAAATCAAATTTTAAAAATTGGACAAAATGCTTTGTCATTTTCCTTGAAGAAGATATAAGAAAATCTTTCCTAACATGAAGATTGACCTTGCATTTTATTTCAGGAAGAAGACTTTAAAAATGTGTATCAAAATGGTTTTTAAAAAATGGTTGTAACTCAATAATATAGGGGAAATTCTGAGCTCCTATTATATGTGGATGGTTTTCATAATTATTTTTAGTTATATCTCAAATCTAGAACTCAAATATTCAGATTTTTGCTTATAACCATGACCTCTGAGGGCAGGAATCAATTCAGTTTGTGTTTGATTTGTTTATCTTTATAACCCCAGTGCCTAGCACAAACTATTTGCTAAATAAATGACCAAAACATTTGTAGTTATAACTTGGAAAGTAATCTTGAAATTTATCTTTTGTTATTCTTGTGTCTTTTATTTGGATAACAATTTTTTTAGAACTGAATCCAACATTTAGGGATGAATTTATTCTAAAATTAATTTATCTTAGTCCTGTGAAGATTGCCATGGCACCATAGAAATAAATAACATAGGGTCCTTTTGAGGCATGTTGTGTGTGTGTGATTGTGTGTTTGTGTGTATATGTGTATACACATATAAAATATGTGTGTGTTTAATTCTTTGATTTAACCATCATCTTAAGCCAGTCCTGGTGGCGCATGCCTATAATCCCAGTGGTTTCAGAGGCTGAGGCAGGAGGATCAGAAGTTCAAAGCCAGCCTCAGCAACTTAACAAGGTCCTATCTCCAAATAAAAAATAAAAAGCTCAGGGGGTGTAGCTCAGTGGTTAAGCATCCTGGATTCTACTCCTAGTACCAAAAACACCATTTCAATTAACTTATCTTTAGTGACTAGCAGTTGGACAATTAACTGATAATGGTGGTTAAAATAGAACATTTTTAAAACTCCAAATATATGTTGAATATCAGTTTAATTTAAAACACATAATTAAATATTTACCTACCAATTATTGTTATACAAGGCCACATTATTTTTTTAGGTTTTTGCCTTCCTATTTTTAAGTCCAGCATTTTTATTACAAAAATACCTATAATGCATAGTTTATATTTCCCACTTTTAAAAAAGTTCCTTTAATTAAAAAAATTAGAAATAATGTAATTACAGACTCTTTCTAGACTTTTATATTTTCTCCAGTCTTTTAGTTATTTTTCCAACACTAATTTGACAGTATTGTTTTATTGTCATGATTTTTAAGTTTTATGAAATCATTTTCATAGAAGCAAATTTCTCTTATTTTACTAGTTCACCAGTTTAAGTGACATTACAATGAGAAGCAAGCTGACATAACACTTTTGAAAATACACCGTGCACAACCATGGAAATGAAATTTGTACCCCATTTGTGTACAATGAATCAAAATGCAGCTTATAAAAATAAAATAAATAAATAAATACATACATCTGTGTCTTGGTTAAGTATATAATTCTACTGGTGGCTGCAGAATTTTGTCCTTGAAATAAACAGTAATCAAATGTTGAAATAAACATTTATCAGCACAATAAATGGAAATTTTTTATTAGTTTGGCAAATTGGTTAAGAATAGTAAAGAGAGTGCCTATTATTTAAAAGAAGAAAGTGTATGGACAGTATGGTCCATCCGGGAGCAGCCTGCCCACTAAGAGGGCAGGGACAGAACCTTGAAATTCTTCTTTTAGGTTAAGTGTTGAAACAGCTCTACCTTAGAAGAAGAAGAAGAAAAAAAAAAATATATATATATAGATTATATACCTTCAATTTATTAGGAACCCAGTCTGAGATTTTGAGCATGATTTGCTCAAGTGAATTTGTCTTCCTCCTTCAACTTTTTTAAGGAAAGAAATAGACATTTCAATTTTCTAATTTCAACCAAAATCCCTAAGACTCAGAGGAGTGGACTGTGGATAGCATTATTGGCCAACTATAGGGAGAATGATATCATTTTATATACCATCGCTAAAAGCAACTAAAAGTTCAATAAACAGGGAGAGATCAAAAAGAGGGAAAAATTGCAAATAAAAACCTCAGTTTATCTGACATTTTCCTCATCCACTGTAGTGCACCAACAGTAAAATATTTCTATGCCTTTTAAAATCTTAGTGAAATGTCAACATGCTACTTTTCAAAATACAATTAATAGTTGTCAAAATCGTTGATGTTTTCTTGCCCTGTGCAAATAGAGAGCCCATCCACATGTGCTTTCTGTTCTTCAGCTGATCCACACTCACTGATTTATTGGCAAGCTATAAGTAGAAATTTCAACACACAGGTGACCATGGTAGATCTTAAAAATTGAAAAGGTGCAAAGGAATGGATCGAAAAAAATAACTGTACGTTAGAAATGGAAATAAACAGAAGGCTAAGATGGTACATTACTTTATTCAGAGGGTAGAAGGAAAGATGAGATTAACTGCCTTTTATAAGGTAAAAGCCACAATGAAGATACAGGATGGTGAGAAATAGCATTCTTTAAAACAACAACATTCCACCACATAAACAGATGGTTTGTCTTTACTTCCAGTATATTAAAAGCTACACAATTTTTATAACACCCAGTTCATATGAATCTTTAGAATAGTTGTGCATAATGTTTTACTTCTGTGTATATCATCCAAATGTGCTGCTATTTTTCCCCTGGAAAAATCAACCCGTTGAAGGTAATAAAGTAGGTGGATTCAACAAATAAACAGTATTTAAACTCTTAATGAAATAGTGTATTTTTGAAAACACATACTAGGCCATTTAATTTAACCCATGCTTTCTCCCAGCTGTAAGAACTAAACTACATACAGCACTACTATGCTTATTTAATATACTACACTTACCTTTATAAAAAGTTTTTACCTTTCCCTTTTGGAATGATAGTTTACTCTGCTGTGTGTGTGCATGTTCATAAAAAACGATGTATCATGAGCAAAAAAGAGAGGGATACATTTCTACTTTATAATGGCTGAAATTTTCTTCACTTTTCATATTCACCATCTTGACAGTGAACCTCCTGCTTATAAAAGCACTTTAGAAAGGAACTAACTTCTGAGCCAGGGAGAAGAGGGAAAGAAACTTTGAAGTGTGCTTACCATGGACTCAACAAGCCCCTAGCAAAGGGCTGCCAGCTTCTCACATTTGCATACTCTCATGTGGCTTATATAGCAATACACACGCCCCCACACACAATTAAGAGCTATCTTTAGAGCATCCTGGGGCAAGGCAGACAGACCAAAAAAAAAAAAAAAAAAAAAAGAAAGAAAGAAAGAAAAACACTTTAATTAAAAAATCACATTTTTTCCCTCCTTTACCAGGGGAGTGGAGTAGGAAGTATTATTGCTTTAAGTTTCATTGATATTTAAAAATCATATTTTTAAAAAGAATAAGTACAATTCCCCTTTCTATTTTTTTTTTTTTTTTTTTATCTTGGAAGAAAGGTTTATCTAAATCTTTAAGGTTAAAAAAAAATCAAGTCTGTCTGACTGGCTCTGCAGTTTGAAAGCAACTTCAAGTTTTATTTG
Source organism: Sciurus vulgaris (assembly GCF_902686455.1). Lineage (NCBI taxonomy): Eukaryota > Metazoa > Chordata > Mammalia > Rodentia > Sciuridae > Sciurus > Sciurus vulgaris. The sequence continues at coordinate 68,939,433 of NC_136473.1, forward strand.
AATTCTTATGGTGCCCTGAAGAAATTTTTGCTTTATTTCTTTAAAATAATCTCTTATTCTTTTATTGTTTTCTTTTTTATCATAGGCAGACTCTGTGCCTGACTTGCATAAAATTCTATGAGCATTTACCTGCTTGTATACATACTCTTGCAAAAGTGAGACAAACCTTAACATATCTTAGATATTTAAACACCACACTTGTAATCTCTTTTCATTAGCAATATCATGGAAATTTCTGTCATATCTCTATAAAGAGGTATTGACCACCCAGGGTCTAAAGGTTCAAGAGTCCTATAAAACTTAATGAAGAATAAGTTTAATTTGATTGTAACAACAGGGTGCATTCATTATAACCACTATGATATTCTGACTACTAATTGGGAAAAATGAAACTAGAATGTAATGTTATCAAATACATGCTTTATTTTTTAAATTTATGTTTTAGTTGTAGATGGACACTATACCTTTATTTTATTTATTTATTTTTACATGGTGCTGAGACTCACACCTGGTGCCTCACCCGTTCCAGGCAAGTACTCTACCACTGACCCACAACCCTAGCCCTGATATATGCTTTATGAAGTCAGTGCTTTCCTTCACACTCCATCGACGACTTTGGAACTTATACTATCTTCCATTTTTATTTAAATGTCTCATATGTATGTGTAATGTCTCATCTAGTGGAATATAGATAAATAAATTCATGGCAAAGAATGAATGAATGAATGGATGATGAATGAATGAATGAATGCTGTTAGAGAGATCATAACTGATCTTTCTGTGTATGTTTCTCACCATTTACTGTGGCTAAAGTTAGCCACAGTAATTATAGTCAGAAGTTAAGAATGCTTACTTCAGTAACCCACCTAGCCTGCAGTTTCACTTTCTGCAATTTCAGTTACCCAGGGTCAACTGTAGTCTGAAAATATGAAATGGAAATTTCCAGAAATAAACAATTCATAAGCTTTAGATTGCATGCTCTTCTGAATCATAGGATGAAATCTCCTTTCACCTCATCCCATCACTGAGCTCTGAATCATTCTCTTGTACAGCATGACCATGCTGTGTCTGCTATTCAACTGCTACTGAGTAGCCATCCCAGTCAGCAGATCTACAGCTGTAGTATCATACCGCTCTTTTCAAGTAACCCTTATTCTAATAAAAATAGCTCCAGTGTGCCAGTAGTGACACTGGCTGTTCATATATGCCAAAGAGAAGTCACAAGTGCTTCCTTTGAATGAAAAGATGTAACTTGTCAATTTAATAAGGAAAGAAAAAGGAATCATATACTAAGGTTTCTACAGTCTGTGAATAACCATAATCTTCTGTTAAGCTGTGAAGAAGGAAAAAAGAAATTCATGTTTATTTGTTTATAAATGTTACTAATCTCTACTGTACCTAATTTATGAATCAAACTTTATTAGAAGCAGGTATATATATAGGAAAAAGGATTATATAGGAAGAGTTTGGTGCTATCTGGGATTTTAGGTATCTCCTGGTGGTCTTGGAATATATTCCCTTGGAATAAGGAAAGGCAACTTGTCCCCAGGGAGTGATAGTAACTGTGTACTATTTTTGTTCCCAGGCCTGCTTTCACTTTTTCTTTGGCTTATAGGGTTCTAATAAGCTCCTGCTACCTTAGGCTCTCCAGTGCTCAGAGCACGTGCTATGTGTGGATGTGACTGTCAGTGAAAGCATTGTGTTCCCTTGGCCACAGTGATTTTGGTGGGGTGGGTGTGGGTATGCAGGTGCTTCAAACAGAGACAATGAAATGCATTAAAGCAGTATAATCAGCAGACATGGAGGCCCTGTTCTGCATGCATTTGATTCAGGATTCTACTGAATCTTCTGCCAATCACCCACTTGTCCTGTAAAGTCTGAGAATGTAGTCACGTAGTCCGAGAGTGGCGAAAGCACAGTAGATTTGAGATAAGGTAAACTGGATTCTGGTGATATAATTTGATCCCTTAAATCTAGCTCTGCCTAAAACCGACATTTTCTTTTGACTTTACTCTTATAGGACCCAATTAACCCTTTTAATTATTCGTGCTCCATGGGTTGGACTTTCTGACACTTGAAAACAAAAATGTTTAAACCATAAGATGCTTGAGAGAAAGGGGAAAATGTAAAATCAGAGAAGCCTTGTGGCTTCTTAAAAATCATACCAAATGCCAGGTGCGGTGGCTCATGCCTGTAATCGCAGTGACTCAGGAGGCAGAGGCAGGAGGATTGCAAGTTCAAAGCCAGCCTTAGCAATTTAGCAAGGCCCTAAGCAACTTAGCAAGACCCTGTCTCAAAAATAAAAGATAGGAATGTGGCTCAGTGTTTAAATACCCCTGATTTCAGTCCCTGGCATTAAAAAAAAAGAAAAAAAACAAGTCATACTAAACCATGGCAGCTCAATATGTATTCTGCATTTTGTTATGAGTTCTCAAATGAGGAGCCCTCAAGAAACAAATCTAGTGTGAACTGAAATAATCAGGTCTTCTGTGAAATCGCCAGCCCTATTCTGAAGGTGCTCTTCAGTCACTTCATTGACAATCTTCTGCGGAGCTTCTCCTCTATTTTCAAGTCTCAAAGTCTTGAGTTTTGCCAATGACTCTTGTACACATTAGCTATTTGGTTTGACCCAAGTAATTTAGTTGACTACAATAGAGGTTTCTCATCACTAAAATGGCATACTTAAACCGAATCCGTGTTTCCCACAGCATGATTCCAGACTAGGAACATGATCGTTACCTGAGAACTTGTTCCAAATGCAGATTCTTGAGCCCCACCTTCCACCTACTGAATCAGAAATTCTGAAGGTGAGGTCAAGCAATCTATATAATAGATTTTAATAGATGCTCTCTCATTCCTCTCCCCACCAGGTAGTTTGGATACATGCCCAAGTTTGAAAACCAGAGAACTAGATCATCCTTGAAATATCTTTGAAGCAAAACTGTTGTATGATTTTTGTCCATGATTCTATTTTACACTTAAGATTGAGACACAGAATTACTGAGAGGAACACGTGTAGAACAGGCCCCTGTGCTCATCTTGTTTCTGAATGTAGAAAGGAAACTCCATTCTTAGGGCCATTGGCCTTGCCAGTATAAGGCAGTAGATACATTGCTCACAGACTTCCTGAAAGTGACAGGCATGGATACCATGGATAACCAGTTCCAAATGCTGAACCCTACCTGTGGCACCAAAAGCAACAGGCCTGATGTTTTATGCACTGAGGAACACTAATCGGCCCTACTGTGAAGATGCTGTCAAGGAAATTTCCTCTGCTCTTTGATTCCTTCACAGAACATCTGTTACAAGGAGCTCCATGTAACTAAAACCTGAATCTCTTCCCTCTGGGAGTTTTCTTTAATGAGCATCTTGTGGCTACACCTCCTCCGTAGGGTTTTCAAATGTGTTTCAAGTCAGTTATAGCTTTATCCTGGATTCCAGGGTTTACTGGCTGTTAGATCTCATAGTTAAGATTTTTTTTTTTTCCTTCCAGGAGTTCACAAATACAACTCCACAGAGTAGACGGATTTAGCTTCCAGTTGCCTAGAGAGCAATTAAGATCATGTAATCTTTTATTTGATAAAAAATTTTTTGATGCAATGATCACTCATAACAAGCTAGCATTTACTAGGTGCAAGCTCTGTTTTGCGTACACAAATCATTTAATTCTCACAAACTCTACAAGGAGAGTGCTGTCATTATCTTTATTTGTACATAAGGAAGTGGGCTTGGAACTAGTACATAAAAGCCATGCAACTAGAAAAAGGCAGAAATTGTACTGAAGTCTAGAGCCTGGCTACAGAAACCTCGTTTGGAGTTGCCATCCTCTATTACTGAGTGAGAATGCCTTCCACTGACCTCTCATCTCATCTTTTAGCAGAGGGAACACAGATATCTGGGCACTGATCAACAGGTGTCTGAAGAAGTGGCTTGACTCCCAGCTGTGTCAAATCCAATTTCAAGGGTCTGGTTTGGTTGCTCTGTTGGGTGTTGGAAGCCAGAAAGAGAAGGACCTAGAGTGTCTCCCAGTTAGCAGTATGATCCATGCTCCTCAGTTTACAGTCTAATGAGAGGTGAAATAAAATCAGTTAAATAGATGTTTTTACAGCCTTACAAAAAAAGCATTAAGCAGAAGCAATGTTATGTGGTACATACTCTCTATGTGGAAGGCATAAAGTGCTTTGGACCCATTCTTTCCCAGTGTGGTTTTAAGTACTTACTTGCACACCAAGAAATTTGAAAGTCTTTTGTATTCACCCATGAACTTCGACATGTACTTGAATGAAAAGAAGACAATGTTTAAGATAGTCCTCACCTTGATCTATGTTGTAAGAAAGACTCATAACTTTTCTGAAAATATTACTTTTCTGTACTTTCAACTCTTAAGTGACTTGTGGGTTGTAATGTGCCTTTCTTCCTTTGGCTTGTGATACAAAATTTAGATTTTCTGATTTGATTTGCTGTTGTAAAATCTTTGCGCGGGTATGGGGCAGAAAATTTCATTAAAACTTGTGCAAATACGTTTACTCAGAATATTAGTATGTAACAATGGCATCATTATTGTTAATTACTAAGTTATCCTCTCTTTGGGTCTGTATTAAAATTAAGTTCTTTGTGTTAATGCTCTCTGTATCTCAAAGAAATGAGTAGATGTTATCTTCTGATTGTACATAATTTATATGCCTGTAAAGAGAGATCTAGTTTATCTAATAGTGTTAATTTTGAAAAATTCAAAAACTTCATTAAAAGTCAGGGAAAGTCTACATTTGTAAAACTGAAGGATAGAATGAAGAAGTGAATAATTTTATTCCTATACTAAATCAACTTTCCTTGAACAGATTAAAAATACTACAGGACATTCATTTGCAGGAAGGATATTCTAGAATCCAGCCCTGTAAACAGTGTGAATATGTGGAGAAATCGTTTTCTGGAATGGTCATAGAAATGACAATCTGTTTCCTTTGGACCATCAGGAGAAATACTTTCCTTATCAAAATCTGAAATTGGGGGCAAGACCACAGACAAAGGCTTGAATCTTATTCACATAGTTGACCCCATAAATAAAGTAAGAATATTTCCTAATTTGTGCATTGGTTAAACAAATTGACCAGTGACGGTCATAGTATGGAATTCAACTAATCTACCACCCACTGCCCCAGAATTTTCATGTCCTCATTATTTAACCTTGAAAAGTTATGTCCTAAGCCTTAATTTGTTCATCTGACAAAGGGTTTCATAGTCACAGAACCTTCCTGGATGAATTGAAGCCAAGGATAAAGAATATGTGCACAGAGAAGATCAGCTGGTACTTTCGTAGGTACTCAATTATTTGTTTAAAGAATATAAAGCACGATATATATCAAGTCCACATTGAACATAAGCTATCACCATTAAGTTGAAAATTAAACAAACATGTAACATCTAACTTTGTGTTTTCCTTGATGATTCCGATAACTGCCGCTTAAAACTAAATGTTAAGGAAGCAGCAGATTGGTTGTGGTATACTAAATTATAAGTGAGGACTAATTTGAGGATCAAAGATACTCTTTGGGAGATATCACTTGACTGGGAGGAAAAGCATTAGCTGTCTCCCTCTGTCTCATGTATTTGTTCTCTCTGTCTTAGAAATATCCCTCCTCACAGTTTCTGAATCTTGATGTTTAATTTAACACAAAGGTCTTTGAGAAGCACAACAGGGGGTTGTTCCTGGTAGTTCTGGCATTGAGGAAATTGAAATGTACATGTTTTTTCTCATTTATCAAAGAAGGGCAAGAATCTAAAGTGACATTTTCTATCAAATGAATTATGAACTGTGTACTTTGTACCTAAGGGAACAACAACTAAATTAGGGTTTTAGATAAAAAAAAAAAAAAAGAGAGAGAGAGAGAGAGCAAGAGAGACACACACAAAAAAATAGGTTTTTAATAAAACATACAGTAATTTCTGTTACTGTGTCTGACAGGGACATGGCAGAATACAGTCTTTCTGTAGAATGGATGCAGGCTACTTGAAAATCCATAAGATTTAGACATATTTGAGACATTTTCTCAGAAACAATTAAACCTACATTTCTTATTTTGCTAGCCTTACACTCAGTGAAAAGTTCTTGATAATCTTAGCTTTTTGTCCATGCTTACTGTCTTAGGAAAAAAATGTAAATTCTTATTTCCTTAAAAAATAAGAGATTAAAGTTTTTTGAGAGGAAAAATAGCTTAGAGGATAAAAATGATATACATGAAAGGGTCACATTTTATCCCTCCTCTGTTTATCAGTAGTACTGACATATGTACACTCACACATAAGCAAATCATTCTACTGATTAGGGCATGGATTATAAAACCAGCTAGATTTGGTTCAAAACTTAATTTCACTTCCTCTGTTTTACATGCCTGGAGCAAGTTCCTATAATCATACTTTGCTCAGATTTTTTTCATCTCTGAAATGGGACTAAATACCTCATGAGGTTGACACGGAGAGCAGCAAATCTGATAAGACTTATAATGCATACAGCATGATATTGCACCCTTAATAATTGCGTCTTACTTAGCACAGCTTGATTCTTCTCCCATGACAGAGAAGATTGGGCAGTAGGAAATGGGCCCCATTTTTAATTACTGCAGATTCCTGGAGTCTAGGAAGCATTACATTAAACTTAGAACATGAAGGACCATATCCTGCCCACACAATATACCTAATATTTTTTTCAATTACCAATTGAAAATTCTTAGTGACTTCTTTCTTCTTCCAAACAAGTCTGTTTTGATTAACATGCTATTCTTCCAAACATAGGTATTCTAATCTGTGCTCTATGTAAATTAAAGAAGGGCTATTATAAGAGCACATTTATTTTAGATTTCCAAATGCCCCCAAGTTCTTAAATCTTAAAATGATAGAACTTCTTGTTATTAGTCCTATGTGCGTTCGGATACCAGGATTATACTGGTAACAATGTGTGACTAAATTACTGGGAAAAGAAAAAACTACCACTAATATCCTGATTATGTATTTTCTTCACATGAACCTGATCATGTAATTATTGATCATCATTATGGTCAAGTGAGCATCATTTTTTGTTTCTCAAATTTTGATTCTAACTGTACTTCTGAGTGGAATCAGTTATTAGAAGTCTTTCATTATTTTAAATTCTTCTGGTGACTATTGTTTTGCTCTCCCTAATAAAGAAGGTGAAGTTAATGATCTACTGAGATAAGGGATGCTGTCTTGGTCTATTTAGATGTCTGGAACAAAACACCATTAACTATGACTACTAAACAATAAATTTCTTTCTTACTCTTCTGGAGACTTGGCAGTGCAAAATGAAGGCACAAACAAGTTTGGTGTCTGCTAATTGCCTCTCCCTCATAGACAGCCCCTCCTCATCTTAACCTTACATGTTACAAGGAGCTGGAGTGCTCCCCAGAACCTCTCTCATGAGGACACTAATTCCATTCTGGAGGACTCTGTCACCATGACCTAGTCAGCTCCCAATGATGCCACCCCCTAATATTATCTGGGGCACAAAGATGTCAATGGTGTGAATTTTGTGTGGGAGGAGACATAGACATTCAATCCATAGTCATTGGCTTATGTATTATCAGTGTTAAGCCTTGAGCTATTTCTCAAATTGATCAATTTGGATGGTAGATACAAGCCCATGGTTAAGATGGTTTTAATAACCAATCCCTTCTGATTCTTCAATCATTAAATGACCAAAATTTTTGTTCAAAGATTTCTTAATTTCCATTCAAAGATTTCTTAATTTCTAGTCTAACTCTAAAATACAATGCTTTATTTTCTTTGCTACCTAAGTCATTTTTATTTGCTCTTGTTCCTGTTAGATACATTCAACAAGGGATAATTTAGCATAGACCTTCTAAAGACAGCAACTTTGACTCTAGCTTAAACTTACTCATTATAAAAAATATTTATTAACCTTGATAAGCATATCTTTTAATTTCACAAAGGCTAAATTCTTCAGGGAATTATTTTAAATGAAATGAATGAATAACATATTAATTAAGTATACGATAGAATTAAATATTATTTTTGCTGTACCTATTTTAAATTATTTTGCCAAGTTGAAAATATACTCTAAAGAAAGCATACTAAAGGAAAAAGAATTCAATCTATGATATCTATAAACTAATTGAATAACAATGGTAGTATAAAAATAAATAGAAATCCAAGATATATATCCTTAGGAATACTAAGCGGAATTCAAATGTCAAAAGCAAAAGTCTTAAGTGTCCAAATCTAGGAAATATTGGTAAGGAAAAAACGAACAAAATTTGGTTGGTGGTTTAAGATACAAAACTGAAAAGAAAATTCTTGTGGGCATTATGACCTCAAGGCCTCTAATTAGTTTGACAAAGTGACAGTTCCACATTCTAGTTGAGCAAATAATGTATCTAATGAAATTTAAGATCCCTATTTTTCTCTGAGCACAAAGAACTACATCATTCACAGCTGTAGGGTATTTCAAAATTAACAGAGGATGACTTCCGTCTGGCTGATGTTTCCTGGCTAACAAATTCACTAAAATTGTCTTGCCAAGTAATTTAAAGCAATTCTCTAATCTTAAATCACAAAGAGAGGTGGAAGTGTGTTGCCTTGGTCTCGTGGATGCTAATGTGAAGTGGAATTATTTTATTTCTCGAAATGGTCAATAGCAATTAGTATTCAGTGGTGTCTTTTTATTCTGGTGGCCTTGCCCCACCTCTGCCCCCTCTTTCTATATTACTCCTATTATATGCTGTAACAGGGGATATCCTTTCTTCTTTTCCTCTCTAATTAAAGCATTCTTAGTGAACACACGGTCATTTTTCATTTTGGGAAGAATAATTACCTCAGCCAGGTAGGAACAGCCCTTTGGGTTTCGTATTAGTTTTGACAAATATTTGCACCAATTCTGATGGATATGTTCTCAGACTGTTGAAATGTTGGAGAAGTTTTGGGTTTCCCTTGGAAACATAGACCCAAATAAGTCAGTGAAAGACCAAAGACAAAATGTCTTACCAACTTCACTTTTGATTCAGTAATGTGCTCTCAAATATTTTGTCACTGAGATAAGAAGTAAATGATGGGTTTTTTTAAATAAAAAATTTATTTTACTCACACACTTTCTTCCAGATGCTGTTTTTGTCCTAAATATTCTTCTAACTCTACTGGTGGCAACCTTGAGCAAATATCATTTTTTAGCTTGGGTCTATAAAATCCGTAGGTATGTGTCTTGTTTCTCCATTTTCACTGGAGCTCTTCCTGGAAGCCCACAGAGTCAAAGACGCCTTGACAAGTCAGAGAGAAAACCACAAAGCAGGGAGAGATGGAGACTGAGACAAGAGACAAAGACAATTTCTTCAAACAACTGCTACCAAAAACCTCCTCAAGATTTAAGTGATACAATTGAAAACTTGTTTTCAAAAATTTCTTGCTTCTTTCCAAATCTCCTCGCTGTAAGATTTCTCCATTGCAAGCTGGTCCTTTAGGCTCCAGGGGGGACGATGGGAAAGTAGTTGGGAAAGGAAGCCAGCCACCTCTGCACCTGTGAGGGGAATCGATGCTCCGTTTGGCCAGGGCATTTTAACCTCCATAAGTAGAAGTTAGGAACTTGGGTTTTGGAGACAGTTGTTGAATCCAGATGGCAGCCCAATCATTTATTAGCTGTGTGGTCTTGTCCGCATTACTTAATCCTATCAAGCTTTAGTTTTCTCATCCCAACTTACTTGACACATAGAACTTTCATGAGGATCAAATGTGAGGATGTATACAAAACATTCAGTCCAGCTCCTGGCATAAAATAACTGCTTAGAATTCAGTTTGGTATTTTAGTGTGTCTGTTTTTATCAATGAATGTCCAGAGGTAAGCATTTCTCAAGGGGCAGGCTGTTAACCAAAACTGTTAGACTGATTTATTTAATAACTTTAACGTAAAAAAAATTAAATTCTACAAAAATCTTTGAACTTCAGTCAACTTTTGTTTATCTAAAATGGATTTGTTGAAACTTTTCTAGTTACCTTTCCTGGGCTAGAAAAGTTTCTGGAGCAGATACAGTACATTCCCTTGTAGGACTGAGGGTCGTGGCCATCTTGGTGTTCTCTTTCATAATTACATTTATAGCACATTCTGTGTGGATCCAGGAAATGTTGGGACAAATCATGGAACTGTGGCTGATTTCACTTATTTTGTAGGGGTGAAGGGGGAGAGGAAGGAAAGTGCTAATGAACTAGGATGATAGGCTTATATGTGTTTATAAATGATGAAGTAAGACAACTATGTCAATGTATTTAGAGTTGACTTAGCTTTAGTGTAAAATTGTGTTGTATTTAGGGTTGACTTAGCTTTAGTGTAAAATTGTGTTTTCAATATTTGGTGAGAGTATTATAAGTGGTTATTTTTAGAAATCAGAAAAATTGGTTGTCATTGCCAGATTATACAAAATTTACTATAAATTATTAAATATTAAGATTTCATTTTAGGTCCATTTCATGCTCATAAAATGAAAACTTTTTTGGAAAAACTAAAGAAGACTTTTAACATGACAGTAGCTAAACTTAATGTAGATTTTGTGGTACAATTCTCTGATCCTTTCCCTTCATTATGTAGCTTCAGTACCTTGTGTTTTAGTTTCAGTGTTTAAAAATTATTTGTGGAATTATGTGAAAAAATATAAAGTGTCTCAAGGAATTTTCCCCCTCTTTTTTAGGGACTCATACATAGAAGTTTTACCGTATGCTCCACCTGTTTTCCCTCCTGCCCCTCAGCCTCTGGAAACCACTAATCTGCTCACTATCTATAATTTTTCCTCTTTTTTTTTTTTGTCTATTTGCTATCTTTCATAAAACTCTTTTCACGTGTTTATTACTACATTCCCAGATCACAAGAACAGACCTGGTACTTTTAAATATTTGCTGACTTAAAATCTTTGTTGTATATATACTTTATATAGGTTGTATGTAATTACATAGTTACAATATATCACATGAAATTACATATTAAAATCTCTAAAAGTATAGTTACATTATTATATACTATTTGTATATAAGCACACATATGTACATACATATATAAAATATTCATTTTGATATGGGTACTGGGAAATAGACTGCTCATATCTTAGTGATGGCCATATAAATCAATTCAACTCTCTGCAAAACAATTTGTCAACTAGTATCTGAAATGATAACAACATCCATCCCTATTCACTCAACAATTCTGAAAAGCATGCCTAAAGATGCATGTATTAGGCTAGTCTGTATTATTTATAATACTGAAAACAATATCATTCTATATCTATCAACATCATCTTTTTAAGAAAATTTTCTACATCTGTAAAAATATTACATGCTGTTATTTTTGAAAAATTATCAAAAATATTTATTAGCACAGGGAATTTTTGACCTATATTGAAAAGCAAAATATAAAGTTAACTGAAAAAATGTGAAGTTATTCATCTTGGTTTATAAAAAATTATGTATACCCGTATTTACATAGAAAAAAAAACAGTGAAATCGCTTGGATAAGAACTATCTCTGGGTAGTATAATCATGGATAACTGTTTTCTTTATGTGTTCATTTTCAAATTTTCTATCATAACAAATTTGTATTAGAAAAATACATATTTTGAAAAAAATGGTTTTGTTTAAATCTGAGGAACAAAATTTTAGCATTGGAGATTGCTAAGCATTTCATTACAAAAAAATAATTGAAAAGCATAATTTTTGCACTCATGGAGTTTGTTTCACTATTTCTTTCCTACCTGGTTTGGGAGTGGTTAGACTTAAATATAAGATTCAGATTGGTGCCAGGCATGGTGGCACATTCCTGTAATCCCAGTGATTTAAGAGGCTAAGGCAGGAAGATCATGAGTGCAAGACCAGCCTCAGCAACTTATCAAGACCCTAAACCACTTAGGAAGATCCTGTTTCAAAATAAAAAACGAAAGGGGCTGGGATGTGACTCAGTGGTTATGTGCTCCTGAGTTCAATACCTGATACCAAAAAGAAAAAAAAAAGAAGAAGAAGAAAAAGAAAAGATTCAGGTTGGTGTTGAGATATGAAATGTCTTGAAAACACAAAGGACATGTGAAACCAGAGGTCAACATTTTTTTTTAGTTTCAGAGATGTTGCCTAGTCTTTTCTTTCTTTCTTTCTTTCTTTCTTTCTTTCTTTCTTTCTTTCTTTCTTTCTTTCTTTCTTTCTTTCTTTCTTTCTTTCTCTTTCTTTCTTTCTTTCTTTTCTTTCTTTCTTTTTTTATTGTAAACAAATGGGATACATGTTGTTTCTCTATTTGTGCATGGAGTCAAGGCATACCATTTGTGTTCAGTTTTCACATGTGTCAAAGGGACACTGAGAGACAGGATAAAATGATTGTATCCTACAGTAGTATTTCTGCCTTAAGTTGCTAGTGTGCCAAAGCAAATTTCTGTGCCCTTCAACTAGTTCCCTAGAACTGGCAGATTCACACTGGTAGCTGTATGTGAGATTCCTTATGAATGATAAGGAGACAGAGTCCCTCTATGATAATAAATAAATCAATAAATAAAACAAGGAGAATACTGTTTAAGAGTATGGCTTGGGCAGAAAGTAAATCCAACCTTTATTGAAGATTATCTGTTTAAAATTATAAGTGGTTTGCTTTATTTTTATTTAATAGGTTTAATCTTCTATGTTATAAACCACTTTCTATAACAAGCTGCCTCGTGGTGTAGAATTAAGAACACTGTCTTTGAACTGCCCAGTCCTACTCTGAATCCTTCCTCTGCCTTTAACAGTTTTGTGATTTGAGATAAAATATTTAACTTCTCAGAGCCTCAGCATTTATCTGTACTGCAAAGAGATAATGCTATAATTTTGGAGTATAATTCTGAGTATTTAGAAATAATTATGTTAAAGAACTTGGCACATAGTATGTATTCAAAAAGTTAGCTCTTGTGAGAAACAATTTTATGACCATGAAACCTGTTCTAACCTACTTGTTATCATTTTATGCTGCTCTGTTTGCACATCCTTGGGCTCAAGGTTGACTGTCCATTTGTTAGCACATCTGCATATTCCTCATAATTAATATCTTTTTAAATGACATATGGTTTAGTGACTGGAAATCGAGTCTTGCCTTCTGTTTTCAATTTGTTCATGACTCAATGAGTCTGTATATGAGTCTGAACTTTAATTTTGCATTCTGGAAACTAGAATTTAAAGTCCTTGCTCAGATGTAACTATTTCAGAAAATGATGGGGAAATGTGTGATCCAAGGTTTTTGAATATGTGCCAGGTCACTCAGCGATGCAGCAAGGATTCAGCGAGATAAAAGTTTGTGGTTTCTCTTTTGTTAACAGAGAAACCCACAGGAGGATGCTAAAATATCTAATCTCTGCAATGAGGGAATAGTTTGGGAAAGAGTCAGAATTCAAGTGAACCCAGCAAGAAGCTTAGCATGTGAATGGAATGAGCACAGGAAGAGCTGGAGGAGCCTGAGGCACTGGAATGAGGCGGAGTATATGATTAACCTGAATGAACCATCTGAAAATGTCCCATGGCAGCACCTGTACAAGCCATGAGCCTCTGAAAGGAGAGGACCAGTGCACTCCTGAAAGTTTGTGTGTTTCCCCACAAACACTAACTTCCAATTCCCCAAATTGGAAATTTGTGGCTCTTTTTATTATGCGTACATGGTTTTGTGTTAACAGTTGTTTGAGTAGAGAGCCTTTGGTGACTTCAAGCAAGGACCTGGTACAGAGTGACATTTAGTGTCTTCTATTACAAAATTGAATTTAATACAAATTAATAGGTTTATTTGGCATTCTATTGCAGCATTTTATTTCACAATTTTGTAATGCATACACTTACATGAAAAGAATACAAGCAATAGTAACAGGTTGGGAATGTCCTGAGAAAGAAATTGGTGCATGGGTAACAAACTGTGAATTCACTTTCTCCCTATGACTTTCTTCCTCTGATTCCTCCATCTTTACTAGTCACCTGCTATGTGGGGAAGTGTTCTATTTTTGCTTTCTAGAGCTCACCCCCAGAGTTCTATAAATCTGTGTGTGCAAAGAGCTGGACCCTGATGTGTAAATCATTTTTTTTGAGAACTTTTTAAAAGATAAAGTCCACAAGTGTACATATTTAAAAGTTTGATAAAATTGTATATTCAAAAAATTATGCCAACTAGAAATGGTTCAATCTGTGATTTATTTATTGCTTAACATTTTTCTATTAATCTTGCCTTCAAAAGAAGGCCGAATTTGAAATTTTATTAAAAACTCCCTCCTCTAGAATTTATAGATTGGGGTAGCTGTTTTATCCAGTTGCCATGTAGAATTAGTATTTACTGGACAAGATGTGTTGATTCAGGGAGGTTGTCTGTGGAGTGTTTGCCCCATGAGGGTCATATTAAACTTGAGAGAAGCTTTTTGAGCAACATGGTATCTTGGAGACAATATATCAAGCTGATGGATACAAGGCTTTTCTGTTACAAAACCAGGGGTGGAATTACTGCTGGCTCCCAGTTATTGCTTTAGCACTAAGGAGCCTCTAAGGAGTAGACGTAGGATAAAAGGGGTTAAACAGAGGGGAAAGAAAAGTATCCACAACTCATCATCATTGGAAGATACAGAATAAGTACTTATATGAAAATAATTTGATATGGCCATTTGTTTGGAAATAGTTTGCAGTTTTATATAATCAAAGTATAACCAAATTAATGACCATTTTGTTTTGTTATTACTCAGAAGAAAACACATGATACTTTAATTTTCTGAGGGAGCCTAGTTTGGGGCATTCCTCTCTTTCTCAATAGTATGGTAATGTGGTTTTTAATACATGAAGGGATGTAGGGGTGCATATTTAAGACTTATTTTTTTCATTCCTTAGATCTAATATTCAGAATTCAGATTGTCAATGACATTGTACTCTTTTGTGTAAAAAAAAAAAAAAAGTAATCAAATGAGGGACTTGGTTTTATATGTCACACATTATATGAAATTTGCACCTTGTTTTTTGCCCATATTTTTGCAGTACTCATTTTACATATGATAACTCAATCAAAGCATCTATACCAAGGAAGAAATCAGCATTGTTTAAACTATTTGTTTCCACAGATAAAGTACTGGCTGCAAAGTCTGTAGCCATGAATGTTCTTCACACCAAAGTTTAGAGCTAAGCTGTGGAACAGCTGGCCCTAGATGGCAGTCTTATTGTATATCCTAGTCAGGCCACACTTTACTGACACCTGCTTTATCCCATTTTTCTCTCTCTTCAAGCAAGTAACTCGCTCTCACACGTTGGCACTGAGCTGTTGCAGTTGCTTTTGTTTTTACTCACTGAGAAAATGAACATCGTCAGAGATCTTTGCTATTTTCCCATCACTTATTCTACCCACTTCCCTGCATCTCACTCTCTGCATTCATTTCTGCACAATGGGGACCAGCCCTGCTCTATTCAACAGTCAGCAGCTCTGGCTCTCTGTTCAGTTCACATGTACTCTGTTTTGTCTGCCTGTCCCCACACAAGCACTTTGCTTTGGCAATTATTCTGTCTTCTCCTTCATATCATTTCCCCTTGTCTCTTATTTGATCCTTCCAATAAGGATGCACATGTTGCCTTACCACAAAACGTTGTTTTCCTGCCAGGAGCTTCTTTAACTGCTCTCCCATTTTCTACTTTCCTTCAAAGCTACTTCCTCTAACGAGTTGTCAGCTTACTATATCCACTCATTTGCCCCATCATTCCCTTCTCAGCTTTCTCTAATTAGATTTCCAAGCCCACCTCTATTGCCTCTGCCCTTGGTGAGGTCAACAAACACTGTCACTTGGACAAATGCAAAGTTTAACTCTTTTTTTTTTTTGGAGGGGGGGCATGGGGGCAGGTAACCAGGGTTTGAACCCAGGGATGCTTAATCTCTGAGCCACGTCCCTAGTCCCTTTTTTAATGTTTTATGTTGAGACAGGGTCTAGCTTAGTTGCTTAGGGCCTCACTAAATTGCTGAGGCTGGTTTTGAACTCATGATCCTCCTGCCTCAGCCTCCTGGGCTTCTGGGATTACAGATGTGCACTGTTGGCCTTTTTCCTCAAAGTCAGCATGCTTGGATGCACTTGATCATCCCTTCCTTTGTAATATCCTTTCCTTTCCTGGCCTCCAGTGTGCCCCTTCTCTTGGTTTGTCTACCATCCCAATGATCACTCCTTGTCAGTTTCCTTTACAGAGGTCTTGTCATAAATGTTGATGATTCCAGGGCTCCGGTCTCAGACCTCTTCCATATCCACTCTGTCTACACCCTCTCCTAGTTTATTTCATCTAGTCTCAGACTTTAAATACCACATCTGCACTGACCCACAACTTCTTTCCAGACTCTCATCAGAAGCTTCTTCCTCAATATCTCTCCTGAGTTTACAATATACCTCTTACATATAACATGAACAAAATATAACCTATTTCTCCTGTCAGTACTTCTCATTTCAGTAATTACACTACTATTCACCTCAGTGTTTGGGCTGACATTGGCATTGTCTTTGAAGTCCTTATATTCTATTACTAACACACTCCCCACTCAATAGCACCTCCACGACTATCACTCACATCTAAGGCACTGTCATCTTTTCCCTGGATTACCATAATAGCTGATGTCCCTAAATCCACTCTTGCCCCTTACCCCCATTAGCCCAGAGTGGTGTTGGAAAATTTAGAATTAGAGTGTGTCATTTCCTTCACTAAAACCTTACGGTATCTCCCAGACCCATTTATAATGAAACACGAAACTCCCTGTGACTTCCAAAGTCCCACAGGATATAGACCCTACCTGTCCTTCAACCTCTTTCCACCTTCCCTTCCTCCTTCCTCAGTGTGTGTCAGCCACTCTGGTCTTTCTGCTGTTCCCTGAACACAAACAGAATTCTCCCCTCCTCGCTGCCTCTGCATTTCCTGTCTCTTGTTGACTGGCTTCTCCAGATGTTCTCATGGCCTCCTCTCTCATATAATTGAGGTCTTTGTCCAAAAATCATCTCATTATATATTCTTCCAGAAATCTTTCTATCTGCCCTAACTTGGTATCTAATAACTTAAATGCACACTCCTTTTCACTTTCTCTTCCCTTTCCCTGCTGTATTTTTCTCCAGGTTACTTACCACCACCTGGCATCCTTTGTATATCTGTGTGTTACTTGCTCATTTCACTTAAATACAAGTTCCCTAGGGGCAGGAGTGGTATCTGTTTTACTCAGTGCCGTTTCCCTTCCTTGTGAAGGACACTATTTTGCACAGAGTGGAGCCTCCATAAATGTGTATTGAACAATTGAGTGCATTATTAATAAACCCAAAACCTTTACAGAAGATTGATGAAACATGTCATCTAATTCTCCCAATCTCATCACTGGTCATTCATTGGCCTTATGGTTCACAGGCAGGTTCCCCTGAGTTGTTGAGCACATAAAACCCACACACTACACCAGGTTATGTGCAAAATAAAGTTGAATATGAACCTTGATAATTTCATTTGTTTTCATTATTTGATCACGTCTCCTTCACCAGTCTCATAGGAACTTATATTAGAATAATCAGAATATTCCTATCAAATTACATGATCATAACAATTAAATTGTGCTAAAGAAAGTTCAAATCAGTCCAATGTGGTAATAGTAGTAATAAAATAATAGTAATAATAATAATAATAATTGACAACTACTAATTCTCAGAGCCCAAAATAAAGTGCTTTGTTTACATGATCTCTGATCTTCACAACAATCCTACAAAAGAATCCTTATTTTAAAGATCATAAAGCATAGGCTTAGGGTTATTACATGATTTTCCTAAAGCCATAGAGCTTTGTTTAATTTGTTTTTGAATTTCAACCAGCTTTGGAACAAACACTGATGTGATAGGTACAGTCAAATTATACTTGTTAGAAAAATCAAATAACCAGAGTTATCTTATCAAAATATTTTTTTAGTAAAAAAAGGATATAGTTTCATCATTCTTATTAGGCCTTCTAGAATCAATCCCTCATAGATTACATTAAGCAGATGCTGCACTGAATTCAGGACAGATTTACTAGAGATTTACCTATGCTAGAAAACGTAATATGGATGTTCTAACTTATGACATATTTAAAGGCAGGGGCACTATGACAAGGAATAACAGCATAAGATATAAGATATATAAGGAAAGAGTTTAGTTCATATTCTGCTGGGTGAGAATTAAGACTGGAATATGCTACATGTGTCATTACAGAAAAATACAATTTTAGCAAACTTCCCTTCCTCAAAAAAAAAATAAAAGAGCCAATGATGTTCCTGTATGATAGGGTGATTATGCTGACTGACTATGGGTTACAGATGGAAGGAACTTAAGACCTGGACTGCTTCAGTGTTCAATTGCTTGGTCTGTTGAACAAAGAGTTAAATTAAAAAGGTAGTCTAATATTTGCTTCACTAAATTTCCTCCATGTTTTCAATTAGATAAACAGAAGTACAGGTGGGAATGTACGCGTATTCATTGGTCTTGCTGTTTGGGGGCTGGCTTTTAAGACTGAACTACTAATGTAATCGTGTTGAAATGAACAATAAGGAAGTACAGTAGTTCAGGAATGAAAATGTTAAATTAAATGGACCATGTTTAACATTGTTGTTGATCCTGAGGAACAGTTTTTCCAGTATATGGAGCATTTCGATTCCATCCAGCATATGTTCTCCACAGTTTTCTCTGCTCTAATTCATCTGTGTTTTTCGACAGCTCCAGATGGCGTGCTGCCTCCCAGGCTTTCATCTGCCACTCCAACCAGTCTTCAGGTTGTCTGGTCTACACCAGCTCGAAACAACGCTCCCGGCTCTCCCAGATACCAACTCCAGATGAGGCCTGGCTACTCCACCCATGGCTTTCAAGAGTGAGCATTCTACTTTGTCCCTCTTCTTGTCAGCTGGGTTATTTGATGTACACATAAAATTTTTGAAGAATAGATCAGTTTCTCATTTGCAACGAACACAGGTTACTTTTTGAAAGTTCAATGAAGAAACAAGCAAACAACTTAGCAGATAAACTATTTGCTTTGCAGAAACATCTATTTTTCTTCAATGTAGCATTAAAAGTAAGATTTCTTTACATTAAGCTCTTCATGAACACAGGTAGAGCAGAAAGCCAAGATATACCTGAAAATGACAAACTGCTGTCTGAACCATGGATAGAAAATTATAGTAGCTGTTCTATAAATTTCATATGACAATCAGCCTAAATACTGATAAAATTTTTATCTCATGTAAACACAAGTGTACCAACCCCCAGCCAATAACTATGTATTCTCAAATTCCATCATTTGATGACACAAAATGGCAATACTTAAATATATGTCTACATTCTCTGAAAATTTCTACACTAAGCACTTGGTTTTTATTTCTTTGAATATCTAAAACTTCCTAATTAACATTTCTCTCCCATATAGATTATTTTCCAGTCCTTCTGCATCGTTAAGCTATGAAGTGAGAGATCTCCAACCGTACACAGAGTATGAGTTTCGGTTGGTTGCCTCCAATGGATTTGGCAGTGCACACAGTTCTTGGATTCCATTCATGACTGCAGAGGACAGTAAGTGGTCTAAACAATATACAGCCAAATGTCTTCTACATTAGGAAATCTTCACTGTCTTTAGTTTTTCAAAGCAAGGAAATGAGTCTTTCTTATTTTCTTCTCATTAAGCGACAATAATCTTTCCCAGGGCAACAGAGAGGATGAGTGGTCAATCTCTCAGAAGGAAGAAAAATGTGGACTTGTGGGGTTAGAGGGTTAGGCATACAGACAGTACTTCACAATAAATTATGCTATGGCCCCATTCTATCCTTCAGGGTACACTTAGGTGCCCTGACAAAGAGAGGTTGCCATTTTCTGCTCTATAAGAAAATATTCTCTGCTCTAGAGGAATTCTGGCAGGCAGGAGAAAATGAAATATGGACATTACATCATAAGAGTGCTTGGAGCGCCCTTGTACTTATTCCTGGAAACCAAGTCCATAATACTTTTAGTCACACCCAAAATACAACCTTTAGGATAGAGAAGCAAAATCTAGTAATGGTGATTCTGCGTGCCTAACAAAGAACAGTTTGGGATTGCCTTCTTCAGCTAATAAGGACAATTTTCTGGATTTTCATTGAAAAGTATTGCTTATTACTTGTTTTTACTAAGTCATATTTAGGAAATAAATACATGGGTATAATGTTTGGTTTTATACAGAACACATCTGTAAAATCATATATATTTGGAGAGAAGTATAATTTGTTTAGAAATGTTGGGAATTAAATCAAGCTTAAAAGAGTGAATGAGGACACTATCTTTGAAGAATGAGGTTTTTAGGGTTAATCTTGTCAAGTCTTTTAATCATAAGCTTCTTAGGAAATGTTTCTCTATTGGCCAATTGCCATTCTGGCATTATACCCAACGAGAACCTGAGTGACTTTCAAAAGGCTACATATTAATCTAACGGTATAGTTGAAAAAATATCAATAAGTATTAAGTAGATTGTTTTATTTTATAATACCTTTGATTCTGTTATCTTCATGATGATGAGATATACAGTGGGAGAATCAGAACAATTTTTTCAGATGAGATCTTTAAAGTTCATATCATCAAAAACACCACCAGAAACAGTAATAATGATACTTAATCCATTTCTCCCAATTTGTAATTATTCCCTGGGAGCAAGTTAGGTAAGTTACATGCAATGTCTTTGGTCTCAAGGGAACCAGCTAGTCAATTATCAGTACAGTACAACAAACAGTAACCCAGACCCAAAGAGCCATTCATGACCACTTTTTAGGGGAGCATTATATTCTCTCTGGAGAAGCAAACATCATGGTCAGCAGCTGTATTCAGATTACGAACTGGAATGCTCACACTCAAAATAGATTTTTGAAGAAACATTTAAAAGAGAAGACAACTGAAAACAGATATTTAATCTCCTCAGAGCAACATGCTTGATGGCACTCCATGAAGATGGAGCAAAAATATTTATTCAGCCCCTGCAAAGGTAATGAATGGTTCGACAGAATGCCAAGTTGGAAGAAGGGAGAAAGGGTTTCCTTTTTCTGGTGCCATAATTTGTATTCCCCCAGAGAAAGGACACAATCACATGTCCTCAGTGGTGATCTTTCCACTGTCCTTATTGAATGAGGGCCATGACCCCCATCTACAAGCAGGAGGGTAGCACATAAATAAACAAAGCCCCAAACATTGCAAATTTCTAATAGGGCAGCATCCTTTGTTGAGCCAACTTTCTTCCTGTCTCCTCTTATAAAACAAGTCTTACAGACTCTATGTAGTTACAAATTTCATTCAGAGACTTTGCCATCTTTGTGATATTTGGGGGACTGGATTTGAGGTAAAGGCCTTAACCCTATATTTTCCTTGAGTAAGAATGTGTAACTCTGATTTACAATACAGGTATCAATTCAAGAGACCCAGCTATCATTTTAATTTAAATTATTTCCCTCAGATGGATTAACTCTTCTTTCCTCTGCTTTGGACATATGCTGTGAAGTCACACACATTAGCAAAGAGCCAGAAGCTGGCCATTTGCCCCCGCAGGTTATGTTACCAATGCAAACTCACCCCTGAGACGTGGTGACAGTATACTCTATATTTTGGATGTCAGTGGAGATGGATGCCATCTCTGAAAGGATGTGCAATTGAGTTGACAAAGACTGAGTGATTGGCACTGGGCACAAGCAGTTTTTCTGTCAAGACTACAAAGCATTGCTTATAAAACCACCCATGCTGACAGCTGCATGCTAGAATTGCACTTCAGACTTGATCCTGACCAGAACCTCCCGCTCACCAAAGTGCAATTTTCAATGTAGAAATTTCACATATCATCTTACAGAATGAAACAGAGAAGTCACCTCATGCCCACATTTAAATTTCATACCATCAACAGGCACCTCTCTCCATCAGCCACAGCCTCAAAACTTCCCAGTGCCCAAACAGGTCACAGATGGCAATATTTTGAGTGGAATATTTCAAGACAGTGATGTTCATCAAGCCTAAGATGGGACTGAAACCAGAAAGAGAAACAGCAGGAATTGAGCTACAACCAGAGAAGCCAAAGCTGGGGTGCAGAGAAGTTCTCATAGACAAAGGACTGGGAGGAATTTTAATAGATTTCTTTTTTTCAAATAATTTGTCATTTACACCAGTGTGCCAGCAATATCCAGTTCCATGCATTTTTAAAAATCTAGTGTGCTGATGCCAAATAATAATAATGCACATTTCCTATGAATATTTTAAATCCTCTTAAATGTGTGTTAATAAAAGATGTTTGTTCCAGCCAACTTGGTCAGTGTAGTGTTCAACTGTTTGCAACCAGATAAATACAAACAACACACGATTTTTTTTTTTAATATGATGTTGGTAGTTCAAGCACCTGGCATGTTTGCAGCTTGCAAAGCAGCATTAAGATTGTGTTAGACTTGGGAACATGTGATTAATGAAAGGAAGATACTTACCTAGCAGCTGAAAATTTTGTTCTTCTATCCCTCCTGATTACAGTGTTGTTACCTCCCTCGTATGTTTACAACTGTTTTGTGTATAGTATATGAATATAAAACTTGGAGAGGATAGCAAGTTTCTTTGAACCTCAGTCTAAATGTGTTTGTTCTGTTTTACCTCCTAAAATCCTGCTTTGGGTAAAGTATGATATAAGCCACTATTCCTTAAAAATGTGGATTCCCTAGATTAGTAAGAGTCAGTTAATTTGCGTCTAAGTTTTCCAGATAAAAATACTGAAATATGAAATATCTGATTATTTCAGTCATTTTAATGACAAATGTATCAGGTCATTATGATATCATGTGAGGTCATTATGACACCATAGTCAGTTATTATGAAACTACAGTGGGTCATTATGACAACCACAGCTGGCCATTATGACATCATAGCAGGTCATTATGACATCATGGCAGGTCATTATAACATCATGGCAGATCTTTGTGACACCGTAGAAGGTCATTATGACATGGTGTGAAGTCCTTATAACACCACAGCAGGTGATTATGACATCACAAACAATGAGATCAATTAATGAAATTGAAATTGCATTATAAAAACCACTTTCATACCTCAAACACAAAACAAAACCCTGAAGTGGTTCTAAAATCAATGATTTAGTCATGAATGATTTTAAAAATTTAATCCTTTCCCCAAACTTACAGTTTAAAATTGACCATTTTTGTATTTTTCTCACTAAGAGACATTCTTAAATACTATTTGTGGCATTAGAACAGTTTATTCTGTGCACTTGCATGGAAATGTTTTCATGGTTTTATTATTTTGCTCCCGGACTGTGCATGAGTTTTCACTAGAGCGGGATAGGTAAATGTGTCTTATTACCTGCACAGTGAGGTTTTAAGTACTGGTAACATACTTCAGTGACTCATTGCATTGAATCTTGTTATTTTTGCACATTTATAATTCACACAGTGAACAGGGGATAGAGAAAGTATGAGATTCTCCTAGTAATTGTGTCCTGCTTTCCTTTTTCTGTCAGCAGTCTTCATTTATCTTTGAGATTCTCATAGCAATTTACAAAGGAATCCAGTTTTTCCAGATTAAGACAGAAAGACATTACAATGTTAAACAAAATCTAGATCTAACATAATAAGCTTCTTCCTCTTTTGCTGCCTGGCAGATTGTATTCATTCATCAAGCTCACATGTCACCTCTTCTGTGAAGCCTTCCTTTCTCATTGCTCCCTTGGAATTTTGGTTTGGATTTACTTGTGCATCATCAATATGCCTTTCTGAATTGTAATTTCTCAAGACCCAGGGCTCCGTCTCATCTATCTTTGCATCACAAATGTCCTAAATATAAAAAAAAAAATTTTTTTTAAAAAGGAAGTACCTGGTATAAAGTCTGATATAGAACAGGTGCCCAAAAATTGTTAGTTGAAGAACTGATTTAAAAAAAGGGTTGGATTTAAGTAAATCCATGAAAATTTAACCAAGCAAATGTTATCTGTATACCAGGGACAAAAAGGGACATGCAAGTTACAGGGATGAATAACCAGTGCTCTTCCCTTGAGGCTTCAGCTGTCTGGCAAGGGGCACACTTAGTAGAGCCATAGTTAGAATACACAGAGCTGAGACATTTATGAAAGCAAGTGCATTTCTCTCCAAACAGGGTGTCAGAAAATCCTGTCTGGAAGAGAAAACCAGGAGAGGAAAAAGGAAACATGTATATTTGGTGCTCACTTGAATATCAAATTTCAGTTTTTGCTGAATTCATTGATTCAGCAGACAGTGTAAAAAGCAGTCACTAAGGGAGGTGTCCACTGACAGACACAGGGAGGGGCCTTCAGGATGCTCTGCCTATGGGTGATTCAGGCCTCTGGGCCTGAGCAAAGGAGGCTGAGGATGCCAGGCAAGTGCAAAGAACTGCTCTTCATTTTTTGCTGCGGTCAAAGGCAAGCTGCTCAACATAGACTGTCTTGCCTACATTAATGAATGTTCTAATTAGAGAAGCTCCAAATCATGTGCTGTTCAACAGGGGGGCCGCAGACTACATAGAAAGAGAATTCTAAAAGGAAAACAAATTTTCTTGTTCTTATTCTGGAAACCTGTAATAAGAGTATAAGGCTCTGAATCCTGTGACAAGGAAGGGAAGAAAAAATGTGGTCTGAAATTTGATAAATCGATCAAGATAATTCCAGAGTAGGATTTTCCAAATCATTTAATAAATGCATGTGTGCCCTCAGGAGTATTTAAATTTTAAAACTAATATTGCATGGCAAACATCTCTTTATGATTAGTGTATTTTAGAATTTAAAGTCTCAACCTGCATCCTTAAGATAAGGGAGTTCTATGCAAGAAGAAAATAGGAATGTTTTTTAAATGAGGGTGGAGCATATTTGCATTAGTAGATTTTATTTTATTTAATGAAGAAATATGAACTACAAGCTTCAGTAGTAATACATGATTATTTGGTATTCACCATTCCAAATATCTTTCCCAATTGCTTTAAATATTAACCACTTACTGTCAACGTGTGTCCTTTCATACAGTGTTGCATATATCTATTTTACACATACCAAGATCTGTGATCAAAAATAACATATTTAATACTCTGATTTCAAGAACAAAAAAGCTCTACATGTTTGTCACTGCATACTTTATTTGCTGTTGCATAGATCCCTCTCCCACCTAATTCTTACATTTTCAAACTTAATAAAAGCAAATATTTATGATTATATTTATATCATTATTTCTGTATCCTAAGATTGAAAAGAACTTATTCAAGTTAAAGGTGATCAATAGAAAATCCTTCGAAAGGATGCATTAATTAATGAAAAATTCTATCCCTCTTGCCTCATTTTTCCTCCTGAACTCTTGAGTTTCCTTTGGGCAAAAAAAGCACACTGCTTTTCCAGATTTGAAGGGTTGGTAATTCCTAGTTTCCTTACAGCTTTCTGCTGAAGAACTCAGGTTAAAGTAATGAAAAATCAAATTTTATCTAACATATCCTGTGTTTAAAGAAATTAATAAAAATAGTCTTATCATAGCTTCCTTATTATTATTGCTTCAATTTTGTGGAGTGCCTATTATACGCAAGACACTAACACAAACTACAGATCTATTTTCTCATTTAACCAATACCTTATGTTGTTCATTCACTAGGCATTTAAAACATGATTTTATGTACATGTATGATTACACAAATGGTAAGAATCTACATTGTGCACAACCATAGAAATGAAAAGATATACCCCATTTGTGTATAATGAATCAAAATGCAGTCTGTAAAAATTTTTAAAAATTTAAAAAATAAAACCTTTAAATTAAAAAAATTATTTTTTGCTCTTCAGTTTTGAAAAAAATGAGACTATCAATATTTGAACTTCTCAGTGAGCTATGCAAGATTGCTGCAATGCTAATTGCTACGTATTGATATTTAATGAGCAGTTTTAAGACCCTTAAATCTTAAATTCTTGGAGAGCTCAAATACCTGAAAACTACTAGTTCTTAACAAAAAAAGTGGGTGCTTGCCATAATGAGTTTCTAGAGCATTTTTATATCACCTGTCTATAAAACAGAACCTTCTGTAATGCATAAACACTACATGTTATCTTAGTTGTTTTGACCATACTTCTGAAACCCCAGTCTTCCAAGATTGATCAAATAACTACAA